>NC_091063.1:172878269-173587436 GCF_000393655.2 Nicotiana sylvestris
TGACATCGTTCAAACTCGCTCAAAACTTCAGAACCCTGACAACAACATCAAATCACCAATTTATCATAGGATTCAAGCCTAAGAACTCCAAGAATCTCTTAAATTATGCTTTCGCTCAAAAAGTCTATCAAATCTCGTCCGAATGACCTAAAATTTTTCACACATCCCAAATGATACAACGAAGCTACTGCAACTCTCGGAATTTCATTCCGACCTTTATATCAAAATCTCACCTATCAACCGGAAATTGTCGAAATCTCAATTTCGCCAATCCAAGCCTAAACCTTCCACGGACTTTCAAAATGCATTCCGATCACGCTCCTAAGTCCCAAATCACCTAATGGAGCTAACCAAATCATAAAAATTCTCATCCGAGATCAAATACACATAAGTCAAATTTTGATCAAACCTTTCAAATTTTATGCTTTCAACTGAGATTGTTCTTCCAGATTCATTCTGATTAACCTGAAACCCAACACCAACGATTTACATAAGTCATAATACACCACACGGGGCAAGTTATGCCCTATAATTGGCGAGCAAAGTGCAAAAGCTCAAAATGACCGGTCGGGTCATTACATCCTCCCCTACTTAAACATACGTTCGTCTGCGAACGTGCTAGAGTTGTTCCAAAAGCTGACCAATCGCTGAATAACCTCACCATGCATATACCTGGGGGTGATCCCACATCACCCTATCTCACATAGGTCTGATAACACACAGTAACTGAAATTTCACAACCCAATCTAACCCATAAGCCTTAGAACCACATTTCCACTTCTGAAATCATTCACAAGATCAGAATCTCACATCTATATTCAGAATAAGCCCGAACGACTATAATCACCCATACTTGCAATCTCAGGTGCAATCACTTGATAGACCACATGACTCAAACACTCGTAGTGATAACTTCTAATTACAGCAGTTGCACATAACAAACGAATACCGATAGAAAACTCTTATCAACTAAAGTCTCACCCCAACACTTACATATACTGCCAATGATCACTAAAACACGCGGTAAGTCATAACCATTTCCCAGATCAACCATTCAAAAAGTCACTCCTCCTTTGGCAAATACCACAGCAAATTTCTGAGTCGAAGCTCGATATTATCCTTTCAACATGCTGAAATCAAATTTGTTTGTAGTCATTAAAGACCTCGTCGGTCTCATCTAATCCAATACAACTACTCTCGTGACATTGACACTTCAATATATACTAAAATCATGATTTGTGCAATCCGTGCACCAATAAGCTACAATCCAAACCTATTCAATTCTTGAAAAATGACTCAAATGAAAGAGCTGTACCGCAGCTCACTAGTACCATCACGACACCTGGCTGAGAACCCGTCTTGCATCATAGAAATAGAACACGTGAATCTAACCCGCCAGGTCATTTTCCCACATAGCTTCGCTGCAACACGTGATCCTATCCAAACACTGCTCCGCATAAAACACCTCAAGTCACTATGCTCGAAATCGACAACCACACTCAATTAATGTCTGGAACCAAAGCAAATCATTACACCACGGTGAAACAAATGACATACACCACACAAAATCGATAGGACATAACTGATACGCCATTCACCGAGCAACACCCAACTACTCTTCTCGCTTGACTTCCACTATGAAATCCCAATAGAACCGCACCATACATGCCCATAACTAACAAATCCTAACATCTCGCAACACAGAAAGGTAACTCATAGATCTCCCCAGATTACTAATACGCTCAATAACAATCGAATCAACATATCCCTCAACAATACAATACAATTTGGTGCCAACAAAACCGACTCAAGTTAGGACACGCATCCACATTGGCCTGCCAACGAACTCCTTATCAAGGAAATCTTGAGGTTGTTCCTTCAATTCCTCTAACTCTGTCAGTGCCATACGATATGGTGCACGATATCAAATTAATACCCAAATCAATAACCTTGCCCGACCATAAGAAACACATCCGAAAAGTCCCTCACCGCCAGAACTGAATCAATGGTAGAAGCCTCTGCACCGACATTTATCACGAAAGCCCACATAAGAAAGACAATTCTTCCCAATCGTCCGCTGGGTCCTCGAAAAATAAAACCACTCCACTAGGACATACTTCGTCGAACCTCGCCACTCAATCTGTTGCATTTTTGGCATAGCCAACAACGCCACCTTAGCGCAATAGTCCAAAATGGCACAGCGCGGAGACAACCAGTCTGAACCCAATATCACATCCAAAATCTAACATACCCAGCAACGAAAGATCCGTCCGGGTCTCCTAATCCCGATAGTCGCTAAACAATGCCGATACACACGATCCACAACCACAATATAACCTGAATATGAGAACTTCCGTCTCCAAATCCACATGGCCCATGAATAACCATATCCGATCACAACTTAGCCGTCTGAATATATGCTACACCTTTAATACCTAATCATTTCACGAGAGATACTCTAAAATTCTTCTGTGCTACCAAGCAGACTCGAATATCAGCAGTCGATCTAGCCAGAAAGTGCCGCAATACTACCAAAGTGCCATCAACTTTACCACATTGCCCTTCTCCTAAAACATACACCCTCGCCAAATCACCTCAGTTAGCATTACCATTTCTTTAATCATCCGAAGATCATTTCTCAAATCATCTGAAATTTCCCGTGCTGCCTAAGAATTTTATGACTTTCCGCTCAAAACTGAACTGTAACCTTACACACGCAATTCTCAATTCTCCCCAACATACCGCACGTACCATACCATCCTAGGATAACATGAGAACTTCATCCTCTTTCCTAGCCACAAACATTTACGTACTCAACTAGTCAAGAACTTTTCGAGTTTTCCCTTGCACAAATCAGACCTGCCTGGACTGAATCCTTCTAACTCGACCAAGCTAAGAAAGCCATCAAAACTTAAGAGCATTGCTGCAAAACACCTGCGAGAACCTATTACCTCGAACACACACACGGAATTAATCATATCCTTACCATACCGATTCGGTCTACTATCAATCTATTCCATTTATCTAAATTTCCTTCTGATTCATTTGCAATTGATATTCTCTCTTGCTGTAGCACCACAATTCCTCAACCCAGGCTCACCACACGAGACCCAAGCACAGGACCACACTATCTAAGACCTATAAGCCGATGAATACTCACTCGATTACTCCCGAAACACCACATTCCGGAATACTTCACTCTGAAGAACTTCCTGCAAATCTAAATCCATTACCTTTGCTTTCCTGATACTGATACATAGGATCTTATAATCAATATAGAGATATCACAAGTCTTGACCTCTTCCAATAAAAACACAGTTTCTAACCCCATATACAACTTTAAGATACCCAATTGTTACATGTGGAACCTTGAACACATTAAAACCATTCTTGAGAGGCACTCGCTCTCTTCAAACTGTAATTAGCCTGATCAAACGAACAGAGCCACCCGTGCCTCATTGGCACTCTGACACCACAGAATGAAATCCTCATCCCAACACATCCAAGCAACTTCCTGCTCTATGCACCGAGTATTCTTTACCAACAACAACTTAAGACATCCCGTGATTGTTACACACTTATGAAACATGCTATATACCTTGTTAAGAATTTTTCCTTTACTCGAGCTATCCTCGGTCTCAATTTCCGCAAGCCATAACTGATTCGCTCGCATACCTCAACTGGGACCAACATAGCACCTAACCATGCAATCAAATACTCCCAGCAGACTCCCCCACTTGGCTCGAAGCCATAGATCAAAATACACTCAATAACTCATAACACTCATACCCTATTGATACCACAGTACCATAGTGATATTAGACTCAAATCTTTTGTAAGCTTGTGAAAACACAGATCATCTAGTACTTTAAATCTTCTGCAAATATCGCATTCATCCTCGCAACAGTTAAGCCTACTCGCTTAAGTGACCCGAAATTTCAAATTTCAACACGTACTTTTCACTTACACATGAGATCTTCTAACATACACATAAGGATCACACCACTTCAGAACACTCCGCAGGAGATAACCCACCTGCTTTGCCTCAATCTAACATTTTTGTACACCTTCCACCATCATAAACTGTACGCAGTCACTTAGTCTTCCTGAGTCTGAACTTATACCACAACATGAAATTTACTTCACTCCCAACTAGGACACATGAAAAGATTCTTTGCACACCCATAACTCGGGGCTATACCTCAAATCAAGATGGATACATCTCGCAGTACTAATATACTTATCACATAGTTATCCAGCCATCACTCCCACTAATAGGGACACTACCGAACATATAAGTTCAAAAATAATTGCTCACACAATCAACACCTCGGTGCTCAAGATATAGGCAAAGATCTGGCCTCAAGTCCTCCAGACTGGCCCAACATCAACTCACAGAGATCCCATCTCGCCCCTCGATAAAAGAATCACAAGCCATCGATGCACATCTGATACTGAGCACTCATGCGCGCATACGAACATGTGGAAGGAATTCAAGAGTTACTTTTCAAACTAAATCAAGGACGCACGATTAGAATTCAAAAATGTGAAGTTTTTCCTAAAGGTTCTGCATCCTCTCGAGGATAAGTACAGACGTCTCCGTAACGATCCAAGAGACTCTACTAAACATGCTCATGACTACTAAGACCTATGTAACCTAGGCTCTGATACCAACTTGTCACGACCCAATCCCCGAACCTGGTCGTGATGGCACATCTCGTGAAGACAAGGCCAGCCAGACCAAAACGGAACACCTCTTTTAAAAAATTAATCATAAACAGTAATAACATATAATATAATACCCATAAATTGCGGAATTTTAACGTTAACAACAGCAGGAACCATCCCGACACAGCCTAAACCGGGGTGTCACAAGTCACGAGCATCTATTAGGGTGTAAATACAACTACGAGGTCTAGATTATACAAGCAAGAATAAGGAACAAAAGGGAGAAAAGTGGTGCTCCGAACACCGACAGTCACCTCACTAAACTCCGATAACTCTGCCTCTGATCAACCCAAACCCGCATCAATGAAAAATGACCTCTGAAAAATGACTTTTTCAACAGTTACGCAATGATTGTGAAATAGTTAGTGCCGATAAGCACAGAAAATCTGCCCCTCGGGCACAAATACCATAGTGTAACAGGTAAAATGACAAGTAAATATGAAAGATGAACACATAAAAGTTTGCCCCTAGGGCAATATCTCAGAACAGTACCAGCCCCTCGGGCTACCTCACATTCACTCATATCAGCCCCTCGGGCTCACTCTCAGAATAGTATCAGCCCCTTGGGCTACCTCACAATCACTCATATCAGCCCCTCGGGCTCACTCTCAGAATAGTATCAGCCCCTCGGGCTCACTCTCAGAATAATGGGTACCCGCGCTCACTGTGGGTGTGCAGACTCTGGAGGGGCCCCTTACGGGCTAAGCACTATATCAAGCCACCTCGTGGCATCATCACTCGGCACTCGGCCTCACAACACTCGACACTCGGCCTCAAATCACTCAAACCACCTCGTGGCATATAAAGTATCTCAGGCCCTCGACCTCATATCACTCAGCATATCCTCACATATGGCCCTCAACCTCACTCAGTCCAAAAATCATCACAAGCCCCTTGGGCATTAGTAAAACAGTAGTTCTCCGCTCAAAACATGATGTAGAAATATCATTTAAGTTTCAAATCTGAGTAAAAGTGGCTGAGTTTGTAAAACAGTAGATATCAACAGGACTGAGTTCAAATAATAAGTCAAGTAGTTAGGAAACACAGATAAAAATCCCCGAAGGGTTCAGATAGTTGGCACGAAGCCCAAATATGGCAATCAACCCAAATCATGATGATAACAAATGAATTTTAGTCAAATACGCAGTAAAATCATCAATCGGGATGGTCCAAGTCACAATCCCTAGTAGTAAAAGACCCCACGCTCATCATCCAGCGCGTATCTTGCCTTAATATAGCACTACGATGTGCAATCTGGGGTTTCAAACCCTCAAGACATCATTTACAATCATTACTCATCTCAAACTGGCTAATTCTCTAGCTTGCGACGCCTTTTCCCCTCGAATTGGCACCCACGCGCATCGAATCTATCCACAATCAAAATGAATACGTCACAATATGCTAAGGGAACAAAGCCCAAGAGAAAACATTCGAAAAATATCAAAAATCCCGAGATTAGCAAAACCCGAGCCCCGGGCCCACGTCTCAGAATCGGGTAAAATTTATATTTTCAGAATCCTCATACCCTCACGAGTCTAACCATACCAAAATTATCTAATTCCGATACCATTTGGTCTTTCAAATCATCATTTTATATTTTTGAAAGGTTTCATAATTTTTTTCCCAAATTCCATCTCAAATCACGAATTAAATGATGAATTCAGTGATAGATTCATGTATTCTAGCCAAATCTGAGTTAAAATCACTTACCCTGATGGATTTTCTTGAAAAACCTTCGAAAAATCACCAAAATCCGAACTCTCTAGGTCAAAATATTTAATAAACCCAAAACCTCGTATTTATAGGTACCCCTTAGGTTTCAGCTACCGCGGGCCGCACCAAAACGACCGCGGTCCGTGCAAGCCAGTGCGGTCCGCGCAAAAACTATCGCGGCCGCACAGGTAGACAAAATTTAATATTTTGGCCATAACTTTTGCTATAAATGTCCAAATTGCGATATCGTTACCTTTCTAAAAACTAGTCACGAAGGGCTATAACTTTCATTTTTTAATCATCTCAAAATTTCTTATAGATCAAAAGATATGAGCTGCCGAAGTAGGACCAGCGGGAAGGTTCTTCACCGCGGTTTCGCCCACTTTTGTGCGGTCCGCGCGACGCCTACCGCGGCCGCGGACGCTTTTGTGCGGTCTGCACAGCACTCAACGCGGGAGCACTTATTTTTGTGCGGACCGCGTGAGTGAGTTCCGGAGCCTGCAACCCCTGTAGACCTGCTACAACTATGATTTTTGCACTAAAACATCCCGGAACCTACCCGGAACTCCCAGAACTTCAAACCAATTGTATCAACACATCCCATGACATCATTCAAATTCGCTCAAAACTTCGGAACCCTCACAACAATATCAAATCACCAATTTATCATAAGATTCAAGCCTAAGAGCTCCAAGAATCTCTTAAATTATGCTTTCGCTCAAAAAGTCTATCAAATCTCGTCCGAATGACCTACAATTTTGCACACACATCCCAAATGATACAACGAAGCTACTGCAACTCTCAAAATTTCATTCCGACCTTTATATCAAAATCTCACCTATCAACCGAAAATCGTCGAAATCTCAATTTCGTCAATCCAAGCCTAAACCTTCCACGGACTTCCAAAATGAATTACGATCACGCTCCTAAGTCGCAAATCACCTAACAGAGCTAACCAAATCATAAAAATTCTCATCCGAGATCAAATACACATAAGTCAAATTTTGGTCAAACCTTTCAAATTTTAAGCTTTCAACTGAGACTGTTTTTCCAGATTCATTCTGATTAACCTGAAACCCAACACCAACGATTTACATAAGTCATAATACACCACACAGGGCAAGTCATGCCCGATAATTGGCTAGAAAAGTGCAAAAGCTCAAAATGACCAGTCGGGTCGTTTCGAGAGATCAATTATGGATGAAGTACAAATTTAATTAAAGAGAAGAGTTCGCCCTTTGCTCACGCCCACGACACATTTCAATTACCATCCAAATCAAACATCAACACTAACAAAGGAGAATAAAATCTCATATCACACATGGAAAGAAGAACGTGAAGCAACAAATAAACATTTGATTGATCAAAATATGATAAGAGCCACCTAGAGTCCCATTAAACTTATGCTGGTTTCAAAAAGGTAAGCAATTGGCAGAATCCTAAGCTGTAGTTCACATGGAAATGTGCCGAGTGCCTAGTGCCTTTATCAAAACCCAATGAACTTGCAAATTGACCAAAAGCCAACAACTAACCTGCCAATAGAATGGGAGTGAAACAAACACCATTTAAAACTAATAAAACCTTAACATATGCATTAAGGATGCTAACTTTGAAACATGAACTTAAAGTTTATTTTTAGATGAAGCTAAATGCTAGTCAACATGCATATCAATAGAATCATTTTGAACGCCCAAACAGAAACCACTAGAATCAAGCAGCCAAGACCTTTCCTTCCAATTTATCAAAGAGAAACTGACCAATGCCCATACCTTTCTAAATTAAGAATATCAATTAAAGCCCATACGACCAGGGGTAATAGATATAGAACAAATATACTAGCTTGAAAATCTTCTAAGAAGTTTGACTTATGAACATCATTTTACTGCATAAATCACGGTTCTAATTTACTCAGAATAATGGTCAGAGCACTCAAGTTGCAGAACTAAATAATAGAACTTACGCCCACCCCTACGATTATCCAAAAAACTTGATCATAGGAAAAGGTTCTCAAGAAAAGCTAACTGAAAGACATGCTACAAATGATTAAAATAACTTAGTACATCACCAAATCCAAAATTTATAACCTTGCATTGTGAACAAGACCCTCTGTTACAGAAAACTCACGTTATCTAATCTTAACCAAAAGGAACCTTTTAAAGAACTGAAGCTGGTCTCATAAACCTCATCACTGTCAAGTCTTTAAGGAATTAACAATATTCCAACAGAGTCATATTATTCCTTTAAATCTCGAACACGAAAAGGAAGAATCAAGCCTCGCTATGCAGTACGAACCGAACTAATTTAAAATACGACTTGACTAAAGCTTAGCAAGGAGTTGTAACAGTTCTAAATTCCAAGTCGAACTGACTGGATTGACAACAATCAGTGAAGATCAAAGAACAATTTAAGAACTCAGTTGACACCTAAATTCAACCAAACAGCTAAAAGATCAAATAGGTATCAGGTACATGGCTGCTTGAAATTATCTTTCATTTGTAGACAAATAACTGATATGAATAGATGCAAGAGCGGTAGAGGACATCAAAGGATGATTTTAGAGTTCATTTTTCTGAGTTCCAATTCAACCGAACAAGCTGAAATGTTCTCAAAAATTGCATCAATCATAAGACTCACAAACAAATTCTAGCTTCATATGTTAATATCAGAAATCCACACTTAATCTTAAACGAAAAAGAGTTAAACAACCTCTAACCCCACTAAATCCCTGGCTCTTTTCATATTTGGATCGAACCCTTAAATGTAACTGAAGAAAAGAGGAGAAGATGAACCTGAGATTTCTTTCGATTAAATCTGTTTGGAAGTGACTACAAGCAGAAGAAGATTTGGCGAAACACTTGAGAAGAAAAAAACAGCTGCTGAAATCCGACCTCCAACAAGAACGACGATCGAAAATCGAACGTGAACCCGAATCCACCTCAGATGCAATCCATTTTTTTGAGAACCAAATAAAGAAGCTAATATATATATATATATATATATATATATATATATATATATATATATTCTGTTTTGAAAACCCAAAGAAAAAAAACTAAACGATAACTCTCATATTTTATCCATAAATTAACTGAGAATTAGAAGAAAGAACTCCAAAAATCAAAGAACCCTAGCTCTCTTTTCTTCTCCTCTGTCTCAACTTTTTGCCCTAAAATTCTCTCTCCTTTACAAAATTGGATTCGGTCCTTTTAAAAACGAACACCTGATGAATGTGGGGCTCAGATTGAGTGAAATTGATCCAACGCCTCACACTCATCCAACGATTGTCCTCCAGAACCTTCCAATCGCGTGATAAAGTTCGAAATGAGGCGAGTGAGGAGGGGATCTTTGCTCTCAGAATCCGTTACACCTATGTGGCAAGGGGATGGGGGGAAGCACGTGAGGTGAGTTAGGGGGTGAACTCGGGCGAGTTTGGGCGAGGCAGAGGTGAGTTTTGGTGAGAGAGAAGATGAACAGTGAGGAGCGCCGTTTGGTTGTAAGATTAGGTCTAGGGTTTGCTTCTTTTGTGTTATAAGTATTTGGGGGCTGGTCCGGTTTGGGGCAGACGGGCGGGTGAGTATCTTTGGGCTGGGGAAGTTTGGGCGACTGGGGTGGGATTTGGGCTCAACAATCAGTTGGCCCAATTGGATTTTGAAACAACCTTTTTCACTTTCTCCTTTTCTTTTTGTTTTTCTTTTCTTTCTTTAATTATTAAAACCTAAATTAGATTCCTAAATTAATCTAAACTGTAGAATTAAACTAACTATAAAATTACAAATTTTGTAAAAATCAATATTCTAAAAATTAAAGACAATAATTGTAAAAATGAACCAATTTTTGTGATTTTCGTTTTTAACAAAACAAATAACTAATTAATTAACCCTGGAACTGTAGAAAAACCTAAATTCAATGCATGATATTTTTGTGCTTTTTCATGATTTAAATAAAATAAACATGTACAGAAAAATGCGAACAATTAACAAAAAATCTACAAAATTGCAAATAATGCGAAAAAAAATTATTTTCATAGATTTTATGGGAGTAGTTCCTATAGGGAAAAAATCACGTGCTTACAGTTATTAAGTTAATTGTGGCTAGATACGAGTGGTTTGGAGATGGATACTAGAGAAAAAGCAATCATTGAGCATTGAGTGGCCCGCAGAGCGAGGTAAGTGTTGTGTCTAACTTTGACTCGAGGGATTAGAAACCCTTGACTTATTTTCTATCTAAAATCCATGTGAGCGGTGTATAAGTGAGGTGACGAGTACCTATGCACCACCAATTTATCTGTTTTGCCTATTTCCTTCCCGTTCTTCTTATATTATCTTTTCCTGCCTTAACTGCTATATGCTTTACTTGTAATTTCATGCCTAATTGCTATTTGTTAGACATTGTATCTCTTGTTGGAAGTAATAGTTCTTCATAGCTTCATTGTCTCCTAATATTTGTTTGAGTTGGTTATTGGTACATTCAAGGCATATTATGGATTGGTCTCGCTGAATAGTATTACTTGTGTAAATTCTCATAGTGCATAATCTTTCTAAATGCTTGGGTTTGAAGTTGAGCCTTGTGAAGAGTTATGTGATTTGAATTGTATAATTTTTGTACTTGCTGAATAAATGATATTGATATGGTAGGATCGGGTTGCGCGCCGCAATAGGTGTAATAAGGGTGGATTGTGGTGAAATATGGGTGAATTGTGATTGTGATTATTGTGATATGGTGGGATTGGGTTGCACGCCGCAACAATCTTTATGCTTATATTTTCCCTTGACTGTATTAGCTGAACGGTAGTCTTAAACTGTACTTAAGGATTGGTTATAGCTGAGCACTGATGATATGTTTCGGGAACTATATTCATTCCTTGCAAGTTACTGCTTTATCCTGTCTTCCTTTCTATTTTTATTATACACTGTATGCAGATTATATTGTAAATGCCCCGCCATAGCCTCGTCACTACCTCGTCGAGGTTAGGCTCGACACTTACCAGTACATGGGGTTGGTTGTACTGATACTGCAATCTGCACTTCCTGTGCAGATTTTGGAGCAGGTAGTGACTGATCGAGAGGTTGGTTGCAGAGTTTTACAACTAGGAGACCCAAGGTAGTCCTGCTGGCATCCGCAGGCCCTGACGTCTCCTTCTATGCTTCTACATTTACTGTTTTTACTTGCCTTCATAAACAGTTGTATCTTCTTTCGAACAAATATTTGTAGCAAATCTTAGTGTATTCTTGGATTGTGACACCGGATTCTGGGTAGTAATAGTAATAGTGCTGGTAATAGCATATGAACAAATAGGTTATTTACTTACTTCCGCATTTATTTTACTGGTTTTAGCTTGTTTATTGTTAATCACTGAAACGTAAAGTATTTGGCTAATTAAAACTCTAACATTGGCTTGCCTAGCAAATGTGATGTTAGGCGCCATCACATTCCGGGTCGTGACATATAATTACATTATAAAAACGAAGTAATTATGATTTTAATTTATTTCCGAGATGAGCTAGTGATTTCGTGCCATGTGAGGTTTGAATATCTTCTTAAAAAGTAAATATTTAATCGAGATATTAGTTCTAATCAAGAGGAGCATTGATAGTAATGATATACTCCCTTTGTTCATCATTACTTGACACGTTTTAACTTTTCACGCCCCTTAAAAAATAATAAATGATGTGCATAATTTACCATGATACCCATATTAATTGATGCATATTTTATTGGATTTGAGAAAATGATTTAAAATGAGTAATAAATACCGTGGGTTAGGGGCATCGGTCGGTTCAGTTCGGTTATAAATATTATCGGTTTAGCATATCGGTTTACAAATATGATAAACCGATAAGATATTAGTTATCGGTTAATCGGTTATCGATCATTATCGGTTCGGTTATTGGTTTACCCAATAAGAGAACTCAATCTAGAGTTAAGCAAAAAAGAGAAGACAATTCACTCGAGTTAAGAAAAAAAGAGAAGAATTCACATATAGTATACTACCCAATTCTGCGTTTTAGCCACAACTAATATTTGAAGAATGTTTCATTTTGATAAATTCATGATCTGTGCAATCTCAAAATGTGGCTGGGTAAATTAGGAGAAAAAGAGAGAATGAAGCCCTAGAAATTGGGTAAAATCCTAATTTTATTAAATCTTATTGGGTTATCGGTTAACCCGTTAAGAAATTGGGAAACCCGTGGCCCGAATCGATAACCCAACAGTGAAAAAATACAAAACTGTTACCGAACCATTAATCCAATTACCCGATATTGATACCCCAATAAGCTTTTATCGGTTCGGGCTATCGATTATACCCGATATATGCCCAGCCCTACCGTGGATATAACAAGATTTTTTTGTCTTCTCTTATTATGCGTAAAGTGACAAGTAAAAATAAAAATATATTTTTGATATACATACCAAATAAAAGAGAATAGAGGGGAGTATTCTGCTATGTGATTTGGCGAATAGATGTAATTCTGTGGTTTTGGCGATACTTTCTATTTCTAGTTGAGTTTAACATTCAATGTCTTTGTCTTTTTCTCTTGATGAATTAAAAAAAAAAATTGGCTGTACTTTTCTCTTGCACAATGACGTGACTTTCTTTTGAGAAATTAAGTACTAATATACATGAATAATATAAAGATTTTTAACACAATTAATAATTTAATATATTACAGTATGTCAGTTAATAAGCTTGTTTTTTCTGATAGTGAAGTATTAATATAGAAAACAAAATAATATGTGTCACACCTCCTTTTTACATCACCCCGAAGGATAATGTATAAAGAAGTTTTTCCATTTAAAGTGATATTATTCGGATCGAGATTATTTATTTAGAGTCGCCATTTGGGATAGGTTTGGCTTTTGGTGTCCCAAGTCACCGGTTTATCTTGAATTCCGAACCGAGGAAAATTTTTGACTTCCCAATTGGAGTCTACGAACCAAAAATTCTAAGTAAGGAATTCTGTTGATCCGAGGGAAGGTATTAGGCACCCCCGGATCCCGTGGTTCTGACACAGTCGCTTAAACTATTATAAATGGCTAAAATCTGATTTTAATACATGTTGTAACTTATGTGCCGCTTTACTTTAAACCGCTTTTATCGTTATTTTAAAAGAATTGCAACGTCGTGAAAATGCATCTCGAACCACGTCACATCAATGCGCCCGTGGTTGTTAACACATTTCGACTTCGTTGAGATTTGGATTCGGGTCACATAAATGTGCACCCGATTTTTAGGAAGATAATTTTATTAAAATCGCGCCTAAAGAGTTTAACGCATTATTATTTTGGGGAAAACCCGTGAAATTCGCTAAAATGCCCGTCCCAGAATCTAAGTATTTTAATACAATGTTATTGAGGGCCCCGCAGTTTGCATTTTTATTTGGCGAGGCTCATCTCATTTTACTATCTAAAAGTCAATTCTAAAGTAAACTACGATTTTTCTATTTTTATTTGTCCCTAATAATAAAAGAAGAAGACCTAATTAATCATCATTATAAAACTCGGGCTTTTAAAATATGACCAAACCAGTCGTTATTTCACATTTGGGCCCAAAAGGTCCACACCATGTAATATGTATGCATCGGACAAAGTTCTTAATAAACATAGGAATTGGGTTTGAGATCAGCCCAAACGAAAAATGCATCGGGCTGTATTGGGATGATCAGCAGATCGAACCCCAAGGGCCAACAAGCCACTGATTTGCTCAAACCTCTGCCCACTAAAACTATTCTAAAACTTTCAGGAGTAGGCTCTGCATTCGTAACAAATGGGGATCAATTGAACCCCTAATTAATTCGACACTATCTGTTTAAATTTCAGTTCATTCTCATATCATCTTAATCCTTCATCCATTGATGGATATCCTACTGAAGTTGAAAATCAAAATAGAAACATGGGTTTGACAATAGTATTCTTGCAGCAAACTAATCATTCTCAAACTAATGTAAATTAACAATATCAGGCGAACTGGATTATTGGATTTACCATATGAATTGCAGAACCATTTCGTTCAATAGTGACTCACGATCTAATAATTGCACTACTGAACTAACCTGCTAAACACACCACTGGAAACAATTGCATGCTCGAACTCTCATGAATCATAGTCACACAGTTCAGTTATGTACCCATTGGAGCCCACTAAAATTCTACATTACATTAGCAACCAACTGAATCCAAACTAAATTGCTAAGACACGACGAATATATCTAATTAGTTTAACAATCTATTATTTAACAGTCCAAATCAGTCTAGTACATGACATGAAATAACGAAGAGACTACTGTTTTATACATTTGAGTTGAGCAAATAGGGGAAATTCAGAGATTCACTTCAAATAACACTTCATTTCCATAGATTTGAGCTTTAGGACATGTACCTGTGACGTGAGATATAAGAAAAGCAGAAGTATCAGCAGATCAACAGTAATTCGAAACAGCAACAGCAAACACCACAGCAACAACCAGCCAATATAGGAATGATTCAAACCCAACCAACCAGAAAATTTCGACAAAAAACCAACAACAATAGCAAATGAACCAAATAACTCGGATAACAACACAATGACTCGAAAATCACCCAAATGCCTTCAAAACTAAAATTAAATGCTTTGGAAACTTCACCAAGGTAAACTTAACCAGAAAATCAACTCAAGCAGACCAAATCTATTCATTTTTTTTGTTTTCTAATGTTTTTGTTTTGGACTTTGAATATCAAACTTAGATCTGGAAATTAGAAAGAAAGAGCTATTTAGAGGGAGTTTTGATGGCTGAAACTTCTGGAATCTTTTCAGGGAGTCTAGCCTGTAAATGAAGGCATTGGGGCTACCTTTTATAGGCAAGAAATGTGGCAGAATGTTCTGGAGTGTTTTACTCAATTTTCCCCCTTTTATATTTCAGAAGTTAGCATATTAATCCTGAAGTTTTGACTTGTTACCCAAGTTACTGCATTAAGAATGCAGAAACTTACACTAAGGCCCCCTTCTAGAAGGCCCTAGGGTGTTCTTCTACCTATAGAATACCTATACTACCCTTATTTTGGTTTTGAAATCACTATTCTTAACAAAACGGCTCTTTCCCATGCCCAAACTACCCTTACTTGCCACCTGAAATTACTAACTTCAGTTAACTACACCAACCCCTTACCCTTAGTTAAAATCTAACTAGAATTAATTCAATTACACTACTCAGCTATATCCAAAACTTAAACCTAATTGAATTGCAAATGAAGACTGACGATCAATTAAACTAAGCTTAAACTAACAGAATCATTAATTCAAATAAACGAGAATCAAACAGTTTCAAAGCAAGCTGGAAACAGGATTAAACAAAAAATCTAAAAGGAATCAGATTCAAGGAGGACATTTCACCAAACTAATCAAATTGAACTAATCGAAACTAAGCTAATACTTAACAATTAACTAACAATTGAACATTTAAATTAAGTAGAATAGATTTTGACTCAGAAGTAGCTAATAATAATAGACTGAATTCTATTGAAATTAAACTACCAATTAAAATGATTAGGAAACTAAAATTACACCTAATTAGACAGCTAAAGCATGAATCAAACTAAAATGAAACTAAAAATAAATGAGAAGAAAAACTTACTGAAATTTGGACTTCATAAGAAAACCAACCGAGATTGACTTCCGGTTAATATTATACATCTATTTTGTCAAAATGGACCTATAGTATTAACCAGAATTCAATCGACTTGAAAACTTCTTGAAAACGGCCCAGAACAACATAAACCCTAGATTCGAAATTTGAGCCTTCCTACTCAGATTCGAGGGGATTTGGTTAGGGATTAGAGGTAAGGGAGGCCTTGGGATTGTATGGTGTAAATTTGTTGCCGTTTGGACAAAGTGTTGTTTTGACCGGATTTTCAACTCAAGATTCGAACAAATAGGTGATAATTCGAGGGAAACCATCGGTAGGGTTGGAATGAGGAGATAGAGGAGAGTTAACGGTGTAAGTTTGGTGGTGGTTTGCGTCGGCGCCGCCACCGGCGGCTTAGGGATTTTAGGGCAGCGCAGCTAGGGTTCATGGAGAGGATGAGGCTGTTTGGAGAGATGAGAGATCGGGGGGTGCCCGTTCGGACCGTTTTATATTAGTGAGAGGCAAGTTCCTGGCCGTTAGATCGAGTTACCTCGACGACCAGGATTGAGGTCATGAAACGACGTCGTTTCAGTTCATTGGGTGGGCAGGCCGGGTTGGGTAACGTTTGGGCTTGGATTTGGTCCGATTTTTAGGGGTTTTAGCTTGGGCTAAATAAGTTTTTGGCCCAATTCGGGTTATTTAGACAGCCCTTTCCTTTTCTTTTACTCTTTTTAATGATTTTCTTCTTTTCTTATTTTTTGTGCTTTATTTATTTACATATTTTACCTATTATTATTATTATTATTATTTTGAATTTTCTGATTTTATTATGTAAAATCAAAAACTAAAACAACTAAATCAAATCTAAAATTATACTAATTAATATTCCAAAGTTAACTAACTCCTAATTATAAGGAAAAGCTTAAGACAAATTTAACAAAAAGTAGAAATGCCAGGAATCATTTTGGTATTTTCTTTATTCTTGTAACATTAAAAAGCACATTATTATGTATTTTTATGAATTATGTCATCCGGAATGCACACAAAATTCCAAACCAAACATAAAAATCAAACAATTAATTCCTAAAAATTCAAGTAATAAAGAAAAATTCTAATTCTAAGGAATTTATAAGAGTCGTTGAAACGTGGCAAAAATCACGTGCTCACAATATGAAAAATGATTTAAAAAAAACTTAATCGTTATGGTGAAGTGTTGTTATACCTGTACAATAAATTTCACTCACCTTTTAAGACATAATATAATTGTAATAGAATAAAAATCAAATGTGAACATTAAATTAGATATGGATATAGAAGTTAGACTTAAGGATTAAGAGAAATATAGAAGTACATCACCTCATAATGATCATGCATATATTATTATGTAAAGCGTTTAAGTTATATGTACAAAAGCGGGTTTAGGATTTAAGATTATAGGTGCACCTTTGACTTTAACATAAAATTGATGCTTGTCAGCATAATATTATCCAAAGTAATAAATATAATCTTGTTAATATTTTTCATTTATATTATCATTTACAATTTATACAATTATTGAGTAATGTTCGTCTTAAATCTATTTTGTTTTCACCATCAATTTTTTTTAGAAAGTAGAATGCTAATTAAATTTTGGTGCCATAAAAATTGAACACTTGTGCAAGTTTTAGGGCAAAAAGGAGGACGAAAATATCAAAAAGTCTTACAGATTCATTCTTTATATGTGAAATGCTTAACAAAAAAACAAAAAAAAACTACATTACGTTCAAAAGAAATTGCAGATAAAAGTTCAAAAATTTGGTAGGAGTAAAAATATGGTTAAGCAATAATTTGTTTGGAAATAGAAATAATGAAGCAAGTCTCTTATTGCAACTTAGAATAGATCATATACTTACATATAAGCTTTTATATTACAAGGTCATCATCTAAAGAATATCTTCTACATATAAGTCTCGTTAAAATGTGAAAATTTATAATTTTAAAGTACGATAGATAAAAATAATATGATAATGTATATATATTAAACTCTTATGTAAAATAGGTCTTTTTTACATGCAACTTGCTTTCAAAGGACTTGACGATTTACCTGAGAATTAATGAATTGACTCAATTAAAGGAGAGATAAATAAAATATGGTTCATTTTTTCAATTTTGTTATTGTTCACTTTCCAAATCTAATACAAAAGTCGTTGTTCTTTGTTCTACTTTCCTTTTTTGAGAGGAAAGTAGTTAATGAGTTGTCTTTTGTAGAATTCCATCATTGTTGAGTGGAAGAAGCTAGCTGAGAGAATCGAAGAAGAAGAGACAATGGAGGGAAAAACAATTTTAACTAACTTTCTAAAAAAGAAGCCAAAAAATACATATATCCCTATACACATATATATATATATATATATTGTTTTTCACTACTTCAACTATCACTAACCTCTACAACTAACTTCTAACAAACTAACACAGCTGTACAAGTGCATAAATCACATGTTAATTTCTACACCCCCTTCTTCAAGCTAGGTGTGGTGAAAATGTTCAAAACACCTTTAGTGTGCAAATCTGCTTCATGTTCTTCTGTTGGCACATATGTTGGATGTATCAATCCTTGTTGTACCTTTTCCCTTACGAAATGACAATCTATTTCTACATGTTTCGTTCGTTCATGAAATACTGGATTATTATCTATCTGCATAATTGCTTTACTATCTGTATTAAGTTGAATTGGAGTTAAAACTTTTATTCCCAATTCTCTGAACATTCCAACCAACCATATCAACTCAGACACAGTCAAGGCCATGCTTCTATACTCAGATTCTGTTGAACTCCTTGCCATTGTGGTCTGCTTCTTAGATTTTCAAGATATCACTGATCCACCAAACTTCACAAGGTATCCAGTGACTGATTTTCTGGAGTTAGGACAACTTCTCCAGTCTGCATCACAATGTGCACTAAGAGTCATGTCTCCAACTGCACTCATAAGAATTCCAAGCCCTAGCTCATTCTTCACATACCTCACTACTCTGTATGCTGCTTCAAGATGAGACTGCTTGGAAGCTTGCATAAATTGACTCAGAGTTTGCACACTATAAGCAATATCAGGTCTTGTCAAGGTCAAGTATAAAAACTTTCCAATCAACCTCCGATAGCTCCTCACATCTTCCAGTGTTGGATTATTATCCAGGTGACAATGTTCATCATACTCAACAGTTGTAAGTCGTTTATTTTGTTCTATTGGTGTAATGACAGGCTTGGCACCAGACAATCCCAATTCTTCATAGAAGAATTCCTTTTGCTTGGCACCCAGTTCTAGAGCATACTTCCTTTGGCATAGAAGAATTCCTTTTGCAGACCTGCAAACCTCAATTCCCAGAAAGTATTTCAAGTTTCCTAGGTCTTTAATCTTGAAGGCCTTGTGCAGTGTGATCTTTGCTTCTTGAATCATTGTAGTGTCATTGCCTGTGATTAGAAGGTCATCAACATATACAAGTATAATAACCTACTTTCCATTCTCCTCTTTGATGAACAAGAAGTGATCATGTTTGCTTTGCATAAAACCTGCTACCAATAGAGCCTATGTGAGCTTCAAGTTCCATTGTCTTGATTCTTGCTTAAGTTCATATAGTGATTTAAGCAGTCTGCAGCCCTTAGAATTCCCCTTTTGGCTACTAAAACCAGGTAGCAATTGCATGTAAACTTCTTCCTCAAGATCACCTTGAAGAAATGCATTGTAGACATCCATTTGGAAAAGAGGCCATTGATGCATAGCAGCCAATGCAATGATTGATCTCACTGTGACCATTTTGACAACTGGAGAAAAAGTCTCCTAATAGTCTAGACCTTCTTATTGGCTGTAACCGTTGATAACAAGTCTTGCTTTAAATCTCTCAACTTATCCATTGGACCTGTACTTAATTTTGTATACCCATCTACACCTAATGGGCACCTTACCTTTAGGAATATCAACTATCTCCGAAGTATTGTTCAGAACCAAGGCATCCACTTCTACCTTCATGGCTTCAACCCATCTTGGGTCTTTCATGGCTTTTATGTATGATGTAGGTTCTGTCTCTTGTGAGGTAGCAGTCAAGTAAGATTGATAAGTAGCTGACAAGTCACTATAGTTCAGATAGTTGGATATTGGATATGTGCAGGTGGATGATGATGCTCTATTGATTGGACAGACGTAGTCTTACATCCAAGTAGGTGGTTTGGAACCTCTGTTGGATATTCTGAGTTGTATAGCTTGAACTTCCTCAGTGGCTTCATTAGCTGGTGTCTGCACATTATGATCAACCTCAACATTTGATAGTTGTTCATCATGATCTGGATCAACTCCTGTGAAGGTGTTCTCTTGTTGCATCACTTCATAATCATGCTCAATACCTTGATTGGCTGAATCATGTCCTTCTCCTGACACATGTAGTCATTGTTGGTGCCAAGAGTAGCCTTCTTCTTTTGATTTCAGCTCTAAGAACATAGGATCTTGTTGTGTATCATCCTTCTCTAGTTCGAAAGGAAAAATGTCTTCCTTGAATGTGACATCTCTACTAATAAAAAACTTCCTTCTCCTTAAGTCATATAGCTTGTATCCCTTTTGAGATACTGAGTATCCCATGTGAACATCAGTGATAGCTCTAGGAGAAAATTTATCCACTTTTTCTGTCACTGTAGCAAAGCACAAACATCCAATAGTTCTTAGGTGTGCCATATTAGGTGATCTTTTATGAAAAACCTCATTTGGAGATTTCCCTGCTAGAACTGAAGAAGGCAGTCGATTAATAAGGTATGTTGCAGCTAGTACACAATCTCCCCAGAATTGCAAAGGAATGTTGCCTTGAAATCTCCGAGCCCTTGCCACCTCCAGGACATGCCTATGCCTTCTTTCTACTACTCTATTTTGCTGTGGAGTGTGTGGACAACTGCTTTGATGCAAAATACCATTATCTATCAAATAATCTTGACATTTATGACTAAAAAACTCTGCACCATTGTCAGTTCTTAGCACCTTGACATTCCTGCCAAATTGTGTATATACCATTTTAAGAAAGGATTTTAGCACAATAACAGTATCACTTTTCAATTTTATTAGAAAAATCCAAATCATCTTGGAATGATCATCAACAAGAGTCAAAAAATATCTATTTTCATTATATGTAAGCACTCTATATGGACCCTAGATATCTACATGAATCAAATGAAATATGTCCTCAGCTTTGTTGCTACTTAAAGGAAATGGTTTCCTTGTTTGCCTAGCTAAAGGACATACAGTGCAATTATTGAGTTCACAATCAGGAAACTTCTTGTCTTTAAGGAAATCTAACTGTTTCATGACTTTAACTGGCACATGCCCAAGTTTTTTAGCTATGCCAGGTAGTGAAGTCTGCTTCCATTCCTTCTGCAAGACAACTGCTGATCATTTGTGCTATTTTATTCCTGTTATACCCTTTAGGAATCAGTAGATAGAGATCACATTCTCCTTACCAATCCCCTTCACTTTCCCAGTGTATAGGTCTTGAAATACACAAAATGTTGGAAAAAATTAACTGAGCATTGCAGCTCCTTAATTAATTTTGACACAGACAACAAGTTGTATTTAAAGTCAGGCACACACAACACATCATGTATTACATCATGATCTGTAAGTCTGTAACTTCCTTTGCAGATGATAGGCACACTCTTACCATTTGGGAAGTTCACATTACCTTTACTTGAGTAAGGTAATACAATCATTGTTTTCAACATTTCACTATTAGATATCATATAGCCAGTAGCACCAGTATCTATAATCCAGTAGTCAGCTAGATCCTCCAGAGATTGAGAATTAGCATTACCTGCCATATTTGCTGCATGTTATTCTGATTTGTCCTTGCCTATCATCTTCATGATCTGGTTGTATTGCTCATCAGTAAAGGAATTGAGAATTCCTTGACTCATCCCTGCATTACCCTGATTTGCAGCAACAGTTTTGCCAGAACTGCTATCACACATAGCCATGTTAGCTTGCCTATACTGCTGTGATTTCTTCCCCTTGAAACCAGATGGATATCCAACCAATTTGTAACGGGTATCTCTTGTATGTCCTTTGTTTCGACAGTACTCACAGTAAAAATTATTGAATCTCTTAAACTTTGACTAACTATCTCTAGAACTCATTAGAGCAGTAGAATCATTTACTTCATTTGTCACATTAATATGTTACAAATGTGGGATTTTCCTGGGTTGTTGTTGTTGTTGTCATATTAATACATGAATTAGTCTCAAACACTCTTCTTTAATTTTCTTCAGTTATTAACATTGCATAGGCACGACTGATAGAAGGTGATGGAGATTGAAGTAAAATCTGACTTCTAATTGCATTATAGGATTTATTTAAGCCCATTAAGAACTGAAAAAGTTTATGCTGCTCCAAGTGTTCGATAAATTCCCTAGTTCTAGCTATAACAGGAAGAGAAGGAATCATGGAATTATATTCATCCCAAAGTGACTTCAACCTAGAATGATATAGTGAAATGCTAGATATACCTTGAGAAATGGTAGCTATCTCCCGCTGAAGGTTGTAGATCCTAGATCCATTAACCTTATCAAAACGATCCTGCAGATCTAGCAAAACTTCATGAGCATCACTAGCATATACGATTCCATTTACCAGATCTGGTGAAACCATGTTCATATTCCATGTCAAAACAGTAGCATTCACTCGCTCCCATTCTTCCTCCAAGTCGACTGTAAATTAAGCTTTTGTACAGCTTCCATCGATGAACCCTAGCTTGCGCTTTGCTCGCAATGCAATCATCATCGTCTTTCTCCAAACTGAATAATTCTCAGTTCCTTTGAGCTGTATAAATATGATGAAATTTCTAGGATTATCAGAAGGTTGCAAATACAGAGGATGATGGGGATTGTCGATGTCCAGATTCGCCATGATTGACTCTCAGAAATTGGCTTCATGTAACGACCCGGCCGATCGTTTCATGAGTTACAGTATCGTTCTCCCTATTCTTGCTTCTTTATGTGTTGTTCGGCTGTATTTTATCATATCGTGTTGGTTGTTCTGTGTTCAGAATGGTCATGGAGTGAAATGAGACACTTATAGCCTATTTGGCCAAGCTGGAGAAATCAGCTTATTTTGAGAAGTGCTTTTTTCAAAAGTGCTTTTGAAAAAAGTACTTTTGGAGAGAAGCAGTTTGTGTTTGGCTAATCAGTCTGAAAAGCACGTTTGAGAAATAAATAATTTGTGTTTGGCCAAGCTTTTTAGAAAGTGCTTTTAAGTGTCAAATTACGAATAAGGACATGAATAGATTTACTTAATAATTAATATTATAAGTAAATAAATAATATCAAAATTTTGTTATTACATGCAATAATTAAAAAAAATCATTTTATTTAAGTAAAATATGAAAATAAAATTAAAAAGTACTTAATTCTTTTAATATAAGTTAAATATATTAAAATTCCTTCAACAAATATAAAAGCATTCACCCCTAAAGTCACTATATATTAGAAAGTTGTCCTAAAAATAAGAAGAAATATTTATAATTAATATCCTAAGTATTAGGTTTAAGGGTTATTTTGGTATATACTATATTTTGTTAAGGGTATTTTAGGTAAGAAAAAAAGCCAAAACTGCTTCTGCTTTTGGAAAGAAGCTGCTTTTTTCTGTTTCTCTGAAACTGCTTCTGCTTCTTCCCAAAAGCACTTTTTTTTTCCAAATAAGCTTGGCCAAACACCTCAAATTAGGAAAAAAGTGCTTTTGAAAAAAAAAGTACTTTTTTCTCTTGAGAAGCTTGACCAAACAGGCTATTAGTCTCTTATTTGGAAGCTTAAGTTGGAAAAGTCAACTGGATGTTGACTTATGTGTAGAAGTTCTCAGATGTGAATTCTGAAGGTTTGGATAGCTTTGTTAGGTGATTTTAGACTTGGGAGCGTGTTCGGAAGGGAATTTGGAGGCCCGTGGTAGATTTAGACTTGAATTGGCGAAATTGAAAATTTGGCATTTTCCGGTCGGCAGTAGAAATCTTGATATCGGGGTCGTTATGGAATTCCGGAAATTAGAGTAGGTTTGTTGTGTCATTTGTGACGTGTGTGCAAAATTTTAGGTCATTCGGATGAAGTTTGATAGGTTTTTACATCGTTTGCAGAATTCGAAAGTTTTGAAATCCTTAGGCTTGAATCCGACGATGATTTGGTGTTTCGATGTTGTTTTGAGTGTTCCGATGGTTGGTATGAGTTTTAATGACGATATGTGACATGTTGGTATGTTTGGGTGAGGTCCCAAGGGCCTCAGGATGTAGTTGGGTAGTTGACGGAAGGATTGGAACTAAGTTGATACAACAGATTTTGCTACTTCTGTCATGTCCGCACCTGCGGATTGGGGACAGCAGGTGCGAGGCCGCAGGTGCATGAGGAAGGCCGCAAATGCGGAAGATTGGGAACTCAGGCAAGGCCGCAGGTGCACTAAGGGTCGCACCTGCAGAACCGCAGATGCGGGTGTGGACCGCAGAAGCGAAATTCTCAGGGTTTAAGTGAAAACGCACCTGCGATGGTTTTTCCGCAGGTGCGGCATCGCAGAAGCGGCTTGGAGACCGCAGATGCAGAAATCACTGGGCAGAAACTATAAAAGCATCACTTCGCGAATTTCATTCTTTTATCCACCATTTTTGGTCGAGTTGGAGCTTGGGGGTTTCAATTTCAAGGGAGAATTTAAGTGTTTTCAGTGAGGTAAGCTACTGGACCTTGTATCTTATGTTTGCAGAAATTATTTCATTGTTTAGTCATGATTGTAATGGAAAAAAATTAGGGAAAAAATTGAGAGATTAGGGTTTGAAATTGGAGAGTTTAAATTGGGGATTTGAGGGGCCATTTAAGGTCCGATTTTGATGATCTTGGTATGTATAGACTCGTGGGAGGATAATGATTCTAGTGATGTGCTTTTTATTGAATTCCGAGGCATGGGCCCAGGGGTCAGGTTTGACCAATTTTGAAAATTTTGAGTTAATTTGATAATCTTCGCTTGGGCTTTGTCCCTTGGCATGTATTGATGTTATGATTCTGATTTTTGGATAGATTCGGGACGATTTGAGGCCGAGTCGAGAGGCAAGGCCACTGCGGAGTAGGTTCTTGTCCGGTTTGAGGTAAGTAACGATTGTAAATCTAGACCTGAAGGTATGAATGTAACACCCTAGAAAATTTTTGAAGTACTTAAGCTATTAAGAAAGTTGATGTGCGCTAATTATATTATTTTGTGTGCAAAGACGAAATATTATTACGAGGGATATCAATTGGATATGATAATAAGTGTACGAAGTATATTATAAGTGATTTGGGGTCTAAGGAGAAGCCTAAGTCTAAACCAAGTTGGAAAAATTCAAGATAGACTAAAATTTTAAATGAGCACGCACAAGATCACACTTTGGACGAGCATATCTACATATATATAAAGTGTTATGTGATGCACAACCTATCAAATTAAAGGTCTTTGAGTCTAGTTCTAACAATTCAAACCGTTCACTATTTGGGAATTTGTACAAAAAGTTATGATTGATTTACTGAAGGCGGGTAATGCTATGTTCTGGGGCAGAGGCAAATCGCTGTTACCAAATGCGATTTATAAGTCGTATTCGACACCTGCGACTTGCCTGGACAGATTACAAAACGCGAGTTTCAACCATTTTTAACACATTTGGAACTATGGAGTTCGGATTGAAGTGATTTTTCAGGCGATTTTCACGATATAGATTGGGGTAAGTGATTCTAACTCGATTTTGGTTAAAATACATGAATCTATTGTTATTTTTATCATGAAATTAGTGAATTGGGTTGAAAATGGTAGAAATTCTCTATACATTAGATTTAAGATTTGGAGGTCGATTTGTTGTTGGAATTTAGTAATTTTGGTATGGTTGGACTCGTGGTTGAATGTGCGTTCATATTTTATAACTTTCGTCGGATTCTGAGACGTGGGCCCACGGGCTATTTTTGATCTAATTTCGGATTTTATTGGAAAATTTGGTATTTTCATATGGGATTGATTCCAATAATTTGTGTTGATTGTATTGAATTATTTTTAACTAGATTCGAATCATTCAGAGTTGGATAATCGAGGAAAAATATCTATTATTGGATTGAGATAACGTGATTTGAGGCAAGTATCTTGCCTAACCTTGTGTGGGGGAATTTCCCCTTAAGCATTGAGTCTTATGTGGAAATTGTGTGATTAAAAACCATGTACGCAAAGTGATGAGTACGTACTTGGTTTATATGTGGAAATTATATCGGTTAAAATTCGTAGACAACCTTATGTATTAAATTGGAAAATTGTTGGGAATTATTTAATCTCTTATTTGTCATGTCTCATTCTTTATTTGTCTAGATTATTTTTATATGATAATTTGGTGCGATTGCTACTTGAATTTTATGTGAACTCTGTGTTTGTTTGAGTTGCTATTTTTATGGAAATAATTTTCATTATTGATTTTATCTACATATAATTTAAATGAGAAATTTAGTTAATAAGATGAATAAATCTATTTATTTCATGAAGTTGTGAATAAAAAAAAGTGTTGTCCCTTGATGAATTTCTTTTCAGTTCATGTTGTTAAAATTGATATTGAGTTATAAAGGCTGTAAATCTTATTGAGGCGAAGTGTTAAATTGTGAAATATTATTTTGTTGAGTTTTCACTCCCAGATATTTTGTTAGAATTTTTGTGCGCATTATGACTGAGCCGCGGGCTTCTTATTGTGGAAAAATAATGTATTGTTGATTTATGTGGCAAGTTGTAATAGTTGGGTACATGATGTGCAATTTATGATATGTTGTAATATTTGTGCACTTGACGTGAAATTTGTGATATGTTGTAAGATTTGAGCACTAGATGTGAAATTTGTTATATGTTGTAATATTTGAGCACTTGATGTGCAATTTGTGATATGTTTTGATATGTGATCACTTGAGGTGCAAGTTGTATTATACTGTGATAATTGAGCACTTGAGGTGCAAGTTGTATTATGATGTGATATTTGGGCACTCGAGGTGCGATTTGTGAAATATTGTATTGAAACGCATGCGGTGAGATAAGGGTGGCTTGAAACGCGTGGCGAGTAGGGGAACTACTTGAAGTCATGCGGTGTGATAAGGGTGGCTAAAACGCGGGATAATATTTTGGGGAAAAATATTTTCTTTAAAATTATATGTGAAGGCTCCCTCGGTGATATAAGGAAATGAGATATTGTGAGTTTATTTATAATTTGGGACTATGAGGAGGTACCTTGGGAGTGCCCCGTTGTTATTTCTTTATTTATGTTCTTGTCTTTGGTGATTTTATTTCATTAATATGTAAATTCTTGTATTCTTCCGTGATGTACTAGTTGACTTTATGATTATGTGTTTTGCGCTCCTTATTGCATTGTGTTGGCTTGACTTTTTAGTACGAGACTTTGAAAATTTATATTTTTGGTTTTACTAATTTTTGATGATTGAGTTGTTTTAATAAAAGAAATTACCATTATATTTTAATTTAATAATTTTTACATCCAAATACGTATTTTATCTAATGCTTTAATTTAAGTACAATGTCATTTTCTTCACTCAAACTATTTCTAAAATAAATTGATCGTGCAGATTTTTATATATATTGATATTTTGGCACATGAGTTGTCCGTGGAGTTATGAAAGAAATATGGGCACGAGGTGCCGTAAAAATATGAAAGTGGGTCGAGACCCGTATTGTATGATTATGAAGTGAGGTGTCACATGGTGACATTTATTTGAAGGAATTATATTCCAAAAATATTATTTGAAAGAATTTTTATTGAAAGCTATTTATTTAAGAGAGTATATTCGAAATATATATTTATTTGGCAGGATTATATCCTAAGGATTTTATTGAAGTACTTGCATTTGAAAGACATATATCTCAGGGACTTGATTGATTTGTTTTATTTGTGTTCCTTATTCGTTTGAGCAATATTATTGGTGTTATTGTTGCCTTGTTGTTTATATCATTGATTGATTCTCGTTGCCATCGTTGTTATTTGTTTCTATTATTATTATTATTATTATTATTATTATTATTATTATTATTATTATTATTATTATTATTATTATTATTATATACTGCTACACTGCACATGTTTATTGATTAGTGAGTGTCTTGACTGTACCTCGTCACTACTCCACCGAAGTTAGTCTTGATACTTACTGGGTACCATTGTGGTGTACTCATACTACACTTCTGTACATTTATTTTGTACAGAGCCAGGTATTGGAGATATAGGACTCGGATAGAGTTAGAGTGTGATCGCAAAGATTCAAGGTAGGGCTGTTTGGTCGTCGCAGTCCCTTGGAGTCTTTCCCTCTTATCGTACTGTTAATTATTATTCGAGCAGTAATGTGTATTTAATTTCCTTCAGATCATTTCATGTATTAAGTTAGAGTTCGTGACTCAGTACTGCCAGTCTTGGGAGGTTGTATCTTTATTTTCGTTGTTGGTTTCGATTATCCTTTAAAAGAAAAAAAAGCTTGAATTGTTTTTATAAACGGCTTACTTAGTCTTAGAAACTAAGTGCCATCACGACACTTATGGTGGGATTTTGGGTCGTGACAACGAAACCCTGGAATTTTGTACTATTTTGATAAATAAGGTGACACACATGCTAGGTGACGGGCGTGTGGGTGTGCACCCGCCGGGATTGTGACTTGGTCCGTCCCATGTCAACTGTAGAGTTGCATATTTTGATAAACTCTATAGGATATCTATGTGTTTTAGAAATGAATCTGATAACTTGGGCTGAATGCCATGTTTGGGGCCTTGTGTCGCACTATTTGGACCCTCAGGGGTATTTTACTGCTATCCTCATACTGTTTTGATTCAAATGCATATCCTCAGCCATGATTTTTACCTGTTTATTATTTGATTCAGTTTCATTACTCTACTTTCAAATATATGAAAACTGTTTGGGCTGAGCCCTAATTTTCACTGAATGCCCGAGTGTCTGTGAGGTCGAGGGCCGGATGGTGAGGATTATATATTTATCGATTGGGCTGCACGCCGTAGCGATATAGCGTTTGGGCTATAGGAGCCCTTCTGGAGTTTTCACACCCCTAGTGAGCGTAGTCGACTATATATTTATGGATCGGGCTACACGCAACAACGGTCATTATGAGATATCTATTGAGTGGGAGTGCTGAGCATGAGTGCTGATTGATGAGAGTTGAGTCATAAGTGACTGAGAGGCTTGCCCGGGGGGCTATATATATGAGTGGTACTTTGCCCAAGGGGCTTGTTTTATGAAATTATTGTTTTCACTCTTCTTTTATACTGAGCCTCTATTGAAAAATGTTGAACAAATGTTTTAAATAACTTTCATTGAAACTGGAGTTTTTACTAGATGTTCGGAAATTGAATATGGATTTGACTTTGTTATTTCCATTGAGATTCTATGTTAGACTATGTATATGATTTAAATGCTCGTCACTGCACTCATCCTTTATTTATAATTGTTACTTACTGAGTTGGCGTACTCACGTTACTCCCTGCACCTTATGTGCAGAACCAGGTGCCAGGGCATCTGAGTGAGAGATGATCTTTGCCTTCAGAGTATTTTCCGGAGACAGCAAGGTAGCTATATGGCGTCTGCAACCCTGCCTTTCTCCTTCCTATCCTTAGTAATATATATTTCAGTCTTATCTTGTATTGAGTAGACAGTATCTGACTGTATTTTAGTGGCTCATGACTAGTGACATTAGGATCTTGCAGTGTTTATGTATTTGCATATTTGTTTTCCGCTTATTTTTATATATTAAAACGAAATATTTGTGATCATATTTGATTAGAAAAAAATGAATTTATAAAAGACCTTTATGTTATTAGTATTGAATCGGTTGGCCTAGTACTGTGATAGGCGCCATCACGACTGGGGTGGTTTGGGGTCGTAACAAGTTGGTATCAGAGCCTAGGTTAGATAGGTCTTACCAGTCATGAGCCGGTTTAGTAGAGTCTTGTGGATCGGTACAGAGACGTCTGTACTTATCTTCGAGAGGCTGCAGAACCTTTAGGAAAAACTTCACATTCTTGAATTCCTGTCCTGCGAATCTGTTGATTCTAGTAACAAAACTTCTATTATTCTATTCTCTCACAGATGGTGAGGACAAGTGCTACCGGTCAGGAAGAACGGCCACTAGTACCACCAATTGGGGCCACTAGAGGCCGAGGTCGCGGTCAAGGCCATGGTAGGGGCAGGGGTGTAGCCCACACAACAGTTAGGGCATCACCTGCAGATCCACTAGCCGCCCCATTTCACGATCAGGTCCTAGTTGCGGAAGTACCAGCAGGACCAACTCAGGCACCGGCCGTGCCGATTATTATTCCAGGCCTTCAGGAGGCCCTAGCCCAGATTCTATCAGTGTGCACTGGCCTGGCTCAGGCGGTCTCAGTTACTACGGCCGCAACTACTTCTTAGGCTGGGGGATGCACCGAGACTCCCACCGCTCACACACCTGAGCAGGTTGTGCAAGGACTTCAGACACCGGAGGCACCACCAGCCCAGCCGGTTGCACCTGCCAGGATTATGTGGTACCATTATACCTGACGACGAGTAGCGTCGATTGGAGAGGTTTGGTAGACTACAACCTCCGACTTTCAATGGTGTAGAGGGTGAGGATGCCTAGGGTTTCTTGGACAAGTGTCAGAGGATGCTTCGGACCGCAGGTATTTTGGAGACCAGTGGGGTCTCGTTCACTACTTTCTAGTTTTCAAGAGCTGCCTTTACTTGGTGGGAGGATTATGAGAAGTGTATGTTTGTTGATGCGGTGCCCCTTACCTGGAAGCAGTTCTCTACCCTCTTTTTGGAGAAGTATATGCCACAGTCTCGTAGAGAGGAGCTGCGCAGGCAGTTCGAGCAGTTGCATTAGGATGATATGACTGTGATGCAGTATGAGGTGAGATTTTCAGAGCTAGCTAGTCATATTGTTTGGTTGGTTCCTACAGATAGGGAGAGGATCAGGAGGTTCGTGATGACCTCACATATCAGCTTCGGATTCTCATGCCTAAACAGAGGGTGTCGGGTGCTACTTTTGAGTAGGCTGTTGATATTTCCCGAGAGATTAAGTCAGTTCATCGCCAGGAGCAAGATAAGAGGGAGGCCAAGAGGTCTCGGGGATCTGGTGTCGACATTCATGGGGTGTAATGACTCATTTTCTTTTGGGAGTTGGGTATTGCATTTTTGAAGAGTCGTCACCTAACGATTTTTAAGGTACGTTAGGGCACCTACAGGGTTTATCTACAACTATGTTTGATAACCAGAGATAGTGTAAGTGCTTGAAATTATCCTAAGGGGAAGATATTGGGTGTCCCTCAGGATCCACTAGTGTGGTTCCCAGCCAGACAGTTTTGTGAATTTATGCAATTAGAAAATAAACAAGTAGGGGTTCAAATTATAGGGGATTTAAGTTTAAATACATAAGCATTTGAAAAAACAATTAATAAAAGTAATGTTTGAAAAGAGTTATAATCTAAGCATGCTTATGAATGTAAAGGGGGTGTCCTAGGTTTGTTTGTAATATGGATCACATCAATGCAATACCCGGTATGATACTCCTCAAAAGAGGGGATACACGTGGTATTAGCGCACCGGTCATTATATCCATATCTACCCTTTCCCCGCCCCGTAAAGGTAATTAAAGCGAAGGTTGGTCTCGACTCTTATTGCATGCTGCTACCCCTCCCTTCCTATCAATCCTGGAGGAATCTAGGACTCCTATCCTATAAGGAGGTTCTAGGAAGACCCTTAGGTTTAAAGGCAAAATACTAAGGCGACATACAAAACAAGTTGGACTGCATTTAAGAGGGGGAAAACACAGAAAAACAGGCAGAAGGCTCGGTTATACCTCCACAAATAATTCACATAGACAACATGACTTATACACAGTTAAGCTCTGAATTTAAAATCCTAAGCAGGATGTTTAAGTGGTAACATCAAAGCCAGATTTATTACATGACTCAGAAAAGAAGTCTGAATCAGGTTTGCCTACTGATTCTAACAGTTGATAATTAAACAAAGGTAGCTCTAGTTTTATTTAAATTATTACCTAAGGCTTGCCTAGGCATAAAGCAAGATGCAGCAATTGTTCAAAGTCATTAAGACAGTTTGGAGATTATTTTTATTACCTAAAACATGTTGTTCTAGTTGCAGAAATTATCACCAATTTTGTACAGAAAACAATGTGAAAACTATTACTTTACTACCCTTTTCATGAATCAGTAGTTAACTAGGCGTTTTTTAAACAAAAATGCAAACAGGATCCTAGAACATGCTATCTAATATGCATATGCAAATGGCAGAGTTGTTGAAAAGCAGAATCCCTAAGGCATGATTTCTAAGTGTACACGAGAGTTGTAGAATTTTTTGGAATAACAGCTTTTTATACCAGTGTTGTCATTGCCCTAGGAGCAGGATTTCTAAGTGATAGACACAAAGCATAGACTAATGAATGAAGTGTTGAAGCAAGAAACATAAGTCCTAAGAACATGGTTTTCTAATGCATGTATGAATCCTAAACATGGTTTCTATTGTGCAATTAAGAATATAAGCCTAATAACATACTTTCTACCCTTTAACAACTATAGCATGCGTATTTTCCCATCTCTTTTCACTAGCCACCCCAATACTTATTTACGAGTTATTACAGACCATGTGATAGAATTACATAAGAAATGAAAAATAAGAAGTTACAACTATAGGAAGCCTGATTATGACTTCCTCTTTGAGTTATGTAATAAACCACCTCAAATGTCAATAGTGTTTCAAAGCCTTTCTCATATCTGGGTGTGTCAGAGTTTCCTAAGGACCTCAAGGGATCCCGGGCAGTGCTCACACCCATATTGCATAACCAAGAGTAAGTGCAGTGTGGAAAGGCCAGCTCTTATGTACCCAGGTTTAGAGGGAGCTCAAGGTCCCAAAGCAAGGCTAATACAAGAGGGGCAGAACCTAATGATCTAAGAGTGTATGTAAGAGTGCTTGAACCAGTTTTGAAAATAGCATATTTGAAATAAGTTTGTAGAACAACAGAAGAGTTGCATTAGTGAAAACAATATTTTGAAAAGGAAAGGGGATAGGAGAAACACACAGAACAAGTTCAGAGAGTAATACTACTTCAACGATTACAAGCAGGGGAGTGGGGGTTGGGGACATAGAGGACCCGAATTAGAAACAAATAATTAGTCATGAATCAAGTACATTAGGAGACATGCTGGCTGAGGGACATAAACAGGAACAAGTAAACATGCTAATCACATTTGAACAAAGGAGGGCAGAATTTTAAACATGCTGAGTAAAGTAGTAAACAAAGGACAACTTAACAACATGAGCCATTAAGTTAGTACAGAAGGAGATAAAGATTGACAAACAAGGGAACACATAGGGTTGAGTTTCAAAATTTAAACTAAGAACATACCAGTCAAAGGCGCAAAGTGCAGAAAAAGTAAAGCAATCAGAGTTCCACAGTCTAGCCTTGCCTTTCAGCCGGCTAGACAAAGCAGTAGCATAAGTAGTAGTAGAGAAAGAGAGAGTTTGAGTGTGTAAGTGCGTGTTCTGAACTAAAATGTTCGTGTCTTTAAAGAAGAGAGGGTAGGGTATTTATAGCTTTGAAAAGGAGTGAAAAATAAGATAACAAGTAAAGGTTTAACACAAATATGGAAATAATCATCATCAGAATCAATTAATACAAGTACTTCCCCTTAATCAAGGAGTTACAGCTTAAACGGATACTACAGGGATAGTTACGGAAAGAGAATCAGTTTGAGAAAGATTGATTTTTACCATATAAGGGGTAGTAAAAGTATAGAGCATATAATTGAGTCTAAGTACATAATATACTTAATTTGGGGAAAGGATTCAGCAGGGGTGAAACATCATAGCAAATAAAGGAAGGGAATCAACCCACTTAAACAAACGAATAAAATTAGGGGTTTATAAGAAAACCTTGCAATCAAACCATAACTTAAGGAAATCAAGATCAATTAAGAAGGAATCATGATTCTGCACTTTGTCATATAAATAGAGAAGAATGAACAAGAGTATCAGACATGCAACGCATACCATATTGACAAAAGAAATAACTAGATGAACACAAATATACAACAGTAACAGGAGTAGGCTAAGGACTCAGTAGTAAAAGAACCTACTCGAAGCATGGTAGTCAACAAAGTTAAGTAGTCATGGCTAACACATAGATCCAGAGTGAAACCAACCTAACAGGTAAAGAAGATCAACACACAGAAATAAGAAAGTCTTTAAACTCATAGTAACAAGTGAAGAAAAATCTATAAGATATTAGGGATTTAACAGAGATGAGTTAAAAGTAAGAACTCAAAATCAGTCAACAAAGGAGAGGATTTAAACATAAAGAACTCAATCGAAACAAGTATACATACAAAACAAACAAAGATAGTTTTCAAAACCTCGGATAAAACCAAAGATACTTAGGGTTTTCAACGAGATGAGTCAGGTGGAAGAAAAACATGAACAAACCGTTTAAACATAGTCAAATCATAAGATAATACTGAAAAATCAGAGGAGAAGTCTTTTAGAAAAGATTAAGAAAACCCTAATCGTTAAAGACGGAGAGTCTCTTTGAAAGAAATCGGAAAAACTTTTGAGAAAACACCTAGAGTTTCACAACATGCACAGATCTAAGACAGATCTGAAAGAAAATCAGAAAGTTCTTAAGGCTAGGGTTTCATAGAACCCAGAAAAAGTGAGAAAACTTCGAAAAGTTACCGATCTACCCGGAAAAGCCATGGATCTAACTTGAACGGCCATGAATGGCCGGAAAAGGACCATGGATAGAAGTTGAGCAAGGACTAGACTAGATCTCTTCGAGATCTTTCCACAAAACCACAAAAACGGGCCACCGGGAGATGTAGGAGACGAGTGCACGTCTCGAATAGCCATGGGAGTTCATGGATTAGGTGAGGATCGAAGGGGATTAGGGTTAGTTTGGGTGGTGGCGGCTAGGGTTTTGGGTGCGGTTGCAGAGAGAATTGGAGAGGAAGGGGATTCAAGGGCGGCAGGTTGGTGGAAATGAATTAGGTTAAGGGGGTCGTTAGGGTTTATTTTAGGCAGGTGGAATGGGGACCGTTGATCTGAATGATCAACGACCCAGATTAAATGGGGTAGGTGGGGATCCGGGTTTGGGTAGGATTTAAAAGGTTTAGGGTTTGGTTTTAATTAGAAATTGGGTCGGGGAATTGGGTTTTGATTTGGGTTAGATTTGAAAGCCAATTTTGGTTATAAGTTAAATAGCCATTTTTTTCCTTTTAATTTATAAAAAATAGTAAATGGTTTCTGAAAACTAATTTGAAGTACTTAAATGATTTATAATATATAATTAACAATTTAAAAATACAGGACCCAATTTTATGAATATAAAACACAATTAAACTTTAAAATGGCTAATATTGCAATTATGTGCAATTTAGCTTTAAGAATACTAAATAAAATTGTAAAAATTACTTTATTCATATTTTGGCATAAATATAAAAGTTCAATAGATGAATTATCAAAATAATAATTTTGGAAAATAATTACTGGGACTCTTTGGATAAAAATGGGGAAATAAATCAATTAAAAAACCTTTAAACTTATGAAAAAATAATAAAACACTTGGACATGATTATATATGAATATATATGCTATTTTGAAGTTATTTTACATATTAAAAATATATAAATAAAAATTGGGTATCAACATCTGGTAGTTTTGGTGGTGCTCCTTCAAGAGGCCAGTTTCAGCACGATAGAGGCCGTCCATTCAGACATGCCCAGTCAGCTTGACTAGTTTATTGTGGGGCGTCGTCAGGCCATGGTTCTCATAGTTCTTATCAGGGCCATTCATCGCTTAGTGTCCTTCCAGCCCAGAGTTCGTCCTGTGCTCCATCAGTTCAGGGCTCTTTCGTACTAGGTTCTTCTGCTAGTCATCCCGGTGCTAGGGGTTCTCTTTAGTCCCTATCCCCTACACCAGGGAGTTGTTATGAGTGTGTAGAGTTTGGGAATATGAGGAAACATTGTCCTCGTCTTCTTAGGGGTCTATCTTAGCAGATGAGTCAGTCCTCGACTTCAGCTCCAGTTTCTTCACCACCCGCCCAGGCAGCTAGGGGTGGGGGGTCAGTTAGCTAGGGGTCTCCCCAGAGGGGGAGGTCGATCAGGGGGTGGTCAGGCCCGTTTCTATACACTCCCAACCAGACTAGATGTTATTGCTTCAAATGCCGTGATTACAGGTATTGTCTTAGTTTGCCACAAAGATGCCTCCATGTTATTTGATTCTGGTTCCACTTTTTCATATGTGTCATTATGTTTTGCTCGTCATTTCGATACACCCCGTGAGTCTCTTGTTTCATCTGTTCGTGTATCTACTCCGGTGGGCGATACTATTGTTGTAAACCACATATATCGGTCGTGTGTGGTGACTATCTGGGGTTTGGAGACCCGAGTGGAGCTTTTGTTGCTTTATATGGTGGATTTTTGACGTGATATTGGGCATGATTTCGTTATCTCCGTAGCGTGCTATTTTGGACTGCCATGCTAAGACAATAATGTTAGCTATGCCGGGTGTGCCACAGATTGAGTGGCGAGGTTCGACAGATAATGTTCCCAGTATAGTGATTTAGTTTTTGAAGGCCCAGCGGATGGTTGGGAAGGGTTGTCTTTCTTATTTGGCCTTCGATAGGGATGTTAGTGCAGAGACTCCTACCATTGATTCAGTCCCGGTAGTGAGGGATTTTTCGTATGTGTTTCCTGCAGACCTGCCGGGAATAGGGATATTGACTTCAATATTGATTTGGTGCCAGGCACTCAGCCCATTTCCGTTCCACTATATCGTATGGCATCGGCGGAGTTGAACGTGTTAAACGAGCAGTTATAGGAACTCCTTGATAAGGGGTTTATTCGGCCTAGTATGTCGCCTTGGGGTGGGCCTGTTCTATTTGTGAAGAAGAAGCATGGCACGATAAGGATGTGCATTGATTACAGGCAGTTGAACAAAGTTACAATCAAGAGCAAGTATCATTTGCCTCGTATTGATGATTTATTTGACCAGCTTTAGGGAGCGAGGGTGTTCTCCAAGATTGATCTCCGATCAGGGTATCACCAGTTAACGATCAGTCGATCAGGGACTCGGATATTCTTAAGACAACTTTCAGGACCCGATATGGTCATTATGAGTTCCTTGTGATGTCTTTTGGGCTGAACAATGCCCCGGAAACGTTCATGCATTTGATGAACAACGTGTTTCGTCCTTATCTCGACTCATTTGTTATTGTATTCATTGATGATATTCTGGTGTATTCGCGTAGTCAGGAGGAGCACGCTGAGCATTTGAGAGTTATATTGCAACAGTTGAGAGAGGAGAAACTTTATGCAAAGTTCTCCAAGTGTGAGTTTTGGCTCATTCAGTGGATTTCTTGGGGCACATGGTGTCTAGTGAGTGTATTAAGGTTGATCTGAAGAAGATAGAGGCGGTTTAGAGTTGGCCCAGACCGTCCTCAGCCATAGAGATTTACATCTTTCTTGGTTTGGTGGGTTATTACCGTCGGTTTGTTCAGGGATTTTCATCTATTGCATCACCCTTGACCAAATTAACCCAAAAGGGTGCTCCATTCAGGTGGTCAAATGAGTGTGAGGCGAGCTTTCAGAAGCTTAAGACTGCCTTGACCACAATTCCAATGTTAGTGTTACCATCAGCTTCAGGTTCATATACAATATATTGTGATGCTTCTCGAGTTGGTATTGGTTGTGTGTTGATGTAGGAGGGTAGAGTGATTGCTTATGCTTCTCGTCAGTTGAAGCCCCATGAGAAGAACTATCAAATTTGGAGTTGTCTCCCATTGTTCACGCATTGAAGATTTGGAGGCATTATCTTTATGGTGTGTCTTGTGAGTTGTTTACTGGTCATCATAGCCTCCAGCACTTGTTCAAGTAGAAGGATCTCAATTTGGGACAGCAAAGATGGTTAGAGCTGCTAAAGGACTATGATATCACTATCTTGTACCATCCGGGGAAGGCCAATATAGTGGACGATGCCTTAAGTAGGAAGGCGGTGAGTATGGGCAGTTTGGCATATATCCCTGTTGAGAGAGACCTCTTGAAGTTGATGTTCAGGCCTTGGCCAATAGGTTTGTTAGGTTGGATATTTCGGAGCCCAGTCGGATCTTAGCTTGTGTGGTTTCTCGATCCTCCTTGTTGGATCGCATCAGAGAGCGCCAGTATGTTGATCCTCATTTTCTTATCCTCAAGGACAGAGTTCAGCAAGAGGATGCCAGAGGTATGACTATTGGTAATGATAGGGTATTGAGGATGTAGGGCCGGATAAGTGTACCCAATGTAGATGGGCTTTGGGAGTTAATTCTAGAGGAGGCCCATAGCTCGCGGTATTCCATCCATCCGGGAGCCATGAAGATGTATTAGGATTTGAGATAGCACTACCGGTGGAGAAAAATGAAGAAAGATATAGTGGGATTTGTAGCTCGGTGTCTCAATTATTAGCAGGTGAAATATGAGCATCAGAGACCGGGTGGATTACTTCAGCAGATGGATATTCCAGAATGGAAGTGGGAGGGATCACCATGGATTTTGTAGTTGGACTCCCACGAACTTTGAGGAAGTTCACTGCTATTTGGGTGATTGTGGATCGGCTGACCAAGTTCGCTCACTTTATTCCTGTGTGTACTACCTATTCTTCAGAGCGGTTAGTTGAGATTTATATCCGAGAGATTGTTCGCATGCATGGTGTCCCAGTTTCCATCATTTCAGATAGAGGTACTCAGTTCACTTCGCAATTTTTGAGAGCCGTGCAGCGAGAGTTGGGTACTCAAGTTGAGATGAGCACCACTTTTCACCCTCAAACGGACGGGCAGTCCGAATGCACTATTCAGATATTGGAGGATATGTTGCGCACTTGTGTCATGGATTTTGGGGGTTCATGGGATCAGTTTCTACCGCACGCGGAGTTTGCATATAACAACAGTTATCAGTCGAGTATTCAGATGGCTCCATATGAGGCTTATATGGGAGACTGTGTAGATCTCCAGTAGGATGGTTTGAGTCAGGCGAGGCAAGGCTTTTGGGGACAGACTTAAAGCAGGATGCTTTGGACAAGGTGAACGTGATCCAGGAGCGGCTTCGTACAGCGCAGTCGAGACAAAAGAGTTATGCTGACAGAAAGGTTCGTGATGTGTCTTACATGGTTGGGGAGAAGGTTCTACTGAAGGTGTCACCCATGAAAGGTGTTATGAGATTTGGGAAGAAAGGTAAATTGAGTCCTTGATTCATTGGGCTTTTTGAGGTTTTTCGAAAGATTGGGGAGGTGGCTTATGAGCTTTCCTTACCACCTAGCTTGTCGAGTGTGCATTCAGTATTTCATGTTTCTATGCTCCGGAAGTATATTGGCGATCCATCTCATGTTTTGGATTTCAGCACGGTTCATTTAAATGGTGATTTGACCTATGATGTGGAGCCAGTGACTATTTTGTAACTTCCTTTGCAGATGATAAGCACACTCTTACCATTTGGGAAGTTCACATTACCTTTACTTGAGTAAGGGAATACAATCATTATTTTCAACATTTCACTATTAGATATCATATGGCCAGTAGCACCAGTATCTACAATCCAGTAGTCAGCTAGATCCTCTAGAGATTGAGAATTAGCATTACTGCCATATTTGCTGCATGTTATTCTAATTTGTCCTTGCCTATCATCTTCATGATCTGGTTGTATTGCTCATCAGTAAAGGAATTGAGAATTCCTTGACTCATCCCTGCATTACCCTGATTTGCAGCAATAGTTTTGCCAGAACTGCTATCACACATAGCCATGTTAGCTTGCATATACTGCTGTGATTTCTTCCCCTTGAAACCAGATGGATATCCAACCAATTTGTAATAGGTGTCTCTTGTATGTCCTTTGTTTCGACAATACTCACAGTACAAATTATTGAATCTCTTAAACTTTGACTGACTATCTCTAGAACTCATTAGAGCAGTAGAATCATTTACTTCATTTGTCACATTAATATGTGAATTAGTCTCAAACACTCTTCTTTGATTTTCTTCATTTATTAATATTGCATAGGCACACTGATAGAAAGTGATGGAGATTAAAGTAAAATCTTACTTCTAATTGAATTATAGGATTTATTTAAGCCCATTAAGAGCTGAAAAAGTTTTTGCTGCTCCAAGTGTTCGATAAAATCCCTAGTTCCAGCTGTAACAGGAAGAGAAGGAATCATGGAATTATATTCATCCCAAAGTGACTTCAACCTAAAATGATATACTGAAATTCTAGATGTACCATGAAAAATGGTAGCTATCTCCCACTGAAGGTTGTAGATCCTAGATCCATTAACCTTATCAAAACGATCCTATAGATCTAGCCAAACTTCATGAGCACCGCTATCATATACGATTCCATTTACCAGATCTGGTGAAACTGTGTTCATAATCCATGTCAAAATAGTAGCATTCACTCGCTCCCATTCTTCATCCAAGTCGACTGTAAATTGAGCTTTTGTACAGCTCCCATCGATGAACCCTAGCTTGCTCTTTGCTCGAAATGCAATCACCATCGCCTTGCTCCAAACTGAATAATTATCAGTTCCTTTGATATGTATCAATATGATGACATTTCCAGGATTATCAGAAGGTTGCAAATACAGAGGATGACGGGGTTTGTCGATATCCAGATTCTCCATGACTGACTTTCAGAAATTAGCTTCATGTAATAACTCAGCCGGTCATTTCATGAGTTACAGTCCCGTTGTCCCCATTCCCACTTCTTCATGTGTTGTTCAGCTGTATTTCATCATATCGTATTGGTTGTTCTGTGTTCGAAATGGTCATGGAGTGAAATGAGACACTTAGCCTCTTATTTGGAAGCTTAAGTTGGAAAAGTCAACCGGATGTTGGCTTATGTGTAGAAGTTCTTGGATGTAAATTCTGAAGGTTCGGATAGCTTCGTTAGGTGATTTTGGACTTAAGAGCGTGTTCGGATGGAAATTTGGAAGCTCGTGGTAGATTTAGGCTTGAATTGGCAAAATTGGAAATTTGGTATTTTTCGGTCGGCAGTGGAAATCTTGATATCGGGGTCGGAATTAAATTCTGGAAATTGGAGTAGGTTTGTTGTATCTTTTTGGCATGTGTGCAAAATTTCAGGTCTTTCGGATGAGGTTTGATAGGTTTTTACATCGTTTGCGAAATTTAGAAGTTTTGAAATCCTTATGCTTGAATACGAGGATGATTTGGTGTTTTGATATTGTTTTGAGCGTGGCGAGGGTTGGTATGAGTTTAAATGATGATATGTGACTTGTTGGTATGTTTGGTTGAGGTCCCGAGGGCCTCGGGATGGATTTGGGTGGTTGATGGAAGTATTGGAACTAAGTTGATGTAGCATATTTTGCTGCTTCTATCATGTCCGCACCTGCGGATTGGGGATCGCAGGTGCGAGGCCGCAGGTGTGTGAGAAAGGTCGTGATGCGGAAGATTGGGAACTCAGGCAAGACCGCAGGTGTGAACTAAGGACCGCAGATGCGGGTATGGACCGCAAAAGCAGAATTCTCAAGGTTTAAGTGAAAACCGCACATGCGCTGGTTTTTCCGCAGGTGCGGAAATCACTGGGCAGAAACTATATAAGCATCACTTCGCGAATTTCAGTCTTTTATCCACCATTTTTGGTCGAGTTAGAGCTTGGGGATTTCGATTTCAAGGGATAATTTAAGTGTTTTTAGTAAGGTAAGCTACTGTACCTTGTATCTTATGTTTGGGGAAATTATTTCATTGTTTAGTCGTGATTTTAATGGAAAACAATTAGGGAAGAAATTGAGAGATTAGGGCTTGAAATTGGGGATTTAAGGGGCCATTTAAGGTCTGATTTTGATGATCTTGGTATGTATAGACTCGTGGGAGGATAAGGATTCTAGTGATGTGCTTTTTATCGAATTTCGAGGCATGGGCCCAGGGGTCGGGTTTGACCAATTTCGAAATTTTTGAGTTAATTTGATAATTTTCACTTGGTCTTTGTCCCTTGGCATGTATTGATGTTATGATTCTGATATTTGGATAGATTCGGGACGATTTGAGGCCGAGTCGAGAGGCAAGGGCATTGCGGAGTAGGTTCTTATCCGTTTTGAGGTAAGTAACGATTGTAAATCTAGACCTGAGGGTATGAAACCCCAGAATTTTGTACTATTTTGATAAATGAGGTGACACACATGCTAGGTGACGGGCGTACGCCTCCAGGGATTGTGACTTGGTCCGTCTTGTGGCATTTGTAGAGTTGCATATTTTGATAAACTCTATACGATATGTGTTTTAGAAATGAATCTGATAACTTGGGTTGAATGCCATGTTTGGACCCTAAGGGGTAATTTACTGTTATCCTCACACTGTTTTGATTCGAAAGCATATCCTCAGCCATGATTTTTACCGGTTTATTGTTTGATTTAGTTTGATTACTCTACTTTCAAATATATGAATACTGTTTGGGCTGAGTTCCCTGATTTTTCATTGAATGCCCGAGTGGCTGTGAGGTTGATGACTGAGATAGGTCGAGGGCTTGATGGTGAGGATTATATATTTATGGATCGAGTTGCACGTCGCAGCGATATATATATGGATTGGGCTGCACGCCGCAGCGATATAGCGCTTGGGCTGTAAGAGCCCCTCCGAAGTCTGTACACCCCCAGTGAGCGCAGTCAACTATATATTTTTGGGTCGGGCTATACACTGCAATGGTCATTATGAGATATCTATTGAGCGGGAGTGCTGAGTGAGAGTGCTTATTGATGAGAGTTGAGTCACGAGTGACTAAGAGGCTTGCTCGAGAGGCTATATATATGAGTGGTACTTTGCCCGAGGAGCTTGTTTTATCAAATTACTACTTTCACTCTTCTTTTATATACAGCCTCTATTGAAAAATATTGAACAAATATTTTAAATAACTTTCATTGAAACTGGAGTTTTTACTAGATGTTCGGAAATTGAATTACGGATTTGACTTTGTTATTTCCATTGAGATTCTATGTTAGACTATGTATATGATTTAAATGCTCGTCACTGCACTCAACCTTTATTATAATTGTTATTTACTGAGTTGGCATACTCACGTTACTACCAGCACCTTGTGTGCAGATATAGGCGCCAGGAGCGGCACGACAGTGAAAAATGTGTCTGGAAAACGTTTTTTGACTTGTTCTAGAAATCCCCATAGGCGCATTGCGGTAGTGAAAATTTCTGTCAGCTTTAGGTAATTTGGTCATAACTTTTTGTAGCCGTGTCCAAATAACAAACGGTTTGAAGCTTTAGAAATTATACTCAAAGATCTTTTATTTGATAGGTTGTGCATCACATTACTACTTTTATACACACACACACACACACACACACACACATACACACGCACGCACATATATATATATATATATATATATATATATATATATATATATATATATATATATATGCTCATCCAAAGTTTGGTCTTGGGCGAACTCATTTAGAACTTTAGTTTATTATGTAATTTTCCAAATTGGCTTAGACTTAGGCCTTCCCTTAGACCCCACATCACTTATTGGATATGATGGATATCCATCATATTAATAGTCCTTGTCTGCATACAATATAATATAATTAGCGCACATCAACTTTCTTAATAGCGCTTAAGTACTTCGAATTTTTTTTTTCCGGGTTACTACAAAATTTTCAATATGTCAAAGGTATCCTGCAAATGTTTCAGTTAGTCCTCTGCTCGCAGGGACTTGACAAACATGCCATCAATATAAACTTCCATTGATTTTCCTATCTGTTCTTCAAACATCCGATTTACTAGGCATTGATAGGTGGCACCGACATTTTTTAATCCAAACGACATTACATATAAGAGTAAGTTCTAAATTTAGTGATAAAATAAGTCTTTTTTTGATCGTCCGGGTCCATCCGAATTGGTTGTACCCGAAATAGGCATCGAGAAAATTAGTATCTTTTGTCCGGCTATCGTATCGATCATCTGATCGATGTTAGGAAAAGGGAAAGAATCCTTGGGGCATGCCTTTTTAGGTCATTGTAATCTACACACATTCTTAGATTATTCCTTTTCTTAGGCACTACTACTATGTTAGCTAACCAGTCTGGGTACTTAACCTCCCGAATGGATTCTATTTTAAGGAGTTTAGATACCTCGTCCTTGATGAATGCATGCTTGACCTCAGACTGCAGCCTCATTTTCTGCTTAACCGAATGGAACTTCGTGTCCAAACTCAGCTTATGACTGGTTACCTCCGGTGGGATCCCTGACGAGGCCAAGCGAAACAATCTATATTAGCTTTAAGAAAATAAATGAGTTTTTTCCTGAGCTCAGGGGTTAACCCCGTGCCTAGGTATACTTTTCGATCTGGTAAGGGTTTGATCAATATGACTTGCTCCAACTCTTCGATCGTCGATCTGGTGGCGTCGGTATCATCAGGAGCTATGAACGATCTCGGAACTCCATAATCATCCTCCTTATTTACTCCTCGTTCCTCTGGTCTGGCCGGGACCAGTATCGGTGGTTGCTATTTAATTTCAGCCTTTCTGGTCGGCTCCATGTTCCTTAATGTCGAGACGGTGGGCAACGGGAGTACTTTGTCGACTGCGAACATCTCCTTTGCATCCAGCTGTTCTCCGTAGAACGTCTTGATTCCTCCCGGTGTAGGTAATTCAACACCTGGTGTAAGATCGAAGGTACCACCCTCATGTTGTAAACCCATGGCCTTCTGAAAAGAGTGTTATATCTTATGTCCCCATTATTAAACAATCATGCAAATTCTTCTCTCAATCGGGATTATACAGATCATCAATGATAATGCGGATAAAACAAATGAAGACGGTGCTTTTCTTCCACATTCTGGTGACATGGGACCTGATTCTATCACTAATCATTCTAGTGAAGATACTGAAGATATTAATGCTATAATTTTTGAACGAGAAGTTGAAGCAACCTTTCGAAGGGCTGAAGTGGAAGATGTAACAGAAGACCATGTAATCTTAGAAGTTAATGCATTATGGCTGTCATACAATATGACAACCATGTTGGTGCTTTATTTTATTCGCTGATGAAATTGGCACAGGATACTCCACATGGATCATCTAGTGGGGGTGTTTGGGGGTTAGCTACTCCCTTTGGAAATCAATATAAAACAAGATTAATTGATTAAACACAACTTATTTCATAAAATTAAAGTAAATCAATCAATACAAAAGTTTGTTCAATGCAGTGTGGACATAGAAATCTGATTCAATGAAATCATTGTTCAAATTTACACATGTATTTTATGCATTGATATAGCTTATAAAAAAGTTATAGTACTGGTTATTGAGAACTTTGTAAGTGCAGTTTTTGTAATTCTCAAGGAATATATTTGCTTTGATATAGAATGAGCTGTCACGGCCCAAAATCCACTAAGGGTCGTGATGGCGCCGGACGCCACTATTAAGCAAGCCAACTACCATTTACTAGCAATTTTTTATTTTAATTATTTTGAAATAATTTCCTTTAAACAAATAAATAATAAATAATAAATTCTACTGAATAAATGAGGATGTCTTTACAAAATTTAACTACTGAAATAAAATTCCGTGATCATCCCAGAATCCGGTGTCACAAGTACATGAGCATATACTAGTGAATGAAATAAAATACAGTGATTGTCCAGAATACAAGTGGGCAGAAATGAAAATACAATACAATACTCTGAAGGAGACTCTGCTGACCGCGGGACATCTTGATAATGCAACTTACCTAAGTCTCTGTACCAACTATGCCACTATGCCACTAAGCCACTAGCCACACATAAACTTGTGCAACAAAAATGCACAACAAGTGTAGTATGAGTACGAAAACAACGTGTACCCAGCGAGTATCCCGTCTAATATCGAATAAATAGAGACGAGAGGTAGACTTCGACACTTACTAGTGGTCCATTAGTAATATATTATTAATTTGAATAATCATGAATTTATTAAGAATGGCAGTAATTTCAAATTAAGTCACAGACATGTAAAAGTTCCCCTATATTAAAAGTCTTCGGATTCACAATTTATAAATTTTCAATTATCTCAAGTCGGGGAGAGAAAAATATCAATATTAATAAATCTCAACGCAAGCAATACAAGCATGCGCAAATCATGCCGAGGACGTACGACCCGATCCAACAATATTTAAACTGTGCACTGCCAGAGGGTCGAATGGCGCGAACCATAGATGCATCTATTTAATCTACCGAGGCGTTCAGCCCGTTCCACAATAGATAAACACATTCAAACAGTCAAATCAATAATTCATCAATGAGCAAATATTCAGGAAAGACAAGTTTCTCTTTTAAAAGTCAAAAATGACATCTAGCCTTCTAGAAATTCATTTACACGTTCGATATATTTTAAGCATTTTTAAGTTTGTCAAATAGATTGCAAGTATTACAAGTAAGCATGCTTTTTGGCCCTAAACTACCCGGACATAAGCACAATAGTAGCTACGCACGGACTCTCGTCACCTCATACGTACGTAGCCCCCACAAATAGGAGCACATAACCAATTAACTCACTTATGGGTACAATTCCCTCTTACAAGATTAGAAAGGAGACTCACCTCGCTCTGAAGTTCCATAACCGACATTCCATGTCCTTCCGAAGACTCAATTCGATGAATAATGCTCCAAAACTAGCCAATAATCATGTAAACCGATTAATAGGCGTTCAATTACTCATTATAATCCAATTTATAACAATTCCTAACCTTGATTGAAAAGTTGACAAAATTACCCCCGGGCCCGCGTGCCCGGATACAAAAAAAAATTGAAGATAAAATTTACCCATGAACTCACGAACTCAAATATATGATTTTCTCCTAATTTCATGCCCAAAATCGTGGTCAAAATTCAAGAATATCAAATTTCTAGGTCTTCCTCAAAACTCCAAATTTCTACTAATTTCCTTGTCTAAATACATATATAAACCTTGTATTTACTCAAAACTAGTAGAAATCACTTATCTCATGTTTGGCGATAAAAGTGACACTCCAAAGTTGCTCCAAAATCGGTTCCCATGAAAGATTTTAGGTAAAAATGAGCCAAAACCTGTTTTTAAAACACTTCACTGCCCAGGCGACCCTTCTATGCGATCGCAACCAATGCTCCGCGATCGCATAAGCCAATCCCAGGGCCTCCAAATTCTTGCACAATGCGATCGCAAACACACCCCTGCGATCGCATAAGCCAAAACCAACAATCTCCAATTTCTTCCTCTACGTGATCGCACATACACCCATGCGATCGCATAAGCTAATACCAGCTGCCTCCAAATCTTGCACTATGCGATCGCAGACCCACTCATGCGATCGTATAGAGTAAAAACTTGATGCACTCACACCAGAAAACCAGCAATCCTCACAAGGCAAGAATTGACCCGTTGAGCATCCGAAACACGCCCGAGGCCCGTGGGACCTCAACTAAACCTACCAACCAGTCCTAATACCCCATTCAAACTAATTCGAGCCTTGAAATCACCTCAAACTACTTCGAAATCACGAATCGCAACCCGAATCAAGCTTAATGAACTTAGAACTTCAAACTTCTATACTCGATGCCGAAACCTATCAAATCACGTCCGATTGACCTCAAATTTTGCACACAAGTCATATTCACCATTACGTACCTACTCCAACTTCCGAAATCGGAATCAGACCCCGATATCAAAAATTCAACTCTCGGTCAAACTTCCCAAAAGCTTCAAATTTCTATCTTTAGCCAAATGACTCCAAAATGACATACGGACCTCCGAATTCACTTCCGATCGTGCTCCTAACACCAGAATCACCATACGAAGCTATTCCTAGACTTAGAATCCCAAACGGACATTGATAACATTGAAATTCTCTTTAACCCAATCTCATGAAATTCTTCCAAAATGCTAACTTCCACAATAGGTGCCGAAACGTTTCCGGGTCTTCCAAAACCCAGTCCGGACATACGCCCAAGTCCGAAATCATCATACAAACCTATTGGAACCTTCGAATCCCGATTCCGAGGTCGTTTGCTCAAAAATTCGGGTTGTTACGTGAGCAATAAGTCAAAAGAGTATTTTTACGAAAACCTTCAATATGGCATTTAACTTTGTTGATGAAGAGGTGAAATTATCTGGAATTGTATTAATTTTCTTACTTCAGTTTGCTTATGACGTTAGTTCTGATTAAACTTTCTACAGAACACAAAAATCTCAACTTTAATGATCTTATTAAAAAATTGGGAGAACTTGTTGAACTACAAAAATAAGGACTATCAAATAATAGAAGGGACAAATATATCAATGAATCATCACGTCATAAACACAAAATGGAGAAGCCATAAATTTAGTGCATGTTTGATTAAGCTGCTAAAAACTATTTATTTTGAGAAGTGTTTTTGTTCAAAAGTGTTTTTCAAAAAAGTACTTTTGACGAGTAGTAGTTTGTGGTTGGCCATTTCATTTCAGAAGTATTTTTGACAATATTTGATAAGCAAACTGTATTTGGACCATCTTTTCAAAAAGTACTTTTGAGAAGGACAATGAATATTTAATTTACAATTAGTATTATTTGTAAGAGAGAATCAAATTTATAAAACATAAAGTTTGTAAGAGACAAAGCGAAGGCCATGATTATCCTTCATCATCATTTGGATAAAGGTTGAATATTTAACAGTGAAAGATCCACTTGAATTGTGGACTGGACTGAAGGAAAGGTATGATCACCTTAAGGCTACGGTATTGCCAAGGGCTTGATATGAGTGGATGCACTTACGGTTGCAAGATTTTAAGACCGTAAGTGAGTATAACTCTGCTATATTTCGAATAACTGCCCAATTGAAATTATGCGGGGAAGTTGTGAATGATGAGGATTTGCTGGAAAAGACTCTTACGACTTTCATGCCTCAAATATGGTAATACAGCAGCAATACCGTGAAAGGGGCTTTAAAAAGTATTCTGAATTGATCTCATGCCTTCTGGTGGCTGAGCAACATAATACCCTTTTGACGAAAAATCATGAAGCCCGTCCCACAGGGTCAGCTCCATTCCTGAAATGAATATGACAGCTAGACGTGATAAGTCTGGAAAAAGACAAAATAATAATCATGGCCATATGAATGTACATGGACATGGAAATGGTAAGAGACGATATAATAGTCGTCATATGTCACGACCCCAAATACTGATCATGATGGCGCCTATCACATTACTAGGCAAGCTAGACCAACTATCAAACCACAACCCATTTTCATTTAATAAATCATTTGCTAGCAAGGTTTAATCTCCAATTGACATAATAAGTGTTTAAAACAGCAAGATCGATATGCGGAAAATCAACAAGACATGAAAACTACATAGCCCCAACAATCTGGTGTCATGAGTCTAGAGCCTCTAATACAAGTCTGAATACCTACTACATCAATAGTCTAAAGAAATACGAAAATTAACATGATAGAAGGGAGAAATCAGGGCTGCGAACGCCATGCAGCTACCTCGAAATCTCCAATAGAAACTGAATCAGCTGAAGATGCTCACTCGGCTGCTCGAGCACCTGGATCTGCACACATGGTGCAGGGAGTAACGTGAGTACGCCAACTCAGTAAGTAACTAAAGAAATAATGGACTGAAAGCAGTGACGAGCAGTTAAAAAACATATAACTTTGAAATCAGTTCTGTCATAAATTCATCATTTTCAGTTTAAAACATTGAAATCAGTTACTTAACAATATATCCAACAGAGGCTTATTTAAAAGTAGAGTGAAAATAGTGGAAAACATCATAGCAGGGCCCCTCGAGCAAAAAATCACTCAGAATATGGCCCCTCTGGAAGCCTCTCAGTCACTCGTGACTCGACTCTCGTCACTCAGTACTCACTTTCAGTACTCAGGCTCATTAATATATCATAACAATAGAAATCATAGTAACCGTTGTGGCGTGCAACCCGATCCATTATTTATAGTCGACTATGCTCACTGGGGGTGTACAGACTCCGGAGGGGTAGGGTCATATCGTTGCAGCGTGCAGCCCGATCCAATATACATATCGTTGCGGCGTGAAGCCCGATCCATATAAGTATCGTTGCGGCATGCAGCCCTATCCACAACTCACGTATATGTAAATATCCTCACAATCGGGTTCTCAAGCTCTCTCTCAACCATTGCCTCACAGCCTCTCGGGCACAATAATAGAAATTAGGGAACTCAGCCCAAATAGTTCTCACAATTAGGAGTAGAGTTATAAAACCATCTTTAAACATTTAAGCAGGTAAAACATCACCGAGTATATGCTTTTAGCAAGTGAAGTGAGGAAAATAGTCAAAATGCCCCTAAGGGTGTCTACAGGTCGGCACAAGGCCCCAAATACGGCATACATCCCATAATACAGTATAAGAATCCAAAATATGGAGTAATATAATATTTCCAAATAAAATACGCGGCTTAATAGTCGCTACGGGACGGACCAAGTCACAATCCCTACTGGTGCACACCCACACGCTCGTCACCTAGCATGTGCATCACCGCTTTTATCAAATCAAGTCATATACCAGGGTTTTGTACCTCAGTTCCAAATTTACAATGGTTACTTACCTCAAACCGGTGAAAATACTACTCTGCGACGCCTTTGCCCCTCGAATCGGCCTCCACTCATATCTAATCTATTCAAATCAGAATCACGGCATTAGAATATGCTAAGGGAGCGAAGCCCAAGCGAAAACAACCGAAAATACCAAAAACTCCAAAATTGGCCAAACCCGACCCCCGGGCCCACTTCTCGAAACTCAAAATTTTTTACATCATTAGATTCTTCGTCTCCCCACGAGTTCATACATATCAAGAATACAAGAATCGGAGTCCAAATCACCCCTCAAATAGAAGTCTCTTAAACTCAAGCCCTAATCCTCCATTTATAGCCCTTTAATCATTTTAATTACAGCCTTAATCCATGAAATACTACCATAGAAATGTGTTTTAGATCCAAAATCCTTACCTTAATGAAGCCTCTTGATTTCTCTCTTCAGAATCGCCCAAAAAGCTCTAAGGTCTAAGTTAAAAATGGTGAAATAACCCAAACTCACGAAATGAAATAACATATATGCTCTGCCCAGACCTTTCCGCATCTGCGGTCAAAAATTCGCTTCTGTGATACCGCATTTACGGCCCAAACCACAGCTTCTGCGGTTCCTCACTTAAGGGCCAAAATTACATCTGCGATAGAACTTCCGCATCTGAGGCTTCTCAGATGCGGCCATCTTGACCGCTTCTGCGGTAGCTGCACATCTGACCCCTTTTCGCTTCTGCGATAAATCTTCGCATCTGTGGCGCCGCATCTGCGGTCCCCAAATCGCAGATGCAAAAATATCAGAAGCAGCAAATCTGAAGTTGCAATCAACATCTAACTTCTCCGTTAAGCACCCGAAATCACCTCGAGGCCCCCGGGACCTCAACCAAAGGCAACAACACATCCTAAAAGCTTATTCAAACATGTTCCAATCATCAAAACACCTCAAACAACATCAAATCACCCAAAACACATCAGATTCTAGCCTAAGTTTCTAAAATCTTCCAAAATACGCTTTTGATAAAAAACCCAACCAAACCACGTCCAAATGACCTGAAAGTTTACACACACATCCCAAATGGCATAACGAAGCTACTGCAACTCTCGGAATTCCATTCCGACTGCTGGATCAAAATCTCGCCTATCAATCGGAAATCACCAAAATATCAACTTCGCCAATTCAAGCCAAATTCTACTCAGGACCTCCAAAACCGATTCCGATCACGCTCCTAAGTCACAATCACCTCCCGAAGCTAACTGAACCCTCAGAACTCACATCCGAGCCCTCTAACATATAAGTCAACATCGGGTTGACTTTTTCAATTTAAGTTTCCTTAAAAGAGACTAAGTGTCTCAAACCTTATCAAAATCATTCCGGACTCGATCCGACCAACTCGATACCACAAAACACAGGTAACGAAGCATAAAGAAGCAGAAATGGGGGAAACGGAGCGGTAACTCATGAGATGACTGGCCAGGTCGTCACATCCTCCCTAACTTAAACAAACGTTCGTCCTTGAATGAGTCAAGAAACATACTTGAAGCCTTGAATAGGTGAGGATATCTGCTCCGCATCTCTCGCTCGGTTCCCAGGTAGTTCCTCCACGGGCCGACCTCTCCGCTGCACCTTCACTGAAGCTATATCCTTTGACCTCAACTTCCGAACCTGGCGACCCAAAATAGCTACTGGCTCCACAGCATAAGTCAAATCATCCTCCAACTGAACCGTGCTGAAATCCAAAACATGAGACGGATACCCAATATACTTTCGGAGCATAGAAAAAAGAAATACCGGATACACATTCGACAAGCTGGGTGGAAAGACAAGCTTATACGCCACCTCCCCAATCCTCCGGAGTACCTCAAATAGTCCGATGAACTGCAGACTCAACTTCCCTTTCTTCCCAAATCTCATAACACCCTTCATGGGTGAAACCTTCAACAGAACCTTCTCACCAACCATGTACGACACATCTCGAACCTTTCTATCAGCATAACTCTTTTTCCTCGACTGCTCTGTACGAAGCCTCTCCTGAATCACCTTCACCTTCTCCAAGGCATCCTGTACCAATCAAATCCCCAATAGCCTAGCCTCACCGAGCTCGAACCAACCAACTGGAGATCTACACTGTCTTCCATACAAAGACTCATATGGAATCTGAATACTCGACTGGTAGTTGTTGTTATAAGAAAAATACGCGAGAGGTTGAAACTGATCCCATGACCCTCCGAAGTCAATACACAAGCGTGCAGCATGTCCTCCAATATCTGAATAGTACGCTCGGACTGCCCGTTCGTCTGAGGATGAAAAGCTATGCCCAACTCGACCTGAGTACCCAACTCTCGCTGCACAGACCTCCAAAACTACAAGGTAAACTAAGTGCCCCTATCTAAAATGATGGAAACGAGGACACCATGCAAACGAACAATCTCCCGGATATAGATCACTGCTAACCACTCTGAAGAATAAGTAGTACAAATAGGAATAAAGTGCGCGGACTTGGTCAGCCAATCCACAATCACCCAAATAGCATCGAACTTCTTCAAAGTCCGTAGAAGTCAAACAACAAAATCCATAGTGGTCCTCTCCCACTTCCACTCAGGAATAACCATCTGCTGAAGCAAGCCACCCAGTCTCTGATGCTCATATTTCACCTGCTGATAATTGAGACACCGAGCTACGAACCCTACAATGTCTTTCTTCATTCTTCTCCACCAACAGTACTACCTCAAATCCTGGTACGTCTTTGGGGCACCCGGATGAATGGAATACCGCGAGCTATAAGCCTCCTCCAGAATCAACTCCCGAAGCCCATCCATATTGGGCACACAAATTCGACCCTGCATCCTCAACACTCTATCATCACCAATGGTCACATCTCTAGCATCATCATGCTGAACTCTGTCCCTAAGGATAAGCAAATGTGGATCATCATACTGGTGCTCTCTGATGCGATCATATAAAGAAGACCGAGAAACTACACAAGCCAACACCCGACTGGGCTCCGAAATATCCAACCTCACAAATCGATTGGCCAGGGCCTGAACATCAACTAGAAGAGGTCTCTCCCCAATTGGAATATATGCAAAACCCCCATACTCACCGTCTTTCGGCTCAAAGCATCAGCCACCACATTGGCCTTTCCCGGATGGTACAATATAGTGATATCATAATCCTTAAGCAACTCCAACCATCTCCACTGCCTCAAATTAAGATCCTTCTACTTGAACAAATGTTGAAGACTGCGATGATCAGTGAATACCTCACAAGACATGCCATACAAGTAATGCCTCCAAATCTTCAATACATGAACTATGGCGGCCAACTCTAAATATCATGAATGGGGTAGTTCTTCTCATGGGGCTTCAAATGACGAGAAGCATAAGTAATAACTCTACCCTTCTGCATCAACACGCAACAAATCCTGACTCTTGAAGCATCACAATACACTGAATATGAACCTGAAGCTGATGGCAAAACCAACACTGGAGCTGTGGTCAAAGCTGTCTTGAGCTTTTGAAAGCTCTCCTCACACTCGTCCGACCATACAAATGAAGCACCCTTATGAAATCCAAGAAAGCCATGGCTTAGAAACACACTTGAATCGCAAGAGGGAATTTGCTGGCAAGTATGAGAGAATACTTATGGTGACATCGTCAGGTATAGTTATTGCCATGTGATGACGAGGAACTGGCGTTGAATTTGCCCGTCGGGTACAGGGCTTGCGTTGATCTTGTGCTACTGAAACCTCTAGGGTTATACTTAAATATGAGTGACTGCGTTCCTTGCGTGAAAACAAAAAGACTCCTTCCCGAAATCATATATCGTCTCTGTGCTATTATTTAATTCTAGTTCTAGTCCCAGCTTTATTTGACAAAGAAAAAATTTAACCCTCGATTAGTTCAAAAGTGTTATTTTGATCCTAGAGCATAACGAAAATTTAATGTATAATAGTATCTTTATGTATAATATTTGAAAATTAAAAAAAAAGGAAAGGTTCAAAAAATACACGTTAGGAGAGTACTGTAAACGCTGAAAGTTAGGACACCACTGAAAAACCTATTATTATTATTATTATTATTATTATTATAGGCCGTGATGGCGCCCAACGTTGCCGTTAGGCAAGCCAACGGTGAACTGTCCACTTAATCATTCATTTAATTATTTTTGAAATCATAAATTTTATTAAATAAAGAAATTAATTCATTAAAAATCATAGATAATGATATTAGTGAAACATAAAATAAAAGGTGGCAATATTAAGCTAAACCATAAATATCTACTAGGATATCCAAAACCCAATGCCATAAGTTCATGAGCATCTACAAATATATGCATTACTGTTACACAACGGTCTAAATAGAAAGTAGACAGAATACGAATAATGGATAAGATAGGGACTCCATGTGTTGCAGATCGTAACACAAGGAGAAGCTAACCACAAAGACTCCTCAGCAACTGCGCCTACGCGTCCGGATGACGACTAAATATACCTGCACAATCATTGCAGAAGTGTAGTATGAGTATGTAAATCAACGTGTACCCAGCAAGTATCTATCCTGACCCCGGAAAAGTAGTGACGAGGGGTCGACATCGACATTTACTAGTGATTGTTTACCCTCAAAATCGGATAACAATTGAAGGTGTAAGTGGTTCTAAGGATATGTGGATTAACTTGACACAAAGCGATAAATTAAGTTGCAATTGAAATAAATAATGATAAAGTAAATTCAAACCACACGACTTGAACAGTTACAGCCTTGGAAAGTCAGTCACACTTGAACTGGTTGCAATTCGATTGATATCAAGATACAGGAGGACAAGAGCTTAAAGAAAGAAAATAATAATACACTGCTTTAAAATGCGTGTTATCGTCCTTTATAATGTAATAATACCCTCTTTATATAGTAGGAGAATCCTACTTTTGATACAATTCTATAAAAGGTAAAAATCTATTGATTTGCTTATTTGTCGGTTCCTTAATGATACGTGCTGAGATTCAGGCCGTAATATCCGACCGGTCACGAGTATTTGGTCTTATGTTGATTACGCTAACAATGTTTCCTTGAACTTGTTACAGGTCAGGGTCGATTCCGGGATCACGGACTCAAATGTTCTCGAAGACAGACATTTTTTACCTCGGGTTCTGTCCAGTGGGACATGGGATCGATCTTCAGTCCCTCGTGTTCCGAGCCCGATCTATCATGTCGTAGACGAGTCCGATTTCGACTGTATACAGATAGTTCCTTTTTTTCGGAGAGTAAATGGAAAGAAACAATATGAGCTTACGATTCTCACTTTGATATCCCCTGATAGAAACAACAAAATAAATGAAATGTCGCGTCAGTCAAGTCTTAATGGCATTAAATGCTTGTCAATTGTCGGTCGGCCATTTCTGGATGCGAACCGTTGTTTGAAAACTATAAGTACCCATTTCTTTATTCATTCAAACTTTACATCCAAACTTTCTACCCTTGTTTCTTAGAAATCTCTATACTTTCTAGCACTTGTATCCTGGTTTCTTGAGATCTTTGTGAGAATTTTTGCTCGTCTTCATCCCAAACCATCAAGTATACTCTTTTAACTTCCTCTTTCTCCTCTTTTTCCCTCCATTTTAAATGGCGAAGACTTCGAAAATAGTTTCCCAAAATGAAACTCCTTCTACATCGCCACCCGAGGAGACCATTCCGCATACTGCTATCGAGGAACCAGTAGTGGAACCTCCCTTGAACACGTTCATCCCTGGTTGATGTTTGGTAACCGTAGATTTTAATGTCAAAAAACCTCCCTCCGTACCCAGCCAGTGTGAGAAGGTCTCGAAATATGTGTGCTCAATCACTAAAGAAGTCCTCCCTATTGTCAAAAAGAATACAACTGGGTTGACAAACATATGGTGATTCCTGGATCTGATAAAGATATCACCACCCACGTCGAGGGATACTCAAGTGTATACACTTATCCCTTTACGTTGGGCCCACTAGATCCGATCATCATCGACTTCTGCAAAAGATACGAGGTATGCCTCAGACAAATTCGCCCTTCGTTCTAAAGGATCATAATCCTCTTTCAGTTCTTCGTGAGCAAGATCGATGGATGCCCATTCACCGTCGAACACCTTATGCGCCTATACAGTCCCCAACTCTTTCGATTGGACTAATCAAGCTCGCACGGCGGGCTAGTAAAGCCCCATTCTCGAGTATCGATGAAGATTATAATCGAGGCTGGCTAGGCCGTTTTGTCCGAGTGAGGACCTCGTACCTAATCCCAGTTGAGTGCATGTCGTTCCCTTAGAAGTGGAACACAAAATGTAAGTAAAATTACATTTTCAAATCTTTTTTTTCCTTCTTACCGGTGCTTGGTGGTGGTGCAGTTGTCGCCCCGGCCCCGAATGTAGTCTCTCGACTCAATCAGAGGGTCAAGAACATCGTGTCACAGAGGCCATGTTCTGAGCATGCATGACACGAACTTTCGAAGGTCCGGTAGGAGGTTTATTCTCATGGAGAGATTCCTTTTCCCGAGTGAGTAAAACTTGGTTTCTTTTGTGTCGCTAAGTTCTTACTTGTTTTGTTTCCCTTTATAGGATTATCTAAGGACGTCTTACTGAGGCCTCCATCCGATGATGAGGATTGCCCCGCCGGGTCCCCTACTTCGAGATAGGTTGATAAGAAGAAGAGAAAAAGGGCTTCGAGTTCTCAGACCTCATAAAAGAATAAAACAAAATGAAGGCTGGCGTGCAAACCCAAAGAAAGTACCAGCGCTCGAGCCCTACCCTCAGATTCACTCCACTGACTGAGGGATGATTCCGAAGAAGAAGAGGAAGAAGACTTTGAACTGGTGGCTCGCGCGCGGTTAGAGATACAAGGGGCCCCCGAACCAGAAAGAGGTGGGGCTAATTTGCCTCAAGCTAGGGAGGCTGACGAGGAGGCCATGGTCGGGGCCAATGAGGAAGTTGTGGCCGAGTCCTCCCGGGATGTAAGTAATGCCCAGAAGGATGCATTCAGTGTGATATACATCATGGAGTCGCCTTCATTCACTGAGACTATGTTCAACGAGGCTCAAACGGTGAAAGGGTGCCCTAATAAGGGGGCCCATGGAGCGGAAGACCCCCTTCATGGCTTTTTTTATAGTGTGGATTTGCCACCATGGAGGACGTCACCAGATTGTGTGACTTGGTGGTGCCGAGGAAGAGTCCATCTTCAGGAATAAGCGGTCCTTCCTTGAGTCCAAAGCTGATCAATTGGTTCCCAGCTCCGAACATGGATCCTGACCGGAAGCGATCGATCATCATCTTTATTCCGGAGGATTTTGGGGTCCTCTCTGCCCTTGTAGGGTGGACAGTTAACTTCAGTGCTTGGTGAGCAAGAAAGACCAAGCCAAGATGAACGAGGTGGAAGTGCTATGCATGTTCAACAAAGCACAACAAGCGTTAAATCGAGTAACTTCAGATACCTCTTGATGACCTCTAATTTGCACTTAGATTAATCTGTAGATGGTCATAACTTTTTCCTTTGTGTTCGTAGGCCTCGGTGCTTCATCACGAAACTTTTCTCCAATATTAGGAAGAGCTAAACCTGTATGAGTACAAGATTCGAGGCGAGCAACGTGAAGGGGAGGCTAAGAGCCTCCGAGCAGAGCTAGAGGTGACTCGGAAGGAGAACATCAACCTGTCGAGCAGGTAAGAAAAATATTTGAGGTTAGTGACGATGAGTCAGACACAGTGACTAATGGTCCGAACCCCAGGTCCAACAGAAGCTTGATTGGATCGAGCAGCTCTGGGCAGAGATGGATGTGCTAAAGGCCGAGGCTGAAGAATAGAAAAGCAAAATGGACCGTTTGGCCTCAAAAAAAGAAACTGCCTGGGCGCAATTAGCTTCGGCTGAGGTTCAGCTTCGGGTGGTAAAGGAAAAGGCCAGGGTGCAGGCTAAGAATATTGAGGAGCTCCATTCTCAAGTAAGTTCGACCGCCTTTGATCGAAAAACTCTGGCCAAGGAGCTTGAAACGGCCAAGTCGATGACCGTGGTCGTTAAAACCAACGCCGATGAGATGATGGCCAATATTGGGCCGATGCCGAGGCGGCTCAGGAAGATCGAAGGATATCGTCGAGCATGTGATCGGGGCCAACCCTATACCACTATAGAGTGATAAGAGCGGTCGATGCAGCTTTTACCCGAAAGGTCGAGATCGAATCCACAGAGAGCTAGTAATTGTTTGGAGTTGGGTTTCTATCTAATCTAGCAACGTGCAATGTTCTTAATTGCACTTCCAATCATTCTTTGTTTGTATATTATTCTACTTTTAATATTAATGATCAATGAAAACAAGCTAAGTATGAGATTTTTGTAAGATTTTCTTAATTGGTAAAAGGGCACTAAGAAAGTGACTTATACCTAGGTGGGTATCTAACGGGGTCTAAAACTTAGGGCAAACTTATTGTAAATGGGATCATGATATAACCATTGCACATAGTTGCTCACTCTATACCTCTCAATAGTTTGAGTGACTTTGCCCTAATTGGCTTTCTCAAGCCCAATTGAGTTTTTACATAATGCATGCAAAATTGGCTCAAGTCGGGTATTATTATCTCTAGGTTTAACCCTTTAATTGGGGTTATCAATCTCTTGAATGCATCCCAATTCCTTGTTGGCCTGAATTTTCTAGACTTAGTCTTTCTTTCTCAAGAAGAGCCTAAGTCAAAAAGGCATAAATCACTATTTGCAACCACCAATTCAATATTTAAAGCATAAATCAAGCCAAATATCATTTACCCATAAATATTTAAGCCCTAAAATTGAAGACCCAATAAATACCTACACTAAGGTTGAGCCACAACCCTAGCTAATGAGTTTAGCTACTCATAATCAAAGAAGAAATTAAAGATGGAGATGAAATATAAGCCATAAAAAGTAATTACAAGATTAAAATCTAAGTTTAATTGCTAAAGATATTCTAAAATTACTCAAAAAGGTAAAAGAGGCGGTTCACGTGCTCAGCTAAACAACAGATGACCTAAAATCTGGAAAAAAAAAACTATTTACACACAGCTAAATTTTCTTGGACAAAATTACCCCTATGGAGGTTCCGTTGAGAGCAGAAAATAGACCGATGCAGCGCTATGACTACCGCGACTGCGAAAAAGCCACCACGGACCGCGGTCTTCACCGTTTGGCTCCACTTCTGGTTCTCTAATACTCGCTTCCGCTGAGGGCGATAATTTAACCGCTGCTGCATCAAAGACACTACTGCCGCACAAAAGCACCGTGGGCAGCGGTAACTATTTAATCCCAAAACATCACTCTCTAAACTTTGTCACCGCTGAGAGCATAACAAGACCGCGTCAGTTTCTTCGTTGTCAGCGCTCTTTTGACTCACTTTGACTTGTGCAGGTTTCACTTCTTTATGAGCTGATTTTGACTTTCTTGTCTCTTTTTGACCAAACATTACAAACAAGCACATTAAGTTAGCTTTCGGGGATACTTGTACACATTTTTAATCCAAAACTCAAGCAAAAAGGAGCATAAAATAGGCAAGAATCCCTAGTTATCAACTCCCCCAAACTTAAGCTTTTGCTTGTCCTCAAGCAAACAAAGTAATTCTCACCTCCTCAAGATAAAAGAAAGGAAAATTTCAGCTATCCTAAAGTAACCTCATCAAGAATCAATTGGGACTAACAATTACCCTCACTCAAATGCATTATTAACAATACACAACCATTTTAGCACCATGGCTATAGTGCTTCACAAAAGTATCAAGAGTTAGACTCAACTCATCAAGGAAACTCTTTCTATCACATTGGTCATTGTGGAACCCAAACTCATACTCCTCAACTCTCTATAAGCAAACCTCACTTTTAGATTGTAGCACTCAGAACGAGGATTGTGGAAAACACATTCATCTCTCTCAAAAGAAGGTCACAAGTTCGGCTTTAAGTACCATAAGTTTGCCCCTTATGTGAGTCACCACTAATATAAGCTCACTCAACTCAAGATCATATAGGGCTTTTGCGGGAATGTAATAAAGGCTTTTGGTTCGGGGTAGGAAATATTGGTCTATGAAGGTTTCATCTTTCCTTAAGTACTTCATTTGCTTCATTTTGGCTCATATTTTCTTGACTCTTTGAGTTATTTCCTTCTTCCTTAGGGGCTACAGAGACACATTGTCACTCTTTCTTGTTCATTTCAATCCTTTTTCTCTTTTCTAATCTTTCCAAGCCTTTCATCTTTTGCTTTTATTTAATCCCTTCATTTCTTCTACACTGTTCACTTTCTTTTTGACTTTTTGGCTTTTTCTTTCTTTTTCTTTTTGCCTTTCCTTTTCTTCATTTTGTACCTTTTATCGCTTTTGCATTCCTCGTCTCTCCCCCCAAAATTATGCTTTTGCCTTGTGCTGAGGAAAGATCGGGTGCCAAGAGAGGATCATTTTAGAACGGATAAAGGCTTATATCATGGTTATTGAAGAATAAGGGCTATGGCTCAATGGAGTTGACTAGGAATATCATTCTTGGTGGGCTATGGATGTTTTCAAGTTTCAATTTGGATCAAGGAGAGCCTATAATCACTTCTCAAGTCAAGCTACACTTAGGATTTCGCCTAGACAAACATTCAAGGCAAGTTCTAGACTTATTGGCACAGGACTTGGACTTGCAAATCCATACTTCACCATACAAGCTATAGGATTGCTAAAGAGATAGAGTCGAAGGCCCACAACAACCTTAGCTAAGATTTGAGCAACACAAATGGTTCCGAGAAACCACTCGATGATTGTTTAGTCAACAAAAGAGTCTCAAGGACACAATTATCACCATCCTATACACACCAATTTTTTTTAACCATAAGGTCAAAGCTAAATATGTTAGGCCCAAGTAAAGCTTTGTCTGAGGTATTATTTCTCACTAGCTACTATCCTCAAAAACAAAACAAAAAATAGACTCAAACCCTTAAGAAGGTTATCATGTCATCCATCATCGGGAAGAGCCACCCGATTCACACAAACACCACCTTTGGAAAGAACTGTGGCATTAAGAAAACCAAAGGCTTATTGATCACAAAAACTTGTAAAATAAGAAGCTACAAACCGAAAAAGAAGCTACTAAATGAAACAAGAAGCTATGCTATTAAGGAAACTTGCAAAAGAAGTTATGAAGTAAAATGCGAAAAGTAAACTAAATATGTACAATAGGGGATTGAGACGAATATACATAAGAGGGAATGAATATATACATGGAAAAGTAACTTTATATACATACCGAAATTGAAAAAATAACGAAAAGTCCGAAAATAAATGGTAAAGTTATATACATACCAAAAGTGCAAAATAAGCATAAATAAAAATAGTATCATCATTACAAACCAGCTATCAAATCATCAAAGTAGGACCATCCCCTCAATTGAAAACTATCATTGTCCTCAATGCTAAATAACCAAAAATAATATCAAAAAGGGGTTAGAGAGTAAAAAAAACTCCCTATGGGTCCTCTATCTGCATGGAGTCATGTGGCTGTGTCCCTGGATCACCTGGCTCGGGGTCCTGTGGCTGGCCTAAGGCACCTCCCTCAGGCTCCTCCAGCTCAATCTCTACATCATCAACCCGAGGCATTACTCTCCTCCTCTTGGGCTCTCTCTCAGTCTCCTACTCTTGAACCTGCTCTGTCTGAGCTGTTGGAAGTTAGTCCTGTAATAGTAACTCCAATGGTAAGTGGTCAGCTGACTTCATCTTCTCCACCTCTCTCCTTAATTGCTTCACCGACTCCTTCGAGGCCCGAGTCTTTTTCAGCTTCTTTGTCTGCTTGCTCAGCTCCTTAAGTGTTTTTCCTTGAACTGCAAGAGCATTCATGATAAGATTTTGGTTCTTAAGGAGCTTTTTCTGGTTGTTCAGAAGCTCCTTGAGAGACTCCTCCATTGAAGCTGGTACCTAGGGTTGTGCGAGAACTGATTTGGCTGCCACTGAACTAGATAGCACAGAAAGCTTAAAAGTTGATGCCTGCATCCAGTTGTTGATGCTGGAGAGTGTTTGGTTCAATCTATGAGCAGTCAACGGGTATGCTGAAGAGGAGGGTATTGAGGACAAGATGGAAGTAGAAGGTCCTGGGGCAGGATCTGGTATGATAGTGGGAGGTTGTGAAGTAGTGACTACCACTGTTGGCTCTTCAGACTGGCCAGTCTTCTCTACCTCGTGATCAATCCCCTGCTTTTTTGATTGGATCGGAGCTTGTGTCGATAATTGCTATTTATCTTCTTGCTTTATAGCCGAATTTGGACCCTTTGTCGTTGTAAGTGCGGATATTGGAATTGCCTCTTCGACCGCAAACATTTCCTTTGCGGATGGTTGCTCTCCGTAGATTGTTTTAACCCCCCCCCCTCTCCCCCTCCCGGTGTTGGGAATTTTAATACTCGGTGCAAAGTTGAGGGCACTGCCCTCATGTTTTGGCTTCCTGGAAGGTCCCGGTGCCATTCACTGGTAGTGTTATCTCCCCCTTAGTGGTTTCACATGCCATGTTGAATCCATTTAGAACTCGGACTGCAGGCACTATTTGATCTTGTAGGCCGAGCTATCTAGATCAATTAACACACGCTTAACTCGAGATTTAATTATAAGTATCGATATTACCAGTGCTTCGTTGTGGGGTTGCACGATCCCCTCTATGTCCTCGTCGTTGAAAGACAAGGTTCCTTCTGGTATGTAATCTCGAGTACATTTTTCCCTTGTGATGGATACCCTGGTGCGCTTCAACATCGGCCCTTGAGGGATATTAACTCGATGATCATGTTAATGACATGTTGGGGTTCTTCTTGCTTGGTTTGTCTATTAGAATCCATATTCTTAAAATAGTTTTTGGCTCGGTCGCTCAGGAATTCTCGAAGGTGCCCGTTGTTGAACAGCCGGGATACTTTCTCTCTCAACTAACGGCAATCTTGAGTAATGTGGCCGTGAGCACCATGATATTTGCACATCTGGTTAGGATACTTTCGGGCACGATCGGATTGTAGAGGTCGAGATTTGGTGTCCTCGATGCATCCGATAGCTTATAGAATGTCGTCAACATCGACATTAAAGTTGTACTCTGATAACCTTGGTGCTTCCTTAGGCCCGATAGGCCTGTCGAAACCGTTCTTTCTCATGAGTCCCCGGTTGCTCTGACCCCGATCACTTGTCCTTTCACTTTGCATAGAATTACGCCCCGACCCACTACTTCTTCGATCTCTATTGTAAGGCTGATACCGATTCTTGTTTGACCTCGGTTCACGGTTGATATCACTCTTGACTTTGTCGACGAATCCAACGGGATAAACGGACCCCGAAGGAGCCCCAAATTGATCATCTTCGACTCTAATTTTTGATTGATACTGGTTATGCACGTCGGCCTAAGTAACAGCCGGATATTTATCGGATTTTGCTTTAATTGTTGTGAAGCCACCGAGCTACAAACATTGAGTCCTTGGGTGAAAGCTTGAACGGCCCAATCACCAGTGAGTGGTGGCAGGTCCATCCGTTCCATTTGAACCCGAGATACGAACTCCCTGAGCCTCTCCTTATCGTTTTGTCTTACTTTGAAAAGGATCGACTTCCTGATCTCGACCTTGATAGCCCCGGCATGTGCTTTCACGAAAGAGTCTACAAGCATAGAAAATGAGTCGATAAAATTAGGAGGTAAGTTGTGATACCATATCATAGCTCCCTTTGATAGGGTTTCTTCGAATTTCTTCAACAAGACAGACTCGATCTCATCATCCTCCAAATTGTTCCCTTTGATGGTGCATGTGTAGGAGGTAACATGCTCGTTTGGGTCGGTCGTTTCGTTGTACTTAGAAATTTCGGGCATGCGGAATTTTTTAGGGATCGGCTTTGGAGCTGCACTCGGAGGGAAAGTTTTTTGCACGAACTTCTTGGAATCCATGCTTTTTAGTAACGGTGACGCTCCCGGGATTTGGTCGACCCTGGAATTGTAGATTTCTGCCTTTTTATCATTTGCTTCGATTTTCTTCTCTCCTGATTCTATCTGTTTTACCAGCTCCTCGAGCATGTTTACAATCTTGGGGTTAGTTCCTGACTCATTTCCATTTAACCTTTCTGCGACCGGTTCGTTCCTGCGGGCGATTTCTCGGGACGGATCGTGTTAAATTTTGCTTGGTGTGCGGCTATGGTTCTGTAACTGAGCTATCGCCGCCTGTTGAGACCGTAATATTTCAAAGATCATCCGTAAATTGATCCTATCTTCTCCATTATTTTGAGTGTTTTGTGCTGTTAGTCGGGCTTCACCACGGATGCTTTTCTCGGATTCGGTAGGCACATTTGTGTCGATAGCCCAATGCGAGTTAGCATCCAACAGGTCTGCGACTGGAATCCTGATGTATCAATGGGCGGTACCTCGTTACCAGGCGCTATGTTGTTATTTTACCGTGATGACCGAACTCATTGTCAAACATGTAGGGGTGTTGATTGAGAGTTTGACATTTTTGAGTTTTAACCTGAAATAAGAGACACTTCAAAGAACAAGTGTAAAGTAGAGTGTGTTATGAAAATTTGTATCAAATAACCACTATTATCCTTAGCCTCACAGTGAGCACCAAAGTGTTTACCCTCATAATTGGATAACAATTGAATATGTAAGTGGTTTTAAGGATACGCGAATTAACTTGACATAAAGCGATAAATTAAATTGCAATTGAAATAAACAATGATAAAGTAAATTCAAACCACACGACTTGAACAGTTACAGCCCTGGAAAGTCAGTCATACTTGAACTGGTTGCAATTCGATTGATCTCAAGGTACAAGAGAACAAGAGCTTAACGAAAAAAAAATATACTACTTTGAAATACGTGTTACCATCCTTTACAAGTAATCAAACCCACTATATATAGTAGGGGAGTCCTACTTTAGGTATAATTCTATAAAAGGTAAAAATTTCTTGATTTGCTGATTTACCGGTTCCTTAATTATACGTGCCGAGATTCCGGCCGTAATATCTGACCGGTCACGGGTATTTTGATTTTTTGTTGGTTATGCTAACAGTGTTCCCTCGAACTCGTTTGGGGTCAGGGTCGATTCCGGGATCACGGACTCAAATGTTTTTCGAAGACAGACATTTTTGACCTCGGGTTCTGGTTCAGTGGGACTTGGGATTGATCTTTAGTCCCTCGACTTCCGAGCCCGATCTATCATGTCGTAGACGAGCCCGATTTTGACTGTATACAATGATCCAATAAATCAATATAATAAATCATAAATAGATATGAAACACAACAGGAATACTGAGGTAAGAACTGTAACTAACATAATCCTCAAACCTAATAACAACATAAATTTCTCAAATCTCATATACTATCTCAACAAATAAAAAATATCAAGGTCTACCTCAAACACATAAGGGGTATCAGGCGCTATCTCGACCAAATAAGGCATATCATGTAAATGCTAGATCTTAATCAAAAGGGAAATCTCATGAATATTCGGACTCCTAGCGATATTTCACACGAGTTATGCTGAGGTCGTACGATGCCATCCAGAATAATGTGTACACTTTCGAGAGTCTACCGACACGAACCATAGATGCTCTCAAATATACTACCAAGGCATTCAGTCTGATTCACAAGAAGAGAAGAAACTTATCGAACTACGAGCCACATATTTGCAACACAAGAACAGGGATAAAAAGTAAGCATAATTGTTACCAGCAATCAAATATCCCGCCAAACACTTGGAGGTAATGAGGTTCGTACTAAAATGATCTCTAATCAAATTAAATTTATAAGTTTTAGGTAATTAAACTAATTAGTTAAGTTCAGGTAATACAAATATCTCATGATAAAGTTCTAATTTTATCTGGACATAAGCATGATTTTTAGCCACGTACAAACTCTCGTTACCTCGTGCGAACGTAGCTCCCACAACAAGTAGCACATAATAAATTTAACACCTACAAGGTAATTTCCTCCTCACAAGGTTAGACATGAGACTTACCTCGCTCCGAAATCCGATAAGCGACTCCAATTCCTCTTTAACTCTTCAACCAATACCAAACAATCCGAAATTATTCAAACAACGTACAAAACAATCAAAATATACCCAAAGACTCTTAATCATTCAATTTATAACAATTCTCAACTCTGCTCGAAAAGTCAACAAAGTCAACCCTTGGGCCCACACGCTCGGATTTCGAAATTTTTTGAAGATAAATATTGCCCATATGATATTATGATTAATTCTCCCTTTATTGTCTTAGTCAACTTCTTAGTTGTTAGAGCATATGTTGTAGTGTAATATGGCTCATAAACTAATTCATCACCCTCTCAATTGCAAGGTATAGCAAGCATGACCATTAAATCTGTCATCCTTAAGTTTCTCTCCTTCATGTTCTTAGTTCCTCTTTTAATTACTATCAACTAAGATTATGTGCTTGCATAATAATTATTCTACATAATTGATGCTACATATAATTTTCTGATCTTAATTCTCTTGACCTTTTTCATATTCTCACCAGTAGTATTAGTACTATTCTTGTATTTCTTATATAGGTGTCAAATGGGTGGGGCGGGCCGGGTCAGGTTGAGAAAAAAGTGACCGGCCGGTCACCAATTCGGGCCGATTACTGATTTTTTTAAATCGGGCTTAACGGGTCCGGTCTCATCCGGGTAAAAATTGAATTGAAATGGTTACGGGTCTAAGGGGCCGGGCAGAGCCGGGTTTATGTTATTTTTTTTATATTTTGTATAACTATCGTAATTTATATTAATATAAAGTAAAAATATATAACAAAAAGACAATCTCATAAAATAGTGTTTGAATAAATTTCAAAGGTTTTAAAACCCTTATATTTGAAAAAATCATTACGAATTGAAGATAATACAATGAACATGAAAAAAATATAATGTATAGTATAAATCTTATACTGGACACTAGAGTGTTATAATAACTTGATATATAAGGATCAAACTTCAAAGGCTTTCACAGTTTCATTTCAAATTTTCATTGCATAATAATACTTTAAATTAATCTAACAAACTAAAACATTAAGCATAAATATGTCTAATAATTTTAAAATAACACAAATTGTCTCAAATCAACTTAAATACGAATTTCTGGAGAACGCTCAAGACAACTCTTCATATGCCTCCTTAAACAGCCTGTGCCCACCCACTTTAGACGAAAATTTAAGACTCGACCACAGTTCTTGCACTTTACTTTATGAACTTCTTCATTTTCTTCTACCACCTCAAAGTGTTCCCAAATATATGAGCGCACTCTAGAAGTACGGGGCATGATTTAACTTGAATTGAGAATTTGAGTTTGAGAAATGAGAGATGAGTGAAGAAATGAAGAAGAGGAGGGTGTATTTATAGTACTACTTTTAATAATCCTTTTAGTTAAAGGATTCTCATTACAAAGAGTGTGTGGCACTAGAATTATCAAGGACTGCACCTTGCTTTGAGATGGGGTCTTAAAATGCTACTCGGACTCTCCAAAAATGTAATCGAGTGCGTTTCGAATCCTCAAAAAGTAATGTATTTTTAGAGGATCCAACACAGATGCGGCAGCATTTTTGAAAAGTCTGCGCAACATAGTTAAAATGTTATCAGAGTTGACTATGGAGATTCTTATAGTATTTTGAAGCTCAGAAGAAAAAGTAAGTAATAGTAGCCATTTGTTGAAGTTAAGTAATGAAGGAGGCCTTGTCGTAACTGGTAAAGTTGGTGCCAACTGCCAAGTGGTCAGGAGATCATGAGTTCGAGCCGTGGAAACAACCTGCAGGATAAAGCTATATACAATAGACCATTATGGTCTGACCCTTCCCCGAATCGCGTGCATAATAGAAGCTTAGTGCATCGGATTGCCTTTTTTTTTTTAAGTTAAGTATTCTCATTAAAAGAGTGTGTGGTGCTAGAATTATCAGGGAATGCACATTGGTTTGAGATGGGGTCTTAAAATGCTACTGTGACTCCCCAAAAATGTCGTTGGCTATAGTCGGATCCTAAAAAGTAGTGCATTTTTTTAGGTGCAGTAATATTTTTGGAGAGTCCGCGTAATATATTTAAAATATTATCAAAGTTGACTATGGAGATTTTTAAAGTATTTTCAAGCTCAGAAGAAAAAAGGTAAGTCAATAGTAGCCATTTGTTGTGGAAGTTGGGAGACTAGCATGTTCTATGGTCCAAAGACAGGCTTCCTCCACTTTGTCACAAATCATAAAGTATGTATTATACTTTGAAGCATGGTGATCTTTTGGTAAGATATGGTTCTTGCACTTTGAGTAGTTATAAGATTAAGAATGTGGCTTTTAGTGTTTGCATTTTATGCTCATTTTGAAACCTTCTGGCCCTACATTTTGCTTTCTGCTGATATCATTGTCAACACTTTGTTCTATTCTTGTTTGTTCTAGGATTCTCTTACTCACTTTGAGTTTCTTGCATAATTCTCCAGAATATATAGATGTATTTTTTCTTGATACAGTAGAACAAAAAACAGTCTCTCTACCTAGACGAGGTAGGGGTAAGGTCTGCGTACACACAACTTTCCCCAAATCCCACTTGCGAGAATATACTTGGTGTGTTATTGTTTGTACAGTAGAACAAAAAACAGTCTCTCTACCTAGACGAGGTAGGGGTAAGGTCTGCGTACACACTACTTTCCCCAAACCCCACTTGCGAGAATATACTTGGTGTTTTATTGTTTGTACAGTAGAACAAAAAATAGAAAAACTAATAATGGTCGAAAAGTGATTAACTCTATGGCAATCTATATTGCATCTTGTTTGAGTTAATTTTAGCTTTCTAGTAAAAGTGGAGTGAACAATGCTGGAATCCACTGCAACATGCATATAATTCAATAATAATTTTGGTAAAAAATGGGCAATTCGGTTCACTAAGCTAAGTGCGGGTCCGGGGAAGGACCGGACCACTAGGGTCTATTGTACGCAGTCTTCCCCTACATTTTTGCAAGAGCCTATTTTCACAGCTCGAACCCGTGACCTCCTGGTCACATGGCATCAACTTTATCAATTACGCCAGGTTTGGGGAAGGGTTGGACCACAAGAGTCTATTGTACGCAGCCTTACCCTGCATTTCTACAAGAAGTTCTTTCCACGGCTTGAGCCCGTGACCTCCTGATCACATGACAATAACTTTACTAATTACACCAAGGCTCTCCTTCTCAATAATAATTTTGGTAAAATCCAAGTATTGTGCTCAACTGGTTCTTTATTAGCTTTGGTTTCTTATATGGAATGTGTGTTTAATATTGTTTCAGCTATTGAGTGGTAGCATCTCTGGTTAATAATATACTAGATTGATTATTCTAGCAAGTTAGCAAATCCAGGATTTAAAGTCTGCGAGTGGAGAGCTAGATTGGTTATTTCTTTGTAACAATGGTGTACATCTACTACATATATGTTTTGAAATATTTTTAATTTTATATATAGTTCGAGCAAAAATTATTTGACATGCCTTCCAGGGCCGAAACTAAGGGGGTGTAAGGAGGTTCTGAACCCCTTCGTCGAAAAATAATATTGTATATATATGTTCAAAATTATTAGTTTTTTATGTATATATATTCTGACGACACATTTTAACCCCTTTAAGAACCAAAACTCGGACTTAATAACATACTAATGTTCTTGTGTGTATGGACTCGACACAAGAACAAAGTGAGTCACACCTAGGAGTGTGGCCTATAAGTAAATGTAGCGACTGAAAACGTGGAACCCTACGGTTCAAATTCCGAGAGAGAAAAACATAAGGTACATAATATAAATAAATGGGATCCGAGGAGGGTGGGGCGTATGCACAGGGGCGAAGCTAGCCCATCGAGAACGGGTTTGGTCGAATCCAATCGTTTTGGTCCAATCTATGTATTTAGGGAGAGATTAAAAAATAGTCAGATTTACAAGTAGTCATTCAAAAATAGTCATAGTTTCAAAAGTAATCGAAATTTAGTCACTTTTCATGTAAAGATAAATCTGAACGAAAATACTGTTCAAAATCCGAAAAAATACTCCAGCATAATATACTGGAGTTCCAGCATAATATACTGGAGTTCCAGTATAATATACCGGTCCAGCATAATATATTTGAGTTTGGAGCACCGGTGCTCCAGTCTCCAGTATATTATACTGGAGCCAGCAAAGTATACCGCTAGAAGTTCATACACAGGTGCACCGAACTCCAGTATATTATGCTGGACTGGTCTCTGTTGCAGCAAAATAGTGGCTATTTTTTAATTACTTGGCAAACGCTGGCTATTTTTGAATGACCGGTCCGAAAACTGGCTAGACCATGCTATTTTAACATGTATTTATCTTAAAAATCTATTGAATATGTATAAATTATTAATTTAGAACCCAGTAACTTAAAAGGTTTAGAACTTTGGATCCTCGTGACCAACTCTACATAATATCTTGTAATTATCTCTAGTTGGTGAATTATTTGTATTTGTAATTGTCACAAGAAACAAGATTCAAGTTGGAAAATCTTGGCCCCTTCTCATCCAATTGGCACTATAGTTTAAACATTCTGAAGGGGAAATGGTTAGATTCTTCCCACTTTACTTTTTCCTGGAAAAAAACAGAATATATTTAATTTAAAATTAAAAACATAGAAACAAAAAAGGAACTAGCAACTAATTGCCGGAAATAAAATTAGATCTAGCACGAGGGAGGTTCTATATTATTCTTAAAGAAACATTATTTGGTACTCCATCTTTATTTGACACTATTTGGCAAAACACAACAACATAATATATTAAGTTAATTGTGTTTAGTAGTTTTAGAAGTGAAACTGTTGAAAGAACAATTGAAAAGTTAATTTTGATATTAAAAAAAGGATCTAGCAAAATTTAAATCTTGAATAGTTAAATATTGCGTGTGCGAACAAGGTTTTACATTAGTAGCTGAAAAAATTGGGAGCATACATATAAGATGTAAAGAATTTTTAATGGTGAGACCTTTTGGGGGAAACTGTACAGGTTTGATCCAAAATAGACAATATCACGCTATGTTAAGAGTAACTTTAAACTGTTTTAACCATATAAGTGATATCATAGCCTAAGTTTGGCAGAACGAGTATGACGATGATGGTGCGGGGCTCGGTTTGCTCGCTGTTACGAGCTTGGAGACACGCACAACAAGAAAAAGCTAGTTACAGGCTTTGCTTGCCACAAATACTCTAAAAATATGGGTACCACACACTGAATCTCAAACATTAACTTATGAATCGTGTTAATGGGTCACGTAGAATTTATAGATTGGGGCAAAATTCAAAAATAGCCAGATATACGAGTGGTAATTGAAAAATAGCTACAATTTCAAAAGTAATCGAAATTTAGCCACTTTTCATGTAAAGATAAATTTGAACGAAAACACAGCTCAAAATCCGAAAAATATTCCAGCATAATATACTTGCGTTCGAATTTTTTACATGTGAACTTCCAGCATAATATACTGGAGTTCCGGTATTTTTCACATGTGAACTTCCAGCATAATATACGGGATTTCCAACATAATATACCGGAGTTCCAGCATAATATGCTGGACGTTCATACACAGATGCTCCAATCTCCATTATATTATACTGGAACTTTCTGTATGCTGGAGTTCTAGCATAATATGCTGGAAGTTCATACACAGGTGCATCAATCTCTAATATATTATGCTGGGACTTTTTGTGTTGTAGCAAACCAGTGGCTATTTTTTCAATGATTTTGCAAACGCTGACTATTTTATAATTACCAGTCCGAAAACTGGCTAGCCCATGCTATTTTCACGAGATTGTTGGGTATGCAAATAAAGTCTCATATTGGTCGTTAAAAAGATTGAAAACCAAAAGTGACTAATATCACATCATGTTAAGAGTAACTTTAAGACGTTTTAGCCTAATATTAAATTAATCTCTCCGATAAGAAAAGAAATTGGATGCCTATTTCTTCTTGTCAAATCCAATCCTTTTAGGTCTTTTTTGTGCCACAACTTTTTATATTGTGGAATGTACCCTTTGAGAGATTAGTGACCTCTAAATTCACAGTGGATACTTGTGGCTTCTGCAACAAAGATGAATATGGTTGTCACCATCCACTCTAAAAGAAAAAAGGCAAAAGGGCAAATTCCTTAACCCTTCCTACTTCTTCTTCTTTCTTTTCCTAAGGTGAAATTACTATTATTTTTTGGCCTTTGAGTTCTAAAATAATTTTCAAGACTCAAATCATAATATGCGTCTCATATCTCATTACGATTTTCTCTTCGAGAACACTCACATTCGAGAACACTCATATTGTAGGTTTATAAATCGAGAAAACAGGCGACCAAAATTTTAATGAGTTTAATTTCTATATACTGAAACCGTAAATAAATTTTATACTGTAAGGTCACATATAAAAAACTGTCGGTAGAAAATGAGATTGGTATCTTGAAAAATAAAGCAAGTTACGTTTTACAACATGTTAAAATATATTGATATGAAATTTTTTCGTGCAATATCAATATAGTTAAATTAAATCCAATATTAATTAGTGCCACTTGGGATATCACATGTACATTTTTTCCATAATGTTTGTCTCAGTAACAGTAATAAATTATTTCTCTTTATCCAAAGTCACGGGTCATTGTAACACATTTTTAGAAAACAATACTTGTATTTACCAAAAAATCTAATAAATTCACAATATTCTTATTCCTTCATCCAATATAATATACATTTCCAAACAAGTAGTAATAAATCCACCTCTCAATAATTTACAAAATCCCGTGAAGATTGTGAAAATATTGGTTTGCTGACCCTCTTCTTCAAAGTGATACTAGGTGTATGACCAATGGTTGACCAGAATTTTTATCAAGAAAAATTAAAAAATAAATAAAATAGATATATATAGAATCCAAGAAGATTCAAATCTAATATATATACATAAAAAAAATTTATCTTATATACACAATCTAATTTTACAAAAAAGTGAGTTCAGATAAACCCCTTTCCGCCCTCCTAGCTCCGGCCATGTTGCATGCTATGCTAGATTTTTCATATTATGTATTTATTTATTTATTATTAGTTGAAGGAGATGAAGGACACGAACTATAATCAAGTAATTAATTATTAATGGAGATAAAAAGGAGTAGTTTAAGTCAGATAAGATGTAATCCAAGAAATTCTACTCTTAGTAAAATGACTTGTCAAATTTTTACTTGTTGGAATAGAAAAGAACTATCCTCAGGTAAAAACAAAAGAATTCCCAGACCCAAAAAGGCAAATGCAAATAATGGGCTACTGTTTTTTGGTTTTGTGTCCGGTACCCGCATTGGAGCCCGACTATATCCGAATTCGCATCGGATAAGACCCCATTCGGGGGTAGCGCTCCCTACCAAGGATTTTTCCATACTCATAGCTCGAACTCGAGACCTCTGGTCAAGAGAGAAGTAGCCTCATTCACTGCACTACATCACTTAATGGGCTCCACATCACTTGATGGGCTACTGCTGATATAGTAAAAGGTTTGTCTAAAGCTTATAAATAAGGACAGAAAATGAGTTGTCTCTGCCTCAGACATCCTCTGTAAGCCATCAATTTGAAACTTACAAAAAAACTTTTCAATAATACAAAATTTTCTTGATTTAGTTTTTCATTCGAATTCTTCATTGTTGGGTTTTCAGGAAATTGATCAGTAATGGCTTCTGTTGGTGGAATTTTAGTTTGGGTGGTCAATGTATGTGCAATTCTTCTGCTCAATTTATTCTCTACTGCATCTGGTAAGTCCACTATATTCTCTTCTTTCTTGAAATGAAAAGATTTGTACGAGATGAATAAATCAAGTGTTCAATAGGTCAGGTCTTTAGTTAAAGTATTTAGAACAAAGTTTTTGACAAGTTTTAGCATGGCGGATTTAGCATTATACTACCTAGTTAGCTACGGGTTCATTTGTACCCATAATTTTCGAGGCGGATCATAAATTTCGTGTAAACATTCATTAAAGTTATAACAAATAGTAGACTAGTTAGCTATAGGTTCATTTGTACCCATAATTTTCGAGGCGGATCATAAATTTTCGTGTCAACATTCATTAAAGTTATAACAAATAGTAGACTAGTTAGCTATAGGTTCATTTGTACCCATAATTTTCGAGGCGGATCATAAATTTGTGTGTAAACATTCATTAAAATTGTAAAAAATAATAAACTAGTTAGCTATAGGTTTATTTGTACGCATAATTTTCGAGACGGGTATAAATTTATGTGTAAACATTCATTAAAGTTGTAAAAGATAGTAGATATGAACTCATAACTTTAAAAATATAATAAGTTCAATGTTAAGCAGGAGCGGAGCTAGGTAGGCAGAAGGGAGTTCAGCCGATCCCCTTTTGCCAAAAATTACACTACATATAAGGTCAATAATTTTTTTTCATGTATATGTATTAGATGTTGAATCCCCTTAGCTTCTTCGTATATTTATTTTTTAAATTTTTTGAATCCTGTTGGTGAAAATCCTGCTTTCGCCATTGCTAACAAACTTAAATGTTGAATCTATAAAATTTAAATACTGAATCCGCCTCTGAGAGGGTTTTCATGTGTTAGCTTCCTAGAACCCTTTATGCATGCATGTCTTCTCTCAAGAATATATGATTCACTTGAGATTCAAGACCTCTGACTTAAAATAATTTTTGGACAGAGTTTATTTTTACAATAAAAGAATTTATTATGTCTGGATCCTAAACACAAGTCATAAAAATGGTTTTTCTTTCAGCTTTATTAAAGTAAAGTATTAAATTAAGTGTTTAATTTTCTTGATGATTGTTATGATTTATGAAACTTTTAGTAGTGAAGTACACGTATAAAACCATACTACTTGGAAATTATTGTTTGCTTTAATCGTTGAATAATATTTGACGAATTAGTGATCGAGGCTCTATTTTTGTTGCTTTTTGTTTTTGTCCTCTATAACATAACAGAGTTTTGCTTGTAAATTTAAAACATCTAGACCAAAATATTTATACCGTAGGGCTGTTAAATTTGGCCCAAGTCTAAATGACTCACTCTACTCGTTTAAGGTTGGGTTAGTTATTGACCCGTCTATTTATTGAACTCAGCATTCAACTCATCTCAACCCATTTAAAGTTTGGGATGATTTTTACCCAAATTGATCCATGAGTAATTTTGTCAAAATATCATAGAAATATTTTTTGTGTTTGATATGTTATATATGACCATAACAAAAGGAAAAAAAGTCTTATTTAGTAAACATACAATAATAAGAAAATAACACATATTAAGTGGCCGTTTAGACATAAAAGAATTGTAAAATTCCGAAAAAAATTGGAAAAAATTTCAAGTGAAAATGCTATTTGAAATTTAGAGTTGTGTTTGGACATGAATATAACTTTGGGTTGTTTTGAATTTTTGTGAGTGATCTGAGTGAAAATTTTGAAAGACAGTTTTCTGGGGTATTTCAAATTTTCGAAAAATTACAAAATTCATTTTCCAAGTGAAAAATGAAATTTTATGGCCACACTGATTTCGAAAAAAATGAAAAATTTTCAAAAAAAAAAAATTCATGGCCAAACGGGCTCTAAGTAAAGCTTGATAAAAATTGGACGAGTTGGGCTATGACTCAAATTTTAGCTCATCTTGATCCAGCACACTTAGCCCAAGTAACTTTTCGACTAGTTATTTGGGGAGAAATTCAAAAATAGCCAGATTTACAACTGGTCGTTCAAATATAGCCCACTTTCAAAAGTAATCGAAATTTAGCCACTTTTCATGTAAAGATAAATTTGAGCGAAAACACTGTTCAAAACCCGAAAAAATATGTCAGTATATTATGCTGGAGTTCCAGCATAAGTATACTTGAACTCCAGCATATTATACTAGAGTTCTAGTGTACGTATGCTGGAACTCCAGCATAATATGATGGAGTTCCAGCATAAGTACACTAGAACTCCAGCATAATATACTGGAGTTCCAGCAAGTATACTGGTCCAGCATAATATACTGGAGTTTGGAGCACTGGTACTCCAATCTCCAGTATATTATACTGGAGCCAACAAAGTATACCGGTCCAACATAATATGCTTGAGTTCATACACAGGTGCACCGAACTCCAGTATATTATGATGGACCAGTCTCTGTTGCAGCAAAATAGTGGTTATTTTTCATTGACTTGATAAACGCTGACTATTTTTGAATGACCAGTCCGAAAACTGACTAAATCGTGCTATTTTTACGGTTATTTAACCCGCTCAATTATTAACTAAATCCATTTTGATCCGCCCATAATCGGCTCAAACCGCCTATTTGACACCCCTACTGTACTGTGACCCCAAGAATTGTACATAATTTAGATGAAGACCAAGCAGTTCTTGAAAGACAAATTAAAACCTTATCTTTTTGATAGTTTAATCTAAACGTGGACTATTATGCCTATTGATTAACTTCATTAATATTTTGGTAGAATATATGAGCTTTATTTTTAACATTTCCACGCAATCTTCTAGTATTAATTAATTTACACAATTTTCTTTTTTGGTTAGGTGATGCTTTGAAAATCAATTTTGGTTACACAGGCCCAATAGGCCCAAATAATTGGGGAAGGTTGAACCCAACATTTTCAGCCTGCTCAACTGGCAAATCTCAGTCCCCAATAAACATTGACAGTGCTAATCTTGTTATTAACAAAAATTTGAAGCCCTTAATTATGCAATATAATCATTCTGAAGTTGCTACTTTGGTTGATAATGGCTTTAATGTTGGGGTTAGTTTTCTAAATCTTTTTATTTGTCTAAACTCCTTTTTGCCAATCATGTTATTTGCATATTCATGCATATGTGACATAGTACCTTGTGCAAGGAAATATTCATGCACCTAATTCGAAAATTTTATGTAAATGAGCCTTTTATTTTTGCATAACAAAATTTAAAACATTGTTTTCTGTACTATTGTGACTTTGCTATTCTCGAGGGTCTATCGGAAATAACTTTTTTACCTGCAGAAGGTAGGGGTAAGGATTGCGTACACTACCCTTCTCAATCCCCACTTACGGGATTATATTGATTATGTTGTTGTTGTTGTTGTAAAACTAAAAGATTTTCTAGAGTGATTGAAGTCAAAGATCAACCAGCAGGGAACATCTTTAATCATCTTTAATCAAATATCTCAGTTTTGAGCTTGAAAAATGGAAAAGATTCCTAAATGAAACATTGCCCTCGTATACAAGCACTACGCGACACGAATATGAATTAGTTTAACCAGTACCAGATAATTAAATAAAAGAAGAAAAGTTAGAGATCAATGTCTCAAAAGGAATTTTGCTTTTTTTGTTTTCTTTAGGTTTAATTAGGGAATTATCCTTCTTTTCCTTGAACTATTTACCTCTGTTCTTTAATTTTTCTTTATTTTTATTTCTCTCTTTTATCTTTTGTGCTTATTGGGATAATTGACATGATAATTTTTTCCATTATTATTAATTTCTCATGAGACTGATATTGATACCAATGGTTGCAGATAAAATATGGGGAAAATGCAGGAACTTTGGTTGTGGATGGTAAAACTTACAACTTGAAGCAAATGCACTGGCATTCTCCTTCTGAACACCGACTTGATGGCACTCAGTATGCACTTTTTCTCTTGTAATTATGCATTCAAGAGTGGCCTCACGCATCAATGAAGTGGTAAATTTTTTTGAATATCAAGGTTAAAATCCCAATAAAGACAAAAAGGTAGAGAGTCGATACATATGCTAGTGGGAGATAGTAAATACTCGGTGGAATAGTCGAAGTGCTCATAATTTGACCTCGACACCACTAATTAAAAGGCAGCTCAGTGCACGAAGCATCCTGCATTCACGTAGGGTTCGGAGAAGGGTCGCATGCCCACACCCCTAAGGGTGTGTTATAGACAACCTACCCTGATGGAAGTACTAGTAGCTGCTTCCATGACTCTAAACCGTGACTTATTGGTCGAACGGCTCGACACCACTAATTATTTTTTTTTTAAAAAAAACATGTTTGGTGTCCTGTGTGTAATTCAAGGAGTATAATATGTCGAGTGTCCCGCAAAATCCGTCAATAAATGACGAACTCCATTATACAAATGATAGGACAAAGCTAAGGCAGTAATCACTGGCGAACTCACATGGTCATAAGGGTTCGTTAAAAAATTACACTGTGTATATAGATAAAATATTACGTTTTAGAGGTATATAACATATTGAATCCCTTTCTCGGAATTTTTTTTTCACTTCTTTCAAATTTGAATACTCTTGGGAAAATTCCTAACTTCGCCACTGACAACAACCTCGATGAAGATTAGGATGAGCTTTGATAAATAAAAGAAGTGTATATCTTAATAACATGTTAAAATCTTTTACAGATATGCTGCAGAGCTTCATCTAGTTCATTTTGCTGAAGACAATAGTATAGCAGTATTGGCAACCCTCTTCCATATTGGTCATCCTGATCCCCTAATGACCAAGGTATTACCACAATATTCTCTTTACATTAATTTATTATTACATTCATCCTAAAGAAGCTATAATTAGAGATACCATTTTCTCGAGCCATGCCGAGGGTCTATTGAAAACAACTTCTCTATCCTCACAAGGTAGGGGTAAAGTCTGTATACACATTATCTTTCCCAGATCTAACAGTGTGGGATAATACTGGGTATGTTGTTGTTGTATTTTCTCGAGCCTTCTACATTCCCGAGGGTTATAATTGAAGATATGATTATTTCTGGTACAAAAATTCCTATAAAAATGGGAAATATCCTACCTCTTTGAGTGTGTTTGACAAGCAATGTTGAAAACTTCCGGGTCAATTGGTTTTCTGCCTCTTTACAAACTGATTTTGTGTTTTATGATCCTACCTCTTTTTTTTTTTATACATGAGAGATGTACTTTTACACGTAAAAAATTTAAAAAGATCATTTTCCTCAATTATAAAATAGTAAAGGGGCATAATATACAAATAGCACGGCAGATAACAATGTTGAACATATTTCATTAATAGCATTAGTTAGTCAATCATATTACTCTGATTTCATCGTTTGAGTGCTTTTGAACTAACAATGTTAATATGCCATTGGACACAGAAGGTTAATAATGTTGAAATTCTTTTTCTTTATTTTTTAATGTTTAGCTTCAAAATAAACTGAATGAGCTGGCAAGGGACGTGGCATCACAGAAAGAAACACAGATTCAGCTGGGAACCATAGATACACATGAAATAAGGAAACACACACACAAATATTACTCATACACTGGTTCTTTAACTACTCCACCATGCTCTGAAAATGTCTCTTGGCACATCCTTGGCAAGGTATGGAAATCTTTCTACTTTTTCCTTTCTCTTTGTTATTTTTTGAAAGACTTGAGCTTCATTTGTTAGTGTAAATAAATAATTAGTAATATGAGAAAAGTTATTATTGTGTCACATCTTAAAGACTGATTTGAGTCGAGGGTTTATTAGAAAAAGTTTCTCTATCTTCATAGCGTAGGAGTAAAATCATCATGCACATTACTCTTTTTAGACCCCAAGTCTTAAAATTGATTGAGCCGAAGGTCTATCGGAAAAGTCTCTCTACCTCTATTGGATAGGGGCAAGATCTGCGTACAAATTACTTTTTCCGAATCCCATACTGCGGAAATACACTAGTATCTTAGGACTGATTGTACTGGTTAGCCACTTTTAGGACCGGTTCTTAAACAGCCAATGCCCAAAAATTGGTTAAAAAATAGCCACTTTTAATTTGGATACATTATGACAGTATCATGGATGCTTAAACAAGTGAAAAATCCAACATGTTGTCCCGATTTTCGAAATCTATAACACTTTCCTGGGATTTCAGAAATTGACTATTTTTGAAAAACTTTTGAATCTCTACTATTTTATGATTACAAGAACAAAAATGGCTATTTTTTAACATTACCCGAATTAGTGGGTAAGATCAAATAGGGACTGAATATGTTACAGTTTTATATGTAAGAATACACAATTATATTTTAATGAGATTGTGTAAGGTAAATAGGTTATCGGAAACAATCTTTCTACCTCACACGAAGTAGGGGTAAGGTTTGCATACACTCCATCCTCCCCACATCCCACTTTCAGTGATCACACTGGGTATGTTGTTGTTATTGAAAATAGGAGCGAAGCTATATTGACCGAAGGGTGGTCAACTGAACACTCTTCGCCGAAAAATTATACTACATATAAAGTAAAATATTACTTGTCATTGATTAAAAATAGACTTTGATACTAGCAAAGGGTATTTTCCGGCTTCGCCACTGATTGAAAACAGCTAGATAATTCATGGTTAAGAAGACCTAATTTTTAATAATCACATGTGTACAACATCAAATTAATTTTGGTTAATTTTGTATTTATGAAATGATGAAAAAAAAAATGTGAATGCAGGTGAGATCAATATCAAGAGAGCAAGTAGAAGCTTTGAGAGCTCCATTGGATTCAAGGTGCAAGAGAAATGCAAGACCAGTACAGCCCTTAAATGGAAGGCAAATTCAGATGTATGAAGTCCAAGTAAATGTTAATTAGATATTTTTATATGTATAGGGGAAACAATTATTTTATATATGTATCTTTATAAATATATCCCCCTGATGAAAAGCTCGTTAAGTAAGTTCCATGAAGATAATTGCATGTAGTAGAATTTCAAGATGCTTGAAATAATTTTAAATAAACCCAAAAAAGAAAATTGAGAAAAAAGGAATTAAATGCAAGAATATTTGAGACTTGTTATTTCAACCATCTCTGCCGACTAGATAATTATACACGCTTTTGACATTAATCATCACTTAATGTCAAAGGCTTGTACGACTAAATAATTGTCTTTGCTTCTTGTTTTCTTCTTCTATATTAATTCTACCAATAACTCCAATTCCTTTTATTTTACAACATTTCTTGGTCATCAAACTTTTATTAGCCAATAAGTTAATCTTGTTTTATTTTTTATTTTTTTAAAAAAAAATTCTTCTTGTGTTGGTTCATAAAAGTAAACGAATAAAAACTCAATTTATTCGAAGTCCCAAATGTTAAATTCCGTGAATATATTACTTTTCTTTTTGGTAATTAGACTTTCATTTACCAGGAAAAATATTTACAAGTAAATTCAGAAAACTCTTACATATGTCCTAAATTTTTTGTACTACTCCCCCCCCCCCTAACTACCTTGCTATTACTAGATTGTTTAAACTATTTACATAGAGTACCAATCCAGTCTACTTAGTGCTTTTTCCACATGTTTATTGCTTCGACAGTGTAGTTCATATATGATCAATTTGCTCAGTATCTCCCATCGTCTCACTTTATCTTGAAAGATTCTGGCATTTCTTTCCTGCCACATGTAGTATATTCATGCCGCCAATGTCATCTTGAATAATTTAGTACTTGCATTTTGCCTCTTCAACCATTTTTCAGCCCATAACTCCTCAGTCCATCCATATACTGGTCTTCTTATCCCTTACCAATTTAACAGGTTGCCCCACAACTCAACTGCGTAAGAGCACTCAAAGAATAGATGTTGAATAGTTTCACTTTCTTTTCTGCATAGTATACACACCTGGTCAATTTGTAATCCCCAGTTACTCAGTCAGTCTTTGGTATATAACTTGCCATGTGCTGTCATTGTTAGCATGAATGTCCACCTAGGACAGCCAGCATTTCTGCATACAACTTTCCTCCAGCTCACTTTGTTTAAGCTTTCTCTCAGCTTGTGGTATATTTGCTTGATTGAACAATAGTTCATCTTTCTGATATCTTCATGGTTAAATCCTGCTTCCTCAAATGTCTTCTTTGCTTTCATAATCTTACTCATCATCCATGATGCTTGCTTCAGTTGGACTTCCCATATGTTCCTGCCTCTGATGTAGTAGCTGTGAATCCACTGAATCCAGAGTTTGTTCTTCTCTTTACATAAATTCCAGTATTGTTTACATATAGCAGCTTTATTCCACAATGCGATGCTGATAATATTGAATCCTCCTTCTGATTTGGGCATACATACTTTCTCCCATGCATGCAAAGCTTTCTTAGAGATGCTACCCTCTCCTGTCCACAAGAAACTTCTGTTGATTTGGGAATATATTACTTTTTTATTGATTTAATGTAAATATTTAATACGAGTAATTTTTTGTCCCTCGGATTAATTACGCCATATATGGGAGATGAAACCATTTGCTTACTTGGCAAATAAAATAATAAGAATCCCATTAGTAAAATTGATTCTCAAGTTGTATCTAACTCCAATAAATATTATTTGTCCAATAATTGAGTCCAATTAGTACTTAACTGATTATTTATTTGGAGAGTAATAAACCGACGTGGAAGCAGCTCTTCTGGAGCCAACTCGTGCCAAGTCCCAGTTCTTTCTCGCGATGTGTTTTCCTTAATTAGTTCATTTTTAATCAGTCAGTTGGAATTTGATGTAAAAAGTGCTTATATATATATAAGAAAAATCCAATCAGTGATGGTGTCCTTAATCCTTATTGTATATTTGAACCGTGATAAAGTGGTAAATACTCTTTTATTCTTAATTAGAAATTTGGGGTTGGAACTATGAATATAGAGTTGCCTTATGACAAGAGGTGTTGCTCTGATGGTAAGCAACCCCCACTTCCAACCGAGAGGTTGTGAGTTCGAGTCTTCCCAAGAGTAAGGTGGAAAGTTCTTGGAGGGAAGGATGTCGGATTTTTATTTGGAAACACGAATATCAGGCTTCTTGAGTGAATTCGAATTTAATAAGGTTCAAATACAGATATCGTATTCATTATAATCCAACTACCAGAAACAGTAAAATTTACAAGCCTTCACTCCAAAACCAAATCTATTTACAATATATAAACCTATTCATTATCCTAATATTGAAAAGGTCAAATATCAAAAAAGCAAGGAGAAAGGAAAACATTTATAATTTAAAAAAGATGGAAAAAGAAGAAAATTTTCCAAAAAAAGTACAGCTAAGTTTAACGGAGTAAGTGAAAAAGCCGTTAATTTTACCGCCATATTCCAAAAAAAATTCCAACTACTACCATATAAGACTTGACTTTTCGTGCTCTTCTTTTTCAAACTTCTTCCGTTGGGACCCACACTTTAAACAACTGCGTTGATTTCATCGCCTCCCCATGATTCCGATTTCCGGCCCGAGGCGAACCGTTTCATTCCTCCTAAACCGGCCGGTTCAGAAACCGGTTCAACACCAACTGGACCTCCGCGTGTTTTCCCTACGCTCACGCTCTTGCTTTTTTTTAGTGGTTTTACCGATCCTTCTACCCTAGAATCCAGTGCTTTCTCCGTACTAGACCTCGCCGGTTTTTTCTGATTCCGGCCAGACCGGAATATCGATAGTAACCGTGAACAGAATCCAGTTTTGCGTTTCTCGCTACTGCTTCGTGATCGCTCGAGTGATTTTTCACATTTTTTAGATTTTTTTTCCGATGAACGGCGGCGATTGCGTTTTGATCTTACTCTTCCCATACAAGATACTTTCGGCGATGACGGTTCAGTTACTGAAGTTGATTTCAATGTGGATTCAGACCGCTTCGCCGGGAAAAGTCGTATATTCGCCGGTTTACAAGTTCGGCGTTTCGAATCGACGAAACTAGCCTTCTGAGTCTTCGGTAGTCCAATAATCGAAGCCTTATTTTTCAAAGTCGACGAAAATCTCTGCGAATTCGAATTGGAACCTGGAGTATTTAAGTTCGTCGGATTTGGACCGATACCTTTCGTGGACTGTTTACGTTCCAAAAAGGCATTCCGATCAAACCAATCGAACTCAGCATCTTTCGAAAGCCAGAATGATTCCGGCGGAAAATCAGGCGGATTTTCTGGTTCCTTCTCATCGGCGTTTAAATCATTTTTCACCGGTTTTTCGCCGGCGCTGTCCGCTAAAGTTTCACATGCAACTTTCCGGTCATATCCGCCGCCGGCACAGGCTGAAACTAGAGTCTCTAAATCTACTTGAGGCATTCTAGAGAGAGAAAGTTGAAGAAATTTGAAGAGAGAGTGAAAATGGCAAATGTGAAAGGAAGAAATCCTAAGGTGATTGAGTAGGCGCAAGCAAATATTTATAAATAGAAACTTTGATTTTAATTTAATTTTTTCATATTTAGTACTATACTACTTTTTCTATCCCATTATACTTTGCGGTTTCAATTTCGATAATCAAATTTTTTAAATATAAATTTTATTATAAAATTACATAAAAGTATTATATGTCATAATAATTAATAATTTAAAATATTTAAAAAAATATATAAACATTATGAGTATAAAAAATTTATTTATTTATTGTAATTCGAACACCGCTACATAAATTAAAATAAACGAAGTAACGAATAAAGAGTTCTTTTTCTAGAAGGTTGAGTTCATTTTTGCCAAAATAAAAGTGAAGGAAAGGAAAATTCCAAAGTTTTAATGTTACTTTATAAATATAGTCAATGATTTTGATTAATTTTTTTGTACATTGTTTACTAATATATGAATCTGTGGGGGCAGCGGAATAAGTTTGATTTTTGTTCAAATGAGAAGCAAAATTTTAAGATTGTGTTTTATATAAAGCAAAAAGTGAAGGTACGTAGCTATAAGATGGATAATCATTTTTATAATTTAGTGGATTACATATGTTTGTAAATGATTTAAGAGATCTTTAATTCAAATGTCATTATTGTTAAGCTGAATCAAATTGCCTTTTGTGTTTGTCATTAGATAGGATATGGTATCTTTTTCAGCTTAACGAGGACATGATTCTTGATAGAAAGTGATGGATGTCGAGGATTAAAGTAGAAGGTTAGTAACAGTAAAACGCACTTTCCTTCCATTCCGATAGTTGTAGTATTACTCTTGTTTTGTCTTTTTCTTGGATTTCCAGTATTATCTGTTGTTGCTTCTGATTCGGTTAGTTACTATTAGGAGTGGCCCTTCCGTAAAGCAAGTAAAGCAACAGCTTTAGGCTCATATTTGCGGGAGCCCTATTTTTTGTTATACCTAATAGGCTATGTATAAGTTTAAGAAAAGGTTATGTGAAGTGAAAAAGTGTTTAATTTCTTTCTTTAACAAGCATAGAGAGGATTTGCAACTGCTATGATTTTTGCCAAGAAAATTACACTTGAAATGAATATCAAACCCGAATTTCGTAAGAAACGTGTGATATATATGAAGTGAAAATTTGATGAGAATGTTGATAATAAAATCTCAAAATCTTTCGAAGAGTCCTTTGGAGTTGGTTACTTTATACATAGTAGATAAGACTATTTTTTTCACTTCAAAATAGATTTGAACAATTCGAATTATATGAAATATTTTTTGTTTCTTCTTTAGCAGTAAAAATTAAGATCACTAGATGACTAAAATCTTGAAAAAAAATTGCCTTAATCTTGAATGTTCCTTAAAGCATAATAATCAATTCAATATAGATGATTTAGATTTATTTTCGGAATTAAAAGTATTAAGAAAAATAGAACTATTAGAAGATAACAGTTTAATTGATACACTCGATCAAATAAACAGATTTGATTCTTTTTCCAATGCCTATATTGCTTATGGCATAATGTTAATATCTCTTACCGGTGGTAGTTTTCAAAATTAAAATTGATAACATCTTACCCAAGATCAACAATATCTCGAGAAAAGTTAAATGGATTAGATATATTGTCAATAAAAAAAGATTTATTAGGAGTTATTGATTAAAAGAAAACTATTAATAACTTTGTATCTAAGTTAGCTAGAAAAATAGCCTTCAAATAAATAAATATTTAAAAAAGAAAAAGAAAGTTGAGGCTCCTCGTAAAATTTGGCTTTAAGCCACAAAACTCGTTGGGCCGCCCCTGATTATTATTTTGTTGTTGACTACTTCTTTTCCAATAACTATCTACTATTTTTATATTTCAATTTACTTTAGTGCTGTAATTGTGCTTGTCTGAGCCGAGAGTCTATTGGAAACAGCTTCTTTATCTGCACATGATAGGAGTAAGGTCTTCGGATACACTACCCTCCTTAGACCCCACATGTGAAATTACACTATCTAATATAATGTCACAAATGAAGTTTGGGGAGGATAAATATACGTAAACCTTATCCTTAACTTGTGAAGATAAAGAGGTTGTTTCCGATAAATCTTAATTTTCTGTACCAAATAAAGTGGGGGTGGGGTGGGGGGTGGGGGGATATCACGTACTAGCATTTAGCCGATTGGAGTGTGGCGCCGGTATTTTCTTTTTCTTTATTTTTCCATAAGTTTCACTTTTTCTGTTTATTGTGTAAGCATTCAGATCAACCACATATAACTTGTACAAACAATCATAATATAATAATTCAAAAGACTGGTTGGAATTGCCAGAGCCAGCAATCAATACGTGGTTATTAATAATTGGTTAATTTAATTAATTAGATGCAACTCAACTTATAATTAATTAGCTGTACAAATGGTGAGATCAACTGATGATTTCGTGTGACATCAACAGATTTGCATGGCCTCTGTTTGGTATCAAATTTGGTCGTGTTAGATAGAATTTTGAAGTGGAATTAGGTATAGGTAGATGGTAATTATTTTATTTTTATTCTAGCCAAAGAATTGAAAACATAAATTTTATTATACTATAAATTTCATTAATTGTTAAAAACTTAAAACTGAGGTGTGAAAGATAAACCTAATGTAGTTTGACTCGGCACGGAGTTTAAGAAAAAAGAAGAAAACTTTAGGAACTTGTGGTCTTAAAAACTTAAGGGGTAACAAGTTTGTAGGGCCATGATATTTGTGTGGTTATAAAAGCTTCTCATTAAGGGTAAATGGGTAAAATGAAAGAGTTTAAAGTTGAGTTATTTCCAAATTTAGAAATGTGTCATTTATTTTGGAATAGACTAAAAAGGAAAGTATCTCATTTAATATGAAGGAGGGAGTATATGATATCTCTAGTTTTAAAAGAATGGTAGAAACTAGAAACAAAAAAGAAAAGAAAAGGCTTAATCAGTAAGGGATAATTTGAAAAATATAAATTTACGGTGAGGATAGTTTTGTCTTGAACAAATTAATTTTTTGCTTCTGCTTCTTGGAAAAAGTTAGAATTTTCTGCTTCTTCCCAAAAGCAGAAAAGTTGCTGCCAAAAGTACTTCTCCGTCTTGGCCAACAACAACAACAACAACAACAACCCAGTATAATCCCACTTAGTGGGGTCTGGGGAGGGTAGTGTGTACGCAGACCTTACCCCTACCCTGAGGTAGAGAGGCTGTTTCCAAATAGACCCCCGGCATCCTTCCCTCCAAGAACTTCCCACCTTGCTCTTGGGGAGACTCGAACTCACAACCTCTTGGTTGGAAGTGGAGGCTGCTTACCATCAGAGCAACCCCTCTTGTCTTGGCCAAATAACTTAAATTTTTTTAAAAGTATTTTTTTGAAAGAAAAAAATACTTTTGACCTCTCAGAAACTTGGCCAAACAGGCTAAGCTGTCATTATTTGGCTAACGTTATTTATATTGTTGGCTAAGCTGTCGTTATTGTTTTTTTGCAGAATATGGCCTTATAAAATCCCCTGATCTTATTGTACTTTTCCTCTTTATTTGAGAGAAAAATAATTCCAATAAAGTTGAGGAAATGTTTTTTCTTTCTTTTATTGTTTTCTCTCTCCTAACAGCTTGTTTGGATGGTTGTTACGCATCGTTTCATAATGTATCGTATCGTACTGTATTGTATTGTTTGATAAATACAATATTTGGATAGATTATGCTGTTTGTCATCGTTTCATGATATCACACACCAACAATATGAAGAATAAACTTGTAATATTATAAAGAAAAATTATGATACAAGGTAAAATTACTATATAAAAAAATAGGGTAAATGATAAAATAAAATAATTTAATAATAATAAAGGGTGAGATTGAGAGAAAAAGACAAGGCAACGACGCGACCACACCAAATCGGTCGTTACATAAAGTGGCACATTTCGTCGTTATGTAACGATGGATTTAACGATACGATACAATAAAATTTAAGTAACAATCAAAACAAATATTGTATTTAAAGTAACAATACGATACGATACAATGGGTAACAACCATCCAAACAAGATGTAAGATAATCAAAGATTTTTCTTGTAATTGTAGCATTTTCATTTTCATGTAAAATAAATATCTAATAATTCCGATATCATTTGTAAACTAAAAGTACTAATTGAGAATGTGGAGATTTGCCATATATTCTAGCATGATATTAGTTAAATTCTCACAAGTCTTAAAATATGGGAAATAATATAACACCAATCAGATTGATTTGGTACGACATTTGAAAAATTAACAGTGATTAGGTGGGTAGATCTAACTTTAATACTGGGATTAGTCAATTGTCACAACATAATTACTTAGTCAAGAGACTTAAATATTTTGCTCCATTGAGTTATAGGTTTTTGGTTTAGGAAGTGGACACTATTTAAGATTGAATAAGTAGATCTATAGGATTTAAGTTATATGCACAGACATTGTAAAGATTTTTTTATGTTGTTGGTGATTTTTAATTTGTAATAAACAATTATGTACTATTTTTGTGGATTATCAACTACTTATTAAGAGATTTATTTGTAATTACTTAATAAATGACATGATTGTATAAAATTCTTTTATAGTGTCAATATATAGAACTTAAACTTTTTGTTATATATTAGAGGTAGTTTGTTTAGTTGTATTCAAATAATCCAATATAAAATTTCGCAGAAGATAATACGGTGTTTGATTGGCTAGATAAGAAAAAATAATCACCGCATATGTTTGGTTAACGCTATTAAATAATATACTGATTTAATTATGCGAGAATCTATGTACTATTATGCATGTAGTGTGAAAAAATAATATAGTATGTATTAATAATACGGGGATTAAACTACTTAATTAGAGATAAATATACTTTTTTGAAATAAATAATTCATGTATGACAATGCTTTTATTACTATTAATTTCTGCATATACATTCCCTATATTATGCAACAACAATAACAACAACAACCCAGTATAATCCCACAAGTGGGGTTTGGGGAGGGTAATATGTACGCAGACCTTACCCCTACCTCGAAGGGTAGGGAGGCTGTTTCCAGGAGACCCTCGGCTCAAAAAAGCAATAGGAGATGATATATTAGTACCATAAAAATGTGTAATAAAAATAACAACAATATATAAGAGATATGAAATATGAAATACAAGATACGAAATACGAAATACGAAATAGATGGCTGGTATAGTACAACTAGAAGGTAAAGCCCTGCATCAATAGACGACCAATGACATTCCTAGTCTAACTCCTAACTGGATAGTCTCCCTCTATTGTGCTGTAGAAATATTCACACTCTCCCCTAACCTACAACCTTAATGCTCGACCTCCATAATTCCCTATCAAGGGCCATGTCCTCAGTAATCCTAAGTCGCGCCATGTCCTGTCTGATCACCTCTCCCCAATACTTCTTAGGTCTTCCTCTACCTCTCCGCGTGCCCACTACAGCCAGTCGCTCACACCTCCTCACCGGTGCATCAGTGCTCCTCCTCTGAATGTGCCCGAACCATCTGAGTCTTACTTCCCGCATCTTGTCCTCCATGGGGGCCACACCCACCTTCTCTCGAATATCTTCATTCCTAATCTTATCCATCCTTGTATGCCCGCACATCCACCTCAACATCCTCATCTCTGCTACTTTCATCTTCTGGGTGTGTGAGTTCTTTACCGGCCAACATTCAGTTCCATACAACATGGCAGGCCTAACCACTGCTCTATAAAACTTACCTTTTAGTAACGGTGGCACTTTCTTGTCACACAAGACTCCCGACGCTAACCTCCACTTCATCCACCCCACCCCTATACGTTGTGTGACATCCTCGTCAATCTCCCCTATATTATGATGCCTGCAAAATTTGTATTATGGTGAAAAATAAAATGGAGCATACTTTTTAAAATTAAACCAGTACTACGAAAACAATTAATTTGCATAAAAGTCAACGATTAATAATCTTTTGCTCGGCTGCCTAACACACACAAACTACTCTTTCAGTTGTTACTTTTGCTTTAAGCAATGAATAGACTTCATGCACAACGAAATTTTGATTTATCACCGAATATTTTGTATTTGCATTAAAGTCTGACTAAATATGAATTTGTTATTCGTATAATTCCACTTTAAAGAGTAAAATGCTTTTTAACAAAAACACTTATATATATATATATATATATATATATATATATATATATATATATATATATATATATATATATATATATAAATGAAGCTCGAACCGAAATCGTTGATTAAGGACGAAAGGATTATATCACTCTACCATACTTTTATTGGTCAAGCAAATTCCACTTTCATGGTAGCATTGCCATTAAGTGAAGTAGTCAATGTTTTGGTTGCTTAGGGAATTTTTATTTCTTATATTCCCAAACACCAAATAATGGAAAATGAAATTTACGTGTCTATAACGTGTGGGAAAGATATTTAACAAGAAAGGAGAGAGTATCCAATTAGATTAGCGATGACTCGAGGTAGATTAGAAGATACGAGTTTATAGCTTTAATCCAAATTTTGTATTTGGCTTAATAATTATATTTAATATATATAAATTATTAATTTAAATTTCAGTAATTCAAAGAAAATAATTAGGAGTCTAGTGACCTTTCCAACCAAGGACAGAGCTAGTCGGTAATGAGTGATTAATTAAACATCCTTCACCGAAAAATCAACTTATGTCAAATATTACTTATCCTTTGTACATATATTAGATTTTGAATACCATTAGGGTTTCTAAATTCTAAATTTTTATAACTAATGTTTGAATAATGATTTTAGGACGCTGAATTATTTTATAGGAGATCAGTTTACGATCTTAGTTAGGCAAATGTGAACAAGAAAGTGTTGAGGAATAATAAATTTCATTTAAGTACGATTTCTTCAACTATAGCCTCTACGTTTTAATCCTTATGGAGTTATTAAGGGAATAATGGACTTTGGGTCAACTATTATTCGCATTAATTAAAAGATAATTTGCTTTTTTTAGTCATTGATTCTTTCCTTTCATTTACATTTTACTTTTAACTTTTGATTGACCAAATGGAAAAGGACTTTGTAAATATCCCTCTGAATTTAATTTAAATGTCAAAAGTGATATTGATAATAGATAATCATGCACAAACAACGATTGTTGTGAAGTGAGAAATACTCTTTTATCCTTAACCGAATGTTTTAAGTTCGAGGGTATAGAGTCATCCTTAATTAGGGAACGTTTTCCCTCATGTGAAATTTTCTGGCATGAATCCGAATTTAATTGAACACAATACAAATATCGGACATCAGGTGAAAAATAAAATAAAAAAATTAATTGTGCTAGAAAATATATAAATATATTGTGCTCATGCGGCAATGTTTTGGGATCGCTTTTTCCTTATTCTTTATGCCTCGCGACGTTGATTATAGGTTCCGAATATCAAATGATTAAATAAAAAATTAAAAAGTAATTAAGAATTTTTTTTTTAAAAAAATAATAATAAATAGAAGAGCGTCCTGGCTCATGGGTTTTCTTTAATCAATGAGAAGTTGATTTTGATACTCCTTTCTCTTTTACTCATCCTCCAATTCTTCCTCTTCATTTGAAACAATACTTAATAGTCAACATAGATAATGATAGCAAGACCAAAACAAGAAGGAAAAATAATAATAAAATACAAATTTATCTTACCTAGTTAGTACTTACCATTATTCTAATATGATAAGTTCAAAACAATTCGAGCATTAAGGTGGTAGGTTAGGGAAATTGTGATGTATTTTTTACAGCGCACTAGAGTGAGACTAGCCAGTTAGGAATTAGTCTTAGGATGCTATTGATCAACTAGTGATGATGTGATTTATCTTCTGTGTATTAATACCTTACATATTCTCGTATTTCCTATATCTCTTATATTGTTGTTACTTTGTTTTTATGGTATTTATGTTATGTTATGGATTTTATGGTATTTTATGTTGTTTTATTATGAGTCTATTGATAGTACTAATATAGTGTCTCTTGTCGCCTTTTTGAGCCGAGGGTCTCCTGGAAACAGCCTCTCTGCCCCTCGGGGTAGAGGTAAGGTCTGCGTACATATTACTCTCTCTAGACCCCACTTGTGGGATTTACATTGGGTTGTTATTGTTGTTGTAAGTTCAAAACAATGTCGAAGCAAAATAAAAATAAAAAGAAAGTTGAAAATTCTACTCTTTGTCATGGCTTACGTCAGTCTATTATTCAAAATGTACTTTTTTGTTTCCTATGTGAAATTCAACGTACTTTCCCGAAACTTCTATTGTTAAGTTACAACTTCTCTGGATTCTATTTTACGTACTCCCTCCGATTTAAAATAAGTAATTTTTTTTAGTTGTTTTCACATATATTAAGAAATTTATATTTTAACATTAGTTATCAATAAAATTGATCATATTAATCTTTACTATCTCTTCACATAAACACTCCTAACACATATTCCAACATTAATTACTCCGAGGGAAATGTAGGAAAAAAAAATAATTAATTCATTCTTGAAATCTGAAAAAAATCACTTATTTTGGACCACAAGAAAAAGGTCAAAAAATTATTTATTTTGGACCGGAGGGAGTACTATTTTATATATATATTTCGAGAAATAACAATATAGTTTTATATTTAAAAATAATATTAATATTTTCATTTTACTTTTACTTTTAATAATATAATTTTATAGCCACACAAATATCACGTCACGTTTAAGATCATAAATTTTAAAACCTTTCTTTCTTTCTTTCTTTCTAAAATAGACCATGAATCTATGCAATCACATAGTAGATTTATATAAAAGGAAATGAAGGGTATAATATTCGATAAATACTAGATTCAATAATTACCAAACTTCTTTTTTCTTTTTCCTTTTTGCCTATTCTCCTTGTGATGTTCCCAACCACCAAAAAAAAAATCAAGAAAAATAAAAAGAAGGGATTTTGCTACAAACAATCAATTGAATTTACTATTTAATTTTTCTAAATAGTGTATATAGATTATATATTAATTATATATAATTATACATATATTTTATATATTTACTGATTATTTTTAACTTAAGTATTTAAGTGGACAACTATTTCGATTAATTCCCCTAAAAAATAACTTGTCTAGTAACGCAGCTAAGTGAAAAGCGAAAGGCCCAAATAAAAGCCCTCAAATTGGACCAATTTAAAGCGTTGTGATTCCTCACATCACACCCTGAGTCGGTGACGCCGCCAGAAAAGAATATTTTTTTGCACAGAATATGAAGGAGTGACCTACTTGCTCACTGCTTCATGTTTTCTCCCAATGATTTTATGATTTCAAGTTAATATACAGTAATAATCACTGTATTAATGGTATTGTCGAAAATTCTATCAAGGGTATTTAAATTTTTAGTTTAAAAAAGAATCAAATAGACCAGAACACGATGGTCTCAGTTTAGTTTTGGCAATAAAATGGACAGGAACCTGTAAATAACATGTCACTTTGAACAGCTTGAACTGCTAGACTATTTAACTTATATACACAATATAGTTTTCGGCGAAGGGTGTGTGCTTGATCACTTTTGACATAGGATGACAACGTCACTGCTCGGCATAACTAAATATTTATAGATATATCGCACAATGGATCTCTCTCTATATATATAATGCAACATTCTCTTAGTACATCTAACACGGTTCTATACGATTTACACTAAAAACCTTTCTTTTTTATGGAATTATTTTTAAGTATTTTTTTTAAGTAACTTGAAGTAACTGAACAGGTTGAAGCATGAGTTTGGAGCAAAAAGAGAAGGATGAACGGGCTAATTAAAGAATGTTTCAAGAAATTCATGTTTTAATGACCTTTAAAGAAGAAAAAAGAAAAGAAGATATTAAGCTTCCTAATTACCTTCTGTCTTAATCAGTAACAAACAATTCCTTTTTTCTTCTTCTTTTCAATTCGTAATTATCTTTCAACATTGACAAAAATGAAGGAAAATGCGATAATGTAAACACATTAGATAGCGCATAAATCGTAAAACGAAAACTTGTTCTTCGTGAAGCGAAAGCAAAAACGGATTGAACCGCGGTTAGAATTACTGGTCGGCGGTGGTTGTCACGGTGTGTCGGAGCAACCCCCAATTCTACAGTCTAAACCCTTTTTTGGATTGAGAGATAGAGCGCGTGGAAAAATACTGCTTAGAGTATATTTTTAATGTACACACTAAGTGTACTTATATAGAGAATATTAGGATTAACTAATAACCCTATTGGGCCTTAAAGCACCCCTTATGGGTGGACCCAATTTTCCTACATCTCCAAAAACTCACACATAACGAAAATGCTCATCTAATCTGAGAAACATATTCTCATCTCCTCAATCATTCATACAGGGAAGAAGATCGTGCGACCAACATACTGTGAGAGCTAAGTACTATACATTTGTTAGGAGTATATAGCCTCTCGTCGAGTGCAAACTTGCAAGTAGATCATAAAGTATGCAGTACCCTAGATCATATAAATCACATTTGATATAGTCTCAAAATCTCATATATCATTATTTCTTGTATTCACAATCATAACCCATAAGTTATAATTGGTGCACCAATGAATACAAATAAAAGAGATTCCATCAATGATCTTCCCCTTCTTACGATTCCCTTAACATTAGTATGATTGTTTTTCTAGATATGCTCCGCTAGACCGAATCTGTGTACATGGTTTTTTGGAAACACACTAAGATAGCTAACATCACACTAAGTCTCAAGTATCTGATTGGAGTCTCTACGGGTACAAAATCTTGAGCTATCATAAAAGTTCTACCTCAAACAACAATAAGTTAAGAATGAACTTATGTTAACCCAATTGGTCGACATTAGTACACATGGTATGAAACATGTGCTACAACATTTTCTCCCTTTTCTCAAGGAGCGTATGTCTTTATCTCATAAAGAATATTGTACAGATAATATTTAGACACCGTAAGTATCTAAATTTGAGTTCTTTGATCTACAATATCATTTTTAACTCACATCTCGCTTACAAAGTAGATTAGGTGAACGTTTTTCACCTAATGGCCTTAAATTATGTCATTGTTTAAGCGACATTCTGATTTTAAGTAAATAGCTCTCAAATTATCCTTATGATAATTTTGCTTAAAATCATATCCTCACATCACTAAAATAAGGAGGCATTTTCCTGTGTAAGAAGGCCAACCTCTTGTCTACTCGACATACTTATAAAAAATGAATAAAGAATATATATAACATTCAACAATAAAAATATGTATGTATGTATGTAAATCAACTTTATTGATAATCAAAGAACATCAGTTTTGTGAACACGGGAAAATAAATAACAAAATAAAATATCTCAGAGTCTACGCAAGCCTTGAGACCTAGTGTGTCTCACAAATGAATCTCTAGACAAAGGCTTAGTCAATGGATCTGCTAACATATCTTTTGTAGACACATATTTCACATTCAATACCTTGCGTCTAACCATGTCTCTCGCATAGTTATACTTGATATCTATATATTTGGTTTTACAATGAAACTTTGGGTTCTTGGTGGAGGATATCGCAACAGCACTATCACAGTAGACTAATACTGGTTCAGTATTTTCAGTGATATCCAACAAGTGCTCCACGAAATTTTTCAACCAACAACTTCTTGTGCTGCTGATGCGAGAGCCATGTATTCGGCTTTCATCGTAGATAGTGATACACATGATTGTTTCTTACTACTCCGTGATATGGCGTCATCACTGAGTAAGAAAATATATCTTGAGGTAGACTTTCTCTCGTCTAGATCTCTTCCATGAGCAACATCACTGTATCCAACTAATTGCAAATCCTTGCTGCCTTGATAACAAACGGCATAATCAGCAGTTCCCTTGAGATATCTCATGATCCTCTTTATTGCTTGCCAATGTGCTAAACTTGGGTCGGTTTGATATCTACTTACCAAGTCAACTACTTGACAGATATCAGATCTAGTGCACACCATAACGCACATTAGACTTCTGACTGTACCCCTATAAGGAACTCAGCTCATTCTTTCTATCTCTTCAGGAGTCTTAGGAAACATCTGACTTCCCAAGATATGGCATTTACTGATAGGAGTTTTAACTGGGCTACTATTTTGCATATTGAATCGTTCAAGAACTTTTCTAATGTAATTCTCTTGTGAGAGATACAATAGTTTCTTTGGACAATCTCTTGAAATCTTTACTCCGTGAATATATGCAGCTTCACTCATATCTTTCATCTCAAATTGAGATGACAACCATGACTTTATCTCGGTTATAAACTCCTTATCATTTCCATCTATAAGTATGTCATCTACATACAATGTTAAAATCACAAGCTTATTTCTTGATCTCTTGGTATAAACACAACGGTCTTCATCCATCATGGTAAAACCATTGGATGCAAGAACATTCTGAAAGCGTATATACCACTGCCTTGAAGATTTTTTGAGGCTATAAATAGACTTCAAAAGTCTACAAATTTTGTTCGTGACCCTTTTCAATGAAATACTCAGGTTGTTCCATATAGATTTCTTCATCTAGTTCCGCATTGAGAAAAACAGTCTTTAAACTGAATATCTAAGGATTTAAAAAAAATTGAATAATATTTGTTCATGTTGGTATCAGGTACGTATTTTGGTTCTAGAGCCCAGTACAGGTTTAATATAATATTTAAGTCATGTCTGTAAAATTTGGTGAGAAACGGGACTGATTTGATGTGATTCGGACGTCCGGTTGTGAAAATAGGAATTTCAAGTGTTCTTAAAGATTTCATGTGTTTTGGTGTTAAATCCGTGATTTTAGATGTTATTTTGGCGATTTGATCGCACGAGCAAGTTCGTATGATGTTTTAAGACGTGTCTTCATGTTTGGTTTGGAGCCCCGAGGGCTCGGGTGAGTTTTGGATAGGCGACAGAGTGTTTTGAAACTTAGGCAAAATTGTTGGTATGACTGATGCAGGCCTCTGATCTCGCAATTACGAGATCAGTCATCGCAATTGCGAACTCTGCAGGTTCTGCTTTTGCGAGGCTTCTATCGCAATTGCGATCATACGATGGGTCAGGCAGTCTTCGCAATTGCGAAGACTTATTCGCATTTGCGGAGTAACTCAGGGAAGGGCAGTGATCGCAAATGCGATCGTTTTATCGCATTTGCGGAGGTTCCTATTCGCAATTGCGAACATAGCTTCACAATTGCGAAGGCAGCAGAAATGTGGGAACTTCGCATTTGCGATGGTTCTTCGCATTTGCGATGGTTCTTCGCATTTGCGAGCTTCGCGCTCATGAAGCAAATGCGACATCTACAACTGTGTAAAAGTGACTTAGACGGGATTTTTGATTCATTTCCCAAATTTTCAAAACCTAAACTTCAAGAGGCGATTTTCCAAAGGCTAGTTCTTCCCCAAATCATAGGTAAATTGATCCTTAACTCTTTTCTTTCAATCTATTACATCTTTTTATAAGATTTTATCGTAGAATCTAGAGTTTTTCATAGTGGAATTGGGTGTTTTTGGATAGAACTTAGGAATTTAAATATTTGGGGATTTAGACCTCAAATTAAGGTCGGATTCCAAAACCAAATGTATATCTGGGCTCGGGGATGAATGAGTAATCGGGTTTTGGTCCGAACTTTGAGTTTTGACCAAGCGGGCCCAGGGTCAATTTTTTGACTTTTTGGGAAAAATGTTAGGAAACCTAAAATTGTGCATTTGAATTAATTTCTTTAGCAATAATTGATGTTATTAAATTAACTATGAGTAGATACAAGTGGCTCGGAGGTGGAATCTAGAGGAAAGGCGGTGATTGAGGCTTGATTTTGGTCGTGGAATCGAGGTAAGTGTTGTAGCTAACCTTAGCTTGAGGGATTAGGTATTGTTGCCTTATTTGCTATGTGTTTGATTGTTGAGTATGACTTATAGGTGAGGTGACGAGTATCTATACGTTGTTGTTGGGTCGTAGCATGCGAGTGAGTCTTATACTTATGACCATTGTATTCTTTATTCGTACGGTTCATGCTTAAATTGGTTATTCTTCATGTTAAACAAATATTATCATGTTTTTTCCTGAAATTGATATTGGTCGAGTATTGACTCAAGTTGAGATTTATGTTGTGAAGTTAAATGTTGAAATGAGGTTGGTTATTGACAATTCCCTTGCCGGGTTGATATTGTTCTGTTGTTTGGGTGAGGAAGAGTGTAAAGCACGAAGGGTGATGCCATGCAATGTATTGTGAGTGAGTGATAATGCACGAAGGTTGATGTCGTGCCATGTTCTGTGAGTGATAATGCACGAAGGGTAATATCGTGCCATATTATGAGAGAGTTAACACACGAAGGGTGATGTCGTGTTGTTTCTACTATTTTCTTATGATAAGAATGAGAGTGAAAGTACGAAGGGTGATGCCGTGTACTTTTGCTGTGTTATTACTTCCGTTGGTGCAAAGCATGATACTTACTACATTCCTTTACTGTACTATTGTCAGGATTTGATATTCACCTCAGCATGTTTTCCTCATTCCCATACTATCTGTTGCATTTCCGTTTGTTGTTATTTTCCCGTATATGATTTAACTGCACAAGTTCATGTTATTGTCGTGTCCTAGCCTCATCACTGCTTCTCCAAAGTTAGGCTTGGCACTTATCATTACATGGGGTCGGTTTTACTGATACTGCACTCTGCACTTTCTGTGTAGATTTTGGTACCGGACCTTGTTGATCAGAGTTGTGTTGCTGCCTTCAGTCTATCAGGACACCCAAAGTAGATCTGCTAGAGTTCGTAGACCCTGGAGTCCCCTTCCATATATCCTATCTTCCCTATTTTCTTGTATTTCGAGAACATATTATTTCCTTTAAACCATATTTGTAGTAACTCTTAGAGTTTGTGGATTGTGATACCGGATTTTGGGTAATCGTGTATTAGAGTTTAGATTGTTATAAATCTCCGCACTTATTACTTTGTTTTGGTTTAAATTATTGTTATTTACTATTTGAATGGTGATTAGCGTGTTAGATTTTTATTTGTTGGCTTGCCTAGCATTCTAATAGTTAGGCGTCATCACGATCCTGATTGTAACGACCCGGTCTTTTGTTCTGAGAGTTATAGCCCCATTTCCCCCATTTATGCTTATTTATGTGTTGTTTAGCTATATTGAGTTGGTAGGTTTGGGTTCAAAGTAGTTTTGGAGTGAAATGATCACTTTGTCTCTTAGTTAGAAAAGTCAACGGGAAGTTGACTTATGAGTAAACGAATTCGGGTTTGAATTTTTATGATTCGATTAGTTTTGTTGGGTGATTTTAAACTTAGGAGTGTGTCCGGAATATAATTTGGAGGTCCGTGGTAGAATTAGGCTTGAATTGGCGAAAGTTGGAAGTTTAGAAGTTCTTAAGCTTGAATTCGAGGTTGATTTGATGTTTTGGGGTTGTTTTGGGTGTTTCGGAGGTTCGACTAAGTTCGGGTAGTAATCTATGACTTGTTGGAATTATTGGTTGAGGTCCCGAGGGCCTCGGGTGAGTTTCGGATAGGTTTGGGTTGTGTTGCGCTTGTTTTTCTTATGTTTCGACGCCGTTTTTTCAAGCATAAATGATATAATATTGAACAAATGAGCTCCAAGTTCTTTTTGATTGAAGCATTAGATCTGTATCATAATTACGGACCCGTAAAAAAAAGAATCGTTGAATTTGGACATCGTATGAGGATTTTATAGTCATTTTACTAAGAATTAGGTTACAAGATTTTTCAGATTAATTACGAAATTGCCACTGACGGCGTATTTAAAAATCTGCACAATTTGCAAATATTGAAACCAACATATCTCATTCATTATAAGGTCAAATTGAGTGATTCAAAAGCCTAACTTGACTAGAATTTTACAAGGAATCCATTAGAGGTATAAAAATGGGTTTTGGGATTGTTTGGCATGAGAAACGAGGCAGAATAACTGGTAGAAAAATATATAAAACTAGGGTTTATTTATTCGATCATATTTTGAGTTGGGGAGCTAGGATTTTGGCGATTTTCACCATATGGATTGGGATAAGTGTTCTATACTCGGTTTTGGTTATATTTCATGAATCCATCTTCGTTTTTATGATTTGATTGATGATTTCAAAGTGAAATTGAGGGAGTTAGGGCTTGAGTTTTGGAGAGTTTTAGGTAGGAATTCGAGGGACTAAACGAAGTTCGATTTTGATAAATTTTATATGGTTAGACTCGGGAGAGGACGAGATTTATTATTCTGCCATTTTGACTGGTTTCGAGACTTGGGCCCGGGGGCCGGGTTTTGGTTGGTTTCGGATTTTTGGCCTATTTATATAGTTTTTATTGTGGAATTCGATTCTTTAGCCATGTTGATAATATTATTCTGATTATGGTTAGATTCGGAGCTTTTGGAGACCGAGTCGAGGGACGAGGACATCCCGGAGTAGGATTTTATGCTGTTGAGGTAAGTAATAGTTTTAACTCTGGCCTTGAGGGTATAAACCCAGAGAATTTGATGTCACGTGACTGTTCAGAGGTGATATCCACGCTAGGTGACGGGCGTGTAGGTGTATACCTTGAGGGATTGAGACTTGGTCCGTCCCGTGAGGTTGTGAGGCCTAATAACCATTATTTGTATTTATGCATTTACTTGTTGGTGAACTTGTCTGACTTCGTGTTAGAGATCATGTTTAGGCTTCATTCATGCTCACGTAATTTGTACTCAGCCATAGAAATTATTGTACATGTTTACCTTAGTTTCTATTATTTTGCTGATATGTTGTGATACTTGATGTAGGATGTATCCCCTTATTGGTGGTGCATTGTGAGAATGGAGAGGTACATGACCGAGTAAGGCCAAGGGCCTGGCTATGAGGATATTAATACCATAGCGCGTGAGCTGTCTGCGTAGCACGTGAGTTGACCGTGTGGGTCCAGGTATTAATACCATAGCGCATGAGTTATCCGTGTAGCACGTGAGTTGACCATGTAGGTCCAAGTATTGATATGATGGCACGTGAGTTGTCCGTGCTTAGATCTTGGGCTTTGGGAGCCCCTCCGGTGTCTGTACACACCCTAGTAAGCGCAGAGTGTTGAGTGTTGAGTGATGAGTGCGAGTGATGAGTGATGGAGTGACATTGCTGTGAGGTTACATTTACTTTTGTTGTTTCTGCATTTATCTGTTAAATGTCTTTGTGGCATTTATTGAGTTATGTAATTTACCTATTTATTCATTTTATTTTTAAATTGTGAAAAATAAATAATTGGACTGTTTTACTTAGCTCGTCACTACTACTCAGTTCCTTAGTTATTTCTGTTACTACTGAGCCGGTAGTACTCATACTACACCCTGCACTTTATGTGCAATACCAGGTGAGTTAGAGCGCGTCGATTGTTGAGTTCGGGCCGGCTATCTTTGGAGATTGCAAGGTAGCTGCTAGCGTATGAAGGACCTTGTTACTTGATAACTAGGGATTCTGCTTCATTTTACACTCCTTTTTACTTGAGTTTTGGATTAAAAATGTATACAAATAGTCCCAAAGGCTTACATGTTGTACTTGTTTGCAGGGTTTGGTCAAAAAAGTGACAAGTAGTCAAAACCAGCTCAAAAAGGAGTGAAACATGCACAAGTACTAAAAACCAATCAAGGCATTGCTGCAACATAAAATCCACTACAGCTCCAACAGACCCACCGCGGCGCAGACCATTTAGTGCGGTCCGCGGAGGATTTCTAGCGGCCACAAACCATTTTATGCGGTCCGCGTAGAGGGGATTCAGAGAGTTGGGAGTTTGGACGATTGAAGCTAGTGCGGCCCGCGGTTTGATTTTATGCAGACCACAGTGAAGCCACTGCGGCTGCCGTGCATTTTATGCGGTCCGCGGTGGCCAAATTCACAGACTGAGCAGTTGAAGCTAAAAGCTCCACTGCGGCCGCAATCCATTTCTTTCGGACCGTAGTACCTCCGTCAGGGGTATTTTTGTCCAGAAAATTTGGCCTTGTATAAATACTTTCTTTTCACACTTTTAGGTCATGAGTTAGACTACAGAGCACGTGAACGGCAGTTTTGTTCCATTTTGAGTAATTTGTAGCTAGTTTAACACTGAATCTTCATTATCTTAGTTTGTAATTAAATTATATGGGTTATTCTTCATCTATTTATCTATTTTCTTCCATTATTATGAGTAACTAGACCCATTAGCTAGGGTTGTGGCTCAACCCTAGTGTGGGTATTTGATGGGTCTTTTATTTTAAGGCTTAGATATTTATGGGTAGTTGATATTTGGACTGATTTGTATTTTCCATGTTGAATTAGTGGTTGCAAACACTAATTTGTGCCTATTTGACTTGGGCTCTTCTTGAGAAAGAGAGATTGAGTCCAGGAAGATCAGCCAACAAGGAATTGAGGTGTAATCAAGAGATTGATAGCCCTAATTAAAGGGTTAAACCTAGAGATAGTAATACCAGACTTGAGCCTATATTGTTTGCACAATTTTGACACCCAATTGGTCTTGAGAAAATTAATTAGGGTAAAGTCACTCAAGCTACCAAGAGGTATAGAGTGAGTAATCTCGTGCATTGGCTATATCGCAATCCCCAACATAATAACTTTTCCTTAGGCTTTTGATCCCGTCAAGTATTCACCTAGGAGAAAGTCACTCCCTAGTGCCTCTTTAACTATTTAGAAAACCTTACAAGCATTTACTCCTAGTATAATTTAGCATATCATTAGCATAAAAATTAGAAGTAACAAACAAACAACTATGATTTGAAGTGTAATTAAAAGCACTACGCACTGCTAGTTTAGATAGGAATCAAATTCCCAATTCTAGCTCTCTGTGGATTCGATCCCGACCTTCTCGGGTAAAAGCTGCATCGAGTGCTCTTGCCACTTCGTAGTGGTGTAGGGTTGGATCCGATCACTTTTTGGCGTCGTTGCCGGGGAGCTAACGGTTTTGGCTATCTATCTAAATAGTTTTGTGTATTGTTTTTCTTTCCTTCCGTGTTACTAATTTCTGTGTGTCGACAACTCAGGTACAAAATGGCGGCAAACATCAACAACACACCTCTTGGAGATCTTTCGTCGGGGGAGGAGGTAGATGACAATATTGATGATGAGGTTCCTATAGTACCGCAAGGATAAAAGAGAGACCGTTGGGACAATGATAATGTTCCAGACCCTCCCCCGCTACCTCCAAGAATGGCTCCTCGAGTGCTTCCCAACCAAGGATATGCTAGTGCAATTGTCCCACCCCGAATCCGGGCGGGCAATTTTCAAATTACAAATGTGATGCTGACTTTGTTGGAGCAACAAGGGTATTTCACGGGTGCTCCCCATTAGAATGCTTACAAACATCTCAAGGGTCTCGTGGATACCTGTTGGGGGAGCAAGCAAGCAAATGTATCAGAGGATGCACTTCGGTTGAGATTATTCCCTTTTTTACTTAGAGGGAAGGCATTGTATTGGCTTAAAAGGCTTCCCAACCATTCCATCACTACTTGGGATGAGTTAGCGGATAAATTCATTGCAAAGTTTTTCTCGCCGGGACATATGGCAGCATTGAGGGATGAGATCTTAACTTTCAAGCAGGAGCCCAACGAACCATTGCATGAGTTATGGGAGAGATAACGAACCATAGTAAAGAATGTCCCAACAATGATATGACTGAGGCAATGATACAACATACATTCTACCAGGGCATTAACACAACAAATTAGTTCATAGTGAACCAACTTGCCGGGGTTAATTTCATGAAGCTGCCTTATGATGAGGCTTGTGACATTCTTGATGAGATGGCTGACACGTCCTTCGCTTGGCAAAGTAGAGTCAATGTGCCACAGGGTGACCCCACGGTCACTCACTTGCACAAAGAGATCCATGATCATGGGCATGCAATAGCAGAGCTAACAACAACAATGAACCAGCTAGCAAAGGCACAGTTATAGCAAGTTCAAAATCCAAGACAGGTAAATGCTATGGAGGGTCTCAACATGTTAGTGAACAAAAGAAGACAAAGAGGTCAACAGAACCAGGGGAGTTCGGATCAATATGACAATGATAGTGGTGGATTCCAAGATGATGGGTATGATGAGCAGAATGAAGAAGTGCAATACGTGAACAACTATCAAGGCCAAAGGGGCAATTCTTCCAACCAACAACAATGGAGACCCTAAGGCAATTGGGGAAATCAACAACAATAAGGTAATAGTAATTGGGGGAATAACAACCATAATCAGAACAATCAGGGTAATTGGAGTGGCAACAACAACAACTGGGGTGGAAATAACAATCAGGGTGGTTAAAACAATAGTAACCAAAGCAATCAGGGGCAAGGCTTTCAAAGGCCCCAATGTATCAACAACCGAACAATCCACCCCCTTTTCCATCCCAAGGTCCTAGTTCTTCCAACAATGAAAAGGGGAGAATCGAGATGATGTTTGAATAGATGATGAAAAAGAATACGGACTCCGATGCACAGTTGGCATCCCACAATACTTCAATCAGAAACTTGGAGGTTCAATTAGGCCAAATTTCACAATCCTTGAATACACGCCCTAAGGGGGCTGTACCTAGTGATCCGGTAGTCAACCCGAAGGGTGGGAACAATACCCGGCATGTAATGGCAGTAACTACAAGAAGTGGACGAGGCGGTGATGTGAATGCCTCCAAACAAAAAAAAAATTGAGTGATGAAGTTGAGTTGCAAGAAGATGAGATCCCTTTGGTTGTTGAAAATGTGATTGATGAGAACGTGAATGGGGAAGTGAGGATTGATGTCCAAGATGCCTAGGTGGAAACTTAGAATGACATGAACCCATCTAGGGAACACGTAATAGACATGTCGGAAATGGTTGTGACTAAAGCCAAGGCTCCTTTTCCAAGGCCACCTCCACTTTATCCTCAAAGGCTCGTGAAGCAAAAAAAATGAGAATCAGTTCAAGAAATTTATTGACATGATGAAGAGCTTATCCATTAATGTGCCTTTGGTGGAGGCTCTCGAGCAAATGCCGAGTTATGCTAAATTCATGAAAGACTTGGTGATAAAGAAAAGATCCATGGATTGTGAAACTATTAAGATGACCCACCAAGTTAGTGCAATAGTGCACTCAATGGCTTCGAATCTAGAAGACCCCGGTGCTTTCACTATTCCTTGCACCATTGGGAGTGCAGACTTTGCAAAAGCTCTATGTGATTTGGGGGCTAGTATCAACTTGATGCCCTACTTAGTTTTCAAGACTTTAGGTATTGGGCAGCCGAGGTCGACTTCCATGAGATTGCAAATGGCAGATAAGACAATGAAGAGACCATTGGGTATAATTGATGATGTTCTTGTTCGGGTAGACAAATTTATCTTGCCGACTAATTTTGTGATCTTGGATTGTGAGGTAGATTATGAGGTTCCGATCATATTAGGAAGACCTTTCCTTGCTACTGGGAAGGCCTTAGTTGATGTGGAAGCAGGGGAACTCACCTTCCGGGGGGTGATGAGAAAGTGGTCTTTCATGTGTGCAAGTCAATGAAGCAGCCCAACAGTTCTAAAGTGTACTCTTTTGTGGATCTTGTCATGATAGTTATAATTGATGATACTAGTGCAATGATCAATGTGGAGGATCCTCTAGAGGCGGTATTGTTGAATCTTGACGTCAATGAGAATGAAAGCCGGGTGGAGTGTGTCAATGCTTTACATGGAATGGGATCTTACTCTTATGAGCCTCGAAAACTCTCTTTGGATCTTGAGAATCGGAAGACTCCACCAGCAAAGCCTTCAATCGAGGAACCTCCTGTGTTGGAGTTGAATCTGTTGCCTCCACACCTCAAGTATGAATTCTTAGGCCCTAGTTCAACTTTGCCAGTTATTCTTTCCTCGTGTCTTACTAACATGCAGGTAGATGCCACATTGGCGGTGCTCTAAAAATAAAAGAAGGCAATTGGATGGACTCCAACTAATATTCGGGGGATAAGCCCCGCCTTTTGTATGCACAAGATTATTCTTGAAGATGATGCAAAGCCCTCATTGGAACATCAAAGGAGGTTGAACGAGGCAATGCAAGAAGTTGTGAAAAAGGAGGTGATCAAGTGGTTGGATGCCGGGGTTATGTACCCCATCTCTGATAGCTCTTGGACTTCGCTGGTGCAATGTATGCCGAAGAAGGGTGGTATGACTGTGGTTACCATTGCGCAAAATGAGTTGATTCCTACCAGGACTGTCATCGGATGGAGGGTGTGCATGGATTACTGCAAGTTGAATAAAGTGACCCGCGAGGATCACTTTCCATTGCTTTTCTTGATCAGATGCTAGACAAACTTGCTAGGCGTACCTTCTACTGTTTCTTGGATGGGTATTCTGGGTATAACCAAATTTTGATTACTCCGGAAGATCGACCACCTTCACTTGTCCATATGGTACCTTTGCCTTTTCTAGGATGCCATTTGGGTTGTGTAATGCACCGGCTACATTTCAGCGGTGTATGTAATTTAGCATATCATTAGCATAAAAATTAGAAGTAACAAACAAATAACTATGATTGGAAGTGTAATTAAAAGCACTACGCATTGCTAGTTTAGATAGGAATCCAATTCCCAATTCTAGCTTCCTGTGGATTCGATCCCGACCTTCTCGGGTAAAAGCTGCATCGACCGCTCTCGCCACTCCGTAGTGGTGTAGGGTTGGACCCGATCATTACTCCTCTTGTCATTTCTTGTTTGGACATCTAGACAGTTTATATATCTTAGTTCATAGTTTTAGACGGTCATGACTTAGTGACACCCTGATGTTTGGGGCTAGCTTCCGTATAGTTATATTAGTTATATTTAGAGTTGATTTAGTTTATGAGAAATATAAATGTTGGTATTGATTTATTAAATCCTTAAAATTAATTAGTAGTAATATTTTTGGGAAATAGGCTTGCCTTGTAACACGATAGGTGCCATCATGACATGGTTTAGATTTTGGGTCGTGACACCAATGGTGAGAAATCCGGGCTGTGACACACGTTTGGGATGTCTGTTCTTGCCTTTTTTAGTCTTTGTTCTTTTTAGCAGGTTGAGCTTGAGGTGGCCCTCTCTTCTTTCTCCAGTTTCTTTTTTTTGAACCACTATTGGTTTTGAAGGTTGTTGCTATGTGCAACTCAACTATTGGCTTTGCAGCCTCAAGTCGTTCTTCCTCTAACTCAAGGTGTCTCCGGACATCTTCCAGAGTTGTGATTCGCTCATTAGATCGAATGCATTTTCATATGATCCCAAGAACTAGGTAAAGAGTGTATGATAACTTGGATTTGTTGTTCATCAGTCAACACATGACCAGTATCTTTCAACTCCCCGATCATGAATGTTTTGGGCATTTCATATATGAATCAAATTTGATCGTTAAGGATCACAGCCTTGCAATGGGACAGGTACCAAATCTTTTCCTCAAAGCATTCTAAAGATCCATAGCTCTTTGGTGATCCTTAAACTTCCTTGGCATGTCATCATCTAAGGTGCAAAACAATGTAATACGAGAAATGGAGTTCTTTTTCTTCCAACTGCCATAGGCTTCACGCTCATGCCTATACTGAGTAGTGTTGCCTTCCTCATGCTCATTCATGACATTGTTGATGACCTCCAGATCCTCTTGCTCCTCTAGCACATGCTGGACTTTCAAGCTCCAGGTTTCATAGTTGTCACCATTGAGTTTCAACCCTTCGTTGAGCTCAGCAACAATATTTTTCGAAGCAGTAGTCATTTTTTAAAAAAATAAAAAATATTATGAGGATAAAAAAAATAACGCAAGGATCGATTTTCAATATACATACATATTATGACACTAAGCATCAATTGATTAAGTTAATAAATACATATATTAATTATGGAGTAAAAAGTTCACTATGTTTCCAATCATCGTCCAAGAATTAAAATATTATGAAAATTAACCTATTCAATATCTAGCTAAGTGTCTTAATCATGTTTAAGATAACATAATTATCTATTATGATTTTACAATTCCATGTGGATTATAAGTTAGCAAATAACTTATATTAGCATGCAAATAAAATTAATGTCAAACTAATTAACATTTATTACATGCTATATAAATTCATATAAAATTTACTTTAATGTTAAACTAATTAACATATTATACATGTTAAACAAATTAACAAGAATTGTTAATATTAAACTAATTAATATTGATTTCATGCTAAATAAATTAACATAAAATATGTGTTAAACTAATTAACCAAAGTAATGTTAAAACAATTAACATTTCAAGCATGTTAAATAAATTAACAAATAATTTAATGTTAAATAAATTAATTAATTAATATTTCGAGCATGTTAAACAAATTAACAAATAAATTTAATGTTAAACAAATTAACATTTCAAGCAATTGGGATAATAAAACAATTATAGTTTCATTAAAAGAATACAAATTCTAAATTTATATTCTAAAAGTTAGTCCATATGACTAATTTTAGAAATAATAAAAAAAGAACATTATGTAATTTTTATTTTTCGCTATGATCGCAAAACAATAATTGTTCAAAGCATTTAAAATGGCCCATAAGTCCAAATTTCTTAGGTCTGACAAAGGCCATTCAACTACTTCCTTCTGTAGCCAAAACCATAATTAATTTCCTTTTCTTTTAAAAAAAATTCTAAGTGGGCCTTTAGCCCAACAAGAAGAAGACAAGCTTCTGTAAAAAGAGAAAGAGAAACCCTAACTTCTCTTCCTTCTCAGTGCAGCGCCACCTATTTTGTGGAAGAAAAGAAAACAAATTTTCTCTTTCTTCTTCCTTTCTTTCATGCCACCATGGCCACTGGAGCACGAAATTCCATCTTTTCGATGTACAACATTTGAGGAACAAGTCGTAGCTTCATCTCTTTGCTACGACTTACTGTTGCTCCTCGTCGGAATTTTGGTGGTGGCTGGCGGTGGATTTTAGGTGGCGGTCAGGCAGATTTTGATGCGACAACTAGGTTTTAGGGATAAATCTACAACTAGCTAAGAAAGAGAAGAAGAAATTAAAAATGGGAATATTTTCATTCATAATCAGATTCTGCAAATACAGGGTATGTATGCCTCCACTACTAGCTAAAAGACAAAAGACCATAACTAACTCTATTGGACCCTATGTGCCTAGAATTGATAAGTAATGTGGCCAATGTGTCCTTATCAAAACTTATACCTTAATTAATACAGGACTCAATTGCTCATACTCAAAACTTCAGCTAAAAGATGATCCTAACTAATTTAACCGCTAGGTACTACTGCACAAGCTCTTCGTACATCCCAGAGCAGCTGCAACTTCCAACCTCGCATCAGTTCCCCCTCCTTAACATCTTCCTTGACCTCAAGGAAGAAAAGCTGGAAAACGTACTTTCAGAGCTTGATAGTCTTCCCAGGTTGCGCACTCGACAGGTACCGACTTCCATTGTATTAAGACTTGGGCCATAACTTTGTTTCCCTTTTGGATCATTCTTCTTTCCAAGATTTTCTCAGGCTATGGACAATAAGGGCTTGATAGGTCTATGACTGGTGGGTGAGAAATGGTGACTGGTAGCTTATGGCAAGACTTAGTTGGGAGACATGGAAGGTAGGGTGTAAGAGAAGTTGAGGAGGAGGTGATAGTTTATAGGCTACAGACCCTACCTTTTGGAGAATTTGGTAAGGACCATAGTACCTAGCAGAAAACATAGAAAAAGGATTCCCCGACATAGAGACTTGCCTGTATGGCTGAATTTTGAGATAGACCCATTCACCCTCTTTGAACTACCTGTCAAACCTGTGTTTGTTGGTTTGAACCAACATTCGTTGTTGTGCCCTCTTTAGATGATACTTGAGTAGCTGCCCCTTGAATTATCTTGTTAGCAAACTTCTATCTACTTCTTAATCCTGAGTCCCTAGCCACATAGGGTAGATGTATAGGAGGAGGCTGACCATACAAGGCCTCATAAAGTGTGCTTTAGATTGAGGTGTGAAAGGTGGTGTTATACCACCATTCAGCTGATACCAAGAACTGAGCCCAATCAGTTTGAGAATCTGAGCAAAAGCACCTCAGATAGGTCTCCAAATATCTATTAATAACTTCTGTTTGTCCATCTGTTTGGGGGTGGTAGGCAGTGGAGTATTCAAGGTTACTCACATGATAGAGAATAGTTCCTGCCAGATTTTGCTTGTAAAAATAGGATCTCTGTCACTGGTAATATCCTCTGGCATCCCCTGTAGCTTGTAGATGTTTTCCATGAATAGTTTAGCTATATCATAAGCAGAATAAGGGTGGGACACACTAATGAAGTGAGCATACTTTATAAGCCTATCTACTACCACACAAATCACACTTTTCCCTTTCGATTTAGGCAGTCCTTCTATAAAATCCATGCTTATACTACTCCAAGCAGCAACTGGAATCTTGAGAGGTTGTAGTAGCCCTGGATAAGGTGCATTGTCATATTTGTGTCTTTGACATGTATCACAAGCTCTCACATAATTCTGGACCTCTTCTTTCATTCCCTTTCACCAAAAAAGTGTTGCCAACTTCCTATAAGTGTTGTCAATGCCAGAGTGCCCTCCTATTGGGGAATCATGCCACAACTTAATAATATCCCTTCTCAATAATATCCATGATTAATTCATGACACATTAGCTATAATCTCGCCGTAATACGCTATAAGAAATATGAGTTTTAGGTTACCGCAATTATCTCTCGATCAATTACGATAATTTACTAGACGCATTCTCTCGAACTACTCTAGTTAACAATTTATACAACTCAGAATTATTCCACCAAAGCTTCGTTATTTCTAATCTTGCTTTTAAAGTCAAGTAATTAATCTCTTAACTTACCCGAAAGTGGTGTTTTTCAACAACAATCTAACACAATGTTCTTTCTCAAGCAACGCAAGGTAACTAGACACGATTAATCACGGGCCCTTTCAATTAATCACAGGAAACACATAGTTGAACAATTATAGAGTAAGAAACAGCTTAATTATAACAAAACATTATCAAGACTTCATCCAATAATTGGTTCCATCAATCCTAGATTAAATGTCTAGCTACTCATGGTAAAATAAGATAAAGCCCTAAGATAGTTCATAATTCACAAAATAATGATAACAGGAAGAAGAATGAAAAACTCTAATGGTATCTTGATCTTCTCACACTTGTTCTTACCTCCAATTGAGTCTAAAAACAAACTTAACCTTGACTTGGGCGAGTTTGTTGAGTATATATAGGGTTAGGATAAGTTTCCCACGCTTTACACTTTAGCCCCTGGACTTTCTCGGCCTTCTCCAGATCAACCGCGGTCGTGGGCCAACCACGGTCAGACTGCGGTCGTTTTAGACTATTCTGTTTTCCGCCTTTTTCCATCGCGTTCCAGCCACGGCCCTACCGCAGTCGCGGTGGACTGTTGCCCGGTTTTTCTTCGCCTTTTCTGGCTCATTTTCATCTGGGCTCTTCTCGATTGGCTTGTATCTCCATATTTGACCCTAAAACACTCTATATTTGATAATAGGTTATATAGATGCTATTTACACTCTAACTGTACCATACTTTATTGTTGTTTTAATGGCTAAATGATAACAAAATACTATAATTGGTGTTCGTTTGCTTTGTAGGGACTAATCCAAGTTAGGAAGAGATTATGGAGTGTTTTGGAGTCAATAATATGGATATAAGGCCAATCAAGAAGAACCCAAACGAAAATAAGCAAGAAAGAGGCAAAGGAGGACTGGGCAAGATGCCACCACAACCGCGGTCGACCGCAGTCGGCCAAGCAAGTGAGGCAGAATAGTTGCGTTTCACCGCGGTCGCGCCGCGTTCTACCGCAACCGCGATCGACTGTGTAACTGCCCAGAAATTTTGGGACTAAAGTGTAAATCGGGGGAAACTTATCCTAACCCTTTATAAACTCAACAAACTCGCCCAAGCAAAGGGGAAGTTTGTTTTTAGACTGAATTGGAGGCAAGAACAAGTGTGAGAATAGCAATCAACCATTAGAGTTTTTCAATCTTCTCATTATTATTTCAATTGCACATTATGAATACTTTTGTAGTTTTTTTTGCTTTGCTATGAGTAGCTAATTCCGTAGTCTAGGGTTTTGATAGAACCTATTGAAGGATGAACTTCGTGTTATGTTAATATAGTTTGCCCAATTTAATCTCTATTTGTTTAACTACGTTCTTGTTGTAGTTAATTGATAGGATCCTCAATCAGCTGTGCCTATTTAGTATGTATTACTCGGGAGAGAGTGCATATTTAGGTAATTGTTGAACAACACCACTCTCAAAGAATATGAGGGATCAATAATCGAGGGTTTAAAGGCGGGATTAGGGATAACGAAACCTTGGGTGCGATCTAAAGTGAGTTGTATTAAAAGCCAGCTAGCGTAACTCGGGAGAGTGCGTCTAGTAAATGGCCGTGATTACTCGGGAGAGATTTATGGCAATAAGAGTGTTCATGATCGATAGTGATGGTTAGGCAAAGCTATGTGAAACATAACAGGAAGGGATTCCATCAATAGGGAAAATCACAACCTTAGATCCTTCTCTTAATTGTTTACAACTTAATCAAAGTTAGTCTTTAGTTACTTAATTCCAGTCAGTTATAGTTAGTAAAAATATCCTCAATTGTTATTCAAAACGTTTAGGAAGTTGATTACATAGAATTTAGTGAGTCTAACAAGAGTAATTGGTAGGTTAATTCTTTGTGGGTTCGACTCTAGGCTAAATACTCAGATTATAATTGCAACGTCCGCTTGTCCTTTTTATAAGGCATAGTTGGGTGTGATCAATATCCTCCTCCTAAATCGGAGTAGCTCCTGCAAAGCATAAAAACCTCAATTAGAGCATTTTGTTATCATTTAGCACTTAAAACATCAATAAAGTATGATTAACTTAGAGCATAAATAGCATCTACATCACATAATATAGGCTACTATCAATGTGGTTTATTAACCCTTGGAAGCTTGAGGGTGCATTGGTCAAGCCAAATGGCATAACCAAGTACTCATAATGACCAGAATGTGTTTTAAAGGTTGTTTTATGAACATCTGATGTTGTTATCCTTATCTGGTGATAACTAGCCCTCAAGTCTATTTTGGAATAGACCTGAGATCTCCTTAGCTCATCCAGTAACTCCTCTATGATTGGGATTGGGAACTTATCCTTTAGAGTTGCCTTGTTTAAGGCTCTATAGTCCACACACAACCTACAAGAGCTATCCTTTTTCCGTTCTAGTACCACATGTGATGCATAAGGGCTTGAACTGTATTAGATAATCCCTTGTTTCAGCATCTCCTTGATCATAGTCTCAATTACATATTTTTGAAGTGGAGAGTACCTATAGGGCCTTGAATTCATGGGTGAGGTGCCTTCCACTAGTGGAATATGGTGATCACAAACACCCCTAGAAGGTGGCAATTAAGTTGGTTCTCCAAACACATCTGCATACTTCTCAAGGACCCTTCTAACTTCTATAGGTTGCTTTTCCAACTGATCCTCTTCCAACTCTGTGCCTTTAGTTTCTGCTGCTTGTACCTTTACCATGAAGATTTGAGATCCTCCCACTATCATTTTCTCCAATGACTTGGCTTTCACAATCTTGAACTTAGGCTGTATTCCCTTCAAGGTCAACAACTTGCCTTGGTACTCAAACTCCAACAACAATTTTTTAAAGTTGAACTTGATGTCATCTAAAGGATATAGCCACTGAATTCCAAGGACTACATCACTTTTCCCAATGGGAAACACTAGGAAATCATTTTGGAACACAGTTCCCTGCATCAACCATTGACCCCTTTTCACATGCTATCTGTGGGTACTTCCTTCCATCTGCCACTTATACCAACTGAGGTTTGATTTTGCTGATTTTGCACCCTAGCCTTTCAGCTGTGTCTTCGTCTATAAAATTGTGTGTTGATCCACAATCTATGAATATCTCTAAGGGTTGCTGCTCAGTAAAACCTATGAATCTCAGAGTTTGGTACCCCATTGTCCCGTTCAAAGCCTGCAATAATATGGCACAGTTCTCTAAGGCTTCTATCTCTATTGTTTCTTCTTCTTCCTCTTCTCCCACTGCTTCTTCTTCTTCTTCTTCTTCTTCTTCTTCTTCTTCTTCTTCTTCTTCTTCTTCTTCTTCTTCTTCTTCTTCTTCTTCTATGATTCCACACTCTTCCACTTCTAATGAGAACAACTTCCTTTTAGCTTGACACTTGTGTCCTGCCACATACTTCTCATCACAAAAGAAGCATAAGCCTTGTGCTCTTTTTTCTTCCATTTCTGTAGGAGTGAGTCTTCTCCTCTTGGTGTTGTCAAACTTATCCGTAGTAGGATTCCTAGGTACATTAGCATTGTTCCTTGACTGAATGCCTGTCCTTGATTTCTATTCCAAGAATTCCCTGTTGCCGAGGCATTTATGGCCTTACTTTAGGCAGCAAAGCTAGCCTCATGAAGTCTAGCTAGATAATATGCTTGGGGAAAGGTACATGGGTTCCCTACCTTGATTGCATGACTTAGCTCAGGCTTAAGGTTATGCAAGAAGATGCTAATGGCATGCTCAATTAAGATGTCCAACCTAGTCATTACCCCCCACAAAAGCCTTTTGATAGTGCTTAGCTGAACCAGTGTGTTTGATGCTCATTATCTCTGTCATGGGATCTGAGTATTCAGCACCAAAGTTGTCACATAAGGCCCAAATATACTCCTCCCAACTAGGTAATGACAATTGCCCCTGCTCCTCATATACCCCAGATGCCATTTGTCACGACCCTAAACCCAGACCCGATCATGATGGCGCCTCTCGTGAAGACAAGGCCAACCGACACTACCCATTTCAGTAATTGACATTTAATCATTAATAAACAGTCTAAGCATGATCAAATAAGGTTTAAAAAGGTAATAGCATAATTCACAAAAAAGAACCCAACACAGCCCGATACCGGGGTGTCACTAGTCATGGGCATCTAACAAAGCGGAATACTCCAAATATATATAACTATAGAGTTTAATATAGAAACTATGAACATGAAGAAGTAAGATAGGGAAGAGCTCCGGGCTGCGAACGCCAACAACTACCTAGAGACTCCTCGGATCCGCCTGAGCCGGAAAATGATCAGCACTCGGAAGCAGGACCAGATACGCCTGAATCTGCACACAGGGTGCAGGGAGTAAATTGAGTACTCTAACTTAGTGAGTAGTAATCATAAATAAAAACTGAAAGCAGGAAATCACGTAAGGCACAAAACATGCTATAATGAAGCAGTAAAACCATTTAAAACAGTGAACCAGTAAAAGATAGGTGAAATCCTTTAACTCAATTTAACTTCATGGAAAGCCTTTTTCAACAATTAAACAGGTAGTTGACAGTCAATTATGAAATAAACACATAAAGGTTCGCCCTTCGGGCACAGTATCAACAAATCCGCCCCTCTAGTAACATCTCAAAACAATACCAGCCCCTCGAAAAATCACATAGAACAATACCAGCCCCTCGGGCTCCATCTCACATCACAATGGGTACCCGCGCTCACTGGGGGTATACAGACTCTTGGAGAGGCCCCTTACGGCCCAAGCACAATATCAAGCCACCTCGTAGCATCATCACTAGGCCCTCGACCTCATATCAATCAAGCCACCTCGTGGCATACATATCTCAGGCCCTCGGCCTCACAATCTGTATCAAATGTTTCCTCACAACATAGGCCCTCGGCCTTACTCAGTCAAAATTCTCATAAGCCACTCAGGCAATAGTAAAACAAGATTCTTAGCCCAAAATATCATTTAAAAGATCATGTAAGTGTTAAAATAGAGTAAACGTGGCTGAGTACGAAAACAGTGAAATATAACATGACTGAGTTCAAGTATAAAGTCAAAACAGTAAGGAAATACCAGTAAAAATCCCCGAAGGGCTCAAATAGTTGGCACAAAGCCCAAATATGGAATCCAACCCAAATCATGATGATAGCAATGGGCAGAGATTGAAACTATATATAGGCATGGATGAACCAAAAGAAGTGTCAGAGATCCATCTGACTGAACCTCAGAGGTCGAGTGAGCCTTAAATACGCTTATCTGTATCGTGCCGCAACGTTAAATCAGGCGCTGCGTGGGAGGTAACCCATGAATGATGTTGTTTTTCTTTTCTTTTGTAACCTCCTTAAAAAAAAATCCTCATGACCGCGACCGCGGCTGCGATAAATGACAAGTATTCTGCCTCAGGATTGCTCGATCCACCGTGATCGCGGTGGGACCGCGGCACGACCGCAGTGAAACACGATGATTCTGTTTCTCGCTCCTTCACTCACCGCGACCGCGATGAGTTGCGACTTCACTGTCGCCCAGGTAAGTACGATTTTTATTTTTATTTTTATTCTCTTTTCTTTTCTAATTCCCCCCCCCCAATAAACTTCAAGCAACTTAGAACACCCCCCTTTAATTTCCCCCATCTCATCTCTCTCTAAACCCTAACTAATGCTTCTCTCCCCTCTTCTTCTTCTTCTTCTTCTTCTTCACCTCTTTCACACTCATCCCACTCTCTCTTCCGCAACTTCCATTCTTCTCACCATCTACTAAAACCATGTATGTTAAGCTTTCCTCTCTCTTCTCTTGTATTTTTGTTTTAGTATTTCGCAAGTTTAATGCCTTATTTGTTGTAGTATTTCTATTTCGATTTTGGTTTGGTTTTATTTTGTGCTTTTTGGTGGGTTATGTGAAAAATGTTGTAGAGAAGAGTGTGGTTTTGTTGTGTAAAGAATTAATTGTGGTGAGGTGGAAGGGTAAGAAAGAATGGTTGATTTGGGAGATGATTTATGTTTCCATGGGGCTAGGTGTGTTCAAATAGAGCCCTTGCTCAGAAGATGTTTATGAAATTGCCCCAATGGAGTTGTTATGGCTAATGTGACCTTGGTGGTGGTGAAGTCTGAGTAACCACCCAGGGTTCACACAACTCAATCCCTCACTAATATGAGGCCTTGTTTTTGGCAGGTGCAATGCACCAATCCAGGAAGAGACGTACCATAGGGTCCTCCGCTAGTGGACCGGGTAGTTCTTCTAGAGCTTGGGGTTAAGCTAGTGCGGTATAGTTTGACTGCGCTAGGTTTGTCTCCAAACCAGCTGAAGACAGGTATAATGCGAAGGCATCTAAGAAATTATTACCTGAAGTACATATTGACCGGCAAGCCTTGCAAGTGGAATGCCCAAATATCTTTGCATAGTTGAGGAGGTGTCAGCTGGACATCTTCTTTGATAAACTGGAAGAGGCAAATATACTAATGGTTATGGAGTTCTACGCTAACTGCCCGGAGCATGTTAATGGGGTGGTCACAGTACGAAACACCCGGGTAAATGCGTCCCTTGAGGCCATCCGCCGAGTGTACCGGCTGCCAGTATTCACTGGGGATAGAGATACTTACATTGCTTATCATAGCCCAACTATCAGGTGGGCACCGATTCTTGAAGCAATATGTGTGCCTAACAGGGAGCATATATGGATAAAACATCGGATCACATTGAACTCACGGTCTCTCATTTGGGAGGCTAAGTGTTGGCTCACTATTTTCAACAACCGTTTGGTGCCCTCCAGTAACACTACTGATGTCAATGGGGCACGAGCAGCAGCTATCTACTGTTTTATGACCCACCAGGATTTTGATGTCGCCAAGCTCCTTCATGATGAGATATTCATTCGCTCCCCAGAAGTACTCAAAGGGTTTTACTTCCCCTCTCTGGTTACCAAGTTGTGCCGTGCTGCACGAGTTCCTGAAAATCCCAGGGTAGATGGGAAATTGCCATTGAAAGCCCCATTCTGGGCTAGCAAAATCAGAGTTGGGAGAGAGCCGGTAGTGATAGTTGATGATGATGATGAGTCTGATGAGGATGCTGCTACCCCACCACCGCCGAGAGCTGATGAAGCGGGTTCATCACAGGCCCGCCGAAGTACCCGCATGACAGCCCTGGAGCAAGATATGGCTGGCCTCTGCACTTCGATCACTGACCTGGGCACTAGAGTTGACAATTTGACTACTCAACATGCCAAGTCGGAGAAAAATATCATGGGCTGACTCCGGGCACTAGGACGAGCGTGTCATCTCGATCCTGACATCATATCTGATCAGGATTGAGCATTAGGGAAGTCCCCTTACCTTACTCTACTTTATATTCGTTGACATGGGGACATGCCAAAGCTTTAAATGTAGGGTGGGGGATGGTTGTTGTTGTACAATTGTATAACTTTATATGGTATTTTTTGTTTGTTTTGTTTGGTATTGTTGGTTTATGTTAGTTAACTTCGACTTGACCCGAAGACGGACACGTCTCGACGGGTCACTTGAGGGATATAAGTCGAACAAAAAAAAAAGATTTTCGTTTGATTAGGTAGTGTCACTACAAAAAAGGTGATTTTAGCGGCAATTATTTAGTGGCAATAGCTTAATTGCCACTAAAGTATACAATAAAGGTAAAATATTAGCAGCCAAATAATATTAGTCAGCAATAAGTATATTTTTAGTGGCAATTCAAGAGAATAGCCTGCAAAATTTTTGTTTTTACTTTTTCTCTTCCCTCCAATTTATTTTTCGCTCTAAATATTTTCCCTCCTATATAATTTAACACTCCAATTTTTCTATAAAAATACTACCAATCTCATTGTAATTTATACTTCAAGCTACGACTCTTCCATAAGCTTGGCAAAGTTCCAGGAGTAAGGAAACCTAACATTGCAAATTGTCTTCAACAAACAAAATTCTTCATAGGTTGTAGGAATGATTTTGATTAATCTCTTTATTTCTAATTCTATATTTTTAATTATCTCTTTACACACTTTCTATCTCTATCTATATCTTTTAGAATTTAGGGTTCAATGGTTATGACAACAGAAAGATTGAACCTTTTTGACTCAATACCTAAAAACCCAACTCAATTGTTTTCCCCTTATTTGCACCTTTCTTCGCTAAATCTCATGTTTTATTGTTTTGGTATTCTTTGTGCTTAAAACCATAGTAGACTTTAGCTCTTTCTATAAGATATTGTTTGTTAAGAATGTGTTGACTGCCACTGGATAGCTTTTGCTCTATGTTTTTACATGTGTTTATTAAGGCATATGATGAAAATTTCGTCTCCTGGGACTGTCATTCATGATAACTACTAAGATCATCCTATTTCTCAAATTTATTCCTAATCTTTTTTATTTTTATTTTGCTGAAATATAATTGAATTGACAAATTGAGTGTTGAGGGTGGAGAAAAATTTATGTTTTGAATTATCATGTTGGTAGTTGTTTATGCCCGTGGAATACTTTACTGCATTTTGTATTCATTCTCAGAACAATTTCTTCTGGCTAGATAGACTGAGTCTCATTATTGAATTTGTGTGATTATTCTAGGTGAACATCCACTACTAGCAATTTAAAGATCTTTGTTATGAAGGAACTCTTTCCTGTTGATTTCATCATAGTGAACTTCATTCTTAATGATTATCGTCTTGAAGTTATACCAAGTTCAAGTCGTCTTTTGGATTTGGTAATACGTTAATCTTCTTTAATTTTTAAGTAGTGAAATTTGCATTTTTATGGGGATTTTATATCAGTTATTAGAATAGAAACATATCTTTTTTGAAAGAAGTAGTTATTCTGGCTTTGTTATATGATGAATCTGGATCAACGTGTTTGTGTGTAAAAAGATCGGTTAGGATGGAGTTCTTGAGAAATAGGTGTTAGATCATGATTATCTAATCCTTAAAGCTATTTAAATTTAAATCATGAACTTATACTCGTTGGTGCTCGAAAAAAAAGATGGCATACACTACAGCCATTGATTTGCTTTTGTAGAGTAGTTTTATCTCTTATTTTGTCTGCTTCTTCCATGTTTCTTAATTCACTAAGAATTTTTCTCCCTTTTACTAATTATTTTTAGTTCTTACAATAATAGCAGAAAGAAAAGGAATATCTTGAATGTCATGGACTTTCCTATAAATAAAAGATGGATGTATTGTGATAGAGTTAGTAAAGATTACTTGGACAAAGTAGAAAATTTTATAAACTATGCCTTTTCTAGAAAACAAGGTGGAGAAAAAATTACATGTCCTTGTATGAAATGTGTGCTTATCTATCAAGTAAATTGGGGTGCAACATATTATCATCTTGTAGTTAATGGTATTATGCCGTCATATGATGAGGATGCATGTCACAAGGTTTTGTGTGTGTGCGCACAGATCGCTATTTATTTGTTTTTAATAGTTTGAGACGAGGATGATGCTTCCTCCTATTTTGCATATGACCTACTGGTCTGTTGGAGCTAATCTGGTACTAGTATAAGGTAATGCAGCTAGATAATTCCTTCATCTTGGAAAAGGAACTATGAAAACTAGAGGCCGCAACCGACTGGTAATTAAACAAGATGATGATGGAGATATACGGCCTTATATTGAGCAATTGATGGATGGTCAAAACTACTCTGCAACCCAACTATATATTGAGCAGTTGATGGATAATCAGAACTATACTGAAGCCGAAGCACATGACGGTCAATCTAATGAGCCGAATACTTCTGCCGGTGGCACTGAAAATCAACATAATGATGAATCAGGTTATATTTTTCTCTGGGTTTATTTTCAGATTTTAGTTATGTGAAACTTTGGTTAATCTATTTGTGTATATAGTTGTATGGTCTAGAAGGTGATCTTCTTACAGATTTGTTCTGAAGTTACATGTTTTGGTTAAGATTTATCACTTTTGAATATTTTTGGTTCAGATTTAGTATCCCTTCTTTAATGGAAAGTAAGGCTTGAAAATCAGTTCCATTACTACTTGTAACTTTAATTCATGAGAGGTGAACATGCATGGCAAGAAGGTTAGATGAAAGCATAGGAAAAAATTACATTGGAATCTTGTTGTTTAGTCATTTTATGTATTTGTTATTTTTCTTTTTCATTCGTGGACTAAGAACAGAGAAAGTGATCCTTTCTATAGCAGAATTAATATGAATTCCTGATGAGCTTTGATGCACTTGGAAGTTTAAATGTATTTCTGCCAACAGAAAGTCAATGAAAATTGTTCACTTTTCCTTTTTTAAGTGCAACGATTTCTGACCATTTCTAAATTCTACTAACCAATCTCCTCGTAGTGTTGCTTGAGAAGGCGATCTACATTCCCACGTGTTGATAAATAAAAAAAGTGGGTATGTTTGTGGTTTAGGACTTGGTCCTACTCCATATGTTCTATGGGTTATAGATCTTCCTTAGAAAATATTATTGCAGAGGATTCATCTAGCGAGACTGTAAAAAGGTTCGAATAGGAGATAACCGAGTTAAAGGAGAAACACAATGAAGAAATGAATTTGATGAAATAAAATCAGGAGAGGATACAATCAGAATTATTCCAAATGAGACAATTCATGCGCAAATATGCTCCTAATGAACCTATGCGTCAAAATATCAATGGCACCTCAACTGAACAGGTAACTCGATTTTATAAATTTTAGACATTTTTAATGAAAATTTAATCCAATAAAAGTATCGTTAACTAGTATGTTAATATTTATCAGGTTCCTGACGCCAATAGTGACCATGAACGAGTACCACAAATATCAAGGATACCTAGTGTTGCTGAAAATACTTTACCTTCTCACGGTATTACTCATATTTATCCTTCGGCCCTACTATTTGAGTTTTCTACTATTTGAGTTTTTCTCCTCGGATTTATATTAATTTGTTGTTTTATTTGTAGACAAGAGGGTTTGCTCTGATGGTAAGCAACCTCCACTTCCAACCAAGAGGTTGTGAGTTCGAGTCTCCCAAGAGCAAGGTGGGAAGTTCTTGGAGGGAAGGATGCCGGGTGTCTATTTGGAAACAGCCTCTCTACCTCAGGGTAGGGGTAAGGTCTGCGTACACACTACCCTCCCCAGACCCCACTAAGTGGGATTATACTGGTTTGTTGTTGTTGTTGTTATTTTATTTGTACTTACCTTAGTGATATAAGTTACCACTTATATGGAACTTAGCAAGAACACATGGTAGTTGCTACACGAGGCCACTATCCCAATTTTCTAGGCTTTTATCCATATCTTTTTATTTAATTTCATCTAGGTTGTCACAATACAGAAATACAACTGAGGACATAATGCATCACACATATTGTTCTTATAAAAAGGAAAATTTCAAGAGTTTTATCAATGTATTACTACATAGTGAAAAGATTATTTATATATCCAGTTAAATGAGCCCAAAGGTAAATTAAGATTCAGGAATTACAAGCTTGAGAAAAGTCCAGAAGCATGATCATTTTGGGCAACCAATAGTCTGATACAGTATCTTGAGCATGGCATGGGTTTGTATTTACCGAGTACATTTCAATTTCTTTACACTTCTGGTTTTAGTAATTTCTTCTCTTGTTCTTTGCTAGACGCCTTCCATTCTGTGGATTCAAAATTTCAATATGATTATAAGACTAATCATTGTAATGTCCTTTAGTATCATGTTCTTGATTATATATAACTTTAGCATTCTGAGTTTGCATTTCTCAACGTACACGAATCCTTAAAGTACATCAACAATATTTTCTGAATGTGCTGATTAATCTAAAACTAAAAATTGTTCGAGTTGCTTCCTGGTCCAAATCAGCTAATACTTTCAAGCTTCTAAAAATTTTAAGTACAATATTAGGTAGTCTTCTAACACGTGCTTGTTGGGAATTCCAATGATAGATAAAACTACTATAGGAGAAGCTAGTTACGCCTAGATGCATCTTGCACTGGAATTGTGGAAATAAGCAACATATTAGATTTTTCTCTCCTGACTATACACTTCTAGTGCATAATGCAGTTATGTGAATTGTTAAGATACTATCTCTTTTACAATTGAAAGAGTATGTACTAGTCACATACTAGTGTAACCCTTCCCTTTGTTGTGTAGATTTTTCTTGATTTTACAATGACTTATGTGGGAACCAAAACGATATATCCCATGTAGTAAACTTATCCTTGCTTCTTGTGGCTATTTTTTCATCATATATAATGTGATTTCTTAAAATAAAATTTCAAGGAGAATGATGATTTGCTGATATACTAGAAGCTAATATAGAGAACCTTAAAATTTAGTAAGTTCTCGTACATAATTAAAAGATTAAGGCATTATCTCTTTTGTTGGAAGTTCTCGTACATTAAATTTTTTTGTTTCCAGGAAATTTTCTACGAGACTTGTATTGATATAGAAGATTCATGTAGCTCATATCTACTAGCTAACATGTTTTACGTCTTGTGGTAGTTATGTTTAGATATAACTTCATATTAATCGTGTGAAGATTTCATGAGTTTCTTGTTGCAATGGTCCATATAACTTAGTCTTGAAATTGTGGTTATTATTAAGTTCTTATCAGAAACCAATTATTCTTAAGTTAGCTGTAGTTTCTAGAGAAATTTAATTTCAACTATTTGTGATACATACGGGCCTAAAGCACTCACTTCAATCTTGTCCTGCAGTGTATGACTAAGCCTAAGATTTTATCGAGGTTAAGGTACATAATTTTCTGTCACCTATTTGAGAGGTTCATTAATAGTGTGTAACCATAGTCTAGTATCCATGTTTAAGAAAAAGAACTTGGCAATTATTACATTTGCTAATGAACTTGGTGCGCAACTTCCTTTTGCTTCTCCAAGCTAATAGAATGCTTTTGAATTATTATTTTTTTCTTCTCGATCATAACAAAGAAAAAACTCCATTTCATTGTTTGCACATCCATTTCTCTTGCCTATTGTTCCATCTAGTTATTTCTGCTTATAAATGTTAGGTGAGGGATTTGACTGAATAAGATTATGACGGTGATGTAGTCTTCAAGATATTTTTTCACATTATATTTCATCTTTTAACACTTTTTTTTTTAATATAATTTCAGGCCATACAATATGATATTTGATAATTTAGCGGGTGGAAGATTTCAATATTATGAAAAGTTGCTGAAATTATTTGAAGACTATCATTCGTCAGGATCAGTTACATAATAACATTAGCTATTTCGTTCAAACAATGTAAGTTTAAATTTTAAGTTAATGTGACGTTGATATTTTTGATTAGTACTTCCTTTTGTTTGTTAAGATTCAGTGGGATATATTATGTTTTTCTGGATTATTATTGATACGTTTTGTTGTTTGGATCATATTTTGGACGAATGTAGTAACTATATTAATGGTGGCTAAATTATTTATATTACAACTTGTGACTTTTAGCTCTAATTTAATTGGATATACCGGCTATATAAATGGACGATAAAAGAGCAAATTAATACGTTTCCACAAGGATATTATAGCCATTATAATTATTGGAAAACAATTATTGTTAAAGATATTGACTTTTAGCGACAATTTAGTTGAATATATTAGCCGTTAAAATGGACACTAAAAGGGCAAATTAAGATGTTTTTAGAAGGATACTACAACAATTCTAATTGCTTCAAAACAATTGCCATTAAAGATACGAACTTCTAGCGACAATTATTTTAAATTTAGTGGCTATATAAAAAGACCCTAAAGGAGCATAGTTAGCAGTTCTTGGATTGGATTTAACAGCCATCATAATTGCCGCAAACAATTGCCGTTAAAACTAATGGTTTTTAGCGGCAATAAGTTATACCTTTTACTAGCTTTTATGAGAATGGCCGCTAAAGGCTTTGTCGACGCCAACATCAATGGCTAAATATCAATGGCCGGTAAAAGATATAGCGGCTATTGTTATTGCCGCTAAAGCTGTTTCTAATTACCGCTAAAGCCCTTTTTTGTTGTAGTGTGTATCAACTCCCCCTTAGTTTTTCTTTAAATCATGGTTCTTTTCCAAGGGTTTCTATTTGAACCGGGTGTAGTTAGTTTTTCTTTTTAGTTTAGGAAGTCTTGGGCGAGAAACAAAAAATGGAAATAGGGACCCTTAACTCTATGGTACCTTGAATAAAGACTGCTTTAGCGTGACACTTAGACTCTTTAGTTGACTCAAAGAAGGCCTTAAATTGTGTGTTCCTGAATGGCTCAAGTACTTAGAACAGAGTGTCTGATAATTCTAACTGAATTGAGTCATGTGCCGTGTGTGAGTGAGGTTTTCTGTATTCTGTGTTAACATTCAATGCCTAGAACTTGCCCTGTGTGTGTGTGCGCAAAGCGAAATGGTAGCCCTGTTTAGTCTGGAAAGTGATATAGACGTTTCTTTGTTTAACCCTTCTATGTATGCTTGTTCCCACCTAAATGTGTATACCAAAGTCAACCCCGTTGAGCCTATAAGCCTATTTTCCTTGGCAACCACATTGCAAGCCTAACCCGAGTTTAAATAGCCTATCTTGTTGAACCCTATCACCTTTGAGAAGCACTTAAGTGTAACGGATATGGAAAAATATAAGTGTGGGGTGGTTGGTTGGGCTGTTAAGTGGAATTAAGGGGACAAAAAGAAAAAAAAAAGTGCACTGGCTGATAAACAATATGAGAGGCCACCAGAAAAAAAAAAAGAAGCCTCAAAGTGGTGGCAGCTATTAAAAGAAAAATGTGCTTAAGAAAAAATAAGGGGTTAACACAATAATGTAATGGTGTAAGGAAGGTGTGATAAAGTGAAGAGCTTAAAAGTATACAATGTAGTGTAGTGCTTAGGGAGGTGTAGTCACTATACCCAGATGTATCATACCCGTCCCACAACCAACATTACAATCAAATAAAGTCCTACTTGATTCTAGACCGAATGAGCTCGATTAGTTGAGTATTACACTACGGGCAAACCTATGGTGTGTTGTTTGTGTCATAAGAATTTGTTCTGAGGATGAGTAAAATGTTGTATTCGAATTCCTCAGTGTGTGGTTTTTAAATGATATAAGTCTCTTTTGTAGTGAGTAGGCACATGATTCATGAAGGGAAGGTAAGTCTGAACCTCTGACTAAGAGTAGGAGAGCTGTTTAGGGGTATTGCTTAGCTAGAAAGGAGTCCACTTTTGAGGCGAGGAGGTTGCGCTGAAGTAGTCCATCCATGTAAACTATTCTTGGTATAGGGAGTAGGGAAGTGACCCAATGACGATTAGACCTATAGAGTGTGGTTTGCTGCTAGAGGACTAGCAACAATTTAAGTGTGGGGTATTGATAATCGGTTATATAGACGCTATTTACACTCTAAATATACCATACTTTATTGTTATTTTAATGGCTAAATGATAACAAAATACTCTAATTGGTGTTCTTTTGCTTTGCAGGGACTAATCCAAGTTAGAAAGAGACTATGAAGTGCTTTGGAGTCAATAATGTGGATATAAGGCCAATAAAGAAGAACCCAAATGAAAATAAGCAAGAAAGAGGCAAATGAGGACTGGGCAAGATGCCACCGCGACCGCGGTCGACCGCAGCTAGACTGCGGTAGGCCAAGCAAGTGAAGGTGAATAGTTGTGTTTCGCCGTAGCCACGGTCGACTGTGTAACTGCCCAAAAGTTTTGGGACTAAAAGGTAAATCGGGGGAAACTTATCCTAATCCTTTATAAACTCAAAAAACTCGCCCAAGCAAAGGGGAAACTTGTTTTTAGACTGAATTGGAGGCAAGAACAAGTGTGAGAAGAGCAATCAACCACTAGAGTTTTTCAATCTTCTCTTTATTATTTCAATTACACATTATGAATACTTTTGTAGTTTTATCTTGCTTTGCTATGAGTAGCTAATTCCATAGTCTAGGGTTTTGATGGAACCTATTGAAGGACATGTTATGTTAATATAGTTTGTCCGGTTTAATCTCTATTTGTTCAACTACGTTCTTGTTGTAGTTAATTGATAGGATCCTCAATTAGCTGTGCCTATTTAGTATGCATTACTCGGGAAAGAGTGCATATTTAGGTAATTGTTGAACAACACCACTCCCAAAGTATATGAGGGATAAATAACTGAGGGTTTAAAGGCGGGATTAGGGATAATGAAGCCTTGGGTGCGATCTAAAGTGAGTTGTATTAAAAGCTAGCTAGCGTAACTCGAGAGAGTGCGTCTAGTAAATTGTCGTGATTACTCGGGAGATATTTACGGTAATAAGAGTGCTCATGATCGATAATGACGGTTAGGCAAAGCTATGTGAAACATAACAGGAAGGGCTTCCATCAATAGGGAAAATCACAGCCTTAGATCCTTCTCTTAATTGTTTACAACTTAATCAAAGTTACTCTTTAGTTACTTAATTGATGTCAGTTATAGTTTGTAAAAATATCATCAATTGTTATTCAAAATGTTTAGGAAGTTGATTACGTAGAATTTAGTGAGTCTAACAAGAATAATTGATAAGTTAATTCTTTGTGGGTTCGACTATAGGCTAAATACTCATATTATATTTGCAACGTCCGCTTGTCCTTTTTATAAGGCATAGTTGGGCGTGATCAATATCCTCCTCCTAACTCGGAGTAGCTCCTGCAAAGCATAAAAACCTCAATTAGAGCATTTTGTTATCATTTAGCACTTAAAACATCAATAAAGTATGGTTAACTTAGAGCATAAATAACATCTACATCACATAATATAGGCTACTATTAATGTGGTTCATTAAACCTTGGAAGTTTGAGGGTGCATTGTGTCACACCTCCTTTTTCCGACCCCGCGAAGGGCGAAGGGAGTTTTTCCAATTAAAGGACAATCGAAACGGGATTGGTTTAATTATTTCAGAGTCGCCACTTGGGAGATTTAGGGTGTCCCAAGTCACCAATTTTAATACCGAATCGAGGAAAAGAATGACTCTATATTACAGTCTGCGTACCAGAAATCCGGATAAGGAATTCTGTTAACCCGGGAGAAGGTGTTAGGCATTCCCGAGTTCCGTGGTTCTAGCACGGTCGCTCAACTGTTATATTCGGCTTATTTATCTGATTTTTAATACAATTATGAACCATGTGCAAATTTTATCTTTTACCGCTTTATTATTATAATTATTATTTTTTAGGAATGTGAACATCGCTTAAAACATATCTTTGGATTGTGTCACATGAAATGCACCCACAATACGAAACATATTTTATTTGATGTTTTAGGATTTAGATTTGGGTCGCATGAAATGCGCATCCGAGTTTAAGAAGGTAAAATTAATTAAATCGCGCCTAAAGAGTCTAACGCGTCATTATCTTTTGGGAAGGAAGTGAAATTCACTAAACAATCCATCCCAAATTCTAAGTAATTTTTTTTAAAATAATTAAATAAATAAATGAGATTGGAGAATCCTATACATTTGTATTATTTACATCTATTTATTTTTAGCGAAATCCTTTAATAATATCCTTTAATGACAACCTTTTTATTATTACTAAGTTTTTTATAAATATAAAATCAATATCTACATTCTTGAAAATGACATATTAAATAGAAGAGAAAAACAGATATTAACAGAAAGTAATAAAATTATAATCATAAATACAACATGGAATTATCGAAAAGTAAAAAAATAAAAAAAAACTAATTATCCCATAGTTGGATTAAAATTCAAATTATTAGTAAGACTTAAGCTTATTGAAACTAATTATTTACAAATACTGAAAATTGAAAGAAATAAAAATAAAAACTTGAGTACTAAATCATATTTCTAAAAATTTAAACAATTTAACATTAACTAACTTTGTTTTAATTCATCATGTCCTAATACTTGTTTGCAAACTAATTCATGTTATAACTGAAATTGACTACATGATTCGGATTAACTTATCGTTGACGAAAAACCTTATGAATAAGGAACTTAGTTAATTTTTGCCAAACTGATTCAATAACGCCATTTTTACGTTATTTCTTCTATTTTTTTTTATTTAAACAATTTTAATTAATAATCAGGTTTAAATATATTTCCTAATAATCTGGTAAAGACGTTATTTAATATGTCGCTATAATATGCCTAGTTATGCCGATGACAGTGATTTACGGAATAATAATACATGAATAACCTAAATACAATACAAAAAATTAAATTAAACTAAATTAAAAATTTAACACTCCATTCTTCATTTCAGCTTACAAAATGCCAAAATTACAGTTGTGTACCTGATATTGTCAATATAAGAAGAAGAAAGTCAGCAACGTAATACGTAACACAGCAACAGCAACAATAACCAGCAATAACCAGTCAACGAAAATCCCAGTGACAGCTTTGAAAAATTCAAAATAAAATCCAGGAATGCCGAAAATAATGGACAGAAACCAAAGGAAATTTTCAGATTTTTGAAAGGCTAGTTAATCTTCAACCCTTAATTTCTACACCTGTATACCAGAATATTTATCAGGTGTGTACTACTTTCTCTTCTAATTTTCAATTTTTTTTCTTTGTATGTTTTTCTTTTCTTGAGAGTTTCAAGTTTTTTTTTTCGGAATAAATGTTCAGCTTTTTTTTCAATCTCTTTTTTTCTGTCTCCCTTTCTCTTGTGTTCAAGACTTCACATATATATATCCCATCCCATAAATCAATTAAAATCAATCCCTTTCTCTACCAAACCCATTATCTTCCCACTCATCCCCATTACATTAAATAAATATATCACACCACCCCATTATATTTTGTCCCCCATGCTTTATTTAAAATAATGCAAGATTCCCCTTTAATTTAAATCTTGTCCCCCCTTTATATTAAATAATCATATCACAACCCACCCCATTTCATTTTGTCCCCCATGCTTCAAATAAACAATTTCAAAAATGTACAATTCCTAAACTACCCCTTCCGACCTTACTGAAATTACCAAACTACCCCTGAACGTATTACAAATTTACCAAACTACCCATCAGCTATAACACATCAATTAATCAAACTTAACCAAAATATAGACAATATGATCAATTTCTAACAATGTTCAAACAACAATATGAACACGGATGAACATCATAACAACAATATCACATGAACATGATTTTAACAACATTTCAACAACAAATCACATGAACACAAATTGAACAACAAAGAACAACTAAAATTTGATTGAACAATATTTTAGCAACAAACAATCCTATTTTCGGATTCAACAACAACAAACAAAGTATGAAGATTTCTAAATTCAATCATATTGAACTTAAAATCAACTCTAACAACATTACAACAAACAATTCTTATATTAAACTTTAAACAAGATTATGAGAACAATTCAAGCAATAATCATAAATGGTAAACAAGAAATCAAACTATACAAAAATTCGGATTCAAGATCATCAAAACAAAGTATGAACATGAATGAATCTATTTTAAGACAACAAAACATGACGGATTAAACGATTAAAACAATATATTCCTTTAATACAACTAAATTCTTTAAACAAATAACAAGATCGACGAAGAAACAATTATGAACTTAAACTTGAACTTAACAATATTAACAATTTCTAACAATACATAAACACATGAAATAAATTGAAGAAATAGTTGATTAAATTTCAATTTGAATCTAACAAACATCAAACTAACAAATACTTACTTAAACAATAATACAAACATGAAATAAACATGAAAACAACTAATTAAACTTTTATTTTGAAATCTGAAAATTAATTTAACAAACAACATGAACATGAACAAAACCAAAAAAATCAAATATCTAACCATAGACATGAACAAAGCAAACATTCGCCGATTTTAGATTCGAAAAATATCAAAACAAAATAACAGACGAAATAAAATTTAAAAACTACTAACCGGATTGAAACGACAAACAACGACCAAACAAACAATGAATCTTGACGAGCCTCGACCAAAGCTCGAACCAACGATGAATAAAATGAGCAGACCACGATGAACTTGGCCATGGAAGCAACGGAGACGCGATAGAAGGCGATGAACAGTGATGAACGGAGGTAGCTGGAGCTTCGACGAGAAGCAGGAGCTTCAACGAGCAGCAGTAGCTTCGACGAGCAGCAGTAGAAGAAGGCTGAAGCAGAAGCAGCGGGGAGCAAAATGGCTGCGTCAATGGCGGGTCCGGGCAGCAGCTGCGACGGAGAAGCAGCAGCATGGTCTTCTTGGTCGATGATGAAGCAGTGGCGACGGGGAAGATGAAAGCAGATATCGCAGCAGCATGAAGTGAGGAAGAAGCAGCGGCAACGTGGGTTACACCATAACGAAGACGATGAAGCAAAGGCAACGATGGTTAGAGCTCGACGAAGATGATGAAGCCAAAACAACGATGGTGTTATGGTGGAGCTGGGGACGGCATGGTCGCAACTGAGGACGACAGGCGAAGCTATGGGAGGCAGCCATGGATGGGGTGTGAGGAAAACTTGGAGAAGAAGAAGCAAAGGGAGGGGGGGCGGATGTGTTCTTTAGGTTTTTTAGGGTTTTTGTTTTTTTTTTCTTTTGTTTTGTTTTGTTTTTGTTTTTGTAAAAATGAAAGACAAAAGGGGGTTTGGGTCTTTTGGGTTATGGACTGGGTCGACCCGGTTCGAAATGGACTGGGTCGTAGGGAAGATTGGGCCATTTTTTAGGCTTGTGGCTTAAATTTGAAGAAGAGGCCCAATTCCGACTTTCTTTATATTTTCGCTCTTTTTTCTTCTTTTATTTCTCTAAAACTAAATTATAAAAATACTTAAACTATTATTAAGAATTAAATTAAGTTATAAAAGCGCAAATTAACTCCCAATAACAATTAACGCACAATTAAGTAATAATTAAGCATAAAATTGTATATTTGGACATTAAATGCTAAAAATGCAAACGATGCTTATTTTTGTAATTTTTAATTTTTTGTAAACAAATTTAATTAGTAACAATTATAGAATTAAATCCTACATGCAAATGCGACATATTTTTGTATTTTTTATTAATTTAACAAATAAACACGCACAGACAAATACAAATAATTATTCAAAATATCACAAAATATTACCAAATTGCACACCAAAGAAAAATCATTTTATTTTTGAATTTTTGGGAGTAATTCTCATATTGGGCAAAAATCACGTGCTTACAGCTGCCCCTCTTTGCCCGGAGACACGAAGGGTTTTCGTGCAAAGATAAAGCGAGCGATTTTTGCCCATCCGAGTACTCTGTTGAAGCATTTTTTGAAAAAGATTTGACCGAACCTTTGCTTCAAAGGTTTCCTACATATCCTGGGCTAAACAGGAATCAGGTCAATGTAGTTCGGGAAGTCTTGGTAGCTGGGACTACCATGGGACTGCAATGTTACTGCTGTTGCATGCTACTTTTACTGTTTGCTGACCTCCTTATTACACCATGCTTAAAAAAATAAGAAGCTAGACTAAGCTAGAAATTACAGAATCTTATCTGTTTTCCCCCTTTGCTCCGGTTGCCTTGCTTTTTGTCGGTTTGTGTTTCCTCTGGTGCCTTTTTACCAAGACTTCTGGCCCTTGTTTTTTTTTTAAATACCAGTTTTCGTCATTTTGTTCGGTCCGCTGGGGACATGGCTTTCTTCATTAAGCTTTTTGGATGTTCCTCTTGGGACACGATTATCTTCATCAGATTCATCAAGACGCGTCTTTTCTTTCTTTTGACTCATGCGCTTGAATTTGCGCTGGGACTTCTTGTTGCCACCTTCTGCCTTCCGGTGTTGGGATTTTTATTGTTTCCTGCTGGGGATTCTTGTTGTAACCTTCTGCCTTCCGGTGGGGTTACTGACTTCAAAATCTGCAGTATAAGACTGAAAAGTATTCCTCTCGTTATACAGGTGGGTGACCTAGAAATGGAAAACTGAAATGTATGCCCGCATTATACTGGTGGGCGACCTAGAATATGGAATGAACAGACAAAATGTATTCCCTCATTATACTAGTGGGCGACCTAGAACTGAAATGTATTCCCGCATTATACTGGTGGGCGACCTAGAACTTAAATGTATTCCCGCATTTTACTGGTGGGTGACCTAGAACTTAAAAGTATTCCCGCATTATACTGGTGGGTGACCTAGAACTTAATGTATTCCCGCATTTTACTGGTGGGCGACCTAGAACTGAAACGTATTCCCGCATTATACTGGTGGGCGACCTAGAACTGAAATGTATTCCCGCATTATACTGGTGGGCGACCTAGAACTGAAATGTATTCCCGCATTATACTGGTGGGCGACCTAGAACTTAAATGTATTCCCGCATTTTACTGGTGGGCGACCTAGAACTTAAAAATATTCCCGCATTATACTGGTGGGCGACCTAGAACTTAAATGTATTCCCGCATTATACTGGTGGGCGACCTAGAACTTAAAAATATTCCCGCATTATACTGGTGGGCGACCTAGAACTTAAAAGTATTCCCGCATTATACTGGTGGGCGACCTAGAACTTAAATGTATTCCCGCATTATACTGGTGGGCGACCTAGAACATGAAATGAAAAGATAAATGCATACCCGCATTATACTGGTGGGCGACCTAGAACTTAAATGTATTCCCGCATTTTACTGGTGGGCGACCTAGAACATGAAATGAAAAGATAAATGCATACCCGCATTATACTGGTGGGCGACCTAGAACATGAAATGAAAACATAAATGTATACCCGCATTATACTGGTGGGTGACCTAGAACATGAAATGAAAAGATAAATGCATACCCGCATTATACTGGTGGGCGACCTAGAACATGAAATGAAAACATAAATGTATACCCGCATTATACTGGTGGGTGACCTAGAACTTAAATGTATTCCCGCATTTTACTGGTGGGTGACCTAGAACTTAAAAGTATTCCCGCATTATACTGGTGGGCGACCTAGAACTTAAATGTATTCCCGCATTTTACTGGTGGGCGACCTAGAACATGAAATGAAAAGATAAATGCATACCCGCATTATACTGGTGGGCGACCTAGAACTTAAATGTATTCCCGCATTTTACTGGTGGGCGACCTAGAACATGAAATGAAAAGATAAATGCATACCCGCATTATACTGGTGGGCGACCTAGAACATGAAATGAAAACATAAATGTATACCCGCATTATACTGGTGGGTGACCTAGAACATGAAATGAAAAGATAAATGCATACCCGCATTATACTGGTGGGCGACCTAGAACATGAAATGAAAACATAAATGTATACCCGCATTATACTGGTGGGTGACCTAGAACATGAAATGAAAACATAAATGTATACCCGCATTATACTGGTGGGTGACCTAGAACATGTAATGAAAAGACAGAAATGCTTGCCCGCATTATACTGGTGGGTGACCTAGAACATGAAATGAAAACATAAAATGTATTCCCGCATTATACTGGTGGGCGCCTAATTGGTAAAGAATAATTTGAATTTGTTTCCTCGATTCTCCGAGAAAATTTCCACTTGTGGCAGAAAATTTTCTGCCCCAATTCTGGCGATCTTTCTTATGGCGTATCTTTAGGCCATCATCAACACTTTATTTTCCTGTTCAAATCAAAGAAAATTTAGTTAGTTTTTTTTTTTTTTTTTTTTAATTATGGCGAGTGGTCATGTCACTCCTGATGGGGATGATTGTTCCCTTTCCCTTATTCTTGTTCGGCGTTCTCAAAACTTGTTGGGGATGATGTTATTTGCTGGGGATAACATTCTGCTGGGGATGGTTTTTCCATTTATCCCTTCACCATTTTGTATCTCAAAAATTTCTGGAGGTTATTTTGCCGAAGAGGGATTTTCCTTTCTTCCCTTCCCCTTCTGTGTTGTCTGACCACCTCGGAACTTGGTCGATATTCGGTCGCAGTACTCTGGGGATCGTCTTGGAACTTGGCTTACAATTTCCTCAACATGTTTTTTTTTTTTTTTTTCCGGCTCTTCCCCGTACTTTCCTTGACATTTTAAGACAGTATTATTCGGCCTAGCAACCAACGTCTTTTGTCTTATTGCTTTGTCTCTTGCCTGCCCTTTTCACATTTTATGTTGTACCATTTTGGCAACTGGTAGTAAGCTCTGAAAGACCTTCCTTAAAACATAAATTTCTAGAAAAATTCTTTTAAACAAAGAAATGAAAAGATAGAGAAAGAGAAAATCTTTCTGAACAAATGATGGGGAAAAAAAATGAACTTATCTGGGTGATATAACTAATTCCAACGATCATGTTGTGCATTCCGGATTAATCAACCCAGTCTATTTGTGTCGATCAAACTTTCTGATGTCTTCACTTGCTGGGGATAAATAGGTGCCCAATTCTTCGCAAAATACGGATCTTTTCCGTCAATCTATCTTGTCGCCTTATAGTGCCCTTCGCGGGGTTTTCACTAACAAGGCTCTCTCATTTCTCACAACTCCCGTCGCCTTATGGTGCCTGTGAAGGTTTTCACCGATAAGACTCTCTCATTTTGTATTTCTCAGCTTACGTCGCCTTATGGCGCCTGTGAAGGTTTTCGCCGATAAGACTCTCTCATCTTATTTTCTCAGCTTGGGATTGGAGTGTTGCCGATAAGATTTATCTCTGCCGGGAATTCTTTTGGCTATAAATTCTTTCAATTCATGATCCTCATTCAGTCAGGGACCGATGTTTTATTCTTGGTTTTCATTTGCCTATCTTAACACCTCTCGGATACTGATCGGGAGGTCTTTTTTGGATATAATATAGGTTTTAGAAGAAAAGGATATAAAATTCAAAATAACTTTGATGGGTAAAGTATTACAACTCTTGGAATCAAACTCCTTTTTTTTTCTTTTTTTTTTCAAAATTTAGAAACATAATTTCTGCCCCAGTTTTCTTACTTGGGGATTTTTCTTTTGATTTTTTTTTTATTACCTTATGACCGAGCCGTGAGGCGCCTACGTATCCTCTTTGAGGAATCAGGTCGAACGTAGTTCACTGACTCCTTTATTTTCTTGCGACCTTCAAAAAGTTTTTTTTTTCCATACATTTATTAATGATTCCAAGAGAGGGGTATAAAAAGATAAGTATGGCTCAAAGGGGTAAAGCAAAGGTTAAAAGTGTTTGGATAGAAGAAAGAATTGCCTCCGTCATTTCATTATCCGATAAGCACTAAGTACAAACAAACAAATAAACAACAAAAGAAATTACACATAATATCTTTTGACTGCATCAGAATTGATAGCCATGTCGACGCATCTTCCTTCAACATCCGTCAGACGTAAAGCGCCATTGGATAATACTCTGGTCACAATATACGGCCCTTGCCAATTCGGGGCGAACTTGCCTTTTGCCTCAATCTGATGTGGGAGGATCCGTTTCAATACTTGTTGCCCTACTTCAAATTTTCTGGGGCGCACCTTCTTATTGTATGCTCTTGCCATTCTCTTTTGATACAACTGGCCATGACATACTGCTGCCAATCTTTTTTCATCCATTAAACTCAGCTGCTCTAGTCGGGTTTTGACCCATTCATCATCGTCAATCCCGGCCTCAGCGATAATTCGAAGGGAAGGAATTTCAACTTCTGCTGGTATTACTGCTTCGGTTCCGTATACCAACAAATAAGGAGTCGCACCTATTGAAGTACGAACAGTAGTGCGGTATCCTAACAACGCAAATGGTAGCTTTTCATGCCATTGTCTGGATCCTTCAATCATTTTCCTCAATATCTTCTTTATATTTTTGTTGGCTGCCTCAACTGCTCCATTCGCCTTGGGCCGATACGGGGTGGAATTACGGTGTGTAATCTTAAACTGTTCACATACTTCTCTCATCAAGTTGCTGTTAAGATTAGCACCATTGTCCGTGATTATTATATTTGGGATCCCAAATCTACAAATGATATGGGAATGGACGAAATCCACCACTGCCTTCTTGGTTACAGACTTAAAAGTTTTGGCTTCAACCCACTTAGTGAAATAATCGATGGCTACCAGAATGAACCTGTGACCGTTCGAAGCTGCCGGCTCGATAGGCCCAATGACATCCATGCCCCATGCTACAAATGGCCATGGTGCGGACATTGTGTGCAATTCCATTGGTGGAGAATGAATCAGATCTCCGTGTATCTGACACTGATGGCATTTTCGTACGAAACTGATACAATCATGCTCCATACTGAGCCAATAATATCCCGCTCGCAGAATCTTCTTTGCCAACACATATCCGCTCATATGGGGCCCACAGACTCCAGCATGTACCTCTGTCATCACTATCGTGGCTTGACCTGCATCAATACATCTCAGCAATCCCAGATCTGGGGTTCTTTTGTACAACATTCCTCCACTGAGGAAAAATCCATTTGCCAGTCGTCGAATGGCTCTCTTTTGATCTCCGGTTGCCTGCTCCGGGTATATCCCCATCCTGAGGTATTCCTTGATATCATAAAACCATGGCTCGCCATCCATTTCTTCTTCTATTATGTTGCAGTAGGCATGCTGATCACGAACCTGAATATACAATGGGTCAACATGGATTTTGTCTGGATGGTGCAACATCGATGCTAAAGTGGCCAAAGCATCGGCAACCTCATTGTGAACTCTCGGGATGTGTCTGAACTCCACTGATCGAAATCGCTTGCTCAGATCGTGCAAACATTGTCGATATGGTATAAGCTTCAAATCCCGTGTTTCCCATTCACCCTGGATCTGATGTACTAGGAGGTCCGAGTCTCCCAAGACCAAGACGTCCTGAACATCCATGTCTGCAGCCAATCGTAGGCCCAAAATACATGCCTCATATTCAGCCATGTTGTTAGTACAATAGAAACGTAGCTGAGCTGTAACAGGATAGTGATGTTCCTGTTTCTGAAATAAGTACTGCTCCTACTCCAACTCCTTTTGCATTAGCAGCCCCGTCAAAGAAAAGCTTCCACCCTGGCTCCTCATTCAGTTCTAACTCCTCTATATGTATCACTTCTTCATCAGGAAAATACGTCCTCAAAGGCTCGTATTCTTCATCAATAGGATTCTCAGCCAAGTGATCGGCCAATGCTTGAGCTTTCATGGCCGTCCTCGTCACATAGACAATGTCGAACTCTGTGAGTAATATCTGCCATTTTGCCAATCTTCCTGTGGGCATAGGCTTCTGGAAAATATACTTTAATGGATCCAGACGTGAAATAAGGTAAGTAGTATGTGACGACAGATAATGCTTAAACTTCTGTGCTACCCAAGTTAGAGCACAACATGTCTTCTCAAGTTGAGTGTACTTATTCTCATAGACTGTAAACTTCTTGCTGAGATAATAGATGGCTTGCTCTTTTCTTCCTGTGATGTCGTGTTGACCCAACACGCAACCAAACGAATGATCCAGGACCGTTAGATAAAGGATTAATGGCCTCCCCGACTCAGGTGGAACCAATACAGGTGGATTGGATAAATAACCTTTGATCTGGTCAAATGCCTCCTGACATTCTGCCGTCCATTCTATCGCGGCATCTTTCCTCAGCAATCGAAAGATGGGTTCACAAGTTGTTGTGAGCTGAGCGATGAATCTGCTGATATAGTTCAATCTTCCCAACAGACTCATTACTTCTGTTTTATTCCTTGGTGGCGGCAATTCCTGGATGGATTTGATCTTTGACGGATCCAACTCAATGCCTCGCCGACTGACGATAAATCCTAACAGCTTTCCAGATGGAACACCAAATGCACATTTGGCTGGGTTGAGCTTAATGTCGTACCTTCGAAGCCTTTGGAAAAACTTCCTAAGGTCTGCTACGTGGTCTTCCTGATGCTTGGATTTGATGATCACATCATCTACGTACACTTCGATCTCTTTGTGTATCATATCATGGAACACAGTAGTCATTGCTCTCATGTATGTTGCCCCAGCGTTCTTCAAACCGAATGGCATTACCCGATAACAATAAGTCCCCCATGGCGTAATGAAAGCTGTTTTCTCTGCATCTTCTTCATCCATCAAAATCTGATGATACCCAGCGTAGCAATCCACAAAGGAGCCGATTTCTCGCCCGGCGCAATTGTCGATCAAGATATGGATATTGGGCAATGGAAAGTTATCCTTTGGGCTTGCCCTGTTCAGATTACGGTAGTCGACGCATACCCTGATCTTCCCATCTTTCTTTGGTACTGGCACTACATTAGCCAACCAATCAGGATATCGAGAGACCCGAATAACCTTTGCTTGCAGTTGCTTGGTTACTTCTTCTTTAATCTTCACACTCATATCTGTCTTGAACTTCCTCAGTTTCTGCTTGACGGGGAGGCATGTCGGGTCAATGGGTAATTTGTGAACCACTAGCTTGGTGCTTAAACCCGGCATGTCGTCATACGACCATGCAAAAACATCTTTAAACTCAATGAGTGCTTTGATTAATTCTTCCCTGATGCTAGGCTCAATGTGGATGCTGATTTTGGTTTCTCGGACATTATCCGCATCCCCTAGATTTACAGCCTCGGTGTCATTCATATTAGGCTTGGGTTTCTCTTCAAATTGGCATAGTTCTCGGTTTATTTCTTCGAAGGCTTTATCCTCATCATATTCAGACTCATCGTCATAATCGATCTCTTGTATCATTAAATCAGAGTCAGATTGATTTATTAGACTAGGTCGAAGATCCGTCGTGCATGCCATGTCATTAGAACCAGTAAAAAGAGAACTGTTCAGAAAGAGAAAAGAATAAAACAAAATTAAAATGAGACAAGAAAAGAATTTTATTAAAATGCGGGATAACAGGGTTCACACTTTTACAAGATAAAATGAGATTTGGATTACACCCTGAATAATCCGAAAAATAAAAAAGCAAAAATCAAAGCCTACTACCAGGACTCTCCCCGAGTAGGAAGAGGAGTAACCGTCCAATTGTTGGTTTTGGCTTCAGGCCCCATAAACTGTATGTCTGTTCCACTGGAACCCTCTCCGACTTCTACCATATTGACATTAGTGAACAATCTTTCGAAACTCTGATTCAGATCCCCGTCAATCCCAATCAATCGCCCGAGAACTTTCGGGACTGGTGACCCCTTGGCGCTTGCTCTAACAAAAGATCTTGAGAGACGTGGCACAGGTTTGGGAAGAAACCAAACTTTCTTCTTCATTTTCCGAGCTCGTTTTACATCTGCCGCAGTCGGTTTGAACCCCAACCCAAAGGTCTCCAAATTCTTGGGCAAGGAAACAGGTTGAACAATTCCCTGAAGTTCAGCTCCCAAGCCTTTTCCTGGCATAAACCCATTACCCAGCATTTCTGAAACCATCATAACCGTTGCGGAAGCTATCCTAGGATGCTGAATGATTTCACCCTCGGGGAACTTGTTTGCCGACACTGCATCAAAAATCTGGTAGACCCAGGGACCTTTGTCATCATTGGTCTCTATGAAGGGTACAATGGCGCCTCCTACGGTGCACGCAGTGTCCTCGCCGTGCAACACGACCTCTTGTCTATCCCACTCGAACTTGACCATCTGATGCAAGGTGGATGGCACTGCTTTGGCTGCATGGATCCACGGTCGTCCCAACAGAAAGTTATAAGATACCGTAGCATCTAATACCTGGAATTCCATGGTAAACTGGACTGGACCGATGGTCAACTCAAGTATAATATCCCCCACGGTGGCTGTTCCATTTCCGTCAAATCCTCGGACGCAAATGCTATTCTTTTGGATTCTTCCGTGGTCGATCTTCAATTGGTTCAGGGTGGATAATGGACAAATATTGGCACTTGAGCCGTTATCCACTAATGCCCGAGTAACTGCCGAATCTTCACATTTGACAGTTAGGTAGAGAGCTTTATTATGCTCCGTGCCCTCCACTGGCAGATCATCATCTGAAAATGTTACCCTGTTCACCTCGAAAATTTTGTTGGCAATCGTTTCCAGGTGATTTACAGAAATCTCATTGGGCACATGAGCTTCATTCAGTATCTTCATCAGGGCCCGACGATGTTCATCCGAATGGATTAATAATGATAGCAGTGAGATCTGGGCCGGTGTTTTCTTCAATTGTTCGACCACGGAGTAATCCTGCACTTTCATCTTCTTTAAGAAATCCTCAGCTTCTTCTTCTGACACAGGTTTCTTTATTGCAGCTGGATTGGGTCTTCTCAACTCTGCCGGAGCAAAACACCGTCCTGATCGAGTCAGTCCCTGCGCCTCACAACTATTCTCCTCCACTTGTTGTCCCTTGTACATCACCACTGCCTTCTCATACTTCCAAGGCACAGCCTTGCTATCCATCATTGGTGTTTGGACTACTGGTTTTATGATGACCGGTTCCCTACAGACCCCTTTCACAACAACCACGGGTGCAGATGATGCTCCCGTTATTACCAACTTGGCTGGTTCTGGTTTCCTTGTAGCGGCAGATGGATTCTTCCCCAATATCACCACTGGCTTGACATCTTCCCCCTTCAACTGTACCCCTGCTTCCTCATTGATCGATTTTTCTTTTGGAGTGGCACGGATCATCATCACTGTCTGTGGGGGTTTCTTCGGCTCCCCTCCTTCGTGCACAAGCTCGATCATGTGGGCTTCAGGGTGCTTTGGCAATGGGTTCTGGTTAATGTTAGGTGCCTCCGGTGCCTGTACCTCGATCTTGTTGGTATCAATAAGATCTTGTATTGCATGTTTCAGCCTCCAACATTTCTCGGTATCATGTCCGGGAGCTCCCGAACAATATTCACATCTTACCGAGTGATCCATATTTTGGGGTAAGGGATTTGGTAATCTAGGCTCAACAGGATTTAATAAACCCAACTGCCTCAATTTGTGGAACAAGGCAATATAAGTTTCCCCCAACTCAGTAAAAGTTCTTTGCCTCTGCAATCTTTCATTTCTGGCGGCCGGATTTCCCCTGAAACCCATCCCTGGAGGGTTCCTGTAGGCTCTTGGTGGTGGATAGGTGTTTTGTGGTGGTGGGTATGTGTTATGTGGAGGTGGGTATGTATTGTGGGGAACCGGCGCGCGCCATTGTGGGCGAACCGGAGGTTGGGTGTATGTCTGGGCTTGATGGACGGTGAAATGTTGTTCTTGTGGTTGGTAGTAGGGTTGTGGAGGGTAATTTGGAATGTGTGGGTAGTTTAGACGATGGGGTCTGGGTTGGTAATGAGGGGAAGGACCTCTAGATCTGGACCAATTGTCGGCCTCTAATGTCGTGACCTCCTCTCTCCTTTTCTTCCCTAGCGCACCTCCCGTGCCGCTCTGAATGGCCTGAGTTGTTGCCTTAATTGCCGAATAACTCAGGATCTTATTGGACTTAAGTCCCTCTTCTATCATACCTCCCATTTTCACAACTTCATTAAATGATTTGCCAACTGACGTCACCAAGTGACCAAAGTAAGTTGGCTCGAGAGTTTGTAAGAAGTAATCCACCATTTCTCCTTCTCTCATTGGGGGATCAACTCTGGCTGCCTGTTCTCTCCATCGGAACCCAAATTCCCGGAAGCTCTCTCCGGGTTTCTTCTCGAGCTTTAGCAATGTGAGACGGTCTGGGACTATCTCAAGGTTGTATTGGAAATGTCCTGCGAAAGCCTGTGCCAAGTCATCCCAGGTGTACCACCTGCTCGGATCTTGTCTTGTATACCACTCTAACGCCGACCCGCTCAAACTCTGGCCAAAGTAAGCTATTAATAGCTCATCTTTGCCCCCTGCTCCCCTCATTTTGCTACAAAAACCTCGTAGATGTGCCATAGGATCACCATGCCCTTCGTATAAATCGAACTTGGGCATTTTGAACCCTGCTGGTAATTGAACGTCAGGGAAAGGGCATAGATCCTTGTAAGCCACGCTGACTTGGTTACCTAACCCGTGTATGTTCCTGAAGGATTGCTCCAGGCTTTTAAATTTCCGCATCACCTCGTCCTGCTCTGGGCTCTTAGCCGGCTTTTCAATCTCCGCCGGGACCTCAAAGTGGGGATTATAGGTATGTGGCTCGGGTGCTTTGAATGTGAGTTCAGGGGGGTAATATTGTGTATCGTGAGCCTGAAACAGTGGCTCACTAGATGATCTGTGCAATGGGGCTGGGGGAGGTGCCACAAAGACGGGAACATTTGGTGGAGGAGGGTTTTGAGTGGGTGGTGGAGCTTGGGAATCATAAGCCTCTCTTCCCTGATAATAGTGATGGCTTGGGAAACTTGTTGAAGGACCGGGAGAGGGGTATTCCGGCGTGTGTGTTGGTTGGAGGGTAGGAGTAACGGGTAGTTCTTGCCCCTTCTGGGCTCTAGCTAAGGCTATCTGCATTTCATTCATTTCTAGCCTCATTTTTTCCATTTTCTCCAGGGCTTCCTTCAGCATCTGATTGGCCGTTTTTTCTGACTCAACGCTGTTGTCTGACCCAGTCATGCTTTCTGGTATAGGACCTTTTGATCTTGTCTGATAATGGTACGGTGCCAGTACGCTCTAACAACTAACTGATATTGATTGGAAAAAACAACAAACTTGTCAGTGGTAGAGTCTTAACAGATATTGTAATTGCACGTTAGGGGGATGCAATGCTCCTAGGCAGTTAATCATTTCTAACATGCTTTTGCTCTGACCGCATGCATCATCCCGGCCTATTTTTGCTCTGACAAATATATATATATATATATATATATATATATATATATATATATATATATATATTTTTTTTTTTTTTTTTTTTTTTTTTTTACGGTCGAATCCTATAGAGATTGCCTACGTATCGTGACCCCGCACGAATCAGACCAAGCGTAGTTCGTGCCATAAGACCAAATATATTTTTTATTTTTATTTTTTATTACTCAAAAATAATGCTATTACAAGCCATCACAAAAAAACAAAAAATACAGACTTTATATATATATATATATATATATATATATTTTTTTTTGAGAATGTTTGAAGAAAAGAAAAAAACATATGGGTAGACAACAGACTCGAAAAACAAACAAGTGCAAGATTGAACTAGGGATACATTAAAGCTTTGAATTTTGGTGCCCGCGAGGCATCATTCGGCCTTTCCGCGGGCTTGGGGGCCAGGCTTCTTTGCAAGCTTTTTAGTTCCTCCATGATCTGATGGACATAACCCATGATTGAGGCAAATAGGACATCACGAGGCATCTCTTCACATGTTAGGCACTTTGTGGTGATATAGCGCCCTATATCATTGATCCTACCCCTGATTCTATCCCTCTCTATGCACAGCTGTTCTATCCGTTGATTCTTTAGTCCCAATATTCGAGTATTGTCAATGAGCTGCTCTTGGAACCTCTCCATTTGTTCTTCCATCCGGGCTATCGACTCATGGCAGTGTTCTCTATATGTTCTAGCATCCTGGGCTTGTTTGAGGACCCGATTATTGAGAATGGAGTTTATCTCTCTCAATGTCGCAACACTCATTTCGTAGTCCCTTTTTACTTGCCATAGGTGCTCTCTCCGTGATGTTGTAACTGTAGCCCACCTGACCCGCATTCTTGTTATACAAGCCTGGGATCTCTCCAAGCCTTCTCGGCTTTGGCTGACTTGATTTCTCAATTCCGCTATCAACCTTTCATCAGATCGACGTTTCTGTCGGTCACTATCACTCTTACTGACTTGGCGGATTCGGGCTTTCAGTGCCTGGTTTTCTTTGGCTAATTTGTTCTTCTCACCCTGCTCTGAGGCTACTTGAACGTTGTTTTCAAACATAAGCCTTTCAATTTGTCGCTTCAGCTTACCGATTTCAACCCGGTAGCCTTCCTCTCTCACTAACCAGCCCCACTGTTCCTGCAAATCATCCGTAAATTGTTGGACGTGAGCTCTTTTGGCAGGCCTATGACGAATCTGGAACCTTTTCCCGAACCAAACATCGTATTTTGGGTCTACCTCACCCTTAGCCAGCTCTCGAACCATAGTCTTGGGTTCAAGGAATCTACATTCGTGCCACATCTTTCTAATTTTTCCTTCGGGGAACACGACTCCTGGACTCAACTCAATGGCGTGCTTGCTTAGATCCTCATCAGTGGGAATTACCTGAAATCTTCCTAGTTGGCGCAGTACCCGATGAGGAGCATATGGTTGGATGCTACGAAGTCCCATCAAAAGAACATGACATTCCTCGGCCGCCATGTATATTACCTCAGTATCATTCAACCACCCAAATGCCCATTCAACTTGGTCGGCTGTTGTTGACCTCAATTGTGCAAGCCATGCTTCGACGCCTTCGGGAAATATGACGCCTGTCATTCGTTTCTCAAAGCCGCTAATGCAGTTTCTCTCAGTCAACCCGTGGTTCATGTATCCCACTCGGTGATGGAGGTGTTCTTGCATCCACAGCTGGAGTAACAGATTGCATCCCTGAAAGAACTTGCCTCCTTCTCGGCATATAGTTAAAGCTCGGTAGATTTCGGACAAAATCAAAGGAACCACAGTACTGTCGGTTCTTTTGATTGCAACATCGGCCATCCCTACAAGGCCTATCTCTATTTTTTTATCTTTGCGGGGACAGACCACAACTCCCAGAAATGTTGTGATAAATGCCAAAGTACGTCTTGCTTCCCACTTGATTCTGTTCCCAGTGTGAATTAATCCGAGGTTTGGTTCTTCCAAACCCTGAGGAATTCCGTACCGTTGATACAAGAATTGGAGAGTACAACATCCCTTCGACAAATCATCATTCTGTACCTTCCGACTAATGCTTAGCAAATCCAAGAACGCGTGCGGAGATACTGGTCTTGGTGAAAGTAAATACTGCCCTCTTAGTTTCCCATTCAACCCCGCATATCCGGCGACTTCCTCTAGTGTAGGTGAAAGTTCAAAGTCAGCAAAACGAAACACGTTGCGTGTTGGGTCCCAAAACGGTATTAGAGCCTCGATGATATCTGTCCTTGGCTTGATATTCAACAGATCGACAAAACCTCCCAAAACTCTTTCCACTATCTTTATACTATCCTTTCCCATATCATTCCACCACATGTGGAGTTGCGAAGGGACCTCGCTACACACTGAGAATGGTTCATTTTGACTTGTGCTCATCCTGCACATTTATTATAGTGATTAAAGAAGGAAAAACTTTTATTTGACTTAAAAACTATCTATATTTTAAAGAAATATTTTTTGGACTTTAAATTTTTTTTTTTTTTTTTTTTGAAAAAAACTTTTAAGGAGAAAGGAAATATTTTTGAACTAATATTCTGAATTTATGAAAGAAATACTACAGAAAAAAAATATTTTTGAATTTTATTTTGAATATCTTTTAATCAAATAAATGGGATTTTGAAATTAAAAGGAAATATATTTTTTTTAAAAAAAATAATTTGAGGTCTAAAAGAAAAACTTTCTAAAGAAGTGAGTAATGTTAAATATTTTTGGATTTTTTTTTTTTTTGAATACAGTGAGCCGAAACCAAAGAGGTTTGCCTCTGATCTCACATCCGGTGAGAATCAGACCCGCGTAGTTCAGGCTATAAACTAACTAATTTTTGAAAACAAACAAATTTTTCCTTTTTCTTTTATAGCAAAAAAACTATTTTCCTTTTTTTTTTATCTTTTTTTTTTTTTGAAAATAAAGCAAATTAAAATAAAAGAATTATTCCTACACACTAAGCAAACAAACAAAAAAAAATATATATGTTTTTTTTTAAAAAAAAATTCGGCAGCATTTCGACAGTACTTGGACAATGATTTTTCTAAATTAATCATCTAACTTTCCACTTGCTATTTTTATTTTATTTTATTCTTTACACTCCCGAGACTCAGAAGCCGGTCAACATGCAAGACCGAGCAAATAAATGCACATAAAACAAATAAGATGCATCAGGATGGTCATTTTCATTTTTGGTGCACCTGTCCTAGACAGACCCAACCCCTGTGTTGAGCCTCCAAAGTCAGATGCACGTGATGCAAACAAACGTTCCTACTAGGGATCCGGCATGTGGCTTTGTTATACTAGGTTCAGAACCTGGGTGTTTGTTCTAGACCTGGCTTACCCGAGCAGACAACTCGAGCCGAGGGGGGGTAGCGTACCGGGAATACAGAAGCTTCACCGGCTTAGCAACTTGTCCGAACCTCGTTCTAAATTGGGTTTTTACACTATACAGAAAAGAAGTCGTACGAAGTACACCCTTCTTCATGATTTAGAAGACTCAGAGAGGAGATGGGTTTCGGCACAGTTTATACACAGTTCATGTAATATCAAAGCGGTAAAAGCAGCATTTAGCACATTAGGCTCAAACATGTAAAAATCAGATAAAACCAAATATAACAATTTATATGAGCTCGAATTTCTAACCCTGAACCACTGGTTCTGGTATTTATCCCCAGCAGAGTCGTCAGAGCTGTCACACCTCCTTTTTCCGACCCCGCGAAGGGCGAAGGGAGTTTTTCCAATTAAAGGACAATCGAAACGGGATTGGTTTAATTATTTCAGAGTCGCCACTTGGGAGATTTAGGGTGTCCCAAGTCACCAATTTTAATCCCGAATCGAGGAAAAGAATGACTCTATATTACAGTCTGCGTACCAGAAATCCGGATAAGGAATTCTGTTAACCCGGGAGAAGGTGTTAGGCATTCCCGAGTTCCGTGGTTCTAGCACGGTCGCTCAACTGTTATATTCGGCTTATTTATCTGATTTTTAATACAATTATGAACCATGTGCAAATTTTATCTTTTACCGCTTTATTATTATAATTATTATTTTTTAGGAATGTGAACATCGCTTAAAACATATCTTTGGATTGTGTCACATGAAATGCACCCACAATACGAAACATATTTTATTTGATGTTTTAGGATTTAGATTTGGGTCGCATGAAATGCGCATCCGAGTTTAAGAAGGTAAAATTAATTAAATCGCGCCTAAAGAGTCTAACGCGTCATTATCTTTTGGGAAGGAAGTGAAATTCACTAAACAATCCATCCCAAATTCTAAGTAATTTTTTTTAAAATAATTAAATAAATAAATGAGATTGGAGAATCCTATACATTTGTATTATTTACATCTATTTATTTTTAGCGAAATCCTTTAATAATATCCTTTAATGACAACCTTTTTATTATTACTAAGTTTTTTATAAATATAAAATCAATATCTACATTCTTGAAAATGACATATTAAATAGAAGAGAAAAACAGATATTAACAGAAAGTAATAAAATTATAATCATAAATACAACATGGAATTATCGAAAAGTAAAAAAATAAAAAAAAACTAATTATCCCATAGTTGGATTAAAATTCAAATTATTAGTAAGACTTAAGCTTATTGAAACTAATTATTTACAAATACTGAAAATTGAAAGAAATAAAAATAAAAACTTGAGTACTAAATCATATTTCTAAAAATTTAAACAATTTAACATTAACTAACTTTGTTTTAATTCATCATGTCCTAATACTTGTTTGCAAACTAATTCATGTTATAACTGAAATTGACTACATGATTCGGATTAACTTATCGTTGACGAAAAACCTTATGAATAAGGAACTTAGTTAATTTTTGCCAAACTGATTCAATAACGCCATTTTTACGTTATTTCTTCTATATTTTTTTTATTTAAACAATTTTAATTAATAATCAGGTTTAAATATATTTCCTAATAATCTGGTAAAGACGTTATTTAATATGTCGCTATAATATGCCTAGTTATGCCGATGACAGTGATTTACGGAATAATAATACATGAATAACCTAAATACAATACAAAAAATTAAATTAAACTAAATTAAAAATTTAACACTCCATTCTTCATTTCAGCTTACAAAATGCCAAAATTACAGTTGTGTACCTGATATTGTCAATATAAGAAGAAGAAAGTCAGCAACGTAATACGTAACACAGCAACAGCAACAATAACCAGCAATAACCAGTCAACGAAAATCCCAGTGACAGCTTTGAAAAATTCAAAATAAAATCCAGGAATGCCGAAAATAATGGACAGAAACCAAAGGAAATTTTCAGATTTTTGAAAGGCTAGTTAATCTTCAACCCTTAATTTCTACACCTGTATACCAGAATATTTATCAGGTGTGTACTACTTTCTCTTCTAATTTTCAATTTTTTTTCTTTGTATGTTTTTCTTTTCTTGAGAGTTTCAAGTTTTTTTTTTCGGAATAAATGTTCAGCTTTTTTTTTCAATCTCTTTTTTTCTGTCCTTTCTCTTGTGTTCAAGACTTCACATATATATATCCCATCCCATAAATCAATTAAAATCAATCCCTTTCTCTACCAAACCCATTATCTTCCCACTCATCCCCATTACATTAAATAAATATATCACACCACCCCATTATATTTTGTCCCCCATGCTTTATTTAAAATAATGCAAGATTCCCCTTTAATTTAAATCTTGTCCCCCCTTTATATTAAATAATCATATCACAACCCACCCCATTTCATTTTGTCCCCCATGCTTCAAATAAACAATTTCACAAAAATGTACAATTCCTAAACTACCCCTTCCGACCTTACTGAAATTACCAAACTACCCCTGAACGTATTACAAATTTACCAAACTACCCATCAGCTATAACACATCAATTAATCAAACTTAACCAAAATATAGACAATATGATCAATTTCTAACAATGTTCAAACAACAATATGAACACGGATGAACATCATAACAACAATATCACATGAACATGATTTTAACAACATTTCAACAACAAATCACATGAACACAAATTGAACAACAAAGAACAACTAAAATTTGATTGAACAATATTTTAGCAACAAACAATCCTATTTTCGGATTCAACAACAACAAACAAAGTATGAAGATTTCTAAATTCAATCATATTGAACTTAAAATCAACTCTAACAACATTACAACAAACAATTCTTATATTAAACTTTAAACAAGATTATGAGAACAATTCAAGCAATAATCATAAATGGTAAACAAGAAATCAAACTATACAAAAATTCGGATTCAAGATCATCAAAACAAAGTATGAACATGAATGAATCTATTTTAAGACAACAAAACATGACGGATTAAACGATTAAAACAATATATTCCTTTAATACAACTAAATTCTTTAAACAAATAACAAGATCGACGAAGAAACAATTATGAACTTAAACTTGAACTTAACAATATTAACAATTTCTAACAATACATAAACACATGAAATAAATTGAAGAAATAGTTGATTAAATTTCAATTTGAATCTAACAAACATCAAACTAACAAATACTTACTTAAACAATAATACAAACATGAAATAAACATGAAAACAACTAATTAAACTTTTATTTTGAAATCTGAAAATTAATTTAACAAACAACATGAACATGAACAAAACCAAAAAAATCAAATATCTAACCATAGACATGAACAAAGCAAACATTCGCCGATTTTAGATTCGAAAAATATCAAAACAAAATAACAGACGAAATAAAATTTAAAAACTACTAACCGGATTGAAACGACAAACAACGACCAAACAAACAATGAATCTTGACGAGCCTCGACCAAAGCTCGAACCAACGATGAATAAAATGAGCAGACCACGATGAACTTGGCCATGGAAGCAACGGAGACGCGATAGAAGGCGATGAACGGAGGCAGCTGGAGCTTCGACGAGAAGCAGGAGCTTCAACGAGCAGCAGTAGCTTCGACGAGCAGCAGTAGAAGAAGGCTGAAGCAGAAGCAGCGGGGAGCAAAATGGCTGCGTCAATGGCGGGTCCGGGCAGCAGCTGCGACGGAGAAGCAGCAGCATGGTCTTCTTGGTCGATGATGAAGCAGTGGCGACGGGGAAGATGAAAGCAGATATCGCAGCAGCATGAAGTGAGGAAGAAGCAGCGGCAACGTGGGTTACACCATAACGAAGACGATGAAGCAAAGGCAACGATGGTTAGAGCTCGACGAAGATGATGAAGCCAAAACAACGATGGTGTTATGGTGGAGCTGGGGACGGCATGGTCGCAACTGAGGACGACAGGCGAAGCTATGGGAGGCAGCCATGGATGGGGTGTGAGGAAAACTTGGAGAAGAAGAAGCAAAGGGAGGGGGGGGGCGGATGTGTTCTTTAGGTTTTTTAGGGTTTTTGTTTTTTTTTCTTTTGTTTTGTTTTGTTTTTGTTTTTGTAAAAATGAAAGACAAAAGGGGGTTTGGGTCTTTTGGGTTATGGACTGGGTCGACCCAGTTCGAAATGGACTGGGTCGTAGCGAAGATTGGGCCATTTTTTAGGCTTGTGGCTTAAATTTGAAGAAGAGGCCCAATTCCGACTTTCTTTATATTTTCGCTCTTTTTTCTTCTTTTATTTCTCTAAAACTAAATTATAAAAATACTTAAACTATTATTAAGAATTAAATTAAGTTATAAAAGCGCAAATTAACTCCCAATAACAATTAACGCACAATTAAGTAATAATTAAGCATAAAATTGTATATTTGGACATTAAATGCTAAAAATGCAAACGATGCTTATTTTTGTAATTTTTAATTTTTTGTAAACAAATTTAATTAGTAACAATTATAGAATTAAATCCTACATGCAAATGCGACATATTTTTGTATTTTTTATTAATTTAACAAATAAACACGCACAGACAAATACAAATAATTATTCAAAATATCACAAAATATCACCAAATTGCACACCAAAGAAAAATCATTTTATTTTTGAATTTTTGGGAGTAATTCTCATATTGGGCAAAAATCACGTGCTTACACATTGGTCAAGCCAAATGTCATAATCAAGTACTCATAATGACCAGGATGTGTTTTAAAGGCTATTTTATGAACATCTGATGTTGCTATCCTTATCTGGTGATAACCAGCCCTCAAGTCTATTTTGGAATAGACCTGAGATCCCCCCTAGCTCATCCAGTAACTCCTCTATGATTGGGATTGGGAACTTATCCTTTACAGTTGCCTTGTTTAAGGCTTTATAGTCCACACACAACCTATAAGAGCTATTCTTTTTCCCTACTAGTACCACATGTGATACATAAGGGCTTGAACTATATTGGATAATCCCTTGTTTCAGTATCTCCTTGATCATAGTCTCAATTACATATTTTTGAAGTGGAGAGCACCTATAGGGCCTTGAATTCATGGGTGAGGTGCCTTCCACTAGTGGAATATGGTGATCAAAAACACCCCTAGAAGGTGGCAATTAAGTTGGTTCTCCAAACACATCTGCATACTTCTCAAGCACCCTTCTAACTTCTGTAGGTTGCTCTTCCAACTGATCCTCTTCCAACTCTGTGCCTTTAGTTTCTGCTGCCTGTACCTTTACCATGAAGATTTGAGATCCTCCCACTATCATTTTCTCCAATGACTTGGCTTTCACGGTCTTGAACTTAGGTTGTATTCCCTTTAAGGTCAACAACTTGCCTTGGTACTCAAACTCCATCAACAATTTCTTAAAGTTGAACTTGATGTCATCTAAAGGATATAGCCACTGAATTCCAAGGACTACATCACTTTTCCCAATGCGAAATACTAGGAAATCATTTTGGAACACAGTTCCCTGCATCAACCATTGGACCCCTTTACACATGCTATCTATGGGTACTTCTCTTCCATCTGCCACTTGTACCAACTGAGGTTTGATTTTGCTGATTTTGCACCCTAGCCTTTTAGCTGTGTCTTCATCTATAAAATTGTGTGTTGATCCACAATCTATGAATATCTCTAAGGGTTGCTGCTCAGTAAAACCTCTGAGTCTTAGAGTTTGGTACCCCATTGTCCCATTCAAAGCCTGCAATGATATGGCACAGTTCTCCAAAGCTTCTATCTCTGTTGCTTCTTCTCCCTCTTCTCCCACTGCTACTACTTCTTCTTCTTCTATAATTCCACACTCTTACACTTCTAATGAGAACAACTTCCTTTTAGCTTGACACTTATATCCTACCACATACTTCTCATCACAAAAGAAGCATAAGCCTTGTGCTCTTTTTTCTTCCATTTCTGTAGGAGTGAGTCTTCTCCTCTTGGTGTTGTCTAACTTATCTGTAGTAGGATTCCTAGGTACATTAGCATTGTTGCTTGACTGAATGCCTGTCCTTGATTCCTATTCCAAGAATTCCCTGTTGCCGAGGCTTTTATGGCCTTACTTTGGGTAGTAAAGCTAGCCTCATGAAGTCTAGCTAGATAATATGCTTGGGGAAAGGTACATGGGTTCCCTACCTTGACTGCATGACCCAACTCAGACTTAAGATTATGCAAGCAGATGCTAATGGCATGCTCAACTGAGATGTCCAAACTAGTCATTACCCCCACAAAAGCCTTTTGATAGTGCTTAGCTGAACCAGTGTGTTTGATGCTCATTATCTCTGTCATAGGATCTGAGTATTCAGCACCAAAGCTGTCACATAAGGCCCAAATATACTCCTCCCAACTAGGTAATGACAATTTCTCCCTGCTCCTCATATACCCCAGATGCCATTTGTCACGACCCTAAACCCGGACCCAATCGTAATGGCGCCTCTCGTGAAGACAAGGCCAGCGGACACTACCCATTTCAGTTATTAATAGTTAAGCATTAAGAAACAGTCTAAGCATGATCAAATAAATCGAGGTTTAAGCAGTTAATAGCATAATTTGCAGAAAAGAACCCAACAGAGCCCGATACCGGGGTGTAACTAGTCATGAGCATCTAACAAAATGGAATACTCAAAATATATATAACTATAGAGTTTAATACAAAAACTAAGAACATGAAGAAGTAATATAGGGAAGAGCTCTAGACTGCGAATGCCAACAACTACCTAGAGACTCCTCGGATCCGCCTGAGCCGGAAAATGATCATCACTCGGGAGCGGGACCAGATACGCCTGAATCTGCACACAGGGTGCAGGGAGTAAATTGAGTACTCCAGCTCAGTGAGTAATAATCATAAATATATACTGAAAGCAGGAAATCACGTAAGGCACAAAGCATGCTATAATGAAGCAGTAAAACCATTTAAAACAGTGAACCAGTGAAAGATAGGTGAAATCCTTTAACTCGATTTAACTTCATGAAAAGCCTTTTTCCACAATTAAACAGGTAGTTGACAGTCAATTATGAAATAAACATATAAAGTTTCACCCCTCGGGCACAATATCAATAAATCCGCCCCTCTAGCAACATCTCAGAACAATACCAGCCCATCGGGCAATCACATAGAACAATACCAGCCCATCAGGCTCAATCTCACATCACAATGGGTACCCGCGCTCACTGGGAGTGTACAGACTCCTGGAGGGGCCCCTTACTGCCCAAACACAATATCAAGCCACCTCGTGGCATCATTACTAGGCCCTCAGCCTCATATCAATCAAGCCACCTCGTGGCATACATATCTCAGGCCCTCAGCCTCATAATTGGTATCAAATGTTTCCTCACAACATAGGCCATCGGCCTTACTCAGTCAAAATCATCATAAGCCACTCGGGCAATAGTAAAACATGATTCTCAGACCAAAATATCATTTAAAAGATCATGTAAGTGTTAAAATAGAGTAAACGTGGCTGAGTATGAAAACAGTGAAATATAACATGACTGAGTTCAAGTATAAAGTTAAAACAGTGAGGAAATACCAGTAAAAATCCCCCGAAGGGTTCAAATAGTTGGCACAAGGCCCAAATATGACATTCAGCCCAAATCATGGTGATAACAAATAGGTTTCAGTCAAATACGCGGTAAAATAGTCATTCGGGACGGACCAAGTCACAATCCCCATTAGTGCACGACCCCACGCTCGACATCAAGCGTGTGCGTCACCTCAATATAGCACTATGATGTACAATCTGGGGTCTGAAACCCTAGAACATCATTTACAATCATTACTCACATCGAACCGGTCAATTCTCTAGCTCGCGACGCCTTTGCTCCTCAAATTGGCACCCACTCGCGTCGAATCTATCCAAAATTAGAACGAGTATGTCAAAATATACTAAAGGAACGAAGCCCAAGCGAAAATAATTAAAATACGACACAAATCCCGAAATACCAAAACCCGACCCCCGGGCCCACGTCTTGGAATTCGATACTTTTTACATCAATAGATTTCTTATCTCCCCACAAGTTCATATATATCAAAAGTTCCGAAATCCGACCTCAAATGGTCCTTCAAATACTCAAGCAAAGGTCTAAGTTTCCAAGCCCTAGTTTCCTAATTTTAGCCCTTAAATTCCATTAATCAAAGCCCTAATCCGTGAAATAATAGCATAGGAACGAGTTTTAGGTCCAAATTCCTTACCTCAATGAAGTTCCCTTGAAATCCCTCTTTCAAATCGTCCAAAAAGCTCCAAAGCCGAGATAGAAATGGTGAAAATAGCTCAAAATCGCGAAGGACACAACTTATACCTTCTGCCCAGGCATTTTCGCATCTGCGGCCCTATTTACCGCTTCTGCTGTACCAAATTTGCGATTCTTTATCTGCTTCTACGAAAATCAATTAATTCACCACTTTCCGCATCTGCGGCATCGCAGGTGTGGTCCCTATAACCGCTTCTGCGGTTCTTGCCATCTTCCCAGCTTCTGCGACCGCTTTCCCGCATACGTGGCGTCGCACCTGCGGTCCCCAATCCGCAGGTGCGAAAATACCAAAAGCAGCAAAATCTGCATCTGTAACAATTTTTCAAACTCCCTGTCAACCATCCGAAATCACCCCGAGGCCCCCGGGACCTCAACCAAAGGCACCAACATATCCTAAAACCTTATTCAAACTTGTACCAATCTTCAAAACACCTCAAACAACATCAAATCAACCAAAACACATCGGATTCAAGCCTAAGTTCCCAAAATCTTCTGAATTTTGCTTTTGATCAAAAGCCCAATCAAACCACGTCCGAATGACCTGAAATTTTGCACACACATCTCAAATGACACGATGGAACTACTATACCTCTCGGAATTCCATTCTGACCCCTATATCAACTTCGCCAATTCAAGCCTAAATCTACTTCGAACATACAAAACTCATTCTAATCGCGCTCCTAAGTCCCAAATCACCTCCCGAAGCTAACCGAACCATCAGAACTCATATCCGAGCCCTCTAACACATAATTCAACATCAGGTTGACCTTTCCAACTTAAGCTTCCTCAAAAAAGACTAAGTGTCTCAAACCTTACCAAAATCATTCCGGATTCGATCCGACCAACCTGAGACCACACAACACGGATAAACAAAGCATAAAGAAGCAGAAATGGGGAAAACGGAGTGGTAACTCATGAGACGACTGGTCGGGTCGTCACATCCTCCCTAACTTAAACAAACGTTCGTCCTCGAACTAGTCAAGAAACATACCTGAAGCCTCAAATAGGTGAGGATATCTGCTCCGCATCTCCTGCTCGGTCTCCCAGGTAGCCTCCTCCAAGGGCCGACCTCCTCACTGCACTTTCACCGAAGATATATCCTTTAACCTTAACTTTCGAACCTGACGACCCAAAACGGCTACTAGCTCCACATCATAAGTCAAATCATCATCCAACTGAACCGTGCTGAAATCCAAAACATGAGACGGATCTCCAATATTCTTTCGGAGTATAGAAACATGAAATACCGGATGCACACTCGATAAGTTGGGTGGCAAGGCAAGCTCATAAGCCACCTCCCCAATCCTCTGAAGCACCTCAAAAGGCCCAATGAACTGCAAACTCAATTTCCCTTTCTTCCCAACTCTCATAACACCCTTCATGGGTGAAACCTTCAATAGAACCTTCTCGCCCACCATGTAGGACACATCCCGAACCTAACTATCAACATAGCTCTTTTGCCTTGACTACGCTGTACGAAGCCTCTACTGAATCACCTTCACCTTCTCTATGGCATCCTGCACCAAGTCTGTCCCTAATAGCCTAACCTCACCGAGCTCGAACCAACCAACTAGAGATCTACACCGCCTCCCATACAAAGCCTCATATGGAGCCATCTGAATACTCGACAGGTAGCTGTTGTTATAAGCAAACTCCGTAAGCGGTAGGAACTGATCCTATGACCCTCCGAAATCAATGACACAAGCACGCAATATGTCCTCTAATATCTGAATAGTGCGCTCGGTCTACCGGTCTATCTGAGGGTGAAAAGTTGTGCTCAACTCAACCTGAGTACTCAACTCTCGCTGCACAGACCTCCAAAATTGCGATGTAAACTGAGTGCCCCTATCTGAAATGATAGAAACTGGGACACCATGCAACCGAACAATCTACCAGATATAGATCTCTACCAACCGCTCTGAAGAATAAGTAGTACACACAGGAATGAAGTGTGCGGACTTGGTCAGCCGATCCACAATCACCCAAATAGCATCGAACTTCCTCAGAGTCCGTGAAAGTCCAACAACAAAGTCCATAGTGATCCTCTCCCATTTCCACTCTGGAATATCTATCCACTGAAGCAAGCCACCCGGTCTCTAATGCTCATATTTCACCTGCTAACAATTGAGACACCGAGCTACAAATCCCATAATATCTTTATTCATTCTCCTCCACAAATAGTGCTGCCTCAAATCCTGATACATCTTCGCGGCACCCGGATGAATGGAATACCACGAGCTATGGGCCTCCTCTAGAATCAACTCCCGAAGCCCATCCACATTGGGCACACAAATCCGGCCCTGCATCCTCAACACCCCATCATCACCAATGGACAAGCATCATCGTGCTGAACTCTGTCCTTAAGGACAAGCAAATGTAGATCATCATACTGGCGCTCTCTGATGCGATCATATAAGGAAGACCGAGAAACCACACAAGCCAATACCCGACTAGGCTCCGAAATATCTAACCTCACGAACCAATTGGCCAAGGCCTGAACATCAATTGCAAGAGGTCTCTTCCCAACTGGAATATATGCCAAACTCCCCATACTCACTGCCTTTCGACTCAAAGTATCGGCCACCACATTGGCCTTTCCCAGATGGTACAATATAGTGATATCATAATCCTTAAGCAACTCCAACCATCTCTGCTGCATCAAATTAAGATCATTCTATTTGAATAAGTGCTGGAGGCTACGATGATCAGTAAACACCTCACAAGACACACCATACAAGTAATGTCTCCAAATCTTCAATGCGTGAACTATGGCAGCCAACTTTAAATCATGAATGAGGTAGTTCTTCTCATGGGGCTTCAACTGACGAGAAGATAAGGAATAACTCTACCCTCCTGCATCAATACACAACCAATACCAACTCTCGAAGCATCACAATACACGGTATATGAACTTGAAGCTAATGGAAAAACTAACACTGGAGCTGTGGTCAAAGCTGTCTTGAGCTTCTGAAAGCTCTCCTCACACTCGTCCGACCATACAAATGAGGCACCCTTCTAAGTCAACTTGGTCAAGGGCGATGCGATAGATGAGAATCCCTGGATAAAACGACGATAATAACCTGCCAAACTAAGAAAGTTGCGAATCTCCGTGGCTGAGGACGGTCTGGGCTAAATCTGTACTACCTCTATCTTCTTCGGATCAACCTGAATACCCTCGCTGGACACCACATGCCCTAAGAAAGCCACTAAATTGAGCCAAAACTCACACGTGGAGAATTTTGCATAAAGCTTCTCCTCCCTCAATCTCTGCAACACAACTCTCAAATGTTCTACGTGCTCCTCCTGACTACTCAAATATACCAGAATATTATCAATGAAGACTATGACAAATGAATCAAGATAAGGCCGGAACACATTGTTCATCAAATACATGATGAACACTATTGGGGCATTGGTCAGCCCAAAAGACATCACCAAGAACTCATAATGACCATATCGGGTCCTGAAAGTTGTCTTAAGAATATCCGAGTCCCTAATCTTCAACTCGTGATAACCTGAACGGAGATCAATCTTGGATAACACTCTTGCTCCCTGAAGCTGGTTGAACAAATCATCAATGCGAGGCAAAGGACACTTGTTCTTAATTGTCACCTTGTTCAATTTCCTATAATCAATGCACATCCTCATAGTACTATCCTTTTTCTTTACAAATAGAACCGGCGCACCCCAACGTGACACACTAGGCCGAATGAACCCCTTATCAAGGAGTTCCTGAAGGTGCTCCTTTGATTCCTTTAGCTCCGCTGGTGCCATACGATACGGCGGAATAGAAATGGGCTGAGTGCCCCACACTAGGTCAATACCAAAATCAATATCCTTGTCCAGTGGCATGCCCGACAGGTCTACAGGAAACATATCGGGAAAATCCCTCACAACTGGAACAGAATCAATTTTGGGAGTCTCAGCTCCGACATCCCTCACAAAGGCTAGATACGAAATACAACCCTTCCCAACCATACATTGGGCTTTCAAGAATGAGATAACCCTACTGGGAACATAATCAGTCACACCTCGCCACTCAATCCGTGGCACACCCGGTATAGCTAATGTGACTGTCTTAGCATGACAGTCCAGAATAACACGATATGGAAATAGCCAATCCATGCCTAGAATGACATTGAAATCCATCATACACAATAATAAAATATCCACACGGGGTCTCCATATCCCTAATAGTCACCACACACGACCGGTACACACGGTCTACAACAATAGTATCACTCACTGGGGTAGATACATGAACAGGTGAAGCAAGAAACTCATAGGGCATACCCAAATAATGAGCAAAGTATGATGACACATAAGAAAAGGTGGATCCGGGATCAAATAATACAGAGGCATCTCTGTAGTAGACTGAAACAATACATGTAATAACAACATCTGAAGCATAACATCGGATCTGCCTGGAAGTGCATAGAAATGGGCCTGACCGCCACCTGATCGACCTCCCTCTCTAGGGCGACCCCTAGGTGACTGACCTCCACCTCTAGCTGGTTGGGCGGGTAGTGGTGAAGTAATTGGTGCTGAAGCCTATGACTGACCCATCTGCTGAGATGAGCTCGCAAGACGATGAGGGCACTACCTCCACATATGACCCATCTCACCACACTCATAACAACTCCCAGGTGCTGGAGAAGGGGACTGAAGGGAACCCCTCGCATCGTAGTGACTAGTAGATGCACTCGGCATATAAGAACCCTACACTGATAGAGCACGTGATGAACTCTGAGCTGGAAGGGCACTAAGTGATGACTGGCCCTGATGAGAACTGTGAGAACCATGGCCCGATGACGCCCCACGATAACCTAGGCGAGCTGGCTGAGCATACCTAAATGGACGGCCTCTGCCGTGCTGAAACTGACCTCTCGAAGGAGTACCACTGTAACTACCAGATCCTCTAGGTCTCCGACCTTCCTCTCCTCGTGCTCCTGATGACGAACAAACTCAATCCCATGGGTAAATCCACCACCTCCTCGAAATTAGCACCAATCACCCTCTCCCAAGTCATAAGAATACGAAGCTGATAAGTGAGGCCATCAACAAAACTCGTAATCTTCTCCCTATCTATCGAAACCATCCAAATAGCATGACGAGCTAACTCGGAGAACCTCATCTCGTACTGCATCACAGTCATCTCTCCCTGACACAACCACTCAAACTCCCTACGCAACTCCTCTCTATGGAACTGCGGCACATACTTCTCCAGAAAGAGAATAGAGAACTACTTCTAGGTAAGGGGTGCTGCACCAACAAGCCTACGCCTCTCAAAATCCTCCCACTAAGTAAAGCCAGCTCCCAAAAACTAATAAGTACTGAAAGCGACCCCGCTGGTCTCCAGAATACCCGCTGTACGAAGCATCCTCTGACACTTATCTAAGAAACCCTTGGTATCCTTGCCCTCTACACCACTGAAGGTCGGAGGCTGCAGTCTACCAAACTTCTCCAACCTACGCTGCTCATCCCCAGGCATAGCAGGAACTACATAGTCCTAAGAAGCTGCAACCGTCTAGGCTGGATGTGCCCCCGGCGTCTGAAGTCCCTACACGACCTGCTCAGGTGTGTGAGCGGCAGGAGTTTGGTTGCCTCCCTCGGCCTGAGAAGTAGTTGCGGCTGTAGTGGCTGAAACTGCCTGAGCTAGGCCAGTGCAAACTTATAAGATCTGAGCCAAGGCCTCTTGAAGACCTGTAATCACAATGGGCACAGCTGGTGCTGCTGGAGCATCTATAACTGGGACCTGATCCTGAACTGGGGCAGCTGGTGGATCTGCAGGTGATGCCCTAACTGCTATACCCCTACCATGACCATGGGCGCGTCCTCGGCCTTTGATGGCCACAACTGGTGGTACTAGTGGTCGTCCATCCTGACCGGTAGCGCGTGTCCTTACCATCTATGAGAGAATAGAATAACAAAAATTTAGTACTCGGATCAACAAATTCGCACGATAAGAATTTCAAGAATATGAAGTTTTTCCTAAAGGTTCTGCAGCCTCTCGAGGATAAATACAGACGTTTCTGTACCGATCCGCGAGACTCTACTAAACCTGCTCATGACTCGTGAGACCTATGTAACCTAGGCTCTGAAACCAACTTGCCACGACCCTAAACCAGGACCCCTGTCGTGATGGCGCCTCTCGTGAAGACAAGGCCAGCTGACACTACCCATTTTAGTAATTGACAATTAAGCATTAAGAAGCAGTCTAAGCATGATCAAATAAACCAAGGTTTAAGCAGTTAATAGCATAATTCACAGAAAATAACCCAATACAGCCCGATACCGGGGTGTCACTAGTCATGAACATCTAACAAAATGGAATACTCCAAATATATATATAACTACAGAGTTTAATACAGAAACTAAGAACATGAAGAAGTAATATAGGGAAGAGCTCCGGGCTGCAAACACCAACAACTACCTTGAGACTCCTCGGATCCGCTTGAGCCAGAAAATAATCAGCACTCGGGAGCTGGACCAGATACGCTTGAATCTGCACACAGGGTGCGGGGAGTAAATTGAGTACTCCAACTCAGTGAGTAATAATCATAAATAAAGACTAAAAGCAAAAAATCACATAAGGCACAAAGCATGCTATAATGAAGCAGTAAAACCATTTAAAACAGTGAACCAGTAAAAGATAGGTGAAATTCTTTAACTCAATTTAACTTCATGAAAAGCCTTTTTCAACAATTAAACAAGTAATTGACAGTCAATTATGAAAATAAACACATAAAGGTTCGCCCTTCGGGCACAATATTAACAAATACGCCCCTCGGGCAACATCTCAGAACAATACCAGCCCCTCGGGCACAATCTCACATCACAACGGATACCCGTGATCACTGGGGGTATACAGAGTCCTGGAGGGGCCCTTACGGCCCAAGCGCAATATCAAGCCACCTCATGGCATCATCACTAGGCCCTTAGCCTCATATCAGTCAAGCCACCTCGTGGCGTACATATCTCAGGCCGTCGGCCTCATAATCGATATCAAATGTTTCCTCACAACATAGGCCCTCGGCCTTACTCAGTCAAAATCCTCACAAGCCACTCGGGCAATAGTAAAACATGATTCTCAACCCAAAATATCATTTAAAAGATCATGTAAGTGTTAAAACAGAGTAAACGTGGTTGAGTACGAAAACCGTGAAATATAATATGACTGAGCTCAAGTATAAATTCAAAACAGTGAGGAAATACCAGTAAAAATCCCCGAAAGGTTCAAATAGTTGGCACAAGGCCCAAATATGACATTCAGCCCAAATCATGATGATAGCAAATAGGTTTCAGTCAAATACGCGGTAAAATAGTCATTTGGGACGGACCAAGTCACAATCCCCAATAGCACACGACCCCACGCTCGTCATCAAGCGTGTGCGTCACCTCAATATAGTGCTATCCAGGGTCTCAGGTCCTCAAAACATCATTTACAATCACTACTCACCTCGAACCGGTCAAATCTCTAGTTCGTGATGCCTTTACCCCTCCAATCGGCCTCCAGTCACGTCGAATCTATCCAAAATCAGAACGAGGACGTCAAAATATGCTAAGTGAATGAAGCCCAAGTGAAAATAATCAAAATACGACACAAATCTCGAAATTACCAAAACCTGACCCCCGGGCCCACTTCTTAGAATTAGATACTTTTTACATCAATAGATTCCTTATTTCCCCATGAGTTCATACATATCAAAAGTTCTGAAATCTGACCTCAAATGGACCTTCAAATACTCAAGCAAAGGTCTAAGTTTCCAAGCCCTAGTTTTCCCAATTTTAGCCTTAAATTCCATTAATCAAAGCTTTAATCCATGAAATAATAGCATAGGAACGAGTTTTAGGTCCAAATTCCTCACCTCAATGAAGTTCCCTTGAAATTCCTCTTTCAAATCGTTCAAAAAGCTCTAAAGCCAAAATAGAAATGGTGAAAAATAGCTCAAAATTGCAAAGGACACAATTTATACCTTCTGCCTAGGTATTTTCACATCTGCAACCCTATTTACCGCTTCTGCGGTACTGCATCTGTAGTTCTTTATCTGGTTCTGCGAAAATCACTTAATTCACCAATTTTCTCATCTGCGGTGCTATTCCCGTATCTGCGGCATCGCAGATGCGGTCCCTATAACCGCTTCTATGGTTCTTACCATCTTCCCAGCTACTGTTCTGCGACTGTTTCCAGCATATGTGGCATCGCACCTGCGGTCCCCAATCCGCAGATGCGGAAATACCAAAAGCAGCAAAATCTGCAGCTGCAACAATTTCTCAAACTCCCCGTCAACCATTCGAAATCACCCCGAGCCCCCGGGTCCTCAACCAAAGGCACCAACATATCCTAAAACCTTATTCAAACTTGTACCAATCTTTAAAACACCTCAAACAATATCAAATCAACCAAAACACATCGGATTCAAACTTAAGTTCCCAAAATCTTCCGAATTCCTCTTTTGATAAAAAACCAACCAAACCACATTCGAATGAACTGAAATTTTGCACACACGTCCCAAATAACACAACAGAACTATTGCAACTCTCGAAATTCCATTCTGACCCCTATATCAAAATCTTGCCTACCAACCGGAAATCGCCAAAATATCAACTTGGCCAATTCAAGCCTAAATCTACTCCGAACCTCCAAAACTCATTCTGATCGCTCTCCTAAGTCCCAAATCACCTCCCGAAGCTAACCAAACCATCATAACTCACATCTGAGCCCTCTAACACATAACTCAACATCCAGTTGACTTTTCTAACTCAAGCTTCCTCAAAAGAGACTAAGTGTCTCAAACCTTACCAAAATTATTCCGGATTCGATCCGACCAACCCGAGACCACATAAAACGGATAAATAAAGTATAAAGAAGAATAAATAGAGAAAATAAAGCGGTAACTCATAAGACGACTGACCGGGTCGTCACACCATTGTAATGCATCTCCTTCAAAATATAAGGACACCAGTTTCATTCTTTGTTGTATAGTGACTTGCTCATCAGCAAAGAACTGATTTGCCTTATATAGCCATGTTCTTAGGTCTTCCCCTTCAAACTTAGGGAATTCAACCTTTGAGTATTTGGTGAATGGAATCCTGGGCAAAGGGACATTATGGTTGTTATGGTTTGGTTGTTGAGTAGGGCCTGTAGGTGTGTTCTGATAAAGTGTAGGTGAGCTCTGATAGAGGAGTTGTGTTGGTGGTTGTGGTACATAAGGAAGCTGATGGTATATTGAAAGAGGTATATAAGTGTTTGGGAAGTTATAAGCTGGTGGATAGTGCATCTAGTGATTATGAGGGTATGAAGGTATTTGGTGATGGTTAACATTTCCTGAATGTTGATTGTGATATGGATAGGTAGGTCTGCTTAGGTTTGGTAGGCCAATATATGGTTGTGGTGAGATTTGGTTGATTCTCATGTATAATGATTGGCTTGGTTGAATGCCTTGAGTGTGAAATGGTTGGAATGGATAATTTGGTGCAGTAGGTCTGTGAGATATAGGGCTTAAGGCAGTGTGGCTAGGACCAGCTTGTTGCAGGGACATTGAGGTATGTATAGGTTCACTAACAGGAGGAAGAGTGGTTGGCACTACATCTCCACTTATTCCTATAGAAGCATTAATTCCAGCAGTTGAAGGAGTAGCTAGCTCACCAAAATCAAAAGGTTTGTCATTTGGAGAGTACAGTTCTTCCCCAGTGCAGCTTGCATTCTTGTCTCGCTCAGGCCTCTTACCTCCATGAATGACCTCATTGAGCACTTCTCTGATTTCGTTTAGAGCTTCTTTTTGACATCTGCAACTCTGTTCATGGTTAGCTTCGAGCTGGTTTTGTCTAGATACAAAGCTGGACATGTCTGCAGATATCTTCTACAGTATATTCATAACCTCGTTCATCTCAGTCGACATTTTTCCATAGAGCCAAGAAGGTACTATGATACCACTGATGTGGCAGCTAGGTTTTAGGGCTAAATCTACAGCTAGCTAAGAAAGAGAAGAAGAAATTAAAAATGGGAATATTTTCATTCATAATCATATTCTGCAAATATAGGGTATATATGCCTCCACTACTAGCTAAAAGACAAAAGACCATAACTAACTCTATTGGACCCTAAGTGCCTAGAATTGATAAGTAACGGGGCCAATGCATCCTTATCAAAACTTATACTAATTAATATAGGACTCAATTGCTTATACTCAAAACTTCAGCTAAAAGACGATCCTAACTAATTTATCGCTAGGTACTACTGTGCAAGCTCTTCGTACAACCCAGAGCAGCTGTAACTTCCAACCTCGCATTATATTTGAGATGTCAGAAAAAAAATCATATTTGAAAACAAATATCTTCAAACTGTTACAAATAATAGTAATGGATTTGTAATGATCCAAGTTTGTGGGGCCATACAAAAATGCCATAGAATTCCATTGATAAGTTCTGAAACTAATTTCAGAACTTTTGCCGAAAAAATGGTTTAAACTTATTAACCAATTCTAATTGCACACTATACTCAAAAACACAGAAACACAATTGATTCACACAACTGATGTGTGTTTTTTTATTCTTTTATTTATTATTACTATTAATAATTATTTATCAGATTTAAAAACTTATTTCGACTGATAACACAGATATGTCAAACTGATTAACAATCTCAGTTGCACAGTAAAAGAGATGCATGTATATGACATTCTAGATTTACATATAAATCTAGAACTATTCTATATATGTATCCGGACTAGAAAACCAGCTTATGGCTCTGATATCAATGAAGGAAAATGCGATAATCTAAACTCATTAGATAGCGCATAAATCGTAAAATGAGAACTTACTTGTTCTTCGTAAAGCTAAAGCAAAAACCAATTGAACCACGGCTGGAATTACTGGTCGGCGGTGGTTGTCACGATGTGTTGGACTAACCCCAATTCCACAGTCTAAACCCTTGTTTGTATTGAGAGAGAGAGCGCGTGGAAAAATACTGCTTATAATATATTTTTAATATACACACTAAATGTACTAATATAGGAAATATTAGAATTAACCAATAACCCTATTGGGCCTTAAAGCACCCTTACGGGTTGACCCAATTTTCCTACAAAAATGTTAACCAATTTCTAGTTTTATAAGCTTTGTTGATAAAGTCATCTAATATCTATATTAGTAGAAATAACAAGTGCGTAATTAAGTAGTCAAAATACAAGCTAGCTGAATCAAATACTGATGTTTGTACTTCAATACCACATAAGAGGAGGGGAGGTGATTTGTGTGGTACCCAATTTTCGCTTAACTTAATTATAGAAGGATCTGGCTCTTCTATGTGTTCCAACTATTACTGTTGCGGAATAATAAATATAAAAAATAAAGAACACAGAGATTTTACGTGGAAAACACCTGGCTCAAAGGTGAAAAAACCACGACCTACCTTCCAGTAGGATTTTTCCAAACTCTCCACTAAAATCACTGAGCCAAAAACTGCATTTACAAAAACTCTTTTGTAAACCTAGGATTAACTCTAATCCCGTTGTGGCACACAACCTCAACTGTTGCAACAACTTCAAGTTAACTCTAACTTGAAAATTCTAAGTACCTAATACAATTGTTTCTAAATAAGCTAAAAAGTAAAATGTGAAATCACCTACTACAATTGAACTAGAATAAAAGACAAACGCTTGGAACTGGTTCTTTTATCTGGTTCAAGTAGCTTCAGGTATGCATGCTTGGATCACACATAAATTGCTTGCAAAATTGCCTTGCTATTTTGCTCTCAATTCACGTTTAACTTCTGTTTATGTGCATTCCTGTAAAAGAGAACAACACTAATATTTAATGAGTTAGCAATTAGAGATTGACTAGGATACAGATGCTACTCTTCCATGATGGAAGAGTTCTAGTTGATCTCATACTCTAGCTCTATTCTTTTCCTACACTGTATTCTCTTTGTGTAAGGAGTCTTTCTCCTTATCCAATATGGAACCTTTTCGATCATGATCAGGAGATATCACTTCTGATAAGTTAGGTTTATCTCCTTCACGTGCATCTCACATGTTTGAGTTGATCATAACTGTGCTTCACAAGATGGACCTGGTCCATGTCTGAGTTCCTTTGTCAGTCTTCAAAACTTCACCTTCACTTGGGCCAACAAACACCATCTTTATAAAGAGAAGAAAAACTTTATCACCAAGCAATAAATGAGATTAGAGCTGGACCTACCCTTAGGGTAGGGGTCATCGGCCCGATAACTATACATACATACATGCATACATATATACATACATACATACATACATACATATATACATACATACATATATATATATATATATATATATATATATATTATATATATACTATACTAGTATACTACACAATCAGAATCAAGATTTGAAGCTTATAAATTTAAAGTATTAATTTTTTTAAATTGCTAAATTCTAAATTAATAATTTTTATATATATAAATTTTTTTTAAATAAATACTACTAAATTTGGACCAAAATTATTAAGTACGGCCGAAGCCGTATCCGACACACAGTATATATAGCTTCGCCCTAACTCGCTCCTTGCTGTCACTTGTTCATAAACTGTGTACTAAAGCCGCCAGACAAAGTTGATAAATGATAACCCGAAATTCCAAGATTGAAGTTTCAAAAATAAATGGAGTACTACTTTTTAATTTAGAGGAAAGTTCTGATTTCGCTATTTGCTTATACATAGACGTTTGGCAAAAATATCCAGAATGGAGGTATTATGGTTAACTTCGTGAGGGCATAATGGATATTTAAGCATTTTTGTTTTCCAGATATACCCTTTAGCAGATTTGTTTTTTAATTTAATTTTTTCCCTTCAATTCTCTCTCATTAGTTTAATTGTCTTGCCTTCCCATGCTTCTTTCACATTTACACATGCATGCTACACTATTTTTCATAAAGCAATTTATACTCATATACTATACCAATTAAACGAAATAAACTAAAATATACGCATAGTATACTAAAAAATATGATTAAACTACTGTATTATAGTTCTATATTACTGTATCATTAAAATAATACTGTATTACTTTCTAATCCTAACACTTAAATATATAGTGCTTCAACTAAGAAGCCACTACAACAAATGTGATTTTTAACCACGAAAATATTAGCTACAGTAGAAATTTGTCACTAATTATCCATTTTTTGTGATAAAAATTATATTTCGTACTTAAATATATGAGGCACATACTTTTAGTGACAAAACATAAATTTCGTAGGAAAATTTTTGTCTACTAAAATTTCCCACAAAAAAATGATTAGGCGCCAAATATTGATTAACATTAGCCACAAAATTAATATTATTGGTGACAAATTAGTTTCATCACTATTTGTAGACAATTGGTGACAAATAATTGTTCGTCTTAAAATTAGTTATATTTTCGCTACGAAATAGTTTCGTCACTAAAAGTTTTATATTTTTTGCAACCTTAGTTTTTGTCACTAATAGCATAAACAAATTAGTGACGATCAGTGTATCATCTCTATTTTACCTATGAAATTATTAGGTACCATAAAAAGTTTATCACTAATTATTGTCTTTTTGGAACAAAAATTAGAGTCGTACTTAAATGCACACGCACATACATTTAGTGAAGAAGCAAAAATTTCGTAGCGATAGTTTTATCTACTCAGGTTTTCCACCAAAAAAATGGATTGTCGCTAGTTATTTAGTAACATTAGTCACAACATCTAAAGTTATTAGTGACAAACTAGTTTCATCTCTAATATTGTAGGCAACTAGTGAAAATTATTATTTGTCTAAAATTAGTTATATTTTAGGCTTTAGCGGTGAAAAAGCTTGGTGACTAAGAGGATGTTTGGCTAAGCTTATTAGTTGGTCCACTTCCCAGTAGGACTTAAAGTCTCTTTGTAGAGGTCCTATGCAACCATTACACTTTCCAGTAGCCATATTTGCTCCTTCATGCGGACATTATACATCCTAGCAGCCCCTTCCACTCCTTCATGCATCCATTACACTTCCCAGTAGCCCCTTCCACTCGTTTACGCAATCATTACACTTTTCAGTAGTCAATTTCACTCTTCTATGCAGCATTACACTCCTCCATGCAACCATTACTTTCCTCCATGACTACAATTAATTATAGAAGCTTGTCTTTATCCATCTGCCTATACAGATTTTGGATTTTTTTTAACTTCTGCCATATAGTGGCGGTATACTTCACTAATTTTGGATTTTTTTTTATAATTTTTTTAAACTTCTGCCATATAGTGGCAATGCACTTTATAGGTTTTATCTCATAAACCTTCAGCTTGGTGGTTGAATTCTAATTCATAACGGATCGATCTCCAAAATTTTGTATTGGTAAATACAACTTTTGATTTTTTGTGTTGATTTTTCTACTTCTCTATGAGCAAATTAATGTCGATTATTATTTTTTATTATTAAAAATAATAATCTTCCTAGTCTTATTCTTGGTTGTAAAATGATAGAAAAGAATAGGGGGACTTCTGTACTAAATATATTGTTAAATAATTTTTTAATTTTAATTGGCTATTTTTAAATCAATAGTCTTCTTAAAATAAATAAATATAACAATAATAAATGGAAAAAACACAAACAATATTATATTGAACAATCATATTAATCTATTACTTTGATCCATTTGAAGTCAGTACATATAACTAAAGAGAAGAAATTATCAAGCTAAGCATTAGTTTATCCTAGTACTTCAACAGAGAAGATCACAGCCCCTGATGTAGCTTGAATTAGTTCAAAGAGAAGAACACTCCCTTTCTTCAGATTATTGTCGACAACAAATTGTTTTCACCCATTAACGGATCTTCTCCAAACACCACTTGTGAGAGTCATAGCCCAATCCTTCCCATTATATTGAAGTATTATTTTAACCGAAATAGGAGGAAGATAGCCACATATACTCTTTGGAAGAAACTGCAACAACGTAATGTAAAGATAGGGTTCAAGGTTCATTGCTAGTTGGGATAATCAACATTTATCAAATCATGAAAAATATTTTTTTAAAAAAATTACCAGATAATCACGCTTGATGTACAATCTGGGCACGTCCATCCGAAACCATGGATAGAATTCATCTTCAATCCATCCATTAGCATTCATGTTTAGAGTATCTATTTTGTTTAAAGAGTTGAAAATGTTGTTCTTGTGTTTAAGAGATATATAAAGATTCAAAACTTTCTATTTCCCTCCAATCATATTTTTACTTTTCCCTTTGTTTCCCTCCGAAAATTGTATTTGACATTTTAGTCCAAAAATGTCATCTTGTTTTCCCTCCTAATAAAGAAGTTAGAATACATTTTAGTTCTAAAATTTAGTCATGATTTTCCTTTTATTCTATTAAGATTTTTGGTGAAGATTATTATAATTAAGATTAACCAATAAAATATGTCGAATTACATATTTACTATTATATAAATAAGGTCATACTAGTGAATGGACTTATATGGTTGATATAGGCTGATATGTATGAAATTAATATAAACGGCTATTATATAAACGGTCGATATTACTAAGAATCACAACGATATAATTAGCATAGGTTATATGACTACAACCATATTATTCAATAGACTTATATGGTTGTTATAGGCCAATATGTATGAAATTAATATAAATGGCTATTATATAAACGGTCGATATTACTAAGAATCACAACGATATAATTACCATAAGTTATATGACTTCAACCATATTAGTGAATGGACTTATATTCATATTAGTCAATGGACTTATATGGTTGCTATAGGCTGATACGTATGACCATAATAAATTAAATTATATAAACGGCTATTATATAAACGGTCGATATTACTAAGAATCACAATGATATAATTAGCATAGGTTATATGACTACAACCATATTAGTGAATGGACATATATGGTTGCTATAAGCCGATATGTACGAAATTAATATAAACGGACGATATTACTAAGAATCACAACGATATAATTAACATAGGCTATATGACTACAACCATATTAGTGAATGGACTTATATGGTTGTTATAGGCCGATATGTATGAAATTAATATAAACAGCTATTATATAAACAGTCGATATTACTAAGAATCACAACGATATAATTAGTATAGGTAATATGACTACAACCATATTAGTTAATGCACTTATATAGTTGTTATAAGCCGATATGTATGAAATTAATATAAACGACTATTATATCAACGGTCGATATTACTCAGAATCACAACGATATAATTACCATAAGTTATATGAGTTCAACTATATTAGTCATATGACTTCAACCATATTAGTCAATGGACTTAAATGGTTGCTATAGGCCGATACGTATGACCATAATATATTTAACTATATAAACGACTATTATATAAACGGTCGATATTACTAAGAATCACAACGATATAATTAGCATAGGTTATATGACTACAACCATATTAGTGAATGGGTTTGTATGGTTGCTATAGGCCGATATGTATGAAATTTATATAAACGGCTATTATATAAACGGTCGATATTACTAAGAATTACAACAATATAATTAGTATAGGTTATATGACTATAACCATATTAGTCAATGAACTTATATGGTTGCTATAGGCCGATATGTATGAAATTAATATAAACGATCGATATTACTAAGAATCACAACGATAAAATTACCATAGGTTATATGACTTCAACCATATTAGTCAATGGACTTATATGGTTGCTATAGGCCGATACGATGACCATAATGAATTAAATTATATAAACGGCTATTATATAAATGGTCGATATTACTAAGAATCACAACGATATAATTAACATAGGTTATATGACTACAACCATGTTAGTGAATGGACTTATATGGTTGCTATAGGCCGATACGTATGAAATTAATATAAACGGCTATTGTATAAACGGTCGATATTACTAAGAATCACAACGATATAATTAGCATATGTTATATGACTATAACCATATTAGTGAATGGACTTATATGGTTGCTATAGGCCGATATGATATGTATGAAATTAATATAAACGACTATTATATAAGCGGTTGATATTACAAAGAATCACAACGATATAATTATCATCGGTTATATGACTTCAACCATATTAGTCAATGGACTTATATGGTTGCTATAGGCCGATATGTATGACCATAATGAATTAAATTATATAAACGGTCGATATTACTAAGAATCACAACGATATAATTAGCATAGGTTATATGACTATAACCATATTAGTCAATGGACTTATATGGTTGCTATAGGCCGATACGTATGACTTTAATGAATGAAATTATATAGACGGCTATTATACAAGCGGTCGATATTACTATGAATCACAACGATATAATTAGCATAGGTTATATGACTACAACCATATTAGTCAATGGACATGGTTGCTATAGGCCGATACGAATGACCTTAATGAATGAAATTAATATAACCGGCTATTATACAAGCGGTCAATATTACTATGAATCACAACGATAGAATTAGCATAGGTTATATGACTACAACCATATTAGTCAATGGACTTATATGGTAGATATAAGCCGAACGATTGACCTTAATATAAACGGCTATTTGACAACTACCTCATCAACAAGGTATATCTTTTTTTAGTTTTCTCTTCTAAGAATATGCATTATTCTTTGAATATTCGTAAAAATATTTTTCAAGTATTTTCAATGTATTTTTGTATCTAAAAAATATTCTTAAATATTTTTTTGTATCTTTTTTTAGCTTTCTATTCAAAGAATATGCATTATTCTTTGAATATTCGTAAAAATATTTCACAAATATTATTCTTCAATGTATGTTTTATTTTCCATGTTTAATGGCTCCAAACTAGTTTCTAGGTTAGCATTCATGTTTAGGTTAGGGGGAAGGGTGGTGAATTATGCGTTTAATGAAAGCTTTCTTAACATAAGTGTATGGTATAAGTTTGTATACCGTATAAAAATAATATTATGTATAGATACTAGACTTTTGATCTTCCCATCGTATAAATTGTATTTTAAAAAAATACGTAATAGTATAGGTATACATATATGAAGGCTTTTGATCTTCCTATCCGTATAAATTTTATTTAAAAAATAAAATAAATACGTAATAGTATAGGTATACATATGAAGTTGGTTGATCTTCCAACGAGAGAATGATGATTTATGGGATCAATGTTTTGGGATAATCAATATTTATTAACTAATTTTGGAGGGAAATATTTTGGAGGGAAAAATAGCCATCAAGCCAAACGTGAAATGAAGGGCTTTACTGGTATTTCACCAGTGTGGTCATTATTGGGCCACGCTGAGTTTGGCCGAATAGCAGCACTATCCTAGTTAAATATAATAAATCTTAGATCTGAGATTTAATAGACGTCAATAATGTAAAACCGCATTCAAGGTTATTAAATACCAAGGGGGTGTTTAATGATATTGTTATGAATGAATGAGGGAATAATGACAAGCAATAAATATGGTAAATGACAATAAATGTAAATAGCGAGAATGATTCACCCAAATATTTAATGAGGTGGGTGATTCCCTCTCAAACAATGATGTAAGGCAATCAAACGTGAGAATATAGAAAACTTTCTCGGATCTGATCTGAGAAAGCTTGGGACCAACAACAAATCGAATCTTTTGTAAGGACAATGTTTTTAGTTACCTGAGAGTCAACTTTTCTAGAGAGAGCTTATCGTATAGAATATTACATACCTCTCTCTTCTCTCTCTAATCTTATTTATATGGGATATTTCCCCACCTAACTGAAAGTACAAGTACAGAGAATATTCTTTGGAATATTCCTTTAAAATATCTTATTACGGAACTAGCCGTTTGGGCCGGTCTGAGTGCTCGACCTCGACCTTAACTGCTCAGCTTGCCAATATGTTATTCCTTAAGCGTGACCTCGGCCTAATCATCTCTTAGACAAGATTACTCCGATCAGATTTTGACCCATACAATACCTCCTGATAAATAACTCAATATTCAACCAAGTGCACCATTCAACCTTTTTAGAGCATGGATGCCAACAGTAATATTATAGCAATTTAAAAATATGTTCATAAAACATCTAATTTTATGAAGTGACCATGGGTTTACGTGCCCCATAATTAAACATATAAATCCGTCCATGTGGATATCGGAAACAACATACCTACCTTCACAAGGTAGGATAAGATCTGCGTACACATTATCCTTTACAAACCCAACTTATGAACTCAGTACTTTTAATGCGACACATAAATTTATATATATAATTCATTAAGATTGTAACAAATAATAAATATGAACTCAATATTTTAAAAAGATATAATGAATTCATAACTTTAAAGGTTTAAGTTATAATGTTTAAACTCAGAAATCGGCTCTGAGATAATGTCATTTGAATGGTATTTATAACAACATTCTTGATAATTGACAACTTTTTTGTCCCTTCTCATGAACTCAATCTACTTGTCCCAATGCTTCGAAGAATGTTGACTTTTATAATATCAACATAAAATGTTGTTGGAGTCCTAAAATGTCAAGGCAAATCTCATGTCCTAATAAAGTCACTTCAAATCTTAACTATAGAACTTAGCTCGAGGCCACCTACAAAGTTTAGGCTATTCTATTTTTAACTTTTCAAAGAGCGTGCAAATTCACGAGGGCTATTTATATCTCCCATAAATAGGTAAAAGTACAACATCAAAAAAATGAAGAATATAATTAACAATTTATGTCGTAGGACTATGAATATTTACTCTTGCCTTAAGCTTCACGAGGGTTATTTAATTGACCTGTAAAAACACAATAAAATGGAAGGAAAAATTAATGATGATATTCCAAGTTTTGTGTACTAGAATTCTGATTTTTTTTAGCTTTATTTCATTAAGAAAATAATAAATTCTTAATGGTATAACTTATATCATATCCATGAAAATTTGACAAATAAGAAAACAAAAGAAACAAAGTTTATTCCATTCTTTTTTCTTGTAAAGCTAGGTGAAATCTAGTCTATTTTACATAATTAATTTACAAGTAATAGCTAAGGTCCAACCTAATAACTAGAAAACCAAGTTGATACTCAAAAAAATGGGTAATTTATTAAAATTAAAGTTTAGGTTTTTTGTTCTAACAATGTAAAATTCTTATGTACAATCAGGTAATTACCTGTAAGGTAATTACATGTAAAAATTTATGATAAACATTAATTATTAACCTGGTAAAATATCAGCTAATCAGTATTAGAAGTAAAACGACACTAATAGAGTATAACAACAACAACAACAACAACAATTGCATACCCAGTATGATCCAACACAAATACAGAGATATATTCAAAATTTAAGTTTTATGGGTTCAACCTTCAAAAAGTTTGGTATTGCACATATTATTTTTAAAGTTGTGGATTCATATCTATTATTTATTGCAATTTTAGTGATTTTTATTCATAAAGTTATGCTCCGTATTAAAAATACTGGGTTTAGTTGAACCCGATAAATTTAAGCTCCATCCACCCCTGATCCTACAAGTGGGGTCTTGGGAGGGTGGAGTGTATGCATACCTTACCCTATTTTGTGTGAGGTAGAAATGCCGTTTACGATAGACTTTTGGCTCAAAACTACACTAGCGTAAAATAATATTTATATTGTTAGTGCATGTAATTTAAAATCCTTAAAATTATAACTAAGAAGATGCTGAAATTTGAGAGGGCAATTAAGAATAAAAAGGAAAAGATGAAGGACTTATTACAAAATTTACTTACCCCGACAAGTTTCATTCGAATTTTCGACCGTTAGGGCCCGTTATAAGGACAGTGATAACCGTTGATGTTTTTACTTTTTAAAACCCAAAATTCCCACTTTCCTCTGTAACTCCCCTTCAAAAAACCAACGACAACCAAATGCAAATCCTTGTCTGATAAATAAAAACCACCACCCCACCCACCCCCACATCCCCCCTACCCCCCAAAATCAATGGGTTGTGTATCTTCCAAACTCTTCAGAAATGATTTCAAACAAGAAATTCTATGCAAAAATGGTGAAGATTACGCTCACCATATTGTGTCCTTAACTTCAAGTACTTATGGTGCTTTGAATCTTGATAAAGTTCAAAACTTTACTCAAAATCCGATTCCGTGTATCAAAGAATGTGTTAGAGAAGTCAAGAAATCGCCACCCCGCGATGTATCTCATGAAGTTATTAATACTTGGGAACTAATGGAAGGTCTAGATGAAGAATTAGTAGTTCCTAATTCCAAAATTAGCCCGAAATCTCGAGTTTTTTTACGCGGTTTTGGTGATATCGATGCTCGTAGTAGCCCGTTAAAGTTCTTGAATCAAATGAGTTCTCCGCGAAAGTTGAAGAAATTTGGAGGTAAAGAGAATAAAGGAAAGGCTAATGGTGTTGGTAATTTTGTTGGTCGATCGGATTTTAGCCCGAAAAATGTCTTGAAAGAAAGTAAAAAAATGCAGCAAAGTCCATGGAAAATGACACCAAAATTGAGAAATTCTAAGCAGGAGAGTCCGAATGAGTTGAAATGTGATAGTTTGAAGGTTGATTCTATTGTGATTTCGTCGAGGAGGAGAAGTTTAAGTCCTCTATTCGATCCACAGCTCGTGGCAGCATTCGAGAAAGAACTATCTGAAGAAGAAGAACAGATCAAGAAAATGGTTTCTGCAACACCACTTTCGCGAAAAGCTAGGAATTCGCAGGAAGCCGAATCCATGCTTGAATTATTTGACGAAAAATGCCCCCCGGGTGGTGAAAATGCAGTAGTGATTTACACAACTACATTAAGGGGTATTAGGAAAACATTTGAAGATTGTAATACTGCTCGAGCGATACTCGAATCGAATGATATACAGATGTTTGAGCGAGATATATCGATGCATTCGGGGTATAAGGAGGAATTGAGAGGACTAATGGGTAAAAAAGAGGTGAAAGTTCCTTTAGTATTTGTTAAAGGAAGGTTGATAGGTGGAGCTGATGAAATGGTGAAGTTGGAGGAAGAGGGCAAATTGGGAATTTTACTCGATGGGATTCCGAGGGCGGTCGCCGCCTGCGGCGGCTGTGCCGGAATCCGGTTTGTTATGTGTATGGACTGCAATGGAAGTCGCAAAGTGTTGGTTAAGGAAGGGAAGAGTACTGTCAAATGTGGAGAGTGTAATGAGAATGGTTTGATTCAATGTCCTATTTGTTGTTAACTATGTAGTTAACTCTTTATGTTTAATTTATTTCCTCATTTTGTGTGTTTTCACTAACTGCATATTTTTTCAGGATTTGTACTAGTAGTATATTAGTATCATTTTCTTAATGTGTTGGAGGGGAAAAAAATCAAAGAGGTATTTAACTTGGTTGCATACCATTGTCACTTTGATTTGCAAGTTTGTATTGAAATGGCTATGAAATCAATTTGTGCTCATTTTGTTGTTGAATTATGTGTGGAGAATAGTTATGTTGCTCGGACTCGTTTAAGGGTAATCAAGTATGGTTGCGTGGAAGTACCTAGTACGGGTATGCCCACTTTTTGCTAAATTTTTAATATCTGTTTAACGATACCTATAAAGTATTCATACTTCTATTACACTCTTCTGACACAAGTATGTTAAGACAAATGAAGAATCCGTGCAACGTAGGGGAAGAGCTTTCAATGTGGCTTGGTCATGTTTGTGAATGTAGTCAAATGAAACATGACCCCAACATTCAATTAGTCATTTTATTTTATTGGGTTTATTTATCCGATGGTATTAACACTATTCTTGTATGTTTTTATTCCTAGATCTTTGTCATGGCCATTTGCTTTCGTTGTCCTATTACCTTGTTGATGCTATTGTTTGTTTATTGCTCCCTTTTATGTTCCTGAGCCGAGGGTCTACCAAGAACATCCTCTCAACTCTTATAAGGTAGCGTCTGCGTACACGTTACTTTCCCCAGACCCCACTCACCCAATATTTGATACTCGCATTGGAGCCAACTATATTTGGATTTGTGTCGCGTAAGGCCCATTTAAGGGGTAAGCGCTCCTTAACAGGATTTTTTTCATAACCAGGATTCGAACCCGAGACGTGTAGTTAAGGATGTAGAAATCCTATCCATTCCGCTACAATCCACGTCGGCAATTAGTCCTTTTCACTATGCAGATTGCTGTTTGTTTAAGGAATTAAAGATGGCAAGCATGGTGCTGACTTTTTTGCTTTTAGCACACAAAAGAATTTGATTGTCTAGGGCTAGATGGGGACAACTCATTTGGCTGCCAAGGAATGCATAGACCAACAAAGAAAAAGGAGTTAGACAACCCCCAAAAAATAATATTTTCAAAAGATTGAATCAGTTGTATTTAAGCTGTTCAGCTATTTTAATTTTAATTTTTTGCATTTAACCTGATATAAATTGGCCACAAAGATTCTTGGAGTTAAATGAGGTGTAGGTCCATAGCCGCTCCCAAAAATAATAGCTTATAAAAATATATATTTTGTATATATTAATATAAAATATACATATTTTTTTTATATTTGGCTAGCAATATGAACATTGTTTACCGGCTGGCCAATATGTAACTTGCCCAATCATTAATCCAACAACAAAGAAAACTCATAGTATTTCATAATTTGCATATAGTTGTATGTTCTTTTCTTTGGGATTTTTTTTTATTATTATAGATAGAATTCATGTTTCATATACTTGAGCACGAAAAACAAGAAAAATAAAACCTTCACATAAAGTTGAGATAAATCTTGAAATAAAGAACATTTTAAACACTATTATATTTTTGTCTTTTTTATTTTCAGATTGAATTAACATCTTGATATGAAGATCAATCTAAATGTGCATGGAAAACAGAAAGAAACCCTTATTCTGAAGTGGTAATTTTACATCATAAATTCATAATAATCTCCAAAAAGGAAAAAAAATACAATATTGTGAGAATTTTCAAAAGGAAAAATAGAAATAAAATACACTCAAAATTTTTTTTAAGGGAAAACTTGAATCTTGCTTAATTGAAGAAGCCATTCGAAATCTTTGCTCGGACATGTGGGAACAGATAATACCAAATCTTTCTGCTTATCTAGGATTTTGATGTCTTCTTGAAAGTCATGGATAAAATCCTCAAAAAATGAAGAAGTTAAGTATTCTTTTGGGACCTCATATTTCTTAAGTTTCACTTCTTCTTTCTTCGTATCTAGAATTTCGACGCTTTTCTTCAATTTCGATTCTTCTTTCTTTGTATCTAGGGTTTCGGTATCTTGTTCGAATGCACGAATGAAATCCTCGAATAGATTGCTTTTGCGTACGTACACAAAAAAAGTTGGCTTCTTGCATGCTTTTCGCAACTTCTTGGGAGTTATGATGTTCTTCTTTCGATTAAACATTCTAACTAACTTTTGAACCCTTTTTCGAAAACCAAAGACTTCCATTGATGGAACCTTTGCCCTACTTATTTTGAAGAGAAAAGAGAAAGATTGTGAATGTTATTTTTGAGACTTTGAACTAGTATATATATAAATTATGTTTTAAATCCTAATTCTAATTAAAGTGGGATTTCGTAAGATTCATTATTTCCTAAATTGAGTCGATTCACAAAAGGGATATCTTGTTGCAAATTCTTCGTTTTCCAAGATTGGCTCTGATTAGGAATTTAGGTGTATGTGTTTTTTGTTTTGTTTTTTCAAAGCTAGGAAACAGGCCTTTCCTTTTGGGCCCATTGCAACTGTGGGATTAAGGGAGAAATTCAAAAATAGCCAGATTTACAAGTGGTCATTCAAAAATAGCCATAGTTTAGCCACTTTTCATATAAAGATAAATCTGAACGAAAATACTGTTCAAAATTCGGAAAAATACTCCAGTATAATATACTGGATTTCAGTATCCTCCAGCATAATATACTAGAACTTTCCGCATGTTGGAGTTTCAGCATAATATGCTGGAAGTTCATACATAGGTGTACCGATCTCCAATATATTATGCTGGAACTTTCCGTGTTGAGCAAAATAGTAGCTATTTTTCAATGACTTTGCAAACGCTAGCCCGTGTTGAGCAAAATAGTAGCTATTTTTCAGTATCAATGAATTTGCAAACGCTGGCTATTTATGAATGACCGATCCGAAAACTGGCTAGCCCGTCCTATTTTTACTGGAATTAAATGTGCAACAGGCTAATGTACATTAAGAGCACTATTTACATTTACATTAAAGAATTAACCTAAATAGTCACCGGCTCAACGCTTAAACTAAAAATAATAGGAGAATATATATATATATATATATATATATATATATATATACACGTAATAACTGCGCAGGCTAGTCACTTTTTTATCTTGTAGTTTGAAAATTAACCACTCTCGTGGAGTTTTAAATTTTACAGGTGTTTCACTTCAGGATATTGTCATGAAATTTAAAACTCTATAGCAATATTTATTTTTAAATAACAAGAACTGAAAAATGGCTATATGTGAACTTTGCGCTTTTACATTCAGTTATACTAACGTCAATTACTCGTTTAGCTTCATGCTAAGAGACCATGCCACATAGTAATGTTAATTGCATTTCTTTAATGTCATTATTTTTACGGCAAATGGCCAAATATATCCTTATACTATGAGAAAAGCGTACAATATACCCTTGTGGTCCAAATATATCCCTGCCGTAATACTATTGGTTCAAATATACCAATAATATAGACTGAGTTCGCAAGCCATGTGACATTCAGCTTATCAAATATCAGTGCCACATAGAATTGGATGTCCGCTTTGGACAAACTTAACGGAAAAGGCGTATATATGAACCAGTAGCATAACGACAAAGATATAGTTGGACTCAAAATATAGCGAGAGGTACTTTTAAACCTTTTCTAATTGTATAGGGATATATTTGGCCTTTTTTCATTATTTTAATAATAGCACATACCACATAGGAAGGTCTTGATGAATTAACCAGCGAAATTGATTATCTAAGTTAATTAATACCAATTTTAGAATCTAATGGTCCAGGCCCTAAGGGCCTTTTTTTGGGTAAACTAGGAATCCCAGTCGTTGCCCTTCGATCGAGTGCGTTCTGAGTAAATCTCGCTCCAATGCAATAGCTCGCAAATCAAATTGAAGAGGTAAATCACACTAGACAACTCACGTGCAACGAGATATTCAAAGAAAATATGCAAGGAGTTTTGAATCTACTATCTCCAATTTGGAGGATCTCCTGCTCAACCAACTCGACCACCTTTGCGGCCGTAAGGGGCTTCCCATTGCGAAAATTAGCTTGAATACTGACTACTATAAAATTAGGAGAACTTGGGGTCCTCAACATGGTTAATGCACTTTCTCTAAAGATATTCAAGTGAAGTAATTTGTCAACTATTACATCTTATTGATATCGATAATCTAACACTCATAAAAAATTCTCTCAAGATGAACACCACAACCACCATTGCCTCCCCGCCGGAACTGCCAGATATCAGTTCCATACACATAGACACACCACCTAACACAGAAAACACTACACCCTCTGTTCACACCCAGACTTTCATGCAAAAACTCATCTCAAATAACCAATTCACACATCTCTCAAACACCTGCCATACCACTCACTCATCCATTGATTTGTCAGATGAAACAACAACTGATGAACATCTAGAAACTTTTATCCCACTAACGAGTACAGAAAAAAAAATAGACTCTACTTACCCTGGAAATTTTCAGTAATTATTAAAGTTTTTTGACGCAAAGTGGGACATCAAACTATGAGAACAAAGCTAATCCAACTGTGGGAACCCACAGAGGACCTCCCACTAATTGATTTGGGATGTGACTTCTTCCTAGTTAAATTTCAGAAGGAGAAAAACATGGTGAAAGCATTCCACGATGGGCCATGGTTCTTATTCAATCACTTCCTATCAGTAAGGAAATGGGAGCCAAAGTTCATAGCTTCCAATGCACAGCTTACCTACTCCGCCATTTGGATTAGATTACCCGAGCTTCCTACTGAATTCTATGACTTTGAAATTCTCCAGCGCGTAAGATCAAAAATTGAATCACTAAGAAAAATAGATACATATACATCTGCCACAACTAGAGGCCGATATGCACGCATATGCATTGAAGTTCCATCGGAAAACCCCCTCAAAACACACATTTACATTGGTTACCATCGACAACAAATCCTATATGAAGGACTAAATATATTATGCACTCGTTGTGGGAGATGAGGACATACCACAAACCTCTATACCTTTGAGTCACACCCACACACCCACCATCTTCCCCCCACATATACATACAGACCCACATCCCAGCCATGCTCATGCACTTATCACACTTAACTCGAAATCGCTAACACACCACACTGATGATGGAGGTTGGCAAACAGTAAAGTTTCCACCAAGAAGCACCAGAAACGACCAATCCAAAGCGGGAATTCCACAGCCAACTAAGCTACGAGGACCTCTTCAAAGACATAGCCAGGCCCACATAGAATCAGAGACGGCGACCGACAAAGGGCCCACATGTATATCTTCTTTCACCACTGACCCAATCCCCGATACCCTAATAAAAAAATCAAATAAATATGTTACAATAGACCAAAATACCCTCTCAAATAATCTTAACACCTTTGTACCATTAAGTGATACACAATTCACATATATCACATACACACACCCTTCTACGTTTGGGCCTCTACATAAAACCATTTTTCCCAGCCCACCAATTAACCAACATAAATTAGATGAAGAGGCCCAAAACCACAGTCCAAAAACTTTTTTTCCTATGTATGAGGAACAATCCCCGTCACCTCTACCCACCTAGGAAATAAGCCACGTAGATCAACTAGTAGCCACATCACCCGACCACAGTCACCCTATATCACATTTCACTCTTTCAATTACCATCCAACTAGATACCTACTTACACATAAAATTCCCAGTCCAACCACACACTACACAATCCGCTACCCAAAGTCCAACACCATAACTACACCTAGATCACACCAATAATCAAATTTCCCAAACCCAAGACCCAAGCAATATATAATCATCTGCCCCTCCACGTGAAAATAAAAACAGTGTACAAAATCTTTCATCGCCTACATTAAATCCACCGCACAAATTACCCTCTCCTACTCCAACTAATACCGAAAACCTATCATTACTTTCCCTCTATAATCCCACTGCTACAAGCAACGATCATCAAACCCCTTCACACAATAAGAACCAACTTCCCTTAAAATACCAACTCAGACGCACCACCTCATTCACTAACACCAACCTCCTACAACAACCCATCTTCATCAACACTCTCACCATGCAGCCACCAAGCCAACCCCAGCAACCTCCCACACCAATCAACATTTCACAATTCCCTCAAACAATAACATACCCACAGTCATGGTTGGAGATGAGCCTATAGGATCACGCACTAACATTCACAATGGAGATCGAAAATCAAGATATGATCATCATGATACAAAATCCAACAGATATTGCACAAATTGTCACGGAAGGGATGAGACTGGTGTGGAAATTTACAATCAATACCTTTGGGCCATGTACCCTCCATCCACACTCACAAATCACCAGAATTGGACACCACTTCCACTGATGCATCCACCACACCTTTAACCCACTCTCCAATTCCCATAACAAACTCCACAGAACATACAACAATTCCCTTTCTATCCATCCCAGCTTCCCCAACAAAACCTTGTCCCATGGATCCAACAAAGATCCTTGATAGCCATATTACCACCGCTACATGTACAAAAATCTCCGTATCACCCGATCACCCCACCAACCAGCCTTATTCATACCCACCATTAAGCTCAATCACAACTCTCAGCAGAAGCACAACAAGAAGTGAATGCCACAATGGAAGAGATAAGAGAAACAAGACCAATCTTGTACTTCCTAGATGGACACAAAACCTACCCGTTCAAAGAGCAATTTGCAAGAAAAGTGATAACCGTCTGCCCACAAGAGCTACTAAGTTGCTCCCTTAATGTACGCACCAAACATAATACAACAATGGGCAAGTACAACATAGTGCTGATTCCAGCAATGACTCCAACCCAGAGAAGCCCAGTCAGTTGACTTCAAGAGAAACTTCCGTTCACTACTCAACTACCACAACCCATCATTGGTGTCCTTATTGGAAACACATCTATAGGATCATACAACCCTAAAGGAAGAATTTGTATTCACACATTTAGCAGAAGCACCTGCATTGGGTGCTGGTGGAGGCCTTGCTTCACTGTGGAAGGAGGAAATCATTCAACTTGATCAAGTCGCAGTCACCCAACAAGAAATCCATTGAATTGTGCAGGTACGCCCACACACTATTTCTTGGTTGTTCTCAGTAATATACGCCAAAAATGGCTTGCAATCTAGGCACGTTCTATGGGAAAACATAAGGCAACTACATGATACTATAAAACTACCTTGGTTAATGGGAGGAGATTTTAACGAAATAACTAGAGCTTCAGAGAAATACGGAGGTCTTGCCATAAACAATACTAGGTCTAATAAATTCATATGTTGCTTAAATTATTGCAATATGCTATACCTAGGATATACTGACAGTAAATATACTAGGTCTAATAATAGACACATCACAAATAGAATTTTAGAGAGAATTGATTGCTTTGTAGCCAATTACAATTGGCTAAACCATTTTCCTCAGGCTCTAATATATCATCTACCATGCACACACTCGGACCACTATCCTTTATTAATTCAACTTAACAAAAAATATACAACTACGGAAAATTATTTAGGTTTGAAACTATATGGCAAACCCACACACAATTCTTTTCTCTCATACAAAGAAATTGGACCAATAATAAACCCATCATTCATGCTATTGAAGACTTCACCAAAGATGTTACCACTTGGAATAAATCCACCTTCGAGAATATCTTTAGGAAAAAAAGTAAACTGCTAGCCAGAATTAAAGAAGCCCAATCATCACCGGCATATTCTACGAGCTCCTTTTTACAAAATCTAGAATGTGACTTCATAGCTGAGTTTAATGAATTGTTAACATTAGAAGAAGAATTCTGAAAATTAAAATCACGTATAAATTGGCTCCAATAAGGCGATACCAATACTAATTTTTTTACCTAACAACTATTAAGCGACGCAGAAAAAATTGCATCACAGCTCTAAAAGATTCAGTGGGAAACTGGTTCAATGACCAACACACTATAAATGTCAAATTGAATAATACTACCATAATCTATTCACCACTTCACACATGGTCCATCATAAACACTCATTAAGCTCAAGCTACAATCACCTCACATAGGAACAACTTAACAACCTTACTTTACCCCCTACCACCACTGAAATTTTTAGAATTGTTAAATCTTTCTAACTACTAAAAGCTCCGGGACCGGATGGCTTACACCTACTCTTTTATCAAAATTACTGGGCACACATTGCCCCTTCACTCATTTCTTTTTGCAAGGAAGCTTTTGTAAAACAACACATTCCACAAGAAGTAAACAAAATGTACCTTTGTCTAATCCCAAAATACTACACCCCACTACTATCACCCAATAACGCTCTATAAGCCTTTGCAATACCCTTTACAAAATAATTATAAAAATTATAGTACATCGTATTAAACCAATTCTTCAAACAATTATAAGTCCTGAACAATCTACCTTTTTACAAAATCACACAGCTTCAGATAAAGCTATCATTATTCAAGAAAATAATCCACCATTTTAAAAAGAAAAAAGGAACACAAAAGTGAACTCCTAATCAAATTAGACCTTGAAAAAGCTTTTAACAAACTAGAATGGGGTTTCATTAGGAATACCCTAAACTACTTTAACTTCCCAATCGCTTAATTAAATTAATTATGTCATGCACCACCATATCCACAATATCCATCCTAATCAATAGAGCACCCACACCTTTTTCAGTCTTACTAGAGGAATACGCCAAAGGGACCCTCTATCACCTTACTTGTTCATTTTATACGTAGAAATGCTAACCAGAAAAATACACTCGCAAGTTGATTACGGGCTATAGCATCCTATTAAATTATCTACAAATGGACCTCAGCTATCACATCTGTTCTTTGCTGACGTTATCACTCTCATCTCCAAATTGACTACTAAGAGCATTCACTCCCTTATTGATACACTTACACTTTTTATAAATACCATAGGCCAGACCATTAACTACACCAAATCAAAAGTTTTTTTCTCCCAAAATGTCACCTGTGAAGCAAAAGCATTTGTCCTATCATCTTTTACCATGAAGGAAGGCTCACACTTTGGTAAATACTTAGGATTCCCTATATTTAATAAACGGCCTATGAAAAATGATTTCGAATTCTTGCTAGATAATTTTAAACATAAAATGGCAGGCTGGAAAACACATATGTTGTCCATGGCAGGACGCACCACTCTCATAAAAGCTACCATTAATTGTCTACCAAATCACATAATGCAACTCATTAAAATTCCTCATTATATCATTCCACTACTTGAAAAATACCAAAGAGATTTCCTCTGGTGAACAACTCCACAAAAAAAAGAAACTACATCTAATTAATTGAAAAACTGTCCAATTGGAAAAGAAAGATGGAGGTCTGGGCATCCCTAATCTAATTCATAAAACTCTTGCATTACTTGGAGCCAGGGGAGAATCTACATGCTAATTTTGGGTGCTCAATTACCCATTATCTTTGACAAGATTTAGTAAATTTATATAGGTAATTATAAAAATATTTAGGTAAATATTGATTGAGCACCCATAACTATACTCTTTTTTCCTCTTCTTTCAAATTTTTTATCAGTGAGCACCCACGACTTTAAAATCCTGGATCCGCCACTGCTTGGAGCCCATGCATGGAGGTTATTCAACTCACCACACTCACACTGGACATCCTTCCAAATAGACCCCCGACATCCTTCCCTCCAAGAACTTCCCACCTTGTTCTTGGGGAGACTCGAATTCACAACCTCTCGATTGGAAGTGGGGGTTACTTACCATCAGAGCAACCCCCTTGTCTACCACAACTACTAAGTGAACTAAAAAATAAATACATACCTACTATAATCAATATGGAGTATTTATTTTTGCTATTACAATTATAAAATTTTATCCAATAATCTACCAAACATTAGATAGCAGTAATAATCTATATTTGGATAACTTGTAAGTACACAAAATCCAATTTCTGAACTTTTTCCAAAAATGTACCAAAAACTTGTTAGAGTTAACTAAATAGATTTTTATAATAAATACCACGATTTAGATTTTAAAAAGCCAAGTAAATGCAATGAATTATGGTAAAAGTAGTACTACTATTATTTTCTAATATTACAATTTAAAATTTTATCCAATAGCGTAGCAAAAACAAGATAGCAGTAATAATCCAACAACAACAACAACAACAACGACCCAGTATAATCTCACAAGTGGGGTCTGGGGAGGGTAATATGTACGCAGACCTTACCCCTACCCCGAAGGATAGAGAGGCTGTTTCCAGGAGACCCTCGGCTCAAAAAAGCATAGCAGTAATAATCCATTTTTGGAAAACTTATAAATAGACAAAATCCAATTTCGGATTCTTGTTAATAATTTCTATGTCCATGTCCTCTGAATCTAATTAGCCAATATCTAGTCAGCCTAATAAATTCTGACAGCACAATTCCTATTATCCTATGTGACAATTCTTTATTAGCTGAATATCAAATCATTCTTAGACTCGTTTTAAAAAAGGGATTTGAGTCATTTTCAGTAATCATGTAAAATCTTTTAAATTTTAACCTATAATAGCAAGTTAGTAGCCATTTTTGACGATATTATTAAATACTCCCTTCGTCCCAAATTAGATTTAGTAGTTACTTCAGCACAAAAAGATTATCCCAAAATGACTGTCACTTTTAGAAATTCAAGACTAAATTTATTAATTTATTTTCAACTATATTCTTAATATTAAAAAAAACAGTACTTCTTTTGTAATATTTCTTAATTCTCAAAAAGAATGGACGCAGTGGCGAACCCAGAAATTTTTTCAAGGGTGTTCAAACTTAAAAGAAGTAAAAAGAATTCCCAATAAAGGGTGTTCAATATATATTATATACCTCGAAAACCTATTATTTTACCTATATATACAGTGTAAGTTTTGGATGAACTAAATGTAGCTTTGCCCCTGTATGGAGGACTTAGTAAACTTTACCTAGTGCGGTCAAACTTCTCTATAACAGTCTCATTTATTCTAATAAATGGCTGTTATAGTAAAGTGTTGTTATAAAGCATATATAACACAAGATAAAAATCGATTGTAAGAAAAATTTGATTTTTATAGTAAATGACTGTTATATAAGAATATTGTTATAAAAATATCTGGCTTATGTTATTTTTTTAATAGACTTAAAAAGAGCTAAAACAACTGTTAAAATAGGACATAGAAAGTAATCCTTATGAAGAAATTTTTATGCAATTTCCTAATAAGTGATCTGGTTGTGTTAATATTTCTTATTCGTCAACAAAGCAAAACTTAAATTTCTTTTTTAAAAAGAAAAAGAAAAAAACACACCCTTTAAGAAAGTACACGTGTGGTGGTAACTGGGACGATTTAGTCAGTTGACAACAGTCTTTGCCAGTTGCCAGTTGCCATTTTCTCTAACTTTATTATATCCCCTTTTGATAAAAATCAATCTTTTTTTCTGCTTTCTTTTTCTCTTTTTTTTGTCTCTCACACTGAAAAACATTTACTGCTTAGAAAAGAACCACAAAAAACTGATTTCTTGCAGCTATGGCTGGAAGAAAAAGAAGAAAAATGAAGTTGTAAGTCTTCAAAGTTTTCTGCTTTATAAAGTTTTATAAATTTATTTTTTACTTTTTTTCCATGTTTTTTGAGTTTAATTTGACTGAAATGATTGAATTGTAATGAATTCTAAGTGGGTTTTAATTTTGATTATGGTTCATGGGTTTTGTTCTACGTCTTCAAAGTTCTCTGCTTTATGAAGTTTTAATTAATTTTTAATACTTTTTTAAAATGTTTCTTGAGTTTAATTTGATAGAAATGATTGAATTGTAATGAATTCTAAGTGGGTCTTAATTTAGATTATGGTTCATGTGTTTTGTTGTGTGGATCCAGTTTAATTTGTCAGTTAGAGTTGAAAGGTGTGATCTTTTTCAAGTAAGTTTAATGATTGAGGTCAAACAATTTTAAACCAAAATATTTCAGACCCCAAAAGATGATAAAAAAGAAAAGAATTAAGTTGAAGTAGAAAGGCGGATTTAATTGTATGCTAAGTACTTATTTGTGAGGAGTTTTCTTGGTTTTTTTGTGGTTGAGGTGAATTTGGCACTGTTGGTAGATACCCAATTAGGGGGTTATCAATTTATCACTTGATCTGTTTACTTGTTAACCTTTTGGCAAGTTTCCTCCATTTTATGCTTCGATTCGATCTGTTGTCGTGAACATGTTCCACGTTCATGCTACTATGAGTAACATATCTGTGAGTCTGTGACTGTTTTAATCAGGAAATGGCATATGTTGTTAATGATGACTTATATTGCTGAATGTTGCTATTGGTTACTTGGGATGCGGCCCTTCTCCGGACCCTGCGTGAACGCGGGATGCCTTGTGCACCGGGCTGCCCTTTTTTAGAGTTGGGTGTCTAAGAACTCTAATTCTTATTCAGGTTAAAACAGTTTATAATGGTTGTGTCTTTATAGTACCAAACTAACTGTAAATACTGAGAGTCAAGTATTATTCTGACGGTTAATGAGCTTAACGTATGTCCAGTTTGTCGGGTGATTTAGGATGTGTTGTCGTTGATGTTGTCCTTTGCGTGTGAGAAGTTACTCTAAAAGCAGAATGTTTTGGGTTTTAATGCTGAAAGACACCTGGAACTAATTTAGGATTTTCCTTTGTGTGTGACAAGTTACTCTAAAAGCAGAATCTTTTGGATTTTAATGCTGAAAGCCACCTTGACTAATTTAGGATATGTCGTCTTTGATTTTGTCCTTTGCGTGTTAGAAGTTTAAGCAGAATGTTTTGAATTTTAATGCTGAAAGCCACCTGTAACTAATTTAGGATATGTCGGCTTTGATTTTGTCCTTTGCGTGTTAGAAGTTTAAGAAGAATGTTTTGAATTTTAATGCTGAAAGCCAACTGTAACTAATTTTGGATATGTCGTCTTTGATGTTGTCCTCTGCGTGTGAAAAGTTATTCTAAAAGCAGAATGTTTTGGATTTTAATGCTGAATGTCGTGCTGTAACTATCTGATTAAGGATATGTCGTATTTGATGTTGTCCTTTTCATGCAAGAAGTTACTCAAAAAAGCAGAATGCTTTGGACTTTAATGCTAAGGTTACCTGTACCTGTCTGATTTAGGATATGTCGTCTTTTATGTTGTCCGTTGCGTGTGAGAAGTTACTCTAAATGCATAACGTTTTTGAATTTTAATGCTGAAAGTCACCTGTAACTATCTGAATTTGGTTATGAATGTAATGTGTACTTCATAATTTGTGCATAACCTTAACTTTAAGGGTTTGGTATCAGTATCTAAATTTTATTTCACTATCCATTTTTGAAACATATTTTTTCATGTTTCTAGATTAGCTGCGACGGCTCCAAATAATGGTGGTGCTTCAACTCAGGAGTGTGAAGGATCTGATGAGCAAAACTCATTGTTTTGCATACCAATGGAAATTCTAGAACTGATTCTCTCCCGGTTAAACTTGAGGGAAAACATCCGTGCGTCTGCTGTTTGCAAGCAATGGCTTGCTGTCTCCATTTCTGTACGAGTTGCGAATAAACCACCTTGGCTTATGTTTTTCCCAAAATTCGGTGACTTGGTTGAATTCTACGACCCTTCGGTGAGGCAAACTTATTCAGTGGAGTTACCAGAGTTACGTGGCTCTAGGCTTTGTTACGCGAAGGATGGCTGGTTGCTGCTATACAAACCGAGAACTTTACGTGTGTTGTTCTTCAATCCTTATACGAAGAGTGTGATCAATTTGCCAAGACTAGAATTAACATACCAGATAGTTGCTTTTTCTGCAGCTCCTACTTCTCCGGACTGTATCGTTTTCACAGTTAAGCATATCAGCCCCACTTTGGTCGCAATTAGCACATGTCAACCCGGGGCAACGGAATGGACAACTGCCAATTACCAAAATCGTTTGCCATTTGTTAGCAGCATTTGGAATAAGTTAGTTTTCTGCAATGGTCTCTTTTATTGTCTGAGTCTTACTGGTTGGTTGGGAGTCTATAATCCAGAAGAACGTACTTGGCTTGTTCGTGTGGTTCCACCTCCGAGATGCCCAGAAAATTTTTTCGTGAAAAATTGGTGGAAAGGAAAATTTATGGCAGAGCACAATGGAGATATCTATGTGATATACACTTGCTCTACTGCAAATCCGGTGATATATAAGTTAGACCAAATAAATAAAATTTGGGTTGAGATGCAAACTTTAGGTGGTTTGACACTTTTTGCAAGTTTTCTGTCATCCCAAGCAAGGATAGACGTTCTTGGGGTGATGAGAAATAGTATTTATTTCTCTAAAGTTCGTTTTTATGGAAGGCGTTGCATATCGTATTCCCTCGATCATGATAGATACTACCCGCGAAAGCAGTGTTATGATTGGGGAGAACAAGATCCTTTTGAGAGCATTTGGATTGATCCACCGCAGGACCTTTCAGCCTTTGTCTGAAAAGATTTGTGACAAAGGTACTCTTCTTTGCTTGGCTGAAGTTCTGAACTATTTATATTTGTTTGTTTTAATTCTCTCATATTCTGATAGTAACTATAACAGCATGGCATTGGCTGAGAAAGGACCTGTATTGGATATACATTAAAATACAAAAGTTGAGCGAGCATATTAGTTGCGATGATGATCACATAGGTGGATATGGTAGGAGAGATGATTTCACCGGAACAAAGAGAAGATCGATTAGGAGATAAAATCTGTAGAGCAGAAGGAATAAACTAGAAAAATAAGCAACAGCGGTCGCATTGGAAGGAAGTTGCTTGTTGTAGCTTCAAACTTTAAGGATGTTCTAGGAAGTTGGCGATTTTAAAGATTAATACGATAGATAAGTGCATCGCAGTAGGGGTTGCACTAGAAGGAAGTTGCTTGCTGAAACTTCACATCTTGCAAGTCACCTTAGTACTGAAATTTTATCATAAGCTTCCGGTTTCTAATCGAAAATTTCCTAGACAAAATCAAGTTTCAGATATTGAAGGTGCTACGCTCTAATTAATTGTATATCCCAATTTTAAAAGGATCCCAATGTTCCAACTTATTTTGGATATTTCTATAATGTATTTCTCTGAAGGCATATGTTTGGACCACCCTGAAGGGAAAATAACTTGTTGAAGAATGCGATGAAAACCTGATGTCATGATAGGGAATAGTAGTAATGGTGCTTACTGGCGACCACTTTAGAATGGGCAATTTTCCTCAGTTATACAATTTTTGGATTTGTTTTGTCATAATTAATCTTTAATGTAAATAAATGCCGTGAGAGGAACGCGAAATCATGAAATAAAGTTTTGCAGGCTAATTGTCCCCAGCTAAACATAGTTCCAATGCCAAAGGTGCCGGCTTCAATGAGAGATATGTGGCGTTATGTCCTGTAAATTTTGCTGAAGAACACTAGATTTTTGGCAGCCGTGGATTCTAAATTAGGCAATCATAGGATCTATTGGCAGCATGTAGGTGTCTTTTTAGTTTCAGGAAAGGTATTGATATGTTGGGTAGAGCAGTATCTGCGATAAATTCAGGATTTGACTAATTTGTTCCCTAGACACCGGAAAAACATGAAATGTGAATCCTAGCTAGTCTCGAGTTATTACCTGTTTGCCAAGGTTGGCAATCCCTTCCAAGATACATCTTTTTTCAATTTCCCAAAAGAATGGAGTCAGGAGCAGGCAAGTGTTCGGAATCGCTAACGGGTTTGACTGGCTGGTCCGTGGATTTGGAAGTTACTATGTAGTCGTTAAAAAACTGAATCCAGGCAACGATTTTTTTCTTGGCACTCTTAGCAAGTGAGTTGCACCTCCGGCTTTGCAAGGTTTAATTTGTCTTTATGGCCTTGAAGAATTCATTTGACATGGTCTATAGGTTTGCATGCGTCTGTAAACATCACTTTCTCTCTCTGGTAAGACCAAATACATGTTTCATATTCTTGACGAATCCTCACCAGTTTTCCCTTTCAGCTTATAACCTACATTTCTCGGTACACTCTGGGGAGGAACTGCTATAGTTTTGAGCTTAAGTTGCTAGATGACTCACTCAACTCCTCGTCTAGCCTCTCTATTTCTCTTGGTCTGCTTTTACTTTTTTTCCTGGCTTCTGCTACCTGGCTCATATGGGACCGGTCTAAAACTTCTTTGCAGACAGTAAATGTTAGCTTTCACTAAAAGTTCCAGTTGGAGTGTTGGACTTTATGAAAGATTGTTTTCGATGACTAAGAGGCTAAGAGCTGTCTGCTGTACAATGTAACATGGATCCTTCATTTGCCTTGACATATAGCGTCAAATAGGTGTGGCATGGGTACTTAGTTCAAATTCTTCAAAGTACATCAAAATTTGGCAAAACCTACATGTTCTTATATTGAATACTAACACATACTCTTCTCGAGTCTACTCATAAACAAGTTCGTGCAACATGCGGGGACGAACTATAGTTGTGAATGTGGATTCAATTGAATCCAACATCTTTGGTTTATACCCCATATATATAGATAGCTTTCGGCTTGGAGTTTGAAGGTTGCTCACGCCTTCCTCTTGGTGTGCAGCTGAGCTACTGAATCATCAGTGTTGTCAAAGGCGCGCTTAAGCCCTGAAGCGAGGCTCAAAACATGTTGAGCGATTCACTTCGCTTTGTGAGCGCTTCAGTGTCGCATCAAGGCTCTTAGGCATACTTTTCCTTGCCAATAAGTGTGATCCTGAAAAGGCGACACTAAACAATTGATATTTTACTTTATCGTAAAAAAAATCAATTTCTTTGTCCATATATTTGTTATTTATGCTTATATTTATTGGTTTTGGACTACGTATACATATTTTTACTTTTTATCCGGTTGTGCCTTTTTTCATTAAAGCTGATGCTTTATTTGCGCTTTGCGCTTAAAGGCCCAATGGACCTTAGAGCTTTTTGCGCTTTTCTCCTTTGATAACATTGTGAATCATATAGTCTACTTGTTCTTTCTTCTCCTCCCTCTTTTGACCAAAATTAGCTAAAACTAAGAGGATTCAGGCCTTTAATACATTACCAAGCATCATTTGAAGCCTTGAAAGATCATAACACTTATTAAAAGCTTTCAAAGTGTTATCAAGAATTAAAAGCTTGCAAAATTTGGTGCTTAGAATTTTAGATTAAAAAGATTTGAAAGTCTCGCTTAACAAAAGCGGTTTTTATTTATTATTTTAGGTCAAGACAAATGAAATTGAAGGCTTATAATTTTGGCATTTCGTGTAGCTAAATGTGCTCTCGATCAAAAGAGTGGTTTGTATAACAAAAGATTTAAGCAGCTAACTACTTGGAAGGTAGAGTTTTGGCTTACACAAGTCTGTATATGTGTGGCAACGGCATAGGGCTGGGTAGTGAGGTAGGATGGAATGCTGAGTCTTTGCACGGTTGGGGCTAGGCGGGCTGTATATCTCATTTTACAAAACTTATATATAGTGGACAGGATGGGTTGTAAGCGGCTATTTAGAACAATTTAATTTGATGTACAAAGAAGAAAATTTCACATAACGGGGAGTGACGGTAACAACAACTATGCCATATACAGCCAATTTCATTGCATGGCAGAGATTAGAGACGTTACGAGTGAATGGAATTGCTATAAACTCCATGCTTGAATGAATCTGTCTTTAGTACATTTTCAGTTCTTTTCTGTCTTTCGTCAGCTACATCTTCAAGTCCAAAACTACCTCTAACATCTCAGTAATCATCTCTTTCAGGACTATAATACAAGGTCTCGTCTTGAAAAGACTTCATCAACCAGTTTCAAAGCTGCAGATGTAGCTGTGTTGCAGAAAGAAAATGAATCCGACGCTTTCGATGTATCACTAAATGTTGTCAAAGTTTGGAGGCATGATAAAGAGCAGGTTTCTAATCATGTTTTCTGTCAATTTATGGTACTTTATATAAGTTGTCATTTAAGATTTTTCTTCAATGAGTAAGAACTGTTCTTCCTTTGTGTAGAAAACTTTTAGATAACTTAACGCTGTAGTTGAGTTTGTAGAAAGTTTTATTTAAGATAATGACTGAATAAGAACACTAGGTATTTCTATATTCATATTCTTATATCTTTCTATCAAAAATAACCTAACTGCGTACATCTTACCCTCCCCAGACCCCACTCGTGGGAATTCACTGGGTTTGTAGTATATATCTTTTTGAGATCGAGTGTTCTGAATCATGTGTTATTCTTGTTGCCTTTCTGCCCTTCAAGGTAGGGGTAAGGCTGCGTACATCTTACACTCCCCCGACCCCACTCGTGAAAATTCACTAGGTTTGTTATATATATCTTTCTGAGATCGAGTTTTATGAATCATACGTTATTCTTGTTGCCTCTCTGCCCTTCAGGGTAGGAGTAAGGCTGCGTACATTTTACGCTCCCCAGACCTCACTCGTGGGAATTCACTGGGTTTGCTGTATATATCTTTCTGAGATCGAGATCTTCAAAAAATATTGTCGCGCTAATATTAGATTTTCCAAAAAATTGGAGTATCCGACACACACTGTCGGCATTTTTGGAGGATCTAAGCAACATAGCAAGTGATTTTGCTCTGCTAATATACTTCCAATATTTATACTGCTTAAGAACTGGAGCTATCCCCTCTGGTTCAACAATTAAAAGTTTGATTGCAAACTTAGAAAGCAACTCCTGGTTTTAGTTTTCTCCTTTTTAATTTATGGAATAAAAGTCAGATAGTTGTGCCATCTCTCAGACAGTTTTAAGGGAAATTTCCATATTTGTGGAATCATAAAATATTCCGTAATCTACAACTATTATTTTTGATTAATATAATCTACAACAGAACCATGGTAAATGAATAAAAAGGCCCTTCAAATCCAGTAGCTTCCCTATAAATAAGGAAACTGACATAAAATCAAGTTGTCCCTAGAAAAATCCCCAATTTGTTATATATAGATAACTACTATATAAAAATAAGATCTATATCATAATTGTGCATACATCATGTAAAAATTAATATTAAAAAAAAAAGCTATGTGAACTAAAGTGATATTTCAGTGGGCCCGTCAAATTTCAGGTCAATCGGAGTCCGTAAACTTTTTGAGCTTTGGCAGTTTCCAAGTGGCCATGCATAGGACGAGTAGGTTTCATGTGGTCGTGCATATTATTCCTATGACCCTAGAACGCTAAAAAACGAAGTTAATCATGATGAGTATTACTCACAAGCCGTATTCGATAGAACCAATTGGAGTCCATCAACCAAATTTAGGAGAATCATCATGTATTTACACACGAAAAAATGGACATAGTCATTAATTCTTGTATTATGATCTCGAAAACCAAAAAGTAATGATAGTCATGGCGAGTATTTCTCACAAGGTCATTTTCATTGGACCCAGTAAATTTTAGGTCAATTGGAGTCCATAAACTTTTTGAGAACCGGTAGAATCCAAGTGGCTGTGCATAACATGTGTATGTTCCATGCGGCCGTACATTGTATTTTTATGACCCTGAAACACCAAAAAAACAAAGTTAGTCATTGTGAATATTGTTTACAAGGTCGTATGCGATGAATTACTAAAATTTTAAGCCGATAGGAGTCCATCAACCAAACTCAGAGAAACCATCATGTATATAGTATACACACGCAACAATGGACATAATCATTAATTCTTGTTTTATGACCTTGAAATGCCAAAAGATGATGTAAGTCATGGCAAGTATTCTCAAAGACAATTTCGGATGGACCCACCAAATTCAGGCCAATCGAAGTCCATAAATATTTTCAGCACTTTTAGGATCCAATTGGTCGTGCATAGCACGAGTAGACTTCGTGTGACCGTTCATAGTATTCTTATGACTACGAAACACTAAAAAATAATGATAGTCATGGAGAGTATTGCTCACAGGACCATATCAAGCGGATCGACCTAATTTTAGCCAATCGTAAGGTCCATCAACCAAATTCAGGAAATCATCATGAATATAAACACACGAAAAAAGGGATGTAATAATTAGTTCCTGTTTTATGACCCCAAAATATATAAAAAAATGCTGATAGTCATGGCAAGCATTTCAAAATACGTTGTTTTCATTGGACCCATCAAATTTCAGGTCAATCGGAGTTCATAAAATTTTTGTGCACCATACCTCCAAGAAATCGCTTTAAATTCCTACTGCATGATTCTGAAACGCAAAAAAATAAGGAACAGTCATGGCAAAGCAATAACTATTGATCATTTGGTTGTTTCTTATGAACTCACAAAATTTAGGCGATTCGAAGCTCGTCGCCCAAATTCATAAAGATTGCATGGACATATGCACATAAGAAGGCTGAAATCGCCTTAAATTCCTATTTTACTGCCCCGAAACGCTAAAAAATAAGGAACAATCATAAAGAAGGGATGACCACTATTCAGCATGTCAGATGGCGTAGGCTATAGCACATAAAAATCTGGGAATCGAGCGAAATTCCAATTATATGGCCCTAAAATGCCAAAAAAATAAAGAACGATCATGGCGAGGCGATAACTATTGTTTCTTAGATCGTTTTTGATAGGCCGACAAAATTTTAGGTGATCTGGATCCGAACGGGATGATGGCATGGACTATAGTACATGAAAATCTAGGAATCGGGCGGAATTCTAGCTTTATGGCCCTTAAACGCAAAATGAGGAACAGTCATGGCGAGGCGATGACTATTGTTCTTTAGGTCTTTTATTATGGGCTGGCAAACTTTTAGGCCTTCTCCAACTGGTCGCCCGGACCCGTGAAGATGGTGTATGCTATAACACACGAAAATCTGGGGATTGAGCGAAATTTTAATTTTATGGACCTAAAGCGCCAAAAATAGAGAAGCGGTCATGGCGAAGCAATGACTATTGTACCTTATGTCATTTTTTATGGGCCGACAAACTTTTAGGCCCTCTTCCACCGGTCGGCCGAACCCATGCAGATGGCGTGGGTTATAGCACACAAAAATCTAAGAATCGGGCGGAATTCTAGTTTTATGTCCTTAAAAGGCCAAAAAACGGAACGGTCATGGTGAGGCAATGAGTATTTTTCCTTAGGTTGTTTTTGATGGGCCATTAAAATTTTAGGCGATCCGGGTCATGTCGCCTGGACCCATGCAAATAGCGTGGGCTGTAGCACATGAAAATTCGAGAATCGGGCAGAATTCCAGTTTTATGGCCCTAAAACGCCAAAAATAAGGAACGGTTGTGGCGAGGCGATGACTATTGTTCTTTAGGTCATTTTTGATGGGTCGGTAAAATTTTAGGCCCTCTGCCACAGGTTGCCCGGACCCATGCAGATGTCATGGGCTATAGCGCACAAACATTTGAGAATCGGACGAAATTCCAGTTATATGACCCTAAAATGCCGAAAAACGAGGAATGGACATGGCGAGGCGATACTATTGTTCCTTTTATGGTTCGACAAAATTTTAGGCGATTCAGGTCTGGTCGCCCGAATTCATGCAAATGGCGTGGACAATAGCACACGAAAATCTAGGAATTGGATGAAATTTAATTTTATGGCCCTAAAACGACACAAAATGATGAAACAATCATGGCGAGTGCGATGACTATTATTCCATAGGTTAGTTTTTATGACCGAAAATATTTTAGGCGATTCGAGTCTGGTTACGTGGATGCATGCAGATGGCATGGGCTGTAGCACAGGAAAATCTGATAATCGGGCAAAATTTCAGTTTTATGGCCTTAAAACGCCAAAAAATGAGGAATGGTCATGGCGAAGCGATGACTATTGTTCCTTAGGTCATTGTTTATGGTCCAACAAGATTTTAGGTGATTCAGGTCCGATTTCCCAGATGCATGCAATGGCATGGGTTATTATCGCGCCCCCTTTTTTCCTTTTTTGACGGAGAAGTCCGGGTTTCGACATTCACGGGGTGTAATGACTCATCCCCTTTTTGGAATTGGGTATTTGAAGAGTCGCCACCTAACGGATTATGGTGCGTTAGAGCACCTAGAGAGATTAACTCTTGGGTTGGTTTGCATTACCTGAGATTAGGGTAAGGGCTCGAAGTAACCTCGAGGGGAAGGTGTTAGGTACCCCTCTTGGTCCACGATTGTGGGTCCCGACCGAACTTATATTCACAAATTAGTCCATTACAAGCAAACAATTGAATCAAATAGGCCATAAGCAAAGCACGTTGGGATAATTCAAGTAGTAAGATTTGGACAAGTTGTACAAAGGTTTAAATAAAAAGGGAATATGGTAAAAAGGGGTCCTAGGTTGGTTATCCTATAGGATCACCCCACACAATGTCCGGTAAACACTCCTCAATGAGGAGCTACACGTGACATTAGCATGTAGTCATCATATCCCATATCTACCTTTTCCATCCCCTTATTGGTCATGCAAAACGAGTGTTTGGTCAACGATTTCTATTGCGTGCTGCTACCCGTCCCTTCTTAATTGTCCTAGAGGTAGTTAGGACCTCTACCTATAGTTAGTTCTAGACGTACCCCTAAGGTTTTAAAAGGCGAATATTCTAAGGTGACAATCAAAAACATACTTTCAACACATAAAGGGAGCAATTTGAGGCTCAGAGTTTCCTCCTCAAACAAACACATAAGCAGCACGACTCAAGCACAATTAAGGTCTTTTATTAGATAATGTCCTAAAGCAGGATATCTAGGTGAATATGCAGAAGACAAATAACCTCTTTTAGACTCATAAGTTATAACCCTAGCAATTGCCTAAGGATTTTTAAAGCCTGTGAGGAATCAGAAATCATTAAGCAATAGAAACAGTTTCAGAGATGCAGTTTTGAAAACGCCTTAAGGGCTTGCCTATACGCGGAGTATTGATGTCTATATTAATACAGAACAAAGCAGGTTTTGAAACGGACTCCTTTAATACCTATAGGCATGATATCTAATGAGATTGAGGCAGTTTGAAAGAACTTGTTTCAGGAAATACTTAATACTTAATAAAAACCAATTCAGAAATGAACTAAGCGTGATCAAGTTGACTTATTTAGACTAAATTAGATTGAAAGGCAGAATTTCAATATGATTCCCTATAGGCATGATATCTAAGTATAATACTGATTTTAACGATTTGCAGGCATGGAAACATACATAACACTCGTTGCACCAGAATCCGAATTAAGTCCTATAGGCATGACATCTATAAGTTAATCCGATTTTTTTTAAGACATTAAAAGCATGATTCTTATTACGAAATTATCCAAATCCTATAGGCATGGTTTCTAGACGTGACAAGGTGTAGAAACTTATAGGCATGATTTCTACTTAGTAGATCAAACAAATTTAAAAGTAAGATCCAAGGAGCATGATTTTACCCGTATTACCCCATAAAACATGTATCTACCTACCCTTTTCACTAAATACCCCAATATCTGTTTACAAGTTAATACAGACCAATGAATGAATTACACAATAAATAAAAAGCCAAGAAGCTATTCTATAGGGAGCCTTCAATTAGGCCCAGATTCCCCAAAGCCTCCAATGACCTCATATGCCTCAATTCCATAGACAATGACATAGTCTAGGTGCATCAAAGTTCCATAAGGATCTCAAGGATCCCGGGCAGTGCTTACACCTAGACTTGGTAACCGAAATTGAACAAGTGCAGTGTGGAAGGGACAACCTCAGTATGCCAGAGTTCATAGGGTTCTCAAGAGGATCCCAAGGCAGTACACATACTGGAGGGAGAAGAACTTATTGACTAAGAGTAGAGTGAGAGTGATTTACACAAGTTGAAAGGTTTTAGTAAAAACTGTATTAAAACAAAAAGTCTTTTTGAAAGTAATTTAGTAAAGCAATAGAGACTGTTTGAAAAAGAGATTGGAGTAGTTAACAAAGTCCAAACACCTTAGGATAAGTTCATACACAGCCAGGAATCACAACATCAAGGCAGGTTTGATAGTCACAAACATGGGTAAAGGGGGTTTGGGAATACATAGGACACATAATTAAGCAAAGACCTGGGAATTAGTATAGTCATGCCCAGAAGCAGCTAACTAGGCATAGTCACAAAATCAGACATAAAGAACAGACTCACATGCAGGGGGATAGGGATTTGGGGAATTCATGGTGGTAAACGTATAACAAGTAAGAGATGATTGGTGTAGACATACTCAGAAACAAACAGAAGGGGAAATATATTGATCTCAATGGAGGGGAAGACATGATGACATGCTAATAATGTAACCCTCAACTATAAGTTTCACAACAAAACCACAAATAGAAGCAAACTAGAAACAAAATGAACTGAAACAATAAGAGAATCATATTGTTGTTAGAACTTTGAATTGAAACTAGGACATACCAGTAAAGAGGATAGTAAGCAGAATGAAAGCACAAGAGCACACAAATGGTTAGCCTTGGTTTGCAGCCGGCTAACTTAAAGCAATAGCAAGTAGCACAAGAGAGAGAGCAGAAATTTTTAAGTATGGGAGATAGTTTTGAACCAAGAGTTCGTGTTTGTGTGTGTTAATGAGAGAGCATATATATAGTTTGAAACTAGGTAGAATAATAAGGTAAGAATCAAAATCAAGTAGTAATTATGGAACTAGGTATCAATTAGTATAAAATTAGTAGAAGTACTCCCTTAATTAAGAGAGTTAATTTCAAACGGTAAAGACAAAGAAGGAAAGAGATCACATAAGACTGGAATATAACACACAAGGACATAGTTTCAGAATAGTGCAAGTATAGAACATGTAATTAAGGCTAAGTACATAATATCCCAATTAAGGAAATAACATAAGAGTCGGTTGACAGCATAGTTGACCATAAAATAAGGCAAGGAAAACAACTTAGAGGCTGAAAATCAGTAGAGAATATTACAAGAGATTAGAAGGATATCAATCATAGGGAATCAAGGATTCCGATGGACAATAGTACTGATTTAGGGGGGAATTACTATAAATTTCTATGAATAAACGGAATAACCACACGATAGGCAAGAAGAGGCAAAATTCAGAAACCTTAATAGCATAGTGGGGTAAAAATCACACAAAATCAGGGATTCACATGAAACATAGTACTGATTAGAGGAGTTTAACAGAATAAGCAAAGTAGAGGCGGAAGAAGCAAAAAATTAGAAACCCTAATGAGCATAGTAGGGTAAAATCACAGAAAACTCAAGGATTCATGAGAAACAAGCAAGCAATATAGATTAAATGAACAAATCATCAAATACAGACACAGAACCCAGGGTTAAGACCAAGAGCTAGGGTTTTCACATAGACGAGTTGAAAAAGGAGTAGAAACACAGAATAATCGAGATATGCAAAGGATAAAGGTTTAAACATAAAGAAAAATCGGTTTAAACAAGTGTAGAAGAAACTCCGAGAAACCCTAACTTTAAAGAACGTAAAAACAACTTGAAGTCTATGATTTTTCAAAAGAGGTTCGAGAACAGTGTAAAATATAGAAGGAACAAACTCGAATCGTTTAAAAATGGTCCAGATCTAAGAGATACAAACTAAAATTAGGGTTTCAATAGAAACCTAAATAGAGATGGAAGAACCTGCTTAAAACTTCAAAGATTGTAACAAACATAGTGTGACTTTTCCCAAAATCACACTGGAGAAGCCATGAACAGTCAAAATAGCAACCCTAGATACAAGTCGGCATGGCCTAGGGCCCTTGAAGGCCTCAGAGAGGATGAGCAGCGCAATGGAGGAGCCATTGAAGGCTTGGGGTTGAAGAGTGGTCGTCGGAGAAGACCGTAGAAGGGAGGCAATTGAAAAGGATTTAGGTTTAGGTTGAGAGGCGAGAGGAGACGAGAGGTTTCAGAGGCGGCAAGCTGTGAGGAATGACTAGGGTTAGAGGGGGTATTAGGATTAAAAAAGGAAAGAGATTGTATGGACCGTTGATCTGGGAGATCAACGGCCAGGATTTGATCGGGTAGATGGGTTCCAAGTTTGGGTAAGCATATATAGGGTCTGGGTCAGGTATTTTAATAAGAAATTGGGTTGGGGTTGGGTCCAATTTGGGCTGCAATTGAAATGCCAAATCCGGCTATAATTTAAATAGCCATTTTCCCTATTTAATTTATAATAAGTAATAAACAATTTGTGAAAAATAATTTTCTATACCAAATAATTTAAAATATTTAATTATCATTTTAAAATATAGGGACCAATTTTACGCATATAAAATGTAATTATACATTAAATGGGCTAACATTGCAATTATATGCAATTTAGCTTAAAAATACCAAATGCAATTATAAAAATGCATGATAAATATATTAACCATATTTTGGCATAAGTATAGAAATTAAATGAATAAATCATCATAACAATAATTTGGGAAATAATTATTGGGATTTTATGAATAAAAAGGTAGGAAATAAATCAATTTAAATCCTTAAAATTATGAAAAAAATATAAAAACCTTGTGCATGCTTATATATGCATATATATGCTATTTCAAAGGTATTTATGCATATAAAAAATATATAGGAAAAAATTGGTAACAACAGCTGTAGTATACGAAAATTTGGGAATCGAGCGAAATTTCAATTTTGTGGTCCTAAAACGTCAAAAATGAGGACTGATAATGACAAAGCGATGACTATTTTTCCTTAGGTCTTTTTTTATGGTCCGGCAAAATTTTAGGCGATTCGGGTCTGGTAGCCTGGATGCGTGCCGTGGACTATAGCACACGAAAATTTGAAAAACGGACGGAATTCAAGTTTTATGACCCTAAAATGCCAAAAAAACGAAGAACGGTCATGGCGAAGTGATGACTATTGCTCCTTAGGTCGTTTTTGAAGGACCTGCTAAATTTAGGCGATTCGGTTCCGGATGCATGAATCCAAAATTAAAAATCCAAAACGACCTAATGAACAATAGTCATAGCTTCGTCATGACCATTCCTCGTTTTTTGAGATTTAGAGCCATAAAATAGGAATTCACAATGGTTTTTAATTTTTCGTGTGCTAATGTCTATGTCATCTCCATAAATTTGGGCGACAATATCCGAATTGCTTAAAAGCTTATAGACCCATTAGAAACGACCTAATGAACAATATTCATTGCCTCGCCATAATCGTTCCTCTTTCTTTTTGCATTTTAGGAGTCCATTCGAAACAACCTAATGAACAATAGTCATAGCTTCGCTACGACCTTTCCTCGTGTATTAGTACTTGCTGATTTTGTAGAATTTTTTTAATGGACTTCGATTCGCCTGAAATTTCATAGTCTTATAGGAAACGACCTAGTAACCAATATCTATTGCTTTGCCATGACTTGTGGGTTCATTTTATGGTGTTTCATGGTCATGCTACACGAATTTGTGATTATATTTCTTCTTTTTTTTATGTGTATTACTACGTGTTGATTTTGTAGAAGTTTTTTGACGGATTTCGATTGGCCTAAATTTTTGTAGGTCCATACTCCATAGGACATAGTCACCTAAGGGTGTGGCCTACCCGTTAACGAAGTTCGTGAAAATCATTAAAAAATAAAGTTCAAATCCCAACGAGAAAGGAACAAACAAAATGTTAGGCATAGCAATACAATATCTGTGGCTGGTAAAACTAGCCAATACCCATTGAAGAAATAGTTGAAGCATACATAAACTAAGCCCTCACATCACTTTAACAACAAAAGACATTAGCCCCTAAGTATCAACAAGGCACATTGATTAATTTGCCGTAAACTGAAGTGAACAGATACTTGCTGAAATTTGATGTGATATCTGTTCATATTAATGGAAAATTTCTCGAGCAGTACATGACTCACGTGTGTTCTTACACAAGGAATCTACTAGAGTAAATGCACACGAATTTTCCTTTCTGTTTGAACTCCAATGTTAAGAAGTCGATAGATGTGCAAACATTTACTTTAAAAGGGGCAAATTGCCATGAAGAGAGTTTGTTAAAGCGAGACTAGAGACGACGGTCCATTCTTTAAACAGGCTACAGATACATCAGTCAAATAACTTAAATTGTCAAAGTGAATAACCTCAAATATTGTTCTTTAATAAAACATTGCTGGCTCTCATTTACACCTAGTAAGGGTTGTATCGGGAACGCCCTCGTCCACTGTCACCCCGCCTTCCACCACTTGAACCTCCTCCTCCATTACGGCCACCCCGTGATGCTGGAGGTGGGGTATGCATAACACCTGGTTGTTGCCTGGACAGGGAAAAGAGATCAGAGATGATATAGAGAACTTTTCTTCGTCATTTTTGAACCAATCAAATACAAATACATCTAACACGAACAATCATTTGACCCTGTCATCATCCAAACATCTCGGATGCAATATGAGTTCTTTGAACATTTTGAACGTGAGGCGACATCAGATAAGAAGAATACTGGAAGGAATAAATGAGCATATCGAAAACCTTGTCAATCAGTTCAAAAAGATATAATTCTCAGCTGAAAGTCCAGTAATTTCTGTATTACCAATAAAAACTAGAGGAAAGGACAGAATACCAATATTCAACTGTACCAAAAAAGCAAAACTTGCAAACATGGAACACCGAGCGCAAGCAATAAATTATGTTTCATTCTGCAGGAGCGAGTAGTTCTAAGAGGCAGGTGACTTCTAGATGACCAAAACTTTAACTTAAGCTCCTAACCCCCTCCCCCCAAACAGCTGTTAAGTAAAATGATCTGATGCAATAACAAAAGATAAAGAAAAGAACACAACTCCAAGATCATGGTCTGATGCAACCTGCGTGTATCCCCACACTCAAAGAGTCTAAGGAGCAGTGTGGACAAACTTTACAAAAGTATCTTGAGAAGTTTTTTGAAGACAAACCCGTGCATAGATAACTTGTCCCAAAAAAGTAGTTTTTAGATCCTAAGTTACTTAAACTGTTAAACACAGAAAGAAGGGCAACTTACAAAGAAAATGTTGTTGCAAGTTTGATGTATGGACGTAAATCTTCAAAAAACAAAAACATGAACTTTTATCTAGTTTATTATAAGAACCATCAATTATCTTCAAAAATTACCACATTTGTGTCCAACTTAATTAAATTTCTATATTAAATTGCATCCTCCTATCTCATGGTTGCACTGCAAAACGATGTTAATGCTGGGTTGAAATAAAATTAGTCAAAAAACTTTAGGGACCATGTTGCTATTAAGCAAGGTCCATAAAAGGCACTTTTTCATCCAAAAGCAGCCTGTTAGCACATCTACAACTTATAAACATTTCTTCGAGTTTCTGTAAAAACTTTCTTTCAGAAATTTGAAAAAGACAAGCACCCTTTTTTCTTTTTTGATATGATGGTGTCCGAGCCAGCTCTGCCAGGATTTGAACTCTGGTCTCAAGGTTTGTTCCTACATCATTGACCACTAAGCCACACCTTGGGTGCTAGACAAGCACCTTTGTTAATAGAATATCTTCACTTTTTTGCCCAAAAGAAACAGTTTCACAGACAAATGCTTCCTAGAATTGACCAAGTGTCTACACAATGCTAACTGTCACAAGTGACAATTATCAGCAGAATGCTTATTCTGATGAATATTCTGGAACAAAGTGAACCAACCATGATGCATTTACTACTCAACCAGGTATATAGGAACCTAATTAAACACCCTATTACTAATATCATAGAATCTAATGCTTCACTAGAGGTTCACCAGTGTTATATATGGATTGCATGCCTTTTGTCTTAGAAGCGCCTCTTTTACATAATATGCATTAATGGTATTCCATTTCTTGAATTTCAGCCATGAATCGTGATAACTGGGATTCTGAAATTGCAGAAATTGATAATTAACTTTTGCTCTGGACATTAGTTTTCCTTTATATCATGAAATCAGATTGGACTTTTCCTTTCCAAAGCGACTGCTATAGACAAGTTATACTTACAGCACATATCCAATCCTTCCATCAGGTAAAAGCATCGGCATCATCGCCAAGCCAGCAGGTGAAGCTCCTCTTCCATAGACCAGTGGCTGTGAAGTGACGGAAAAGAGTGTTAGTAAAGCTGCAGATTCACAAATTTACCTGAACACAAGCTACACATGAGTATGATACTATGATAATATAAGGCCCATCAACTCATCCAATTTAGATTTAATTAACACGGGAATCTTGCAGTATACATTGCAACTTTGTAATATAGATATTTCTTGTCTTGGAGAAAAATCCTGCATATGTAATATCAACACATGGGAAACAATGTTGTTAAAGAGTTAATTAAAACTTGCCAAGCCGTGAAGCTCGATGAAGCCCACGTTGTGTGCTTCGCCTTGCTTAATCAGTAAAGCGTAGACGTCAAGGTCTATCTTAAAGGGCACAACATATATATTGCTTAATTATAGTTTTTCCATTCTTTTGTCCAAATAATTATTGTTTGTGTTTACAGTAACATTTTCGTGCATCGCAGTTCTATTCCTCGTTTTTTCTTCATCAGCACTTTTATTCCCTTAGCCCACGCTTTAATTGAGCATTGCGCTTAAAGCTCCAGGAAATTTTTGGCGCTCTTTTGCCCTTTTGACTACTCTGATTGGAACTGGTTATCTCCTCAAAGTTTTTGCTTTTATGTATTATAGTATAATTAGCAACAATTTGATAAGGAGTATAATTAGCAACAATTTTTAGATGATTAAATCATATTCATTACTACAGTCTCTCTACCTTCACAAGGTAGGGATAAGGTTTGTGTACACTCTACCCTCCCCATACCCTACTATGTGGGATTACAATGGGTTTGTTGTTGTTGTAATCATATTCATTAATAGAAGTCCTGTACAAATCGCCACAAGAAAATGACCCAACGGAAACCTAGAAACTGAAGGGAGCAGTTAACAAAAGAAAGCTTGCTTACAAGCTACAAATAAATGGAACGCCAATTGTAAGAATTATCGAAACACTCAATTTCTTCTTTTTTTTTCTTTTTTTTGTGGGGGGGGGGGAGGTCCAACACTGAATATATGTATCAAGAACAGCAAAATCCACCTTTAGGAATCTATATATTTGAGGCAAAGTTAACATTAATGCGTTTCTGGAAAAAAGTTAGATGCATTTTACTGAAATAAAGACTAGGATTCACAGTCATACAAGATTAGACAACATTTGAGAAAATGTGAAATAACCTAAGCATCCAACCCAAAACCTTAAGGGATGTGGAGAGGCCCATGGTATTATAAACCCATTTGGAAACCCTTACCCAACCGTAGGCAAGTGTAGCATTCTCTAACATCCTCCCGCTTGTGTAACCAAGTTATACGGTTTGCACGTGAATTTGATTTTCTTTTCTTTGTCTACCTTTTTTTCCTGAAGTAGAGAGAGGACAGAGGAAGCTCAACAGGACTGGATTTGGAGTAGAGGGAGTCAGGTTAGGCTCAATAAGCTAATGAGTAGGCCTGGAGAAATGTTATTACCTCGATGAGCTGTTGAATTGAGAGAGAGAAAAAGAGAAAGAAGCCCAAAGCAGCTCCATGGGCTGATTTTTGAGAGAGAGAGAGAGAGCATGAAGAGAGAAAAGGGATGTGCAGACAAGCCCAACAAAGTTTGGCTCTGATACCATTTACAATAAACTGATCATCCAACCCAAAATTTTAAAGCAATGTGTGGAGTGACCCACGACATTATAAATCCCTTTGGAAATCCTTATACAACCAATGAGGGATGAGTGTAGCATTAACCAATACAAATTGATCACATCTGACCAAAGTCGAAAGTAGCACAAATAGAGAAGATTTTGTAATGTGATGTGCCAAGTGCTAACTTTCGTATGCACCGCTAACATGAGTGCAACAATATGATAATTAGGTGATTAAAAGAAACAAGGTAGACCTAAAATCACAGCGACAAATCTGCCTCAAAAGACGTATAACCTCTTGAAACCAATGTAGACTTAGCTAAGAATAAAACACTGGAACAAAACACAATGGAAGCAAATGATACATATAAGGGGTCATTTGGTTATCGGAATATGGATATTAATCCCGTGATACAATTTGGGATTACATTTATCACATGTTTGGTTATAGGAATTAGCTAATACCGATATAAGTCCTATTCCCAAAACTGGGTATTACCTATCACACATTAGATGTGAGATCATAATCCCAGGATTATAATCCTGGATATCCCAGATTGGAACCAAACAACCCCTAAGAGTTATTAACTCATTGATATTAAAACTCAGTATGAGTTCTTGAATAAAATATCTAGTTTTAGAGACCTTAATGTACCTTAGAAGACAAATTATTTAATACTTCCTTTGTTTCAAAAAGATTTGGCACTATTTCCTTATTAGTTTGTTCCAAAAAGATTGGCACCTTTCAATGTTTCCTTGATAGAAAGCATTTATAGCCACACAAATGTTATGGCAGGTTTCAGACCACAAGTTTCAAAAGTTCTACAGTCTCACGAATGTTATGGCACCACATATCTTAAAAGCCTTCTCTTCGTTATTATAGTTTGTGTCAAACCAAACTAAGACAATCTTTTTAAAACGGAGGGAGTATTAGAATGCAATGCCTTAAATATAGCATAATTTATATAGAGGACTAATATATACTAAAAATTAATATAGATTAAGGTATAGTTGGTTGATTGAAAAGGCTAGAACATCGAATGCAAAGACAAACAGTCACCATCAAAAACATGAAAAAGTTCTTACTTGGCCAACACCTGCACCACCATATCCTGCACTTAGAGCACCATAGGGAGCCCCAACCATGCCATAGCCAATACGAGGAGGGTAAGTTGGAAGTGTGGGCCCCTTTTGTGAGCTTGATCCTCCTGAAGATTTCTGATCTGCCTGAGGCTTTGCGAGTGAACACTCCAGTATTTTTCCTGTATAAGAGCACCGATGCATCAGTGTCATCATACATTTTGTTCTATGAAAATGAAATCAAATCCAAAGAAAGAAGTAGGAAACAGACATACCATCTATCTCATATCTCTCAGTGTTCTTCAGCGCCTTCATAGCACTTGACCTCTCAGCAAAGTGAACAAAGCCATATCTGCTCTGTTCTTGCCCTGGTTTAGCTGGAGGAAGAACTACTTTCGTAATTTTCCCATGATGTTCAAACAACTCTTTTAGCTTGTCTTGAGTAACGTTTTTGGGCAAGTTCTTCACATACACTGCTTTAACCTATATAGTCCCAAAGGAGACAAAAGGTGCTTACATCACAATTCAACATCTTCAGAACTTTTGTTAATTAACCAAGCTGGACCATGACGGACAATATTTTATGCACCAAGCGATAAATCATTCTCAAGAAATATAGCTACTTGGTAGTATTCCAACTTAGGATAAGATATGCAAAACACAATCCATAAAGCAAATCAAAACAAAAATCCAATCTGTCAAGCCCAAATCACCAACTATGCAAGTATCTTAGAACCCCCCACCCCCACCCCCACCCCCAAACAAACACATTAGTTTGCATGGAAAGGAAAGATAAAATATGTAAGAGTTCTAAAAGGAGAACCTGTGCAGAGGCAGCAGTTTCAGCATTTTTGGGATCTGCCCAGCTGACAGTTGGTGCATTATCATCAAGCTTAAAGTCAGAATTTGACATCTTTTGTCTTGAATACTCTGCACATGCATTATTGTAATATTCTATAAAAGCAAATCCACGATTTCTACCGGAGTTCTGAGGATCCTGTATCATAGGAGTTGGAAAAAGAAATTAAAGCAACAAAAATGGTTTCTCCTTGCATATATATTGGGGGATGAACTTAAATCTTCTTCGCATGAATAACAGGATTTAAGTGGAAGAGTAACAAAGGTGGAGCTGCAAATATATAACCGATGACAAAGATACTGTAGCAAAAGGTTGAGAAACGGAATAACTATAAACATATGTCAAAAAAGGAGCCAGATCTTACCTTCACCAGCTCAATAGTAATAACCCCAGGTCCCACATTCGTCACAGCTGTCCTCATATCTTCCTCCCCCCAGTTTCTAGGAACATTACCAATGAACAACCGATGTTTAGCTTGAGCTGGAGAACATTTTACCCTTTTTCCCTGGTACAGGAACAGCTATTAGAGAACCCAAAGAGTCGAGCAAATAGATAAATTTCCATTCACACTTATGGAAATGTACATCAGGGCTGTAAACTGTTTAATAAGTGACTGATAAAGTAGGCAAGATGAGACAAAAAAAGAGTACAGTTAAGGAGAATAGCATTTTGCCTACCTTCAGCTCAGTGTTGTTGAGCTCCTTAATAGCCTTGGATGCCAATTCCTTGTTTCTATAGGTAACAAAAGCGTATCCCTTGTTCTGTGTTGAGTCCTTCCCTTTCATTATTCTTACCTGCGATTTTCATTCATGTTATCCTAGTAAATTATGGGATAACAATAAAGAACAGCTAATGAACAGGAAAAGAATTTACCTCTGTAACTTCCCCAATTGTCTCACAAAAATCCCTCACATCTGCCTCAGACACATCTTGAGTAATGCCACCTATGTACACTTCTGAGCCATGAGGAGGAAGTGCAAGGAGCTCAGCATGCTTTTTTTCCACATCCTCAGCATCTGTATCAACTTTCATTTTTACATCCTTCGAACCCTTTGCTTCCCCAGCTCCATCGCTTTCATTTTCCTCCTCCTCCTCCTCCTCCTCCTCCTCCTCTTCTTCCACCTCCTCTTCTACCTCTTCTTCTTCTTCTTCCACCTCTTCCATTTCCACCTCTTCTTCTACTTCTTCATACTCAATCTCTTCATCTTCTTCATTATCCCCTTCAAAGTCAACCTGCTCTTCAGCCTCAACAGGCTTCTCAGGTTCAGATTTAGTAGCTGCAGCACTGGCCCTTGTCCTCGGCATCTTATATATCTAGGAAGATAAGCTGGCACTGCAACTCTGATGGAACCACAGAAGCCGGAAGCATTTGCAAAAGAAAGAAGAAAATTGTGGACAGGCTGAACCAAAATGAAAGGCCAAGAGGATTTCCAGAGTAAAGAATATCTCAACTGAACTTGTTCCATGAGAAATGGCCCAAGGAGTTCCAATGTCAATTTTCAGTAAAAGGCTGACAAAATTTTACCAATACAAACAAAGACAGGCAAGAGAAGAATACTGAATGATCAAGAGGGTAATATCCTCCATCAGGTGCAAAAATAATGAATCAATGAATTCCTTAAAAGGTAGATACTGATTGATTTCTGAAGGGAAGTCAGCCTTTAGTCTACACTATAAACAGGACCAATGCATTCATAACAATGGAACAAGGCCAAGAAAGAAAATAAAAGAAAACAAGGAAAGAGAAAAGAGATAGAAGAGCGAAACTTTGAAAGGGTTAATCTATTCGTATTAACCCATGCAGTAGCAGGGGAAATAGAATGCTAAACGGATTGGTCATCAAGGTTTTGATCCCACCAGACCCAACCCCGTAAAACATAATTCCAGTTCCAAAATACATGTCCCATTCTGTAAGTGAGACCTCCCTGCAGTAAATTAATGGACATACAATGAATGCACTGATAAAGGAGCAATCTCGACTGCACTTTTTAAATAACCATTGCTCAATATCAGAACAGTCCACAAGTTGTTTTGCTAGCCCATTGGAGTTAGCACTTGACCTCAAGAAGCAGATTAATTTATAGCTAGCTTAACCAGAAGTCTAATCAGTCTCATAATGACGAAGACTGTAAATTTGAAGTAGTAAGCAAATCTAGCTGACACTCACGAGCTTGGAATAAAAAGGTAAAAGGGATATCACCCTTAGCACTTGAATAAAAAGCTTAGAATCACGCATTTCCCCTATATTGCACGTAAAGCTTTTTCTATTAGAAATCAAAACTATTTGTTAACCATAATTATCATCTCCTAAGTCCATTAGCATCAGCATCGTGAAGTCTTACTAATCCTCCACTGATTTCTTTATTTCTAAACGATTAAAACATAAAAAAGTCAATGACAAAATCTTCCTAGTGGAAACATCGAGGTGCGCACGACCTGGCCCCAACTCTACCATTATCATAAAAAGATCCTTCATGGTAACATGTATTCATTCTTTTCAGACCGTGGACCTTTTCATCTTTTAGTTAATCCCATTTATAAATGCACCATGACCACCACATGGCGTCACAAGGTAAAAGCTAAATTTTATTGTTTTTAAGAAAGAAGAGCCAAATTTTATTTTTCTTGATCTTAAGTACAAATTAGTAGTCTAAAATATAGAGTCGAATTATCAAAATGCTTCTAAATTCCACTTGAATTGTCTAACCTAAATTAAATGGTCTTGTTCAAAATTTGAATTATATGAGTTATAAGCACCCAGGCTCTCAATTTTAGGTTGCGTCATACCCTAATTTGGAAGATATAATAATGCTATAGCTACTTTTTCTTTGTATTTTGGACTAAGATTTTGGAAGGTTCAATAGCAAAGATAGCCTCTAACATTTATGCTTCCACTATACAAAAGAAGGTGTTAGCCCCTTTACCAAATGTCAGAAACAATCCCTCGAAGGCTTCAGACACTATTTGGCACGCCTAGTATAAGTCTTCATCATCTCTGAAGCTCAACATTAATTCTCAACCACTGAATACAGTCATTCTTGAACAATCAAGATTCTGACAAGCTTTCTGTGTTGGGAAAGGGGCTGGAAAACAAGAACAAATATAACCTTGTCGACAAGTAGTGACAGTCTTTTGCCTAAGACAGATAGATGAGATGCAAGAGCATAAGATGGGACCAATGCATCTGGATCATGCACTGCCTCTAACTTAGGAACACTACTTGTAACGTTTGCATGTACATATACAATTAACATAAGTGAGTTTAAAGTCAAAACTAGGTAGTTTCAGCAAGACGGAAAGTACTTTACCGAAACTAAAATCATGTTTTGGTGTTTAATTTCTTGCAAATACTTTCCAACGAAAAGGAGGAAAATGACTTCACTAACTTATAAGCGGAAGTCATTTACTTGCCCCAGCATTTTCAAATTTTTAACTTCATATCACTACTCTAACCAACATTTGGACATTATTATCAATCATTAATACTTTAATACAACAACCCACCATTAACCAGCCTGATACCTAATACTGCAATTTTCACCTGTCAGTAAATGACCCACTTAGCTTTTTCTTTTATTTTAATTGTTTTATATAGGTAAATGACCCACATCTATAGCTGTACCATCTCAATGTATCCTCCCATTTAACCTCTAATGTTGCAATAAAGGGCAGTTTGGTGCACAAAGCATCCCACGTTCACCCAGGGTCTTGGAAAGGGCTGCACCTATCCTAACGCAAGTGTTAGTGGCTGATTCCACGACTAGAACCTGTGACCACGGAGACAAATTTACCATTGCTCCAAGTCTCCCCTTCAACCTCTAAAGCTGCAACATTAAACCTTCTAAGGAAACAAAATTTCAACAGACGTCCATGGGCTATTGCACACAGATCCATGTAGGTATACCCACACATAAAAATAACCCAATTATTCAGAACAAATCTAATCCGAGTAAGCCAAACAAAATATGCACATTCTATCACCCACCCCCTCCCACCCCGAAAAAACAGAAAGAGAATGGTGAAATGTATACATAGAAAAACATATTAAAACAGCAATTACAACAAAAGAAGAAGCAAAATGAGAAGAAATTATTACCCTGAAATGAAATGAGAACCCTCTTTCTTTCCTTAGCTGTGGAAGCAAACGCCGAGACCAAAAACTAGCTCCCGTGAAAGTAATCTGCGCTGTGTTTTGAGGGTAATTTATAAACCCTAGATTTTGACGACCCAGCTGGATTTGGTGTTAGGGTTTTGATTTGGGTATATTTTTATTTTGTATGATTGTTCTGTTACGTATTGACAGTTTTCTCCCTATATTCCCATGTCCTTTGCGTCGTAAGTAAATATCTATAAGGGTATTTATGTCATTAGAGATCAAGTGTTCAAACTGTGGGGACACGAGGATAATCCTTGGAATTTTCTTTTTTGTATATACAATTTCATATAGACCCTAGTAAGTGTACGTATATGAATTGAGAACCAAAAAAACTTTTTCCTTTTTTTTTTTATTTTTAAATTTAATTGTTTTTCGGAAGGAAAAAATAAGAGGTTGTTATTATAATTTGTTTGATGCATAGGGGATAATTTTTCCTAGATTATAATTTTTAGAAAAAAATTCTATGTGACAAATATTCTTGAATTAGGCATATATTCTATTGAGTTATCATATAATAATCAGATTACTCGGTAAAATGTGTATAATTTGTACCTCTTTTTAATGACACGTCAATATGTCAAAACTCTTCTAAAGTTGAGAGTACACTCTATTTAAATTATTTAAAGTATTTTTTTTTATACAATAACCACAAAAATCATAGAATACTTTATATGGTTGGATGAAAAATGAGCCTTCGTAGAGTATGGTGCAAAAACAATTTAAATTTATGTTATTTGGAGTTAGAGGAACTCAATGATAAAATACAAACATTTTGGAGAGACTAATGTAGTTATTAAATTCATCTTCATATATGTGCATATTTCAATCAAAATTAGTTACTTTGTCATAAAATACAAAAATATAAAGTGAAGTAATATTTTTAAAGAATTCAAAAGGCACAATGAAAAGATTAGGAGATCATGGGCTACTAAAGTAGAGACTAGAATATGGTGTTTCAGTATACAAATGTGGAGCTATTGAAATACCAACAGAAGTATTTCACATAACAAACATGAGTTTGATTTTTATGGCTTCTCTTCCCGCTTATTTGTTTTCGTCTAAACAAAAAGGAAACTTAAATCATAAAGTTCAAATTCTGAATCCGCCTATGAAGCTATCCAATATATGTCGAATGAAATTGCATTGGATAGGGATGGAAGTTCTAGATTAGGGATTGGCAAAGTTGTACCATTTTTTTCACACATGAGTGTCCAACTTATGTAACACAAATCATTTGAAGTCAAACTGACTAGCTGGGGAAACTACAAATATTAAGGTTCAATACCAAATAGCATAAGTTGAAAACTAAACAAGTTTCCCTCTAACACAGAGCTAAACTTCTGATGATGAAACTACCTAACAGAAGCTGAAGATCCAAATGTTCAAAGTACTTCTAACTATTATTATACATTTAAAGACTGCAAAAATGCAGCAGAAGTAAGATTACATCCACTACTATAGCATTCGATCGCCATTTCTCAGATAAACAAGTGCTTATGGTCCCCATTTGCCAGTCTGCAAACCTTGTCATAGCTAGTAATATCTGCCACATATGCAAGAATTTGGGATTCAGAAGAAGATTAGCAAGTAAAGATAATCAAGAGGGAAAGCACTATGTATATAGCAAAAGTTTTAAAAAACCTCAAGTCATTAGCAGAATTTTACATAATCAAACTATGCCTACATATAATGCCCATAGCATGCATCAAGTTATATGCAGTCTGGAATCACTTATTCTGAGGGTCAGATTACTACATCGATATTGCTTGTGTTTCGGTCCGTTAATATCCTGCTATTGCTATGTCTCTTTTCCATGGCTTGTTCATCTTTTATATTGTATTTCTGTACTGCTGATATTGTGCTTACTTCAGCCGAGAGTCTATCGTAAATAACCTCTCTACCTGCACAAGGTAGGGGTAACGTTTGCGTACACACTACCTTCCCTAGTCGCACTTGTGGGAATATACTCGGTATGTTATTGTTGTAAATTACATCGGTCTTGAAATGTTTGACAAAGTCAGAATAATAACAGCTATCACAGATGGTAGTAGTGTAGACAAGGTAGAAAACTACCATAAATTATAAACATCATAACAACCTGATCAGTTAAACTAACCAAAATTCCATTTGTTTTACTTCTTGAATTTCTTATAGGAAAAATTCAGAGAAGTAACAGAATGAAGATAAATGACAGGCAACGAATGACTGTACCATCTTTTATTCAATTCACTTAATTGAATACAATGAAGGGAAGCCTTGGCGTAACTGGTAAAGTTGTTGCCATGTAACCAGGAGGTCACGGGTTCGAGCCGTGGAAACAGTCTCTTGCAGAAATACAGGGTAAGACCATCTCTAATCCTAATACCAAATTTCACACCAAAATGGTGTAACACCAAATTTACTCCAACCATTACACCATTTTTTATATCAAAAAAGAATATTTCTTCTCTCTCTTCTATATTATATTATTATCTTCTATTTAAATTTCATCTTTTATTTCCTTCAAGCAAATTCTATCTTTTTTCTTTTTTTCCATATTCATCATATATAATTCACATTCACCACTTATATAATCTTTTTTCCATATTCATCATATATTTTTCAATTTTAGCAACATTAGATATCTTACATTTGCATTTTTTATTTTTAAATAATGGTTATATTTCTTTTTATACAATTATAATAATAATAAAATTAACTTATAATTTTATATAAATATAATATATACAAAAATTAATATATCAAAAAAATAGGATATAAAATTAAAATTATAAAGATCTTAATATAAAAATTAATTATATACACAATATATGATAAATTAAAAGTCCAAAAAAATAAAAAGATGAATAAAATAATAATAAATCAAATTTGGTGTTGATGAATAGTGTCGCACCTAATTTGGTGCGACACTATTCACACACTATAATGGTGCAAGATTTGGTGTTCCATTGGAGCAAAAACACACCAAATTTAGATTTGGTGCAAAAAATAGTGCACCCTTGGAGATGCCCTAAGGCTGCGTACAATAAACCCTTGTGGTCCGACCCTTCCCCGGACCCCGCGCATAGCGAGAGCTTAGTGCACCAGGCTGTCCTTTACTTAATTGAATACAACCAACTCATCCGTGGAGTATCTTATAGATCCTAAATTTCCCGCTACATGATACTTTTGCTTGGCAACAATAAAGTTTATGTACTGAAAACTGCATCATCAATTATATAGTTATGAACTTAATCTTTACAATGCCTTCCTTTCCCTTTTCATCTATGAGTATGAGCAAAATACAGTTTATTTATCTCGGGGGAAATTTACATTTCCATCTTTACCAATAGCTCTTTCAGTTCAGCAGGAAAGTTTTGGAAGTGATTGCCGATGAAAGCATGAACATGTATTGTACAAAATTAACATTCAAATGCAACTGATATAAGAAAAGCCAAGAGTATTTATCTGAATAACATGAGTAAGACATACCAAGTGTATCACCAAAATTGGTCCAAGTTTCTGCTTGAATAGACTGGGTAGTGTCAGCAATACCAATTACTTCAACAAAAGTTGAAAGAGGATTAGGTGGATATCCTTTCACAACTAGCTGTTTTTCATCTGTGGATTTTCCAATGACTGTATCACCATCAGATTGCATAACCTGAACCACTGTGCGAACCCTCCTTCCTACATGCTCCTTGAGGAACTCAGCATTGACAAAGACTGCAGGATTTGACGTGTCCATCTCCTACAAAACAAAATATAAAAATTTAATCGACATTGTATTTCTTGATGTCATATGCCATATTATAGGGTAACCATTGGGTGTACGAACAAAAAATCCTACACTGGTAGCTTAAAAGATAGGAAAGCTACATATACAACATATGGATACTCTTAATGGTGTGAGGTTTTTTGGGGAAAACCGTGCAAGCTTGGCTCAAAGCAGACGATATCACGTCATGTTAAGAATATCCTTGGGGTGGTTTAGCCCAACAATAGCATTTCCTATCTAATGGTTATCTAGCATTCACTTTGCGATGAACAACAGAAATTGACTAAAATATACCAAATTTTCCACTAATATCTTAGACTCATTTGCCACACTAAATTTAGGAATATTGAGTGAGATATGACTTCTATAAGCATTTCACTCTTAACAATCAAACCTAGAGCCAATAACTAGTTATACCAATGAATAGAATTAAAATTTGTAACTGAGAAACACTTTTCGAACCTTTTTTTCTCTATATAAAATTATGTTTCTGGTTCCAGAACTCTAGTAAACAGAATTAGTAGACATTTTACATTTTCATTGGCTCTTGCTACTCAAAATTTAAAGACGGCTAATCAGAAGCCTGTTAGTTACACTTTTGTACACTCTCTAATAACACTATGACAATTAACAGTAAATACTTCCAGCTGCATATTTCACATCAAACATCAACTAAAAAATTAAAAAAAGAACCAAAGTAAATGTCCTATTCGCACCAATTCGAGAATTATAAGGGTTAACTGAAAAACAGTAAGTCATTTTTACAAGAAAACTGCAATCAGCGATACAACTTCAACAAATCAAAACGACCCAAATCTTACAAAATCATCAATTAACACCAAGTTGTTGGTCCATTATTAAATCTAACCTTGGCAATGGATGATAATTAATGGATCGAGGAGAAACTGGGGAGAGTGAATAGAGCTGATGAGTTTGAATAAAATTGGGGAAATGAGTAGTCAAGACTTTTATTTACTCTTGATGTGGCGGCAAAACTTCCCGCGTTTTTGCAGCCCCGTCCAGTTTTATTGGGCCAAGCTTGCCGCCCTTTGGCCCATGACTAGGCAGGGATCTTTACACATATAGCTGATCATATTCATTGTTTACTTTTTTAGCTATATACATAAATTATATACAATTATATACATGTAATATATAAAATATGTATATATCATACCTCCATCGGCTATTTTTAGTTTAAATGGTTGGGTGAACGACTATTTGGGTTAATTCTTTTTTTTTTCTTTTTCTTTATTTTATTAATGGAGTGTTATTGCACGTATCTTCATTTGCGCTCATGTCTAATTACCTTGTTGTTGCTACTGTCTTTTTATTGCTTCATTTTCACTTTTCTTGAGCCGAGTGTCTTTCGGAAACAGCCTCTCTATCGTCATAAGGTAACAGTAATGTCTGCATACACTTTACCCTCCCCAGACCCAATTTGTGAGATTTCACTTGGCTTCTTGTTGTTGTTGTTGGCTTATGGGCGGAACTTCAAGTTCAACAAGTGTTGCTTCTCACTTGCCCTATGAGTAACACTTATGACTTATGACTTTAAATATTTGATCAAAAAGTTAAAGACCATCCATTTTCAAGGTTATTGGATATTATTTCTGTACTTTTAGTGCTGCTAATTGGAATATAACTTCTATTTGCAAGGTAATCGAAAAATAATGAATCACAACTTTAAAATGTGCCATGAAATCTGCCATTTTTTTAGAACTTTATGCTTTGATGCAGGGTTTGAGATATGCATATGAAAGAAATATCACACCTCTTGAGGTGGAGGTAGATGCAAAGGATATTATATTATTACTTCATACTGAAAATTTTGCCCTCTCTAACTTAATTGCTTATTGCATGTACTATCTGGGCCTACTAGGTAACCCAGCAGTTAAACATGCGTACAGAAAGCAAAATATGGTAGCATACCAACTAGCTAAAGTAGGCCACAATTTTGGAGATACATGGTTGCCAAGAGTGTTTGAAGCTGTTCCCATTTTTGTTGCACCAGTTTTTGAAAGAGACAAGGCCTGTATGGATCATAATCAATTAGGCCAGCAAAATTCTTGCACTAGTACGTTTTCACTGATTAGTAATATATGTTATCTTTCTGACAAAAAAAAAAACTTTAAAATGTGGCAAAGTAGTTGAAAAATAAGCACATGAACTTTAGAAAATTTTCCTACAATTAAAAAGTGCTGCAAGTGGAAGTCCAGGACATTGTCCAAAATTTTGAAATTTATACAAGTAAAACTTCAGGACAATATTAGAAGATTTCTGTCAATCACTTGTTCTTTTGTGGACTCTGCTTTAGGAATAAATGAATATAATGGTTTAGGAAGAAATTAACATAAATGGTCTTCGATTATGATTACAATTTAAAAGCTACATTTAGAACTACAGAATAGCGTCAGTAACTGTTCGGTAAGCCATTTACAAAATATGTGAGAAAGGAAACAATGTTATGTTATATCAAAGTCGACAGCTATATTAGCACACAAATAGAAAAGCTAATTGAATAAGAATCTTGGATGATTTTACTAGAAAGCTTTGATACTTGAAAGCGCGGCAGTAGCAAACAAATCATTTACAAGCAATTTACACTTTTGGTTTATATACTTTTTCTAACGTCATAAAAATATAGAGAGTACTTGTACAAGCAATTTACACTTTTGGCATGTAGAATAGAAAAACTAGAAACAACTAATTTGTGTAGAAGCACGGATCTTAAATCGTATCCACTTCAAGCAATTTACACTTTTGGCATGTAAAACAGAAAAACTAGAAAAAACTAATCAAGTTGAACATCATTGAGCTCCTGTGCCATAAACAGCTACTTACAGACTACCAAATATATTGCCCCTGGCTAATTCTTTGTGGTTTATGGCGTTCATGGATGTAGCCCAGAAAAGGGGGCTGATGCGAAAATGCATGATCGTTTCCAAGAGGCAGACCTTCAGCTTCATACAAACATCATATCGTTAAAGTCATAGATCCCAGTGAGCCATGTTGACCGTCCAAAAGAGCGGAGCGAGGAACCTCCCCCAAGTACCCATCCTCTAAAAGGAAAACTCGTTCAGCCATTAGAACTGTTTCCAAGCGGTGAGCAATCACTAGTACCTGCATGTAAAGATTTAGACAACATTTAGAATTGCCCTAAAGGATAGACGTGCATATGCGAAACTTATCGGCCATTTTTCTTGGCAATAAAATGTGTCATCAATTAGCAAACCTCAAATCAAAATCATAAGACAATTATATTGCCAACAAAGTCAAATTTGTCGCATCCCATGCACGTTTTCAACAGCAAATTTGTCACATCCAATGCACGTTTTCAACAGCAAATTTGTCGCATTCCATGCACATTTTCAACAGCATTCGTGAAGGATGTTTGATCGACAAGAATGACATGATTCTTTGCCTACATATGATGCTTGTCGGATTGAAAAATAGCCACAAATTCAGTTCTTCCATTCAGATGTAAAAATTTATACAACAAAGAAAGTAAAAGCAAAGAGGACAAGGTCCAGAAAGCTCTTCATTAAGAGGTATCCACCCAAATCTTACTCTCCGGTACATAAAACAATAATAATAAAATTTCAGACTGTGTCAATAAGTAGCTGTGTCACCTGGATCGCATAGTACCACGCAAAGCAGGAAATTTTTATTGTAAAGCAAACATCCAGCCGAGACAGATTTAAGAACATCAGCGTCATACCAGTTTAGGCTCTTGGAAGGGCTCCACATCATTCCTCTAAGTTGGAAGTTCAAATCCTAAGTATGTGCGACTTTTACCCACCCCTCTTGGGATAATAGCACTACTTAAATTTCTGAAATGATAGGTCCTGATTTGAAAAGCATAACATAACATATAATAATTGGAAGTGTTTTCCACTCTGCGCTTATACCAGTTCAACAATATCCTTTGTGGATGCCTATTACCAAAAAGGAAGAGAACGGAAAAGAAGAGGTCTTCACCAAAGTTTGGGTGCAAACAAGTTTATGTTGTTTTTTTATCGCATCTCAACATGGAAGATGTGAAGACATACTGAGGAAAACACAAATGATAGGAGAGATGTTTGTTCAGTTAGTCTATCTCCAGACATCATGATTTGCTTCTAATCTGGAATTACAAACCTTGCCAGCCTTCATGATTACGAGGGGCAAGTGGGCAAAGGAAAAGAGAGAATTTCAAACCTTCGCAAACATCTCTGCTCAGAAGATTGATTGAGCAGACCCAATGCTCCTCTGTCTACCTTCCAACCTCTTAGTGATTCCCTTCTCGGTGTCAGTTAATCGGTTTAATTTGCTTTACATACACCCGACAGAACAAGTTAACATTTGTTGAGTTACACAGTTGACCCACATGGACTTGGTAAGGACTTCCAAAGAGGTCTACAAAAGTCTTGGGTCACTCAAATCATAGCCTTATGGTGTTGAGTTGGAAGCTTGGTTTCTCCACCACAGAAAAGAGGAATTAAAAGCCATTTACTCCCCCCCTTCCAGATGTATTGCAAGGTTCTATACCTTGTGGACACTGTTAACCTATGTCTCATCACTCATCTACTGTGGGAGGAACCCTGCCTTTATCAAAACAGGCCTTTTCTTTTTTGTATTTATTTCCAGTCGATATGCTTTATCACGGTTAATAGAGAAGACCTGAGTACTTTTTTTTGATAAGGTAATAGAGAGGACCTGAGTTCTAACTTGTCTTGTAAAATAACGACGAGGGACAGAGGGGAGGTGGAGAAGCCATGGTACTGAACTGTATACAAAACTATAGAAGCTTCTTTTACTTACAGTACGATTTTGCATAAGGCGCTGCAGAGCTTGTCTCACCAACAACTCTGATTTGCTGTCTAATGCTGAAGTAGCTTCATCCAAAATCAGAATAGATGGATTCTGATAAAGTGCCCGAGCAATAGCTATTCTGGGACGAAAACAATAAAAAGGAATGAGAGGAACTTCCCTAGAACCAAAAGGTCAGCTTTTACAGCCCCTATATTTGCAAGCAATAAGTCTTTTGGGAACAAGGAGCATCAGATATCATGTTGCCTTCCCTAACGGCTATCCCAGACAATCCTTCAGTACCGATCTAACGAGAGGCTGACTTCAAACACACCCGAGATCCACTAACACCGACCACCAAAAATTGAAGAAAAAAAAGAAGCTCTAGTGCCTGAAAAGGTGATCCAAAATGAATTTGGCAAAACATTAATTTGTTGAGAAAACACAGCTGTAGAGGAAGACCTAAAGCCAACCTAAGAATCATGAACTTTCCGATATTAGATCTAATTCTTTTTCTAACATTTTTGGATTGACAGAAAACTTTCTTGCTGTGTGATTCTGTTACTCCCTTCATTTGATTAGTAAGTGACTAAGTTCTCAAGAGGGGGAAACTTTTTCTAAAAATCTAAGGCATACTACTGATTGATTGTGCATGACCAAGATAGATAAAGAAATTCAGAAAATCAAAGTGTATTGCTGGGGAAGGTTTCATACCTTTGCTTCTGCCCTCCACTAAAAATTGAGCCCCTAGGTCCAACATTTGTCTCATAGCTAAGAGGAAACGATTCAACAAATTCATCTGCACTTGCAGTTCTTGCAGCAAGCTTCACTCTCTCCATATCAATACCAGTCATTCTATCCCGATATCCAATGTTCTCGGCAACAGTTCCAGAAAATAATGTCTGAATTTTTTTAAAACAAAGTAGATGTTAGCGGAAACGTAAAAGAAAGAACACAAGATTTAACGTGGTTCGGATCAAAATAATCCTACGTCCACCAGAGAACAATTGTCCTTTTAATATTAACAAAGGAAGGGGAGATTTCCCAATTACACTTAAGAGAATTTCTCTCTTAACTCTCTACTCACTACAATGTATTGTATTATTTTGGGATGATTTCTACAAGTGAAGGAGTGCATCTATTTATAGAGGTAAAGACCTCCTCTTGATGTCATTGCTGACATCAAACTACCTCCTCTTGATGTCATGGGTGACATCAAAGGAGGAAGCTTCCTCCTAGCATCCACACCAACTCTTTCCACCAACTCTTCCAATTGGCATGCCATTGTTGACTAAACATAAACCAACATTTTCAATCTCCACCTTGGTTTGCGTTTCGAGCGTGTGAACAACTCTGGCCAAAACTTCTAAGCTTACTGGGCAACCCCGTTGTAAGAAACAAGAAGAATCAAACCATTGTTGAACATGCCACCTCCACCTAGCAACTGTTCTCTTCGGAGTTGCATCAGTTGATGCACACCCCCGCCAAGTCCTTGCAGTGTGCAAACTTAGCGAGCGGGACTATCTTGGTCAACATGTCTGCAGCATTATCATCTGTGATAACCTTCACGACCTTGATAGTTCCCTCATCAATAACATCTCGAATAAAATGAAATCTGACATCAATGTGTTTAGTGCGCTCATGAAATCTCTGATTTTTCATTAGATGAATAGCACTCTGACTATCACATCTAAGAGTTGATTCCAGCTGAACTAAACTCAATTCCGCTACTAAACTTTTCAACCAGATAGCTTCCTTTACCGCCTCCGCTGCTGCCATGTATTCTGCTTCTGTCGTAGACAAAGCGACAATCGACTGCAAAGTCGACTTCCAACTGACGGCACTGCCAACGAGGGTAAAGATGTATCCAGTTGTGGACCTTCTTCTGTCAAGATCTCCTGCATAGTCAGAATCCACATAACCGAGAATTGAAATACCTGTACCACTTTTTCGAAAGGTAAGACCAACACCAGAAGCTCCTTTGAAATATCTCAATATCCACTTGACAGCTTCCCAATGCCTCTTTCCTGGGTTGGACATGTATCTACTTACCACACTTACAGATTGAGCAATATCTGGACGTGTGCATACCATAGCATACATAATACTACCAACTGCACTGGCATAAGGAATCTTTGACATATGCTCCACCTCATCCTCGGACTGAGGCATTTGTGACTCTGAAAGTTTAAAATGAGGAGCTAATGGTGTACTTACAGGCTTGCACGTTTGCATATTGAATCTCTCGAGAACCCTTTCAATATACCTCTTCTGAGAAAGATGTACAACATCGTCTTCTCTTGAAATCTCCATACCAAGGATTTTCTTTGCAGCTCCTAAATCCTTCATGTCAAATTCCTTACTCAATAGTTTCTTCAAAGCATTTATCTCTGTAATGTTGTTAGCAGCAATAAGCATATCATCAACATACAACAGTAAATAAATCATTGAGTTACCAGACATCTTCTTGTGATACACACAACTATCAAATGCACTCCTTGAGAATTCATGTGTAGTCATGAATGCATCAAACCTCTTGTACCACTGTCTAGGGGATTGCTTCAAACCATACAAAGACTTCTTTAGTTGGCATACGTGATCTTCTTTTCCCTCAGCTAGGAAACCTTCAGGTTGATCCATATAGATTGTCTCTTCTAGATCACCGTGTAAGAAAGCAGTTTTGACATCAAGCTGTTGAAGCTCCAAGTCAAATTGTGCAACCAATGCTAGTAGCACGCGAATTGAGCTATGCTTCACGACCGGAGAGAAAATCTCATTGTAGTCAATTCCCTCCTTTTGGCTGAAACCTTTTGCAACCAATCTCGCCTTGAACCTAACATCTTCCACTTCAGAAATTCCCTCTTTCTTTCGGTAGACCCACTTGCATCCAACTGTCCTCTTCCCCTTTTGTCTTTTCACTAAGACCCATGTCTGATTCTTGTGAAGAGACTCCATCTCTTCAGTCATGGCTAACCGCCATTGTGCGGCATCCTTGCAAGAAGTTGCTTCAATATACGAGGAGGGCTCCAGATCTTTAATCTCTTCTTGTGCAGCTACGAACGCATATGCAATCAAGTTTGCTTGATTTATAAGGCGTTCCGGTTCTCGTGTTTGCCTCTTCTCCCTCCCCTTCGCAATTGTGTATGGTTCATTGACAGCAAGTTCTTCAACGCCTACATCTTCTGACTCATCTTTAACCTGAGTCTCTTGATCCTTTTCCTTGGCAAGCTCCACCGGAAGCTCCACCTGCTCGTTGTTCTTGTTTCCTGAAAACTCCACGGAAACTTTACGGGAATCAAGTATAGAGGATTCATCGAAGGTGACATCTCTACTAACTATAAATTTGAGTAAAGACAAACACCAAAGTTTGTACCCTTTTACTCCATCCACATACCCTACGAATATGGCCTTCTTAGCCCTTGGTTCAAGCTTTCCTTCATTAACGTGATAATAAGCTGGACACCCAAATACTCGTAAGTATGAATAGTTAGAGGGTTCACCTGACCATACCTCATTCGGAGTCTTAAAGTCAATTGCCGATGCTGGAGATCGATTGACAATATGAGCAGCAGTGTGAACTGCTTCAGCCCAAAATACTTTGGACATTTTGGCTTGTAGGAGCATACAACGAGCCTTTTCAAGAAGAGTTCTGTTCATTCTCTCGGCAACTCCATTCTGCTGTGGGGTATGCCTGACAGTCCTATGTCTTGAGATCCCATGAACCTTGCAGAATTCATTATACTCTTCATTGCAAAACTCCAAGCCATTGTCTGTGCGAAGATACTTGATTTTCCGCTCCATTTGATTTTCAATCAAAATCTTCCACTCTTTAAATGCTTCAAAAGCATCACTTTTTGCCTTCAAAAAATACACCCAAACCTTTCGTGAGAAATCATCAATAAAAATGAGAAGATACCTCTTTCCGCCCTTCGATGGAAGTTTAGAAGGACCCCATAAATCTGAATGGATGTAGTCTAGCACTCCTCTTGTCTTGTGTTTGCCAGTGCTGAAGCTGACCTTCTTCTGCTTCCCTAGAACGCAGTGCTCACAGAAGTCAAGCGTGCTGATCTTCTCACCTTCCAAAAGTTTACGATTGCTCAACATCTCCAGTCCACGTGCGCTCATATGACCCAGTCTCATGTGCCATAGTCTTGCCTTGTCATCATTAGATAACTGCACTGTAGATGCATTTGCAGAGCCAACAATGGTGCTTCCGGCCAATGTGTAAAGGCCATTCTCCAGCTTGCCTTTCAGCATGACTAAAGAACCTTTAGTCACCTTCATAGTTCCTGCTTCGCTCATGTACCTGTAGCCTTGTTCATCCAGAGTACCCAAGGAGATCAAATTCTTCTTCAGATCAGGAACATGACGGACTTGTGTAATAGTCCTCACGATTCCATCATGGCAGCGAACCCGAACTGAGCCAATGCCAACTATTGCACAAGTTGCATTATTGCCCATTACTACGGTTCCTCCACTTTTCTCGTAGCTGCTAAACCAGTCTTTTCGGAACGTCATATGCAGAGTACAAGCAGAGTCTAACACCCATTTGTTTTCATAACTACTATTATTATTACACGATGTTGTTAGTACATAATCATTATCAAAATTATGTACCTGTTCAACTGTAGATGCACTCGCCTTTTCCTTGGACTTTGACATTGGGCAATCTCGTTCAAAGTGCCCCTTCTTGCCACAACCCCAACACTCTGTATTCTTCTTGTTCACACGAGACTTTGATCTGTGCTTTGATTTGGTCTTTCCCTGTTGGCTAGTCCGGCCTCTTACAAAGAGGCCACTTGCCTGGTCATCTCTATCTCCTTCAATGTGCCTCCGCACATCACTAGAGTTAAGTGCCTGCCGCACTTGCTCAAGCTTGATAGGCTCCTTGCTATACATCATTGAATTCTCAATATCACGATATCCTGAAGTCAATGAAAATAGCAAAGCACATGCAAGCGTCTCCTCCTCCCTTTTAATTCCTGCAATCTGTAAGTCCATGACAAGTTTATTAAACGCATCTAAATGATCTTGTAACGAAGTACCTGGCCCCATCTTAAATGTGTGAAGACGCCGTTGTAACAACATTCTTGTTGTCACTGATCGGTCTTGGTATAGCCCTTCTAGCTTTTCCCACAACTGTTTGGCCGTCTCTTCGGTACCTGTACTCACTTCACAAAGCACGTTAGGTGCAAGGGATAGTTGGATTGCACTCAATGCATCCCCTTCAATCTTCTCCTTGTCGGGAGCTGATATATCCGTAGGATACTTTCTGTCAATAGCATGGATTGAACCTTCCCTCCGCAGTAACGCCATCATCTGGATCTTCCAGATATTGAAGTTGTTGCGTCCATTGAATCTATCAATTTCAAACTTCATGGAACTCATATTTGCTTGTTCTTCCTCCTTGGATCGTTAAAGGATCCTGTCGCTCTGATACCAATTGTTAGCGGAAACGTAAAAGAAAGAACACAAGATTTAACGTGGTTCGGATCAAAATAATCCTACGTCCACCAGAGAACAATTGTCCTTTTAATATTAACAAAGGAAGGGGAGATTTCCCAATTACACTTAAGAGAATTTCTCTCTTAACTCTCTACTCACTACAATGTATTGTATTATTTTGGGATGATTTCTACAAGTGAAGGAGTGCATCTATTTATAGAGGTAAAGACCTCCTCTTGATGTCATTGCTGACATCAAACTACCTCCTCTTGATGTCATGGGTGACATCAAAGGAGGAAGCTTCCTCCTAGCATCCACACCAACTCTTTCCACCAACTCTTCCAATTGGCATGCCATTGTTGACTAAACATAAACCAACATTTTCAGTAGAAAACAATTTAGCCGTGAAATCCCTCTTAGTTGACCTGACTAGCATGGACTTGAAGAGTATAAGCCCGAAAAGTGTGAAAAGCGAGCAGTTGGTTCAACAAGATGCGATTTCTTCGCTAAAACTTAAAAAACCAAAGGTTTACAGTTTCCAATAGAGCATCTTAGTTCCGTGTTGAGTCTAATGTCTACTTTTAAATTTTAATCACTAAAAATGTTTCAACCAACTTCTGGATAAAGAAATATCACCCCTCTTTCAGACCAGGTATTTTAAACTGGCATATAAATAGTAGTTCAGCTTATTTTAGGAAGCTTTTATCTTTAATATTATATGAGCACAAAAATGACAGAAATTCAGGGAGTATCATTTCGACTTCTTCGAGATGAGGAGCTTCGCCAAATACGGAAGTAAAATAAGTTGAGATGGACCGAAAAGGTAACAAGAACAATCAGAAGGACAAGCATTATCCCAGAAAAACTGATGCTCCGTAGCTAATAAAATAAGCATGTAGCAAATATTTTTACAAAGACAAAAGCAGAACATGATAATTAGCATCATCTAGGAAATATGAATTTTAGTAATTGCAATTTCTTCTTACTAAAAAAATGCATGAACGAGCCACACTGCAATTTTTAAGAAAATTTCACAGAGAATGGATAAACTGGGCAAAACATTTTAATTGGAATATATTTACTGCAATTTTTCTGTCTGTAGAGAACCTGAAAGCACTTTGTAAGACGGCTTCTCGAGCTATGTTCTAGTTGGCTAATAAGTAGCTGCTCCTCGAATCAGACTGAAGCACACAGAAGGCTGTTGGGAATAAATCCCGAAAAATAATATTCACGGTATTAGTGATAAACGCGGAACACTAAGTTATGGTTAAATTAGCAAGAATAGAAATACAGCAATAATGACACCAAGATTTTACGTGAAACCCCTTCTGAATATGGGAAAAACCACGGCTAAGAAGAGCAACTGATGTCACTATAGCGAGGAATTTTACACTGTGTAGTAACGAGTACAAATACTCCTAAGACCACTACACCCTCAAAAGAAAAACACTCTTTTGTTTTTTCACCTCACTACAATATCTCTCACTCTATTTTTTTTTTATTTGCACCGGGTGTCCAAGTCTCTACGAGCCCCGACTAATCCCGGGGGTGTACAGGCCCTTGGCAAGGAGTTTTCCGCAAGTGCACCACGGTTAATTCAGGTTTTACCCAATCCGATGGCCCTCAGAAATTGTTTGCACCCAGTGGGTTTCGAACTTGAGACCTTGAAAGGGAGCAAACCCCAAGTCAATTGCCACCGGGCCAACCCCTGAGGGTTCTCTCACACTCTATTTTTCTTCACAAACTATTTTCTTATAGTCTATGGAATATCTTGCTCTCTCTCTTTGTTGGTGTGTAGAAATGAGAGTTAAAGCTCTCCTTTTATAGCCAAAACCTCACTCTCTAAAACCTACAATATTTGACAATTTGCACACCCTTTTCACAAGGTTGGCTACCAAACCAAGTTGGCTACCAAATCATTTGAATGAGATGGACACCATATCAATCTCCCCCTCCAGTTTCATTCATCTAGAGGAGGTAGCACTGTCTTCTAGTCTGAGTGCATGCCGACAAGTTCTTTGCATAGCTCGAACTTGTCTCTTGGTACCACCTTGGTCAACATATCAGCAGGATTTTCACTTGTGTGAATCTTTTTGACCTGAAGTGATTCGTTCTCCATTTGCTCACGAATCCAATGATATCTGACGTCGATGTGTTTTGTTCTCGCATGGTACATGGAGTTTTTGCTTAGGTCTATTGCACTCTGACTGTCGCAATAGACAACATACTCCATCTGTCGCAATCCAAGTTCTTGAAGAAATCTCTTGAACCATATCATCTCTTTGCCTGCTTCAGTAGCCGCAATATACTCCGCTTCAGTTGTAGATAGTGCGACACACTTCTGCAACTTCGACTGTCATGATATAGCTCCCCCTAAAAAAGTAAACAAATATTCAGTAGTGGATTTTCTGTTATCAAGGTCACCTGCCATATCAGAATCCGTATAGCCCTTCAAAATTGGATTTGATCCTCCAAAACATAAGGATTCATGTGAGCTTCCTCTTAGATACCTGAGTATCCACTTTACAGCTTCCCAATGCTCTTTTCCTGGATTTTCGAGAAATCTGCTAACAACACCGACTGCATGAGCAATATCTGGTCGAGTGCATACCATTGCATACATCAAACTTCCGACGGTAGAGGAATAAGGAATCTTGGCCATTCTCTCTTTTTCCTTCGTTGTTGTAGGACACATCTTCTTGCTCAACTTTAGATGAGCAGGAAGGGGTGCGCGAACCAACTTAGCACTTTTCATATTGAAGCGTTCCAGTACACGTTCTATGTACTTCTCCTGTGACAAGTAAATCTTCCTTTCATTTCTCGAACGAGTAATTCTCCTGCCCAAAATCTGCTTAGCATGACCCAAGTCTTTCATTGCAAAAGACTTATTCAATTGTTTCTTCAACTCGTCAATCTTGGAAGCATTCCTGCCCACAATCAACATATAGCAAGAGGATGATAAAGTCATCATCAGAAAATCTTTGTACAAACACATAGTGATCTGAAGAAGTCTTCTTGTAGCCTTGCTCCCCCATAACAGACTCAAACTTCTTGTACCACTGTCTGGGAGCTTGCTTTAATCCATATAGACTCTTCTTAAGTTTGCATACAAGATTTTCTTTACCTTTTGCCTTAAAGCTTTCAGGTTGTTCCATATAAATTTCCTCTTCTAAGTCACCATGAAGAAAAGCGGTCTTCACATCCATCTGCTCAATCTCCAAATCAAGACTGGCAGTCAAACCAAGAACTGTCCGAATGGAGGACATTTTCACGACAGGAGAAAATATTTCGTCAAAGTCAATACCTTTTCTTTGACCAAATCCCTTGACAACCAATCTAGCTTTATATGTGGGCTTCAAACTATGTTCTTCAGCTTTAACTTTGAACTCCCACTTGTTCTTCAAAGCGGCAATTTCACCGGCTCATAACATTCAGGTTCTCCCTCATCAGTGAGTAATACATACTCATTGGGTGGATGAGATCAAATCTCTGCATGAGAATCATACCTGTGAGCTGGTGAAATTGCCGTTTTGAAGAACAAGTGGGTGTTCAAAGTTAAAGCTGAAGAATATAGTTTGAAGCCAGATACAAAGCTAGATTGGTTGTCAAGGGATTTGGTCAGAGGAAAGGTATTGACTTTGACGAAATATTTTCCCCTGTCGTGAAAATGTCCTCCATTCGGACAGTTCTTGGTTTGACTGCCAGTCTTGATTTGGAGATTGAGCAGATGAATGTGAAGACTGCTTTTCTTCACGGTGACTTAGAAGAGGAGATTTATATGGAACAAAGATTTTCTCATGATGACTTTATCATCCTCTTGCTATATGTGGATGATATGTTGATTGTGGGCAGGAATGCTTCCAAGATTGACGAGTTGAAGAAACAGTTGAATAAGTCTTTTGCAATGAAAGACTTGGGTCATGCTAAGCAGATTTTGGGCATGAGAATTACTCGTTCGAGAAACGAAAGAAAGCTTTACTTGTCACAGGAGAAGTACGTAGAACGTGTACTGGAGCGCTTCAATATGAAAAGTGCTAAGTTGGTTCGCACACCCCTTCTTGGTCATCTAAAGTTGAGTAAGAAGATGTGTCCTACAACAACGGAGGAAAAAGAGAGAATGGCCAAGATTCCTTATTCCTCTGCTGTCGGAAGTTTGATGTATGCAATGGTATGCACTCGACTAGATATTGCTCATGCAGTCGGTGTTGTTAGTAGATTTCTCGAAAATCCAGGAAAAGAGCATTGGGAAGCTGTAAAGTGGATACTTAGGTATCTAAGAGGAAGCTCACATGAACACTTATGTTTTGGAGGATCAAATCCAATTTTGAAGGGATATACAGATTCTAATATGGCAGGTGACCTTGATAACAAAAAATCCACTACTAGATATTTGTTTACTTTTTCAATGGAAGCTATATCATGGCAGACAAAGTTGCAGCAGTGTGTCGCACTATCTACAACTGAAGCGGAGTATATTGCAGCTACTGAAGCTGGCAAAGAGATGATATGGCTCAAGAGATTTCTTCAAGAACTTGGATTGCGACAGATGGAGTATGTTGTCTATTGCGACAGTCAGAGTGCAATAGACCTGAGCAAAAACTCCATGTACCACGCGAGAACAAAACACATCGACGTCAGATATCATTGGATTCGTGAGCAAGTGGAGAACGAATCACTTCAATTCAAAAAGATTCACACAAGTGAAAATCCTGAAGATATGTTGACCAAGGTGGTACCAAGAGACAAGTTCGAGTTATGCAAAGAACTTGTCGGCATGCACTCAAACTAGAAGACAGTGCTACCTCCTCTAGATGAATGAGACTGGAGGGGAGATTGATGGTGTCCATATCATTCAAAGGGTTTGGTAGCCAACCTTGTTGAATTGGTATTGGTTTGGTAGCCAACCTTGTTGAATTGGTTTGGTTTGGTAGCCAACCTTGTTGAAATTGTGAAAAGTGTGTGCAAAATTGTCAAATATTGTAGGCTTTAGAGAGTGAAGTTTTGGCTATAAAAGGAGAGCTTCAACTCTCATTTCATCATACCAACAAAGAGAGAAAAGAGAGAGAGCAAGGTATGCCATAGACTATAAGAAAATAGTCTGTGAAGAAAAATAGAGTAAGAGATATTGTAGCGAGGTGAAAAAGCAAAAGAATAGTTTTTCTTTTGAGGGTGTAGTGGTCTTAGGAGTATTCGTACTCGTTACTACACAGTGTAAAATTCTCGCTATAGTGATATCAGTTGCTCTTCTTGCCGTGGTTTTTCCCTTATTCGGAAGGGTTTCCACGTAAAAACTTGGTGTCATTTTTGCTGCATTTTTATTCTTGCTGATTTAACCATAACTTAGTGATCCGCGTTTATCACTAATACCGTGAATATTATTTTTACGGGGTTCATTCCCAATCGAGAACCGGGGCCCGGGGGAAGAGAGAGAGAACTTGGACTGCACATCAATCGAGAAGCACTCTTCTAACATTGTGCTTCCTTTGCTAAGAAAGTTCTCTAAAATCAATGCGACAACTTTTCTTAATGACTCGGGGAACAAATGTTAGACCAAATAATCAAATTTTGAAATAAATGTTAGAGCAAAATCAGAGACTATAGCTAACTAGAGGAAACAGTCTCCTCACTTGAAAACTATGCAGTAAATAATTAAAATTTAGGTCAAAGCCATGGAAAATTGTTTCTTTGGAGAATCTTCAGATGACTCGTCTAAAAGCCTCTCCTTTGACTAGATCCTTGGAGTGTAAAAACCTCATTTTTAGCAACAATCTGATCATCGAACCTCTATCGGCTCTACTAATATATTCGAGTCTCCAATTATTGCCCTCCACGTCGAGGATAGCAATCAACTGCTTTACCCCAGTACTGCCAGGTGATTCTGGTGAAAAACCCTGTAGCTAGTTATTCACAAATATGGCAGCTTTTTATTTTAGAGAACATGAAACTTTTAAGGTGAAAGGCTCAAATCAAGGAATCAAACAGGAGGATCATGCTAAGAAGTAGGTTTCTTAAACTAGTAACTGCCAATGAATCTCCTCTCCCAACCCCCAACTCCACCAAATATAATTGCACATCAACAAAAGAAAATGGAAAAAACTTAACACGGCTACACCATCTGCTTCTCGACAGTGAAATGCATAAGCATCACACGTCTTCAACACTACAGCAACTAACCATAAATAAAGGATTAGCAATATGTGGAAATAATTAAGGCAAAAGAATTCATCATATCATGGCTGCGAAGAGGGAAAGAGGCTTGGACTCACTGTATCTTGAGAGACCAGACCAACATGTCTCCTCAAACTCTCCAATCGTATGCCTCTAATATCCAAACCATCAATCAGAATGGAACCTGTCAGTGAGTAACTAAACTTTGTCATGCGACAACAAAAGATAACTCCTGTATTCATCATTGACGACCAATTGTAATAACAAAAACTGCTAACCTTGTAAAGGATCATATAGGCGAAGCAGGAGTTTTACTAGAGTCGTTTTTCCTCCTCCTGATGGTCCACACAGGGCAACGATTTCTCCAGATTTAATATGCAAGTTCAAGTTTTTCAATACAAGAGGTCCATTATCCCCATATCGAAAAGAGACATTATAGTATTTTACTTCTCCAGCAACACAATCTAAGTCAACAGCATTTGGGTTCACAGTTTCCTATACATTTATGCATAGTAGATATTCAGGCACACCTTAATAGCCTGATTCTAAATTTCTAATTGAAAGTTACAATACCAATACTAATTGCAATGATGTTTAACATAGAAGCAACCTATATTAAAGGAAAGTAGAAATTTATGTTAGCCAAGATCAATCAATCTTAGGTTACTAATTGGTGGAATACTGGGCAATCCAATTTTGTTTTGAATAATATTCAAAAACTGCTTCCAATTTCCAAGGAAAAAAAAAGATTCCAATTGATACAATGTAGAAGGTGAAAGAATCAAAGCGTAAACAGACCACCTAATAGGACGGAGCTTTCTAAATTCTAAGAATATATATGAAAAATAGATAGAACTGAAATTGGTGGCCATTGGAGAGCAATCCTTTTTTCAGAAATTAATGCATAATATGAGTATAAGATGATAATTATCTATCTTGCAATAACCACGTTGATGGTAGCAGTTGTAAGTATTCAACTCTTAAATCTGACAGTGTCTATATTTTGGTTTCAGGTCCAAGGGTGGAAGGACAAGTTATTCTGAACAGTAACTGATGCAGGAGCCTAATTCTAATTCTGCTGATCTCCATCCTACATGACCAAAGTCATAACAAGCATTGGACCATCATATCTAAAGAAAAAGAATCACGAGTACAAACATTTCCTTAGAAATCAACAAGTTATATATTTACCTGTTGTTCAAAGCTTGTCAAACTAAATAAGCGCTGAATTGCTGGCTCTCCTTGTTTTAATTCATTGTATGCTTTCCCCACATCCTGCACAACTCTCAGATTCAGATTGATAGCTAAGACTGCTCCACTTGCTGAGCAATAATAAGAAAATGCAGCAGTGTGGGAGAAGTCTAGCCGAACAAGAAGTAGAAACAACAACAGGCAGTCAAAGAGGAAAGAGAAACATAAAAGTAAAGTCACTTCCAATTTAAATGGTGAGAGAAGTTAATCAAATTATGAAGTCTCAGGCTCGAAAGAAGCTTCTTCGCTTAAGGAAAGTTTTGAGTGACAGTATTATTCAAAGCTACCTATAGATGCCTTCTGATGTGAAAACAGCCTCCTGAGTAACTCTGTTCTACTTCGTTTTCGGGTACCTGGATAATTTGGTACTTATATCTGCAATTTATAAGGTAACATTATCTCGTGGTTGATGTTACTTGAAGGTTGTGCTGCTCTATTCTTATCCTAACGCCCAAAGACGAATGAAGCTATTGTACACATTCCTAGACTCTCAAGTAAATCTCTGTATATTTATTCTATAAGAACATCGGACATTTGTAATTACTTGGTCCTTGTTTCCTTTATCTTTTAGCTACTTTCTGACTTGATCTCATCTCGAGCTCCTTAAGTTTCTCCTTCTGATACAAACATTCTAACTCTTCAAGCGCACAGCATTTTACTAGGAAAAAGGAAAATGTGGCTAGTATATCGTCATTTTTCATAATGTAGCCTTGTAAAGAATGTGAAAAAGAAGAGATATTGAGAAAGAATTGCTTTTCAATCCCTCAATCATGTTGGGTTGAAATAGTGACTCCAAGTAATCTAAAAGGGGTAAATATGTGATTCCAACACCTAATACATAATCACATGAATTCTCAACATTTCCACATTTACAAGGTATCTTGCATTTTTTCAATTTCCTAACAGTGACATTCTTTTTTTGTGATAAAGATAGAGTCCGGCAAGCTTGTACGAGCATCGACTATTCTTCTAGGTACCTTCTACCTCCTAACAGTACAGGAACCGAGTAATTAAGCCCACCAAGGCTTAATTGGATTGGAAGAAATCACAAAGAGCTTTTTTGTCTCTTCTGGGATTCGAACTTTAGTCTCCAAGATTTGCACCCACTTTCTAATATTGACATTCTTAACGTTTGTTAAATATGTACATAAGGTAGTCTTGTCCCACATTGGAATAGGAGTAGTATGTCCTTGTATAGTATAGCTATAAATAAGGACCTCTTGTATTGTATTGAACACACAATATCAATATATCATATTTTTTCTCGTGCCTTCTCACATGGTATCAGAGCTATCGTGAGAGATTTATCGTTGTGCATAAATTCCAGCGATTCTGGGGAGTGAAATCAGTCACCGGAACCCTTTTTTTCCGGCAACTTTTCAAAGTTGTTTTGCGTCTACTTTGTCTCGGTTAATGTTGTGCAAAATCCAACACTACCACAAGAGTAGTCACTGTCCGGCGACCAAACCCCAGTGAAAGTCTCCGGCGGTAGTGTAGCGGTCGGAAGAAAATTTTTCGGCAAAGTTCTGACGTCGCGTGGGCCACCTTACGGCCATTTTTTGGCGACGATTCTTCAGGACAGATTGTTCCCCTTGCAATTCCGAGCCTACCCATCCAGGTTACACCAAATACCGACCACTTTTATATTTTTCCGGCGTGAACAGTGACTTCAGAAGTGGACTTCCGGCCATTTTTGAAAACGTTTCTTCAGAACAGTTGGGTCGTCTGGTAATTCCGATCCCTACCCCTACTATTTTTATTTCATTCTGACCACTTTGACTTTTTCCGGCTGCTACAGTAATATTCCGAGAGCTACAGTATTTCTGGCGTGAACAGTGTTTTCCGGCGCAGAACAGTGTTCTGTTTTCCTGCTGTAAACAGTGTTTTCTCGGCGATTTCTTCAGTTTTCGCAAAGGAGTTTCTAATTTTCACTATTTCAAGTTAACCCTACTACTATTAATTGTAGCGACATGGGAACCGATACTTCAAATAGTCGGATGGTTTCTTTAGTGGATTATTTTGAGTTTCTTCAGTACAAAGCAGGTAAGCAGACATCTTCTGAGATAGCTTCCGTTGTTCAAACAGGTAATAGCGTGACTTGTGTCTCTCAATCTTCATCCTCTGAGTCTTGGGTCATTGATTCAGGTGCATCGGATCATATTTCTGGTAACAAATCTCTTTTCACTACTATTGCGTATTCTCAATCTCTTCCCAGAGTCACAATGGCCAATGGGTCTCAAACCATGGCAACTGCAATAGGTCAAGCAAGCCCAATTCCTTCCTTACCTTTAGATTCAGTTCTTTATGTCCCTAATAGTCCTTTTAATCTCATAGCTGTTAGTCGCCTAGCCAAATCACTTAAATGTGCCGTTTTATTTCTTGATGACCATGTTTTTATACAGGAACGCAGTACAGGGCGGATCATTGGTACCGGACGTGAATCAAATAGACTTTATTACCTTATCCTTGCTAAATCACATGGACTCACATCTTGTCTTCCTTCAACAACTTGTCCTGTTACTGATTCACCAGATTTATTACATAAACGATTGGGACATCCTAGTTTGTCAAAACTTCAAAAAATGGTACCTGATTTATCTCACTTGTCAGCTCTAGAGTGTGAGTCTCGTCAGCTCGGTAAGCATACTCGCTCTCATTTTCCTCGACGTATTATTAATCGAGCAGAGTCACCTTTTACTTTAGTCCATTAAGATGTTTGGGGTCCTAGTCGAGTCAGTTCTACCTTAGGATTCCGCTACTTTGTTAGTTTCATTGATGACTATTCTAGGTGCACCTGAATATTTTTGATAAAAAATCGATCTGAGTTGTTTTCTATTCTAGACCTTTCACGCTGAAATTCAAAATCAATTTGGGGTTTCTATTCGCACATTTCGTAGTGATAATGCCCGAGAGTATTTGTCTTTCTCATTTCAGCAGTTTATGAAATCTCATGGGATTATTCATCAAACATCTTGTCCGTACACATCTCAACAAAATGGGGTAGCTGAAAGAAAGAATAGACATCTTATTGAAACTACTCGTACCCTACTCATGCTCCGTTGCGTTTTTTGGGGGATGCAGTTCTTACATCTTGCTATCTTATTAATCGTATGCCATCTTCAGCTATCCAGAACCAAGTTTCATTCTCTGTTATGTTTCCCCACTTACCTTTGTTCTCTCCTCCACCCCGTGTCTTTGGAAGCACTTGTTTTGTCCATAACCTTACTCCACGAACAGATAAGTTAGCTCCACGTGCTCTTAAGTGCGTATTTCTTGGTTTCTCGAGAACGCAAAAGGCGTATCGATGCTATTCTCCTGACCTCCAGCGATACCTTATGTCCGCTGATCTTACCTTCTTTGAAACCCAATCATACTTCACAGGTCCAGGGAATCACTTAGATATTTCTGAGGTACTACCAGTCTCTTCTTTTGGAGATTCAGTCACTATCTCACATCCATCGTCCTCTACATCCCCAGCTACACCACCTATAGCTCCCGTTCCACCATCTATAGCTCCAGTTCCACCACCTATAGGTCCAATTCCTCCACATAATCCAGTTCAACCTTCTGCAGCTCCGCCACTCTTGACTTATCATCGCCGTCCACATCCAGCATCAGGCCCAGGTGATTCACGTCCTGCAACAGATTCTGCACCTACTGCGGACTTGTCTCCTCTTAGTCAACCAATTGCACTCCGCAAAGGTGTTCGGTCCACACTTAATCCTAATCCCCACTATGTTGGTCTAAGTTATCATCGTCTGTCGTCACCTCATTATGCTTTTATATCTTCTTTGTCCACTGTTTCTATTCTTAAGTCTACAGGTGAGGCACTATCTCATCCTGGATGGCGACAGGCTATGATTGACGAGATGTCTGCTTTACATGCGAGTGGCACTTCGGAGCTTGTTCCTCTTCCTGCAGCTAAGTCTACTGTTGGTTATCGTTGGGTTTATGCAGTCAAAGTCGGCCCGGATGGCCAGGTTGATCGGCTTAAGACTCGTCTTGTTGCAAAAGGATATACTCAGATTTTTGGGCTTGATTATAGTGATACTTTCTCTCCTGTGGCTAAAGTAGCATATGTTCGTCTTTTTTTGTCCATGGCTGTTGTACGTCATTCGCCTCTTTATCAGTTAGACATTAAGAATGTTTTTATCCACGGTGATCTTGACGAGGAAGTTTATATGGAGCAACCACCTGGTTTTGTTGCTCAGGGGAGTTTAGTGATTGTGTATGCAGATTGCGCAGGTCACTATATGGTTTGAAATAGTCCCCTCGAGCCTGGTTTGGTAAGTTCAGCACAATTATTCAGGAGTTCGGCATGACTCGTAGTGAGGCTGATCTTTTATCAGCATTCTGCTCCAAATCTGTGTATTTATCTAGTGGTTTATGTTGATGATATTGTTATTACTGGCAACGATCAGGATGGTATTACTAATCTGAAGCAACATCTCTTTCAGCACTTCCAAACTAAGGATCTGGGCAGACTGAATTTTCTAGGTATTGAGGTCGCTCAGTCTAGCTAGGTATTGTTATTTCACAGCGGAAGTATGCCTTAGACATTCTTGAGGAGATTGGAATGATGGGTTGCAGACCTATTGACTCTCCTATGGATCCGAATGCTAAGCTTCTGCCTGGACAAGGGGAGCCTCTTAGAGACCCTACGAGATATAGGAGGTTGGTTGGAAAATTGAATTACCTCATAGTGACTAGACCTGACATTTCTTTTCCGGTGAGTGTTGTAAGTCAGTTTATGGATTCTCCCTGTGATAGCCACTGGGATGCAGTTGTTCGTATTCTTCGGTATATAAAGTCAGCTCCAGGCAAAGGATTACTATTCGAGGATCGAGGCCACGAGCAGATTGTTGGGTACACAGATGCTGATTGGGCAGGATCACCTTCTGATAGACGATCTACATCTGGATATTGTGTTCTAGTAGGAGGTAATTTGGTCTCGTGGAAGAGCAAGAAACAAAATGTAGTTGCTCTAGCGCCGAAGCGGAATATCGGGCCATGGCTATGGCAACGTGTGAGTTAGTTTGGCTCAAGCAGTTGCTCAAGGAGTTAAAGTTCGGAGAAATCAGCAGGATGGAACTAGTGTGTGATAACCAAGTTGCTCTTCATATTGCGTCAAATTCGGTATTCCATGAGAGGACTAAACACATTGATATCGACTGTCACTTTGTCAGAGAAAAAAATACTTTCAGGAGATATTGTTACAAAGTTTGTAAAGTCGAATGATCAACTAGCAGATATTTTCACTAATTCTCTTACTGGTTCTCGTATTAGTTACATGTGTAACAAGCTCGGTACATATAATGTGTATGCCCCGGCTTGAGGGGGAGTGTTAGATATGTACATAATGTAGTCTTGTCCCACATTGGAATAGGAGTAGTATGTCCTTGTATAGTATAGCTATAAATAAGGACCTCTTGTATTGTATTCAACACACAATATCAATATATCATATTTTCTCCCGTGCCTTCTCACAACGCTCGTCCTCAAGTTAAAGAATACATCCTGTATGCTCCTAACTTGCAGATATACTCAATTATGGATCCACGGAGTGATTTTGTAAGAATATCTATTGATTGATCATTTGAGCTGACTAAATTTGTCGCAATCCATTCCAATTCAATCTTTTAGAGGTATTCTCTGCACTAGGCAATGCAGGGAAAGAGTCGCCCACGTGAAAACACACTCAAACCAGCAGGCACAAAAGAGAGCATACAGTGACTTGCCATTAGTTTTGAGTTTTGACAGAAGCAAAATATCATTAGCATGCTTTATTTATTCTTATAATAAATACAACAACAACAACCCAGTAAAATCCCACAATTGGGGTCTGGGGAGGGTAGAGTGTACGTAGACCTTACCCTACCCCAAGTGGTAGAGAGGTTGTTTCCAATAGACCCTCGGCTCAAGCAGACAAAAAAGCATCCAGCGTATACAATCCATATACAACTATACATTAAGCCACTTACTCACTCATCTCCTTGCAAACTCCCCCTTTTGATCGTACAACATCCAATATATGACTTGGAAGGAAAATAAGAATATCATGCTAACACAAATTCCTTTCATTGTATTGGGCTCCCCTCTAGAGCCTTTATCGCATTCCAACCTCTGAAACTGTGTCATTGGTTACATCTGTTTATTATTGGAGTGCCTTATTTCTTCTTAATTAATTCATGGATTTACCAGCTTCAAAGCCTTTTTGAGCAAGTTAGAGTTCATGATTACTTAGCCTTATCCTTAGTTCATATAGGAAATTCAGCCTGGACCCTACCACAAGTACTAATACTTCAGTCTACTTGGAGGAAATTAAAGATTAGATCTCTACAAATTTTATGAACTCTTGAAGCTTTGTTAGATGTTTGAACTTATCAATTGATATTAGAAAACATGCTAAAATCAATTCTTAACACAAAAGAGATCAGATCTGAAACAAAAGGGTCTCCTAAAGAGAAATAAATGTTGATTAATGCCCAATAAAACTTCTAAGTAAATAAACATCACAAAGCGTTTTGCAGGAGTACCCCATCCAGCAGCATTTGTCCCATATCTGCAAAGAGCCAACCACAATCTATGGCTCCAAAGCTTTACACATAACAGGTCAAATGGTTGGAGGTAGACTCTGGCAGAAGAGAAGAGCAAAGGTGACGGAAAAGCAGCAAATAAGTCAAACTAGTGCAGACAGAAACTGCTTTTTGAAAATTTGAACATGCTGCATCTAATTATATGCCACAGGTTCAATCCCAGCTAGGCAAAATCACTAGGTAATTTCTTTGCATCTGCCTAAACCTTGGTAGGCAGAGTACCTGGTACCTGTGCTGATGGAAGGTAGCAAATACTCGATGAAATAGCCGAGATGCATGTCAGTTGGCCCGAACACCACCCTCATAAGAAAGTTATGCTACAATTATTTGATAGGCACCTAAATTAAGAGGTTATGTTGGTTTGTTACTTCATTAGTTGTAATGTTATAAGAAAAATATGAAGTCGCCGTTTGAAAGTTGGTTTAAGGGGAAAAATTCACATAAAGTTCGAATTTGTATTCTTGAAATTCGTCAAAGTTAATCAGGAAAATTATAAGTGTGCTATATACATTGGATGGAGGTAATATAACCTTATTCATCTTATTCCAAAGATAGGAGGCAAATCAAAATTTCAAACAATTGAAAATACAGAAACATAATCCTTCCAATAAATGAAGCATTACCTGGATTGGGGAGATCAGCAGAACTAGGGATGTTACAAAAGAAACCATGGCAGAGCAATCAAAAGAACCTTTTGAAACTACCAGCGTGCCAGCGCAAAATGTGAATAGGACGCCAAAATATATTGCTTGTACCAACTGAGGAATAAATGCCTTCAACTTCTTCTTTCCCATAGTTGCGGATAGATCAGCAAAAGCAAGTGACTGGAACCTTTTGCTTTCACAGGACTCTGCATTGTTTGCCTTCACAAAAAGAACTGATGGGAGGATCTGTAACAAAGAGCAATTTGGCTTCAGTTGGCATAGAAAGCTTGATTCGTTGAATATAAGGAAGAGAGTAATATAGAACAAAAGAAGCTCGAAAAGAGGGTAGAAGGTGGAAGAAGTTTTCTCCATGTGTTGGAATGTCTGCGAGCATATGTACATTTTGGAAAACCAAAGAGGTATACCAAACCAATACACACGAAAACTAAGAGGCTACTGCACTTGACGAATAATCGTATTGGAATGAGATGATGGCCCTCAATAACGCAGAATGATATAGAGAATTCATATGGACAAACCCAACTAGTTTTGAATTGAAGCTAGTTGATAGATTCATTGATATGCTTAAGGAAAAGGAAAACAAAACCAAAAACACTTACCTCATTCAGATAGGAAGAGAGAGAAGCAACAGCAAGTTGTGCCTTGTTTGATACGTTACGAAGTTTTTCGCCCAAGTAACCAATCATAAAACCCATCAATGGAATCACCTTAAATGACACCCATCAAAATTCAATATAAACTCATCCAACACTCATAAATAATTCATAATTATAGAAGACAAGAACTAATGCATCTTTTGTCACCAATGCAGAAAGTAATGATAGAACAGGGCTGATGACCAACATCTGAATTGCCAGTGCTGATAACTGAAGACTACTTGGAACAATCGTCTGTAAATCACAAAGCACAAGATTTAGAAAGAGGAGGGAAGGGGTTTATTGAAGACATAAAAGTACAAGTGTCCTTTCTCTAACAGCTCAAACTTTTCATGAATAATTGTTCGATATGGTACTAATATCACTCATGAGTTTTGAGTCCACAAACACTTCTCAACAAAAATATTTCTATGTGCTCAGTCTAGGAAAAAGAATCACATCACAAGTAAAGGACATCTTGCAAACATAAAATAAATATCTGAGTTCAAATCTTATGGCCACTAGGGCCGAAGCTAGGTTCAAGCAAGGGGGTTCAGTTGAATCTCTTTCTCCGGAAAATTATACTACTAAAATAGGAAAAACAAATTTCTTTAGTTATATATAAACTGCTGAATCCCTTTGACATAAGTGAAGATTCTAGTCTAGTGTAGTACTAAAGGGTTCAATGCTTTAGGTCACATGTTCAAATCCTATGTATGACACTCCACCCAAAAAACAGATATTTCACATGCTTGATCCAAGATAGTTAAATCGTAAGAGGGTGGTTACAAGCACAACAAATAAGTAAAAGTGTCCCTTTCTAGCCGTTTAAATTTTTAGATAACATGATTCACAAGTTCAAAAGCATAAAATATAAAGAACCGGATGCTCCCAGGGCTTAGGGCTTTGGTACTTGGGGGTACCAAAGTATCATTGTCTTAATGCAGTTCACCCAGTTCAACAATATAAAATATATAGAACCGGATGCTCCCGTGGCTTTGATAATTAGTTGGGAGTACCCTTACAGAAGCAGATTCAAACTTTGAACTTTTTGGGTTCGAGTTTGAAATCTATTATTTATACTTATTTACCAAAGTCACACACGATAGAGGCGGATCCAGGATTTAAGCTCTATGAGTTCAATCTTTCAGGTTTTTTACGTTGAACCCATTATATTTTTGAAATTATGAGTTCATATATACTATTTATTCAATTTTAATGAAATTTTATACATAAATTTACACTCAACATTGAAAGTACTAGTTTCATGTGTACAAGGTATGAGCCAAAGCTACTAAGTTCGAATGGCACAAGGTAATGAAATTTTATACATAAATTTACACTCAGCATTGAAAGTACTAGTTTCATGTGTACAAGGTATGAGCCAAAGCTACTAAGTTCGAATGGCACAGGAGTACTAAAGCATCAAACGTTCTCAACTCACATTCAAGAGAGAATAAACTGTATCAGCAACATCAGAAGCCTCAGCAGTAATCCTGTAGGCAACATCTCCAGCAGCAATCCCACCCCCTCCCTCAAAAAACCCTAAATCTCTCTGCAAAACCTTATGGAAAACAGAAATCCTCATCTTATACACACAATTCAATGCAGCTTCCCATAGAAACGCTTGCTGCAGATAATTACCAATGAGTCGAACGACAAAGAAAACGCCTAAACCCAAACACTCCTCTCTCAGCCTCAGAACATCCAACGGAGGATTCATGAGAGACGAAAATGTCCCTACTTTGGGAACAATTTTGGATAGAGAGTAAACGGAAATTGCACTACAGAGCCATCCGCAGAGGATCGGTTGCCATTCCGACAGGAGATAAGGTTTAAGAGGAGCTAAAGAGCTGAATTTGCCGGAGTTCGCAGCGGCGCGTGTGGATGACGATTTGATTGATAAAGCGGAGGTGGAAATGGGGAAATTGAAGATGATGTTAATTGGTTTGGTGAATTGGTAGGGAACGGTGAGTTTGTGGTGGCGAACGGGCGGCCAATGGCGGTGATACGGCGGTTTCAGGTGAATTAGGGACATTTCGTTTTGCCGGTGGAATTTTCAAATGAAAATTTCACCGTTAGAAGGTGATTCGCGCGCTTGCGTGGCAGTTGCTCCCCTTAATATTCACATTGGCCGCCTTCTAAAGCTTCATTAACTATTTCTTTTTTCTTTTTATACATTGACAATATATTAAATATTTTAATGATATAAATTACCAACTAAAGTAAGAATATATATATATATATATATATATATATATATGTTTATATGCCACAAATTTTGCACTCATCTAGTTGGTGCAAATATTGAGTGTGGTTATTTTTCTCAATTCGAACTATTATATAATTAGAATCCAATTAGTCATTCTTTATGCATGGTTAACTATTTAAGGAAAGCCCTACTATTGGGGGGGGGAAAGTTAATGAAAGAGGACGAAGTAGTCCTCATGAACATCACGTTTCTATACATTAATTAGATCACTTAAAAATTAATAAAATATAATGACTCATATAAGTAAAACTAATTACATGTATAATAAACCAAATAATATGCTAGAATAGGTAATCACACTAATAGTGCGTTATACCCAAAATAATTCCTTAATACTTTCATCCAGCGGACGACAAATCAATAGTGTCAATCAAAAATACTCTTTAATTAAATAATATAAAATATAAATATACGATCGAAGTGAAGTTATTTTCCATACTTTTTAAAAAAGTTTCATTAAAAGAGATGCAGAATATACAAAAGAGGTTGTGTAGCTCCCGTACATGAGAAGAGACTATGATTTGATTATGTTACTAACAAAGTCCAAGAATTGATCAGTGCTATTAATATGAAAGTTGCTCCAGCTAAATAACCTAAGCAAAGATCTAGCCTTTAAGGAGTGACTTGGAGTTGAAATTCCATCAAAAAAAACTTCACATGCACCAGCTCTCATATGCATCTTTAATTGTGTGGCATGACCCATTGAGTCCAAAAATAGAATAGAACATGTTCCGGACAGAGGCGGACCCAGGATTTAAGTACAACGGTGGCACCAATGTATGTTAATTACTAACGATAAAATTCGATGCGAAACTCTTTTAAAACTTAATGATTATGATGACTTATCATCCAAATATAAACAAAATAAAGTCAAATGGGTGCTATAAAAAGGGAAGGTATTTGATTAAGCATGTCTCACACTTTAAATTTTCTAGTTTTAATTAAAAAGGGGGTTAGTGATCAAAAGGACGTTCAAACTTTAAATTATCAAAAACTTACTAAAGAAATCAATATTAAGGGCATGTTAATAATCAATTTGAGGGTTTTAATTTTAAGGGAGGAATTTGAAAAAGAAAGATTAATTAAGTAGACTATTATGTGTTAGTGCTAAACTATAATTAAATTCCAAAAAAATATAAAAGTATAAAATAAAGTAATTTGCTAAGTATAAATTACCTTGTATTCAAAGAATTAAAATATAAAATAGAAGAAAAAGTAAGAACTAAAATAGAGAGGAGGAGAAAAGCGGAAGCTGGTTTCGATCACGCGTCCATCAAGCTAAGACGGGAACTTTAGCGCGGAACACCACTTCTCCCGTACAACATTTTGTATTTGGGGGCACAAGTAAATTATTTAAGGGGTCTCATATATATGTATAGATATATATAACATATATATATGGAATTTTTGCCGAGGCTAGCGGGGTCCCGTGAACATATATATATGGAATTTTTGCCGAGGCTAGCGGGGTCCCGTGACCCCTTAACCCACTAGGTGGGTCCGCCTCTGGTTCCAAAGTCAGCAACTATTGTACAATGTGTAAAAAGAGATGACTGATACTTTCCGAATTTTTTGAGACACATGTAACATCTGTTGGACAAGTTGAATGCTTCTTCCTTCAATGTTGTCCTGAGCAAAACATGCTTCAGTGAGGGGCTGAGGGCTGTCAAGTTGTATTTTCCTAGCTTTTTGACAGCCAAAACGGTCAGTAGAAATTCATAAACTTGAGGTGCAATCAAAACCTTTTTAAAATACACTGTGCAGGTAATGAGATTTCGATTTGGGATTGACATCAAGAAATGTCACAACAACATGTGAAGAAGTTCTAGGATACTTCAAAACCACCTCTGATGCCTCTTCTAATATGTCAGCATAGTCGGCCCAAACAACTATCAGTTTTTCCAGTACTCGTGCGTTCTTTAGGAAAAACCTTAGTAACTCCATCTCATTTTCTTCATATTTGAAACCAGCCAACTTAATCAACTTTAGATGAGATTCCAAGCACACAATGCTTTCACTGGGGTCATGCAGCCTCCAATTCTCATCCCAACCAAAATTCTCATCAGAAAATAAATTAAGAACCTCCAGATTAGGAGAATGCTTGAGCAATAATATCATAACTTGCATGCAAAATTCATCAATTCCCACTGTCAATTTTAAGGACTTGAGCTTATAAAACGTGACCGGAAAGTTTCTTACTTCATGAGATACACTATAAAGACCCGAAACGGAACCCATGCATAATTTCAAAGCTGATGTGGAATGGACATTCTTGATCATCTTATGCACAAGCATGCCAATTTCTTTTATATGGTCGTCTGGATCATAAAAGAAGATGTGAACAATTTCTATCGAGAAGGGATTCTCTATAATTATATCCTTTGCCATTGGAGCACCATATTTCAAGACCTTGAGATTTGGGCAAGAAATTTTGACACTACAATTGATGTAACTTTGACCATTGTTAATATAGTTTACTAGATACACATAAACCAAAGATGTCGAAGCAATATCAAGCACAGTCATAGCTCCAAAAGTACAATCTCCCAATATCAATTTTTCTAGGTGAGGACATGTTGAGAATAAGCTACTTGTCAAATGCTCGTTTGATAACTCAACTTTCTCAAGATGCAGCAATTTGAGCTGACAAAATCCCAAATGATTAGGCAACTTAAGCATATCCCCAGACAACTGTAATTTCAAAACTTGCAAAGATTCACAAGTGACAACACAATATGGCAACTCAAATGGCTCATCGAGACAAATACTTAACACGAGTTCTCGAACATTTCGCTTTGTTATCACACGAATCCACCGGAAAATAGCCATCTTATCAAAAAAATTGCTAGAACAGAGTTTAAAGCAAGCAAGACTAGTGTTGGTTGCGCATTGGGAAATTAAGACCCAATTGATAAAATCTTTGAATTTCTCAGCCAGTTGCCAATCCCAAAGCCGTTTAACCCGTTCATTACCAAAGCGAATAATATCAAAATGCAAGTAAGGCATTGTCCTACATATATAGTTCCATCTTTTCGACAAAATGCTTAACTGAACCACATAAAAAATGTAAAGAAATGAAAGGATGTTGTGGAGTATTTCATCAGGCAAATAACTTATTTTGTCAATTCCTTCATTTGTACTGGTAATAGAAGCACCTAAAACCTTGGGTTTTGCTAATGATGTTTCCATTAAAAACTTTCGTTTTGAACAAATTAAAAAGCAGAGAACAGACTGATTTTTCGATGAATAGTGAGATTACCTTTGCGCCGGAAGTTTTTATCAGGCGAATACCGCCGGTCTTACAGAGAATGAGAGCGACCGAGAGGCGCCATTTTTGTGGGTCTGTATAAGGGTTTCCCAAATTATTTTCCGTTTCCAATTACTCCCTGCAACAACAACAACAACAACAACAACAACCCAGTATAATCCCACAAGTGGGTCTGGCAGGGTAATATGTACGCATAACTTTCCCCTGCCCCAAAAGGTAGAGAGGCTGTTACAGGAGACCCTCGGCTCAAAAAAGCAACACGAGCCAATATATTAGTACCATAAAAATGCATAATAAAATAACAACAGTAGAAAGAGATATGAAATACAGAATACGAAATACGAAATAGATGGCTGGTATAGTAAAACTAGCGGGTAAAGCCCTGCATCAATAACCGACCAATGATATTCTTAGTCTAACTCCTAACTGACTAGTCTCACTCTATTGTGCTGTAGAAATATTCACAACTTTCCCCTAACCTACAACCTTAATGCTCGACCTCCATAATTCTCTGTCAAGGGTCATGCCCTCCGTAATCTTAAGTCGCGTCATGTCCTGTCTGATCACCTCTCCCCAATACTTCTTAGGTCGCCCTCTACTTCTCCGTGTGCCCACTACAGCCAGTCGCTCACACCTCCTCACCGGTGCATCAGTGCTCCTCCTCTGAATGTGCCCGAATCACCTGAGTCTCACTTCCCGCATCTTGTCCTCCCTCTTTGCCAAATTATGAGGGCTTGTTTGGTACAAGTAATAAGGGATAACCAATATTGTAATTAAATTTGAGATGAGTTTATTTATATTTGGTTGGGATAAAATCGGGGTATAATTAATGTTGGAGTTAGTTATATTGGAATTGTAGTAATTTTTTTTATCCCTATGGGAGGGTGGGATAATTAATCCCAAAATACCCAATCCCAGAATAATTAATCATAGAATAACTTATTTCACGACCAAACGACCCCTAAGGGTCTTCCGAAAACAGCCTCTCTACTTTCTTTATGTGTGCGTATATTCTACTATCCCCAAATCCCACTAATAAAATTACACTGAGTTGTTGTTCGATAATTTTCTATAATTATAATAACTTTTTTATATACCCTTTAAATATTTTAAATTATAAATTATTGTGACTTATATGTAATTGCAAAAAATTATTTAGAAAAATTTAAAGTTTCTATGTCCGACTTTATGATCAAAGTTAAAAAGGTTGACTCCCGAAATTCGAAAAATGTATCTTTTTGGGATGGAAGGAGGAATTATTTCGGTCCATTTGTTTTTTTTTTTAAGTATTCCGATCATACAAAATAAAGTGCATTCCACTCAAAAAAAAATTAAAATTTTTGGAGAAAGTGCACTTTCGATTCTTCAATGTTAAAATTTTTTAATTTTGAATTAATTGACATATGATATTGTTCCCAACAAATTTTCGTAAGACGAAAAATAAACTGCAACAAAAATAATATGAAAAAAGTGATTTTATTGATAAATATTTGTGAGTACAATTCTATGTATCCCTTGATTCTCCTCTCTAAAATTCTCCGTGATTCGAGGGCTTGAGAAACGTCTTTCTCGAATGTAGGATGATGTAGACCTACTTGTGATGTATTTAATCGCCAAGAACGTCGAGCAGCACTTTGTTGTTACGGGGTTGAATTGATCTCTCTATTTGTGGATGCCTTCACCAATTGCGGAGTGTTCTTCTCCAACTCTGAATGTCCCTTGAGAGTTATGTAACCCCTCTATTTATAGTTGTAGAGGATGGACAGTCCAACTACATAAGAACTCTCTTGCTTGATTCTGATTGGCCCATGTCATTTTAGCCATTTGGCGACTTGTGGTTGGTTCTTGCTTTTTTACTTGGATTGCCACATCATTTAACACGTGGCGTCACCTTATTGGCCTGGAGTTTGACTGGACATGCCATGTCACATGGCATGAGTTTGGGCCTTAAGATGAAATGGACTTTGGGCCTGAAAATAATAAAATGTCACAAGTCGTCAAATTTGTAAAGGCTGAAGAATCAAAAGTGTTCATGTCAATTAATTGGATGTTAAATCTTTTTTAACTAGATTCACATTTAACTGAAGGTTAAATATACTTAACTGAAAATGATTAAAATTAGAATTTGTCGATATCTTAGGGACTAACACTAACATCTATTTATGTTTTATCACCCATTAGTCTGTAATTTTTATAATGAAAATAAGTGATGACGTTATAACTAAAAAATAGCTGCTTAGCAACAACTTAAAAAGAAATTGAAGGAAATTAGTGATCTACCACAGTTGAGATGGAGGGTTCAAAATTTCAAGAAGTCGCGAAAAAAGCTTTATAAATAAAAAAATAGAAATAGCTTCAGAATAAAAAAAGAAAACTCAACAATCCATGAGAGTTTAAACATCACAATATCAATGTGTAAACCTCTCAAGATGACTCAAAATCGTCCTCATACACATCCAAGGACAAATTAATAAACATCTCTTCACTATAAAACCTAAAAAAAAAAAAAAAATATTCGCAAAATTTTGATATGTATGAATGGAGTGAGATTAAAAAAGTCCAAAATAAAATAAAATAAAATAAAATAAAATAAATATATAAGTTCCATGCTAATTGGATCTCTCCTTGAGCTTCTTGGTAATGGCAAAGATAGCACCAGCCACAGCAACAACAACTCCTGAGATAATCATAGCAGTCTTGAAATTTTGTAGTGCATCTTTTCTATCTTTTTCTTTTTTCATTTTCTCCAATTTTTCCTTTGCCTGCATTAGAAATGTTTTTACAAGGGGGAAAAAATCACAAATATGAAGGGAAAAAATACAACATTTTATTCAAGAAAAAGAGAAAAATACCATGGTTTAATTTTTCCCATGCATGCAAATTATTCTTCTGTCAAGATTTTATCGAGACAAATATTATATTGCTTGTAAGCCAGAACTAGTTATTTTGATTTGTGAAAGATTGTTACAAACTTGCCAAGATGATACCTAATAATAAGTTTAACTGATATACAGTACTGATGGAGTAAAAACTTATTTTACACTATCAGATTACTTAAAAATCTACATATAAACCTCTATAAAGTAAAACTTGTAATCTTGAAATAAAACATGTCTCTTTGCTACAACAGGTATAATATTGATAGGGTTAAATTTTTTGTTATAGATGTGTTTATGTGTTAGATGAATTCCAGCAGAGGCGGAACCAAGATTTAAAGTTAGTAGGTTCGGATTTTAGTTCTTTTAAGCTACTAGGTTCTAAATTAAGAATTTGTACACATTCAATGAATTTCTTAAGATAAATTCTGGATTTGAACCCATTATAACCAAAGTTAATGGGTTCGGCAGAACCAGTAACACGTACACTAGCTCCGCCCCTGAACATCAAAGTTTTACTATTGAAGCGAATCTGCTGAATGAGATGCAAATAAGGTATGATATTTTCTTGAAAAGAAAATTGATGCATAAAAAGGACAGACAAATGAGGCAAAATATTTTCAAAATTTCCTTATTAGGTACTTTTAATTGGTATATATATATATTATCTGTTTAGTAGACTGTATCAAGAGTCTCTGATTTTTTCAGAAAAAAGATGGAGATCCAATGTTATCGTTTTTCTTCACAAACACCTTTTTTTTGTAGATCATAAACGATTTATGGTTTCGAGATGTGGAAGCAGTCATTAATGCTTGCATTGTGGTAGGTTGTCTATATTACACCCTTTAGGATGCAGCCATTTTCGGAACCCTGCACGAATACCGAATACTTTATGCACCGGACTGCAGATCATAAATGAGAACAAGGAAATCACTACCTCTTTTTCAAGTGAGGAAGAAACTTGTGATGATACTGGATCAACCTGAAAGTCATTATTCTTCTGTGGATTCAACTCTTTTTCAGCATCAACTGTTGGAAAACTTTCACCTCCACTTGCCATTTCTTTTATACAAAAAATATTTAACCTGAAATAACTCTTTTTTCTCTCTTTTGTTGCTTTACTTCACTCTGTTTATGTAATTGTGGAAGGTTATTAAAACACAGAAAATATGTGCTTTTGCTTCCAAAAGTAGGATAAAAAAAATACCTCACCTAACACATGGATGACATTCCTTAAAATGCTATCATCAATAGAGGATCTCAACTACTTTTTATTCTTTGCTTCAACTGCCTAGAAAATGTTGATGATTATGTTTTACAAGAAAAAAAAAGTTCATTACAACAAATTACAATTTTACCATTTCTCTTTGTTTTTTTTTTATTTATTTACTTAGCATCTATCTTTATATTTTGTCTTACAAGTTATACCCCCATCACATTTTTTTTTTTTAATTTTCAATTTTTATTATTACTTGTAAGACAACCTCCTACCCTCCCTAAACCCCCTGGGGTCTCCCGGAAACAACCTCCTACCCTCCCCAAACCCCCTGGGGTCTCCCGGAAACAACCTCCTACCCTCCCCAAACCCCTGTAGTGGAATTACTATTGGGTTGTTATTGTTGTTGTTGTTAATAACACGCTGCATTAAAATCGGATTTTCTAATGTCTATACCAGCATTAAAATTTTAACCAACAACAACAACAACAACAACAACAACCCAGTATAATCCCACTTAGTGGGGTCTGGGGAGGGTAGTGTGTACGCAGACCTTACCCCTACCCTGGGGTAGAGAGGCTGTTTCCAAATAGACCCTCGACATCCTTCCCTTCAAGAACTTCCCACCTTGCTTTTTGGTAGACTCGAACTCACAACCTCTTGGTTGGAAGTGGAGATTGCTTACCATCAGAACAACCCCTCTTGTCTTAACCATTAAAATTTTAGCCATCAAAACTAAATGATAAGAAAAACTCTGGGTATACAATCTAATGGACTAGGAAAAACAAATAAAAAAATATTCAAGATCACAAGTGTGTATATGAAGAAATTAAGCATGTGGATATAATATTGAAGCCCAGAGTTACATAAGAAAGGGCAACAACACTACATACTACATAGTTGACAATACATACAATGCACAAGAACTTCTCTTTTCTACGTTAACTTATTTAACTTTCTAGTCATTAAATAGCATAATATACTATTTTACATTTTATCTACTTTAAGATTAATTTATTGATAATTCTGTATCATTATTTTTATAAATATTGATGGTTTTATCAATTTATCACAATATTAAAACTATCACTATTTTTACGCATTTTTTCTAAATTGCAAAACAACTTAATTATCCATCTTTTTGTAAATATTAGGATTTTAAGTAATACGTTGCAATTGTCAACTATATCACTAGTTATTATAATTTTATTTACCATTATACAACAGACTATTTTTTATATATTTTTATTTGTCTTTATTTTTTTACTATATTATATTATATTATATTATTATTTTATTAATATAGTTGTTTTTCATATTAATAATATTTTATTATTAGTTATATTTTTCTTTCATTAATTCAACAATTTACTTTATTCCAAATAATATTTTACTTTAGTCATGACATTACATTAAGCATATTTTATAATAATATACTCGCATCTGACAAGAGGGGTTGCTCTGATGGTAAACAACCTCCACTTCCAACCAAGAGGTTGTGAGTTCGTGTCTCCCCAAAAGTAAGGTGAGAAGTTCTTGGAGGGAAGGATATCGCAGGTCTATTTGAAAACAGCCTCTCTACCTCAGGGTAGGGGTAAGGTCTGCGTATACACTAGGGATTATCAGGGTTTTTGTTGTTGTTGTTGTTGTTATACCCGCGTCTGGCACGACTATTTGAAACTTACCTGTGTCTAGCATAGCCACTTGGAACCACCCTCACCTAACACGACTACTTGGAACCTATCCACACCTCATGAGAAGTGAGACTCACCTCTTGTGTCATGTCAATCCATTGTATCTCATAAGTACAATTTAGCTCGAGTTTAAATATGCAATGGTTATAATAATTAATTCAAGTGAACTCAAGGTGCATTCTGTGTATGGCTGCGGAAGAATCTCATCTTCATCTCTTTGGTGAGTGTAGCTTCTCCAAAGCAGTATGAATGAGATTACTGAGATGGTTACAACTATCGAATGCTCCAACTAATTCTTGACAACAAGTATTTTAATAACTGCTTTACCAATCCAAAGGTAAGTCAGTGAAGGCAAAGATACTCAAGATAATGTATGCATAATACAATTATGTGATTTGGAAAGAGAGGAACAATAGAGTGTGATGGTAAGCAACCTCCACTTCCAACCGAGAGGTTGTGAGTTCGAGTCTCCCAAAGAGCAAGATGAGAAGTTCTTGGAGGGAAGGATGTCGGAGTCTATTTGGAAACAGTCTGTCTACCCTAGGTAGGGGTAAGCTCTGCGTACACACTACCCTCCCCAGACCCCACTAAGTGAGATTATACTGAGTTGTTGTTATTGTAGGAACAGTAGGGTGTTTGAAGATCAAGCAAGGAATGTAGAACAGCTAGCGAGGGAACTTTTTAATTTGTTCAAAAACAAAATAAAATTAATGGAAACATCATCAACAAAACCTAAGTTGTTAGGTGCATCTATTACCAGTACAGGTGAAGGAATTGACAGAATAAGTTATTTGCCTGATGAAATACTCCACAATATCCTTTCATCTCTCTACATTTTTGATGTGGTTCAGTTAAGCATATTGTCGAAAAGATGGAACTATATATGTAGGACAATGCCTTACTTGCATTTTGATGTTATACGCTTTGGTAATGAACGGGTTGAGTTATCTTTTGGAGGTTGTCATTTGGGATTTTGTCAGCTCAAATTGCTTCATCTTTTGGAGGTTGAGTTATCGGACGAGCATTTGACGAGTTGCTTGTTCTCAACGTGTCCTCTTCTTGAAAAACTAATACTAGGAGATTGTACTTTTGGAACTATGACTGTGCTTGAGATTGTTGTTCCTCTGTACTTGTAAATAATGATTCTGGAAATTAGAACGTTAGCTTATAAACGTAAATATAAATAAAAAACAGAAATTAATTCGAGCCCACTGAATTCACAGTGTTTCCTTAAGGAATTTAATCCCCTCCTAGTACCCAAGGTTATAGATTATTTCCTCCCAGGATAGAACGAATTACACACTGGTGTAGCGGTACTTCAAACCCCAGTGTTTCAACGAACACAAAGTTCGGCAACAAATCACACTTATGGATGCTTTGTTTGTAGTTAAAAACAATGCAGAATAAGGAGGACAACTCAGAAGTCGAATGGAAATTCTGAGAGGAAGGAATGCAAAGTATAGCCAATGTTGAATTCTTACTGAAGAGAATATCAAATTGCAATTCGTTTTTCCAGTGTATACGCAGTGTATACAGAGTGTATATCCAGTATATGCAGAGTGTATATCCAGTGTATACAGAGTGTATATTAAGTGTATACAGAGTGTTTCAAGTGTTTTTTCCGATGTGTTCTTCTTTCTCTCCAACTTATGCTCTATTTATAGCAGTTATTTGAGAGAAATCCGCCCCTTCCATGGTGCAACAAGCACTAGATCATGGAGAAAGCACTTAAATGGTGGTATATACACTTGCATGGTGGGAGGAGCACTTGCACCATTGTGGGAGGTGCACTAGACTGCTTATTGCTTAGTGTTGCAACACAATACACGGATTGGAAAACATCCGTTACAAACACGGATTATATCACGTTAATATTCACTATTAACAAATAAATTTAGTCCAAAAAATTAATCAATCGATCGATCATTTGACCAAATCCGAATCCAAATCCCATTTCCCATTCACTCTAATTTTAAGGCTATTTCATCTTAAACAAAAACTCAACAGAGATTGCTTCGACGTCTCTGGTTTATGTATATCTAGTAAACTATGTTAGCATTGGACTAAGTTACAGCAATTGTAATGTCAAAATTTCTTGCCCAAATCTCAAAGTCTTGAAATATGGTGCTCTAATGGCAAAGGATATAATTATAGAGATTCTCTTGTCTATAGAAGTTGTTCACATCTTCTTTTTCGATGTGTGTAACCCCTTAAAGGAAATTGGCATGCTTACATATACCATCATCAAGAATGTTCCTTCTACGTCGGCTTTGAAATTATGCATGGTTTCTGTTCGGGGTGTATATCAGATGGCTCATGAAATAAGTAGCTCTCCGGTCATGTTTTATAAGCTCAACAACAACAACAACGACCCAGTATAATCCCACAAGTGGGGTCTGGGGAGGGTAATATGTACGCAGACCTTACCCCTATCCCGAAGGGTAGAGAGACTATTTCCAGGAGACCCTCAGCTCAAAAAGGTAATAGGAGCCGATATATTAGTACCATAAAAATGCATAATAAATAACAGCAATATAAGAGATATGAAATACAAAATACGAAATACGAAATAGATGTTTTATAAGCTCAAGTCCTTAAAATTGACAGTGGGAACAGATGAAGCTTGCATGCAAGCTATGGTATTATTGCTCAAGCATTCTCCTAATTTGGAGGTTCTTAATTTGTTTTCGGATGAGAATTTTGGCTGGGACGAGAACTGGAAGCTGCATGACCCTAGTGAAAGCATCGTGTGCTTCAGTGAAGTAGATTGTAGGAGCGGACATATGGCACCTGAAGTTTGTTAATGATTTTTTACGATTGTTTTGCCTTTTAAAAAGCATAGTATTTCACTCATGTCAAATAAATAAGTGAGTCGCGTCATACCCAACCGCTCAAAGTTTACTTGGGTCAAAATGGGTCAAATAACAGGTCATAAGCCTACCCGTCCAATATTGAGCTAACTTGCCCTTTTCTATTTTGTTTTGCTTAAAAAAAGAAGTGAAAGCTAATGTATTCTTTTAAATTATTATCTTAAATTCTTCCAAATTTACATAATACCACCTCTAATCCAAGACCAAAGGTTGATATGTGAAGAAATCAAATCTGTAGATACAGTAGGAAAGCAAAGAGTTACACAAGAAGGGGGATAACACTACATTGTTGAGAATACATACAATGTACTATAATCATGTCAAGAACTTCCATTTCCTACATTACAAACAAGGAATTCTTCTCATCTCCTATCTCAATCCAAGACCACCTGATCATTTACTGTATTCAGTGAGTACTCATAAATAGCTAGCTCTTCAAAAATTTGATTGACAAATAGTCCTATACTTTAGTTCTTGGCCCCAAAACCACGAGGGCCAGGTCTGGTTGATCCCGAGTCTGCAAATTGCTTTCTTGATTCTGACCTTCGCTTCCTCCTTGCAGTACCGGGAGGAGCCTGGAGTAAGGAATGTAACAAGATGACAATTCGAAACCATCAGCTTGAGTTAAAGCCAATAAATTGATAAGATGAAACAAGTGCAAATATAAATCTGCATGATGGACATGCAACTTTTTTGGTAAGAATACTTGACAAAATTATAACTGCATAGTAGAATAGGTGTTTCCATCTCATAGAGTAGAAATGTGAATTAGAACTAAAACATGCATTGGATAATCCTCGATTTAACTATCTCGAAGGGAGATTGGAAGAGAAAAGAAAAATGGACGAAGACATGCATTAATGCATACTACATATTCCAAGAGATTTGGCTGTAATAAGGTGAGGAGCCCGAAATTAGAACTAAGTCACTAACTACTACTAGAGATCTGCATAATCTTTTTTCCTTTTTCCGGTAACCTCATAACCATGGTGTCGAGGTCAGCTTGAGCGCTCCTCGACTAACTCTACAAGATACTTGCTACCTCCACCAGCAAGAGGTACCAGGTAACTCTGGAGATCGGTATAATCATTGATGTACAGATCCACTAAATTTTATGGGGTACTTTTTATTTGAAAAATAAATTTAATTTTGAATATACTAATGATTTTAATTCTTAGGGGGTACATTTTATTTCTGTTATTGCAAGGGGTTGAGGAAGAGGATGGTAAGAAATCAATCAAACTCTTCAACTACATGAAATAATTGTTTTGGCTTTGTTAAGCCCATAAGATGTATAGTGCAAGTAGAGAATTTTTCACCTATTTATTAGAATATTTGAACAGAACTCGGTTTACCATTTTGAAACAAACAAAAATTCAGAAAATTGTGTTTTGAAAGGAATCAACTCAGTTTAATCAAGCTAGTTCCTCACAGATGCTTAAAGTTCATACATTCTTTCATTTATTTATTTATTTATTTGTGGCAAGTAAAATTTTGAGGAGAAAGAAAACACAGCATTTATATCCACATGCTCTAATAAATATGTAAAAAATAATTCAGCCAAAAATAATATAGAAAGATAAGCACCTTCTGTTCAGTTTTCAGTGCCTCCTCTAGATTACTTAGTGCAGGAATGGAACCACCTTGCATAACGCCCATCAAATTCTTCATACGTACACGCATTTGAAAAAGTTGAGCAACAAGTTGACTCACCTACAATGGCAATCAAGTTATAGGTGAGCACACAAGGAGTACCGAACAATCTTCAACGTAGAATATATTTTTTATGACATCCCTAGCACATTAACTTTACCTGCTGCTCAGTTTTCCCAGACTCTTGAGCGATACGTTTCCTTCTAGCAGGAGATTCTGCTAACAATTCCGGTTTCTCTCTCTCCTCTGAGAAAAAGATGAAAGATAACAAATTGAGCCTCAACGAATTGAACTAGTAGCACTACTATATGGTCATGTTAAACATAGCAAGACGTCGTTATTAGAAACCCGAGGTAAGATTAATAACCTGGTGTCATGACTTCTATCATTGACTCCATTATTATTAAGCTCTTCTCTGCCTCTCGAATTTGTGCAGGAGTAACCTGTTTTTGCATGAACAAGATGGAATTTGTTCCCGCTTCGTCACATAAATAAAAAGAAAAGAATATAGCTGATACAAGGTATGTGCAGTAACTATTGAAACATGAATTATTAACAAGATATCCAGTATATTCCTACAAGTGAAGTCTAGGGAGGGTAGTATGTACGCAGTCCTTACCCCTAGGTAGAGAGGCTGTTTCGAAAGACCCTCGGCTCAATACAACAAAATCACAGCAGTTACGACAGAGAACCACGGCAAACGAGTAGAAACAACAACCAGCAAATCAAAGAGAACCTCAGGTAAAAAAATATCGATCTAAGAATAAGGAACACAAGGATAACACTAGTACTACAGCTAGGGAAGGAAGTACAGGCATGGAAAGGAAATAAACTTGACTACTAACTAATCTATAACCCTAATCTTCGACCTCCACACCCTCCTATCAAGGGTCATGTCCTATTGAAACATGAATTGCATCATAGAATACTTATTACACAGAAATGGAGAGATAGATTCAATAAGAAGCAGGTATATTACCTTTCCCATGCCAGGAATCATTCCGAGAACGCGGGACATGGTACCCATTTGAGCAACTGCACGAGTTTGCTTCAGGAAGTCATTGAAATCAAATTTTGCACTCATGATCTTCTTCTGCAAATCTTCAGCATCTTCTTGTTTCATCTAAAATCATTTATAAGGAGTCAAACGAAACTAGTTGAATCAAAGTAAAGAAAACAGACGAAAAAAATACTTGTTGGTTACTTACAACTTCTTGGGCTTTTTCAACAAATGACAAAACATCTCCCATCCCTAAAATACGTCCAGCCATGCGGTCAGGGTAGAAAGGTTCAAGGTCCTCCATACGTTCACCCCTTCCTACGAGCTTAATTGGCTTTCCTGATACCTGTGGTAGTGAACATATAAGTGTGATGCAAAATTGCAATTTACTTCAACATGAAAAACTTGACAGTAAAAGAGCAAACCAATGATTTTGTTGTCTATAACATACGATCGTATTAACATTTGACACAACACAATCACTTATAAAGATATAATCTGGTATTAAGAACTCACCTCCTTGACACTTAAAGCTGCTCCACCCCTAGAATCCCCATCTAGCTTTGTCATAATGGCACCAGTAATTCCAATTTCAAGATTGAATGTTGTGACCAAAGCTACAATTTCATCAATGTGAATGGTAAGAGAGAGAACAAGCAGGAAATTTCCGTTTTCAACATGAAATGATTGGTAAAGGGCATAAATTATGTCATTAATAACTCAAAGAAAGTGAACGACCATGCTATTTGTTTTGAGATGTTACAGACTTTTATTGCACTATCTAGTACTCCCTCCGTCCCTAACTTGTATGATGGTGTTTGGCTGGGTACGGAGTTTAAGAAAGAGAGAGACTTGAAACTTGTGGTCTAAAACATGCCACAGACATTTCTTTGTCCATTAATCATTTCATTAGGGTAAAATGGAAAGTTTAAATTTAATTTTTTCCAAATATAGAAATATGTCATTCTTTTTGGACAGACTAAAAAGGGAAGTGTGTGGTGAAGAACTGGAGAAGACGAGATGAAAGCTGTAGTGGGTTGTTATGGTGGCATTACTAGGTGGATGTTGATGGCGGAAAAAGATGGCTGGATGCCGCGAGGTGGCTGAAGAGGAAAAGTTGGAAGTGCTATTGCAGGTGGCGGAGGCCATGATTTCAGTAAGTTTAGAGGTGCTGCTATATGCATTTATTAGAGCAAGTTAGAAAACATGCATGCCAAGACACACTGCTTTGGCAATATATACATGGATGTCCATAGTTAAGGTAAAAGAGACGTCCCTCAATTATCTCATCACGAAGCATAAAGATTAGCGAACCCTTCTTGTAGATACGGAATTACAATTGACACGGTCAACAAAGTATAACAGAAGCCACACAGAAAGAAAATATGTGAAAAGTCACGTGACCACTACTCAAAAGCCATTTTTTGCAAAGCTAAACACTGTAAAAAAGCCATGAACTGATGACATGTGTTTGACCCAGGATATATGAATTCACTATCTAACAATATACCAATATCTTCGAAGTAGTGACACTTTTAGTCAGATCTTAAATTCAAGAAGAGCTGGTGAATGAATATATATTTAAGGTAAAAGTTCCATATATATATGTTCGCATGTTTAACAAGCGTAGAAGTACCTGCAGCTTCTTGGCCAGTCATTGCATCCACAACAAGCAACACCTCTGTGGGGTTCAGTGCTCGTTTCACCTCTTTTAATTCATCCATCATAGCTTTATCTATCTACAAGAGTTAAGAAAGACTTAAATACAAACAACTAGAAAAAGTTAATAGCGGACTCCAAAAACTAAGATGATATGACCTGAAGTCTTCCAGCTGTATCCATTATGACTACATCTACATTCCTTCTTTTGGCCTCTTCTAATCCTTGACGGGCTATTTCTGCAGGTTTTACGTCTGTTCCTGCTGCATAAACAGGCACATCAACCTGTTTCCCACTTATCAGTGAACATGAGAATGAATAACATTGCATTTAGATATTCGGCATTCTTGTAGAGAAAATGATTTATAGGTGAAGATTGTTAATGTGTAGAAGAACAGAAAAAGCATCTACAACGAAACGACAAGCAATCTTATTGTTGCTAAGGTGACATGGCCTACCTGTTCACCCAAAATAACAAGTTGGTCAATAGCAGCAGGTCTATACACGTCTCCAGCAATCAGCATGCAACTCTTGCCCTGCAAACTTTAATATTAGAAGGTAGTTGGAGAAATGCAGGTTCTACGACCATATACATAAGTGATAATAGCATGAGAGAGCGGGGAAAGGAATGTCAGGACGAGGTTAAGAGAAGGTGAAGATTGGAAGTGCACCTGCTTCTTTAGATATAAAGCTAACTTTGCGCTAACGGTTGTCTTTCCAACACCTTGTAGACCGGCCAATAGTATTATGGTGGGTCCAGATTTAGCAAACACCAGTTCAGAGACCTCTCCACCCATCAGTTTCACAAGCTCGTCGCGTACAATCTACACCAACCAAATGATACAAAGAAAAAGTTCAGCTCGAGCTGATAGCCAATTATGCAAGCAAAATAAAATTAACACAGAAGGGAGGCAGTCTGGTCATAAACTTCAAAGCAGAAAGAACTGATTAAGACAAAAATCAAAATCTAGTTATCACTAAACATCTCTTCAGAAATCCAACACCTGTATGCATAAGTCGTTACATGAGTTTCCGTGTGCAGGCAAAATTGAGGACCAGAAATATTTAACTTTTTCCTGCTACAAAATGCTTTTACCCATATGTGTTTTGTTCAAAGTAATCAGTCCGATAATACATACTTTAACTAGTTGCTGATCTGGTCTTACTCCTCGAATCAAGCCAGTCCCAACGGCTTCTTCACTAACAGACTGAACAAACCTTCTGACAACAGGGAGACTAACCTGCCAATTAAAGTTAAATGAGAGGCAAAATTTGATGTATAAAGATTAGCTGCTAAATTAGAGAGCAACATACATCAGCTTCTAAAAGAGCCCTCCTGATGTCTCTCATAGGTTCCACGATGTTTTCCTTGGTCAAAACCTCTGAAGCACAAGGAATTCAAACAACAGTCACTTCATCGTTATATCTTTTATCAGTAAAAAAAGATATTTGTGCCTCAAAGCATATTGACAAATTGTGCACATCCCCTATCAAATCTAACAGGGCATCTACATCTTATACACATACCAGGTTGCACCAAAAAGATAGCAAAGAAAGAGTTCGAAAGTTTAAGGCTAAGTCACTTCATCACTATGGATAACTACATATTTAGTAGCACGAACAATGAGAAGAACCTTTTTAAATGTGAAAGATTGAGGATATAGAAATTATGGTTAAATTTTTGTAACATAAGTACTCAATCCATTTGTCTTTGGATACGAACTTACGTTTTTAACAATTAAACATTTCCAATAAATTTATTCCTAAAATTTTTATAGTATCAATCAATAACGTGTAGAACCAAAGAAGTATATCCCTGTTAAATAGAAACCAAATGATCCACATCAATTCAACAAATCTCAAACACAGAAGTAAATTCCATAGATTACTCTTTCACTTAGAGCTACACCATTTCAGCAAACCCGAGAAAGTTCTTGGAGCTATGCGCGCACAAGCACACACACACACACACACACACAAAAGGCCACAACAGAATGAATTCTTGTGCAGTGATATGTAAGGGTTGTTTGTTCTTCAGCCATCACAATGAGCTCATAAATTGCAATGCATTTTAACTTCTGTAGAATTTAGGACAATCACTCACAAATTGAAACACTTTTTGAGATGTATCTTATATACTGCAGTAAAAGCAGTTTATTTACCACTGTTCACTAAATCATAGTATACATTACAGATCTTTTTTTTTTTTTTTTGAGTAAATACATTACACAATATTCCTTTTCATAAAAATGGTTTCTTTGAAAATAAAAAAGGGAAAATCCAATCAATTCATAATATAGATGCAATTATGATTTTTTATGTTTTCATTTACCTTCTCCTTTGAGCTTATTCCAAGCAGATTCAAGTCCACTAGTAAGCTGTCCAAACATCTCAGCTCTAATAACTCCACGCATTTCTCTTCTTGAGATAACCACATTCCTTGAATTGATCACCCTCCATGTATCCCTCTACACAAAAATTGAATCTTTATAATAAAAATGCATAAATAAAAAAATAAAAAATAAATAAAAAAGTAACGAAAACTGAAAAGGGTGTTACAGTGAATGAGTTTCTTGAAGAAAATGAAAGAGAATGAGTTGAACCAGTCCAAGAAAATGGAAGTTTGGAAGTTGACAGGGTGGCTTTGGAAAGTGGAAAGAAATGGTGGGAAGACATAGTTGAGGAGAAAGAAGCAGTGGTTTCCATTGAGAAATTGAGGATTGAAAATTGAAGATTTCTTCTCTTCTTTTTGTTATTCTTTACACTCAGACTGTTGGCTTATCCATTAGAAAAGGTGTTATCTAATTGGTCTATCTGTTAGTAGCTACTATTGTTACTATTCAAGTTGCAGTATTGTGTGCATCGCGGACTATCCTAGTGTCCTACTCCATCAACTTTTTTAAGGTGTTTTTTTAGTATTAAATTGAGTAAATACCCTAAAATCATCCTAAATTATTATGTTTTTGTCAGTTTCCTACTTAAACTATCCAGTGTCCTCAAAACCCCCCTTGAACTATATCTCCCTAGTTACTAAAAACCCCTTGGTCGATTTTTTCCATCTGTGTATGATGCAAGCTCCCAATTAACTTTAAACTGTGAGTTTACAACACGTGGCTACTTAGTTAACCATAATTTAATTATTATTTTACTTAATGATTTGAACTAATAATCAAAAATAAAAAATGAGTAAAAGTCTTTGTTCTTCCATCTCCTCCAACAATGGTTACCCCTTCTATCAATCTGGATTTCACCATTAACCTTTGATTTCACTGTAGTTTTTTTCACACTAACCTTTGATTTCACTGTAGTTTTTGGTTTAGCCAGAGATTAGGGATTTAAAAAAGCTAGGGTTTGACAAGAAAGAGAAGTTATAGAGAAATAAATAAAGGAAAAATGAAGAAGAAAGGTAATTTCAGAAGAAATGAGAGAAGAGAAAAGTTTCAAATGGAACCCATAGGGAGAAAGGAAGAAGAAAGGTAAAAAAATGAAAAAAGTGGGTAAAAATAAAGAAAAAAATCTGGAATAAAAAGAAAATAGAAATTAAATATCTTAACACTAATTAGTCGTTAGAAGTAGGCCAGGTAGGGCCATTTTATGGATAATTTCATCTTCCACGCGCCTTTAAACGAGTTATTTCACACATTTTGCCAAAAAAGTAACGAGGGGGTTTTTAATAACTAAAGAGATATAGTTCAGGGGATTACAGGGACACCGAACAGATTAAGTAGGAAACTGACAAAAACGTGATAGTTTAGGGAGATTTTAGGGTATTAACACTATTAAATTCGGATTCGCGCCGCGCATTTCCGTAAAAAGAGAAGCACTTCTATGGTTAAAAGTTTTTTTTTAAAAAAAAAAATCATGGCTCAAGCACTTGTTTATCTTCTTTTTAAATTTTTATAAAAATAAATATGTAAATCTTTTTATTTATAATCTCAATTTAACTGTTAATAATTATATTTTAATACAGTTAGTTATGAATATACCTCATAGGAGGTATAAGTGTTAGGTTTTCATATTGTAGAAAATATAGGTATTTGATTTAATAATATAGAAAGTATATTCGAAATTGAATCATATTATATAGATGTTTACTGTAACTAACCTTATATATAATGAGTTTTTATTTTTTTCATCTTTCTCAATACTTATGTTATTTCTAATTTAAGTTCATTTCATATTTTTGTTAGATCTTTTTTATGGTTTACTCCATCTAATGAGTGGTTGGATTCAAACTAAAAAGGTTAACATTAAACCACTAAGAAGATATCTAATTGAAGACTAACTTAAATAACTTTCCTTCATGATCCACTCAATTTTTTAAAAGAAGAATGATAACACCAAGCATCCCGTGTTTACGCAGTGGTCGGAAAAGAGTCGTACCTCGAAGGGTATAATATAGGTCGCTTACGAACTCGTGAATTATAGGTCACACGAATATAATTTTACTATTGCTTTAAAGTATTCCTACTAAAGTTATAGATAAATAAATAAAAATTAAAAAATAAAGATTCTTTTGTGATTTTCACCCGGTGTCCGGTACCCGAATTAGGGCAACTAAATCCAGATTTGTGCCAAAAAGCTCCACATTGGGGTAAAGCACTCCTAACAAAGATGGCTCCCTATCTAAGGCTCGAACCCAAAACACTTTAATTAAGGATGAAGTAATACGTACCGCTCCAAAACACTCTTGTTTGTGAAAAAACAAAGATTACTAATTGCTAGCAAGATGATCAAGCTATTATAAATTGCATAAAACCAATCAGTCACCCTTTTGTCCAACTAATGACCAGTCACCTCTTACCTCTCTACAAAAAAACCAGATTCTTGTCACTTTTCCATAACAAAACCACCATTATCACCAAATCCGCAAGCTTCACTACTATTACTACTACTACCCCATGGAATACACAGTTGAGAGATCTCTCAAAACATGGTCAATACTACAATGCACTTATTCTTTACCGTCAAATGCTCCAATTTGGAGCTACCCCAAATGCCTTCACTTTCCCTTTTATCCTCAAATCTTCAGCTTCTCTTTCCCTTCCCACCACTGGAAAACAACTCCATTGCCATGTTGTAAAGCTTGGGTGCAAATCTGAGCCTTTTGTTTTAACTGCTTTGATATCTATGTACTGTAAATGTAAGTTAGCTGAACATGCACAGAAGGTGTTTGATGAAGTTACTCAAAGAAATCTTACTGTTTGTTACAATTCATTGATTTCTGGGTACGTTCAGAACGATAAGTTCTTAAATGGGTTTTATTTGTTTAGTGAAATGAGGCTGAGAGGACTGGAATTCAATGCGGTTACGATTTTAGGATTGGTTCCGGGTTGTACTGTTCCGGGACATATGTGGTTGGGAATGTGCTTGCATTGTTTGAACGTTAAGTGTGGATTGGAGAATGATTTATCTATTGCAAACTGTTTGATTACAATGTATGTGCGTTGTGGTTCGATGGAGTTAGCGAGGAGGTTGTTTGATCACATACCAGAAAAGGGGTTGATCACTTGGAATGCAATGATTTCTGGTTATGCGCAAAATGGGTTGGCTGCTGAAGTTTTGGAGCTTTATCGTGAGATGGAATTGTTGCAAGTGGATCCTGATGCGGTTACATTTGTCGGGGTTCTCTCAGCTTGTGCTAATCTTGGTGCTCAAAAGATTGGTTTTGAGGTGGAACAGAAAATAAGGTCCAGTGGAATGATGTGTAATGTATTTTTGAGGAATGCTTTAATAAATATGTATGCTAGATGTGGTAATTTGGCGAAAGCTCGGATTATATTTAATGAGATGCCAGAGAAAACCCTGGTGTCCTGGACAGCAATAATAGGCGGGTATGGAATGCATGGGCTTGGAAACATTGCTGTCGAGCTTTTTGATAAGATGATTAAGACTGGCATTCAACCTGATGGTACAGTTTTTGTTAGTGTTCTGTCTGCATGTAGTCATGCAGGGTTGACTAAAAAGGGCTTAAATTATTTAGATGTAATGAAGAGGGAGTATGGGTTGAAGCCAGGTTCAGAGCACTACTCTTGTGTTGTGGATCTATTAGGTCGTGCTGGTCGACTTGAGGAAGCTCACAAACTTATTGAATCGATGGAAGTTGAACCTGATGGTGCCGTATGGGGTGCCCTTTTGGGTGCTTGCAAAATCCATAAAAATGTTGAACTCGCAGAATTAGCTTTTAACAAGGTTGTTGAGCTTGAGCCCACAAACATAGGCTATTACGTGCTACTTTCCAATATCTACACAGAGGCAAATGATTCAGAAGGTATATTAAGAGTCCGATTGATGATGAGAGAACGAAAGCTAAAAAAAGATCCAGGTTATAGCTATTTTGAGTGTAAAGGGAAAACCCACCTCTTCGTTGCTGGCGATATAGGTCATCCTCAAACAAAAGAGATATACAAAATGTTAAATAGATTGGAGGATACTGTAAGTGAGCATGGAGGAGCAAAGAGAAATGGTCAAGATGTAATAAATCGAGAACCTCCTAGTATTATTGGTGTGCATAGTGAACGTTTGGCAATTGCATTTGCTCTCTTGAACACTGAAATAGGGACTGACATTCTTGTTATAAAGAACTTGAGAATATGCAGTGACTGTCACTCGTTTGTGAAGCGGGTTAGCAAAATTGTGGATCGTTTATTTGTGGTCAGAGATGCCACTCGTTTCCACCATTTTAGAAACGGTACATGTTCTTGTAATGATTACTGGTGACTTGTGAGACTGGACAAATGATAACAAGGACTTAGCAGTGAAGCTCATTACAGAGATGGAATATAATGAAGTATGCTCTCCAAATCTTGAAGCCAGTGGGCAGTATGCTGCAACTTTGCTTTCATCAAGAACCCAACTTACAAGCCCCATACAAGGGATCATAACATGTGTCAATGGTTTCACCTCTTCCGAGTGGATCTATGTTGTCCATATATAAGAAAGTGCATGCATTCACCAAACGTTGAAAAGTTGAACAGTTAGAGTGACCATGAGATATGAATTGTCATAGCAGATGAAAGTGGATATAGGTTGGTTCCTTGCTGCTGGCCCTTAGCAGGAAAGTGATCTACTGTCATCATTAATACAAGCCTCGTAGTTGATTGACTCTATCCAGTTTCAAAAGTTCGCATCACAAGCAAATAAGGGCAAACAAGGGACCAGCTTTTGAGAAGAAATGCATTTGGATGTTTGATGGAGGCATTTCTAGCTTCCTTGAGCACAAGTTTGACATCAGCGGCAAGCATGTTGACTTTTACTATTCTTGTCTACCTTTAAGGAACAGGAATTTGGTTGAACTCAAGAATCCTAACAGGTGTGAGATAGTCACCTTTGGAGCTTAATGAGTAAAGATTACATCCATTAAGATTGCATATGTTCACATTCCTTTACCTGAATATCTACTTGGACAGATACGGCTGAGAATAGATACATACTGTTGGAAAACTGAAAGGAAAATATGAAATGCTTGATCACATTCAAGATCTCTCCTCCCTAGTCTCTATTTCACCTCCTATTGAAAAGCAGTGTTTCGGATAGCCATTGATAAAAGAACTGTATTAGTTACATCATTCTACAAAATATTCATTGATCATGAAATTCATGTGTTTTACTGGAAAGCTAAGTCTAAGGAAGACTGACTGATCGTGATCAAAGTGGGCAGTGCACAATTCAAGTTGAGCTTGAGAAATGAAACAAGATTTGCAAGTGATGCCACATGTGTCATGAGTTTGAATAGTCTGCTAATCTCTCTAATGTAATATGACTGGAGAATCTTTAATATATGTTTTTGTTCTGTTCTATTTTGTGCAATACTAGTGCCTTACTTTCAGTTATACCCTTATAAATGTGTGTAAGCACAAACTCTTGAATGCTGCCGCATAGCATTCCTTCTACTGAATGACAATCCACAAACTCAGGAGGGAGGGAGGGATTGAAATTTCCTCCAATTTTATCTCTTACTACGCAGATAAAAGATTTTTTATTCACTTTTTTGCCTCAAGAAAAAATAAAGAGAAAAGGTGTGTAACAGAACAAAGTAATAACGGCTTAAAATCAATAACAAACTGAACGAAGAGTAGTGCAACTCCCAGCACACAATATTACAGAAGACTGGTATCCTCAAAAGAAAACCGAACTGACCATTTTACAGACAAGAATGGTGAATTGACGAATAAAATAGCCAATGGCAGCCAGAAACTATGCTAGCAGAAAGGTACTATGTTCACAACTATGTTACAGGTTTGGATTGTAAGAAGACCTGTCATCATAAAAGTTGCCGAATTTCCCATTTCAAAAAAAAACTTGCTGAATTGCTACTCTGAAGCATGAGCTCCACTCTAATGATTCTAATGTTACATTCTCAGAGTCAACACCATGACCATTGTAACAGTCATTATCTCAAGCCGCAAATTGTAAGGACTGCCTCTGTTCCAGAAACACATCTGTCTTCAACAAATGGAATTGTCTTCCAAACTGTCAACTTCATATGATTATTCCAATCACCTAAAGTAATCTAAACATGGTTAGCACTCTTCTCCATCGCCATTCTCAATTCATTGAGAAAGAGAACTTTTCTAACCTTTGGTTTTGACATCCTTTTCTGTGCAAATGGCAGCATAATGAGAACTAGCCAACTCCAGGAGCATAAATTGCCAATTACTTGTAAGGTCCTTCGGATTGTCAAGAGAATCCACTACTATTTCACATGCCTGAAAGAAAAGTATGCATATTAACAAAAGCATCCAATGTACCTTGAGATAAAAGTATGCTATCTTCTACGAGTATAAGTTAGCTAGTACTTGCTCCAGCAGCGAAGGGGGAGCAGACACTTGTTTAAGAAGTTAAAAGGGTTTAAAGGACAGTCCGGTGCACTAAGCTCCCGTTATGCGCGGGGTCCGTGGAAGGGTCAGACCACAAGGGTCTATTGTACGCAGCCTTACCTTGCATTTCTGTAAAAAGCTGTTTCCACGGCTTGAACCCGTGACCTCCTGGTTACATGACAGCAACTTTACCAGTTACGTCAAAACTTAAACGGAGTAATACTCAGGAAAAAACAAGTTGACACGGAGTAATACTCAGGAAAAAACTAGTTGAAACAGAGAAAAAAGAAACAGTAAGAGGAAATTGCTCTGTCTGGACAACGCTAAAGAGTGCACCTTGGATGTTTCTGGAGAAGAAATATTTGCAGATATTACACATTTAATTCTCTCAAAAAGTCCAGCTTGACCACTTTTTCCGAAAATCATGGCTAAACCCATAGAAAGAACTCTATCGCGCTGATTGAACCCATTACAATTTGACATAACATGACATTTACCATCAATATTGCACCAACACAACATAAGCCCCTCTGAAGTAGTGGTAAAAGTTGAATAAAAGCTAAGTTGCTCGGACACAGTCGCAGGTGTCCGACACGGATGCGGACCTAGAGTCGGATCCTTCGAGATGTAAGTTCTAAGATTCGGGGATACAGGTCCTAGTACGGATACGAGTACAGAGATCCAACTAAAAATAATTCAAAAAAATAAAAATATCTCTAAGTTATGAGAAATTTTGTGAAATACTTACGTATAGCTTGTAAAGTGTGGGTTTCATTTTTATTCTCAAGTTGGAGATAAGTAAATGATCAATTTCCTAGATAAGGTATGCTATTTTCATCAAATTTACCCTAGTTTTCGTTCTGATTTCGGGAATCAAATTATATCTCGTTTCAAATTTTTCCGTCTGCCATAATCAAAGTACCCACAATTGTTTAACGAGATCCTATATGGATCTCATACCCACACTAATACTAGTGTCGTCTCAACATGGGTGCGGCATCTAAACTGCCATGTCGGAGCAACTTAGAATAAAAGTATCTGTAGTGGCATACCTCAGCACTTGAAATCTGAGACTGATGAAAGCATTCTCCAATAGCATTCCCAAGACGAATGGTAAACGTCTTGAATGGTGCACCGGAGAAACCCTTCCCAAGTGCTTTCACATATGCCTCCTGCAAGCAATATATTTCCACAGAGAACTCAACATAGCAGATAATTATGAGGAAATATTGATCCATGCTTCACATTTACCTAGCATACAAGCAGTGAAATTACTTTGTTCTTGGTTGATAAAGCAGCGAAGACTACATGTTCAAGAATATGGATCAGTTATGAGGCATAAAAGCCCAAGAATGGATCAGTACAAGTTCTACAGTAAGCTTGCTTATTTTCAATGCCTTCCCTCGCAATTAACACTTACTTAAGTAGAGATTATACTTCCATCTTAAGAAAGTCTGTTCCTTTAGGAACTCCTTCAGATCTTCTTATAGCCTAAGGTCCTCAACCTTTTCTCGTTATAAAATAGTAGAATACTACCAAAGATTATTCTGAGCCATTCAAGTTATCTGTTTTTATTATATGTCAGAGAAGTGCTCTCGAGCACCCCATCGAAAGACATTTGGTCGAAAGACATTTGGGCGAGCAGTTTCTTATATCCTGTCTCACCTGAGAAAGGATTACAATGGAAGTTTTGAAAAATTAATTGCCTCATTTTGAGAACTCCCGTCTTTAGACCTATTTGCATCTTTTAAATGTTAAAAGTGGGGCAAGATTTAAGGCAACTGCATGAGGTTCAAACAAGCAGCATCTGCTGAATGCTAAAATCTGGATATCACATTGCAACAACAACATACCCAGTATTATCCCACACCGCAGGGTCTGGATATCGTATTGCAAAGATTATTATAATTGAGTAGACAATTAAACATGATTCAACCGTAAACATGTCGATATCATCACAAATTTGAAAAAAAAAATATCAAGACCTCAAAATAGACTTACCTTTAACGTCCATAACTTTATAAACTCCTGGCGCTGGATATAGGGATCTCTAATAGCAGTCAACACTTCAAGTTCATGTTTGGAGAAGTATCTTCTAGCTAGAGTCAAAATATTGTGCTTTGTAGTTCTTTGCTTTTCCTCCACATCTACACCAATCTATAAATAAAATAAGTGATTTACCACTTACCTGAATTTATACACAAACTGACTTGAGAGCAAGAATGTTTACAGGAGAATTTATTGTCACGCCACAGGTTATTAGAGATGAAGTATGTGAGATGTTGAAATGCAAAGGAGGGGGCTCCCAATTGTAACTGCACGGCCAATCTACCTATTGATATATCCATATATAGTTAATCATACACAACTATAAACATACCGGAAGGAAAACATGAGCAAACCAATGAAAAGACAAACCTCTGGTTTCCCATGAACATTGTTCCTAAACTTGACGGATTTGGGTGTCACTGAAGAATTTATCTGATCTAGCAAAAACCAATGCCTTCAGCCATCAGTAAAATTCTCTTACTCTGCTATGATAAGTCGCAATCGAGCAGATTATTATAGAGAATTGAGCTGAGTTGTGATATTGCAATGAAATGGAAAACAACAACAACAACCAAAAAAAACCCAGTATAATCCCACAAGTGAGGTCTGGGGAAGGTAGTGTGTACGCAGACCTTACCACCACCTTGAAGGTGGAGAGAATGTTTCTGATAGACCCTTGGCTCACGAAAAGACAAGTAGCAACACCAAGAAGTAACAACAACAAGATAGCAAGAAAATGAAGCGAAAGGAATATCAACTAATACTAAATCTAACAACAATGGAATACAAGTGCAATGAAATGGAAAGACATTACAATTTATTTGAATTCTAGATTAGCAGCTAACAAACACATTTTCATTTACACTTCAAAATTAATCACAAAGAAACAGATAGCAGCCATAAGAACAACTGAATAACTACATTTGTGGAAGGCCGGCTGAATCTCTATCCCGACCAAATTATACATCCTTTAACCAGATATATATAAATTGCAACAACATGAACTAATATGCGAAACAGTGCTCATTCTCCCGTCATCTATATTTCGATCCGGATACATTAAACGACCACATTATTTGCATGCACTGAGAATAAAAAGAACATAACTAAAACAACTGCAGACAGAAAGTACAGAGACAATAGATGTGATACACACAATATTCAAACTGTTCATACTATATCAATTATCTTCTTGCAACTACTCAATTCTTTTAAGCAACAACACCTCGCCAGGAAAATTCAATTCAATACTAAAAAGACAACATGTTATCTTACATCTGGCAATGGTAGTTCTGACAAGCGCACGAGCAAGCATAGCACTTTTCCTCAGATCATCTCTTTGAAAGCTCAAAACTTTTTCAATCTCACATGGGGATAAAATTTCCATATATTTGTTCATAAGGTGTTCATCCTTAACCTCATTGGGTAGCACATACCATAAATGTATCTCCCTAAGAATCAAGGCATTAAGCAAAATAATTAAAAGAATCACCAAAGAATCATTCTTACTATGAAGAACAATTAAACAAAGAGTTTAAGTTCTGTATACGGCTGACAGTGTATATAGCTTAAGTCTTTTAACAAAGAGCCTAAGTTGTACATTGACAGCATAAAAAATACTTACACAATCACTTAAAAGATAATTACATGTAACTCTATTTAATAACATTAATTGGTAACATAAGTTAAATATTTCCGAGATTCAGTTTGGATTCATGTCGGGGCGTTCGAATATGGAAGCGATTCATCTGGTTAGGAGATTAGTGGAGCAGCACAGGGAGAGGAAGAAGGACTTGCATATGGTGTTTATTGACCTTGAAAAAGCATACGATAAAACCCGAGGGAGGTCCTGTGGAGGTGCTTGGAGGCTAGTGGCGTTCCGGTAACGTACATTAGGGTGATTAAGGATATGTATGATGATGCTAAGACTCGGGTGAGGACTGTGGGTGGTGACTCGGAGCATTTCCCTGTGGTGATGGGGTTGCACCAGGGATCGGCTCTTAGCCCGTTTTATTTGCCTTAGCGATGGATGTACTGTCGCGACACATCCAAAGGGAGGTGCCTTGGTGCATGCTATTTGCCGATGATATAGTGTTGATTGACGAGACGCGAAGCGGAGTTAACGCGAGGTTGGAGGTTTGGAGACGGACCTTGGAGTCTAAAGGTTTCAAAATGAATAGAACCAAAACAGAATACTTGGAGTGCAAATTCTGTGACGGGACCCATGAAGCAGACGTATAGGTAAAGCTTGATGCTCAAGTTATCCCCAAGAAAGCGAGTTTTAAGTATCTCGGGTCTATTATCCAAGGTAACGGGGATATTGACGAAGATGTAGCACATCGCATCGGAGCGGGACGGATGAAGTGGAGGCTCGCTTCCGATGTTTTATGTGATAAGAACATGCCGCCAAGACTTAAGGGCAAGTTTTATAGAGTGGTGGTTCAACCGGCTATGCTGTATGGGGCTGAGTGTTGGTCAGTCAAGAATTCCCACGTGCAGAAGATGAAAGTAGCAGAGATGAGGATGTTGAGATGGATGTATGGGTGTACCAGGAGAGATAAGATTAAGAATTAAGTTATCCGAGATAGAGTGGGAGTAGCTTCCGTGGAGGACAAGATACGAGAGTCGAGGCTGAGATGGTTCGGACATGTTAAGAGAAGAAGCATTGATGCCTCTATTAGGAGGTGTGAGAGGTTGGCCATGGTGAGTTTGAGAAAAGGACGAGGTAGGCCTAAGAAGTACTGGGGAGAGGTGATTAGACAGGACATGACGTTGTTTCAGCTTACTGAGGACATGACCTTTGATAGGAGGGTATGGAGGTCGAGGATTAAAGTAGAAGGTTAGGGGGTAGTTTTTAGTTGCTCACCTATAGTCTTAGTAGCACGCATGTCCCTTCATTTTCTTAGATTTTTATTACATTATGTGGTTTTGTTCGCCTCAGGTATTGTATCCCTTGTTGCTAGTATTTGGTACTACTTATCCTTTATCTCTCCCTTTTTTTTTCTCTTCCGTCTTTCTTCCTTTCTTGCTATCCACTTCTACTTATTACCTTTCTGAGCCAAGGGTCTATTGGAAACAGTCTCTCTACCTGTTAGGTAGGGATAAGGTATGCGCACAGATTAACCTTCTCAGACCCCACCCCACCTGGTGGGAACATACTGGGTTTGTTATTGGTAACATAAGTTAAATGATGAATAACATATTATCGCATGCTAGATTATAAGACGGTGTTTACACTTAGAATGTATATAACTTAAATCATTTAACAAAGAATGTCAGTGCACACAGGTCATTAAAAGATAATTACAGGTAACTCTATTTAATAGCGTTAATTGGCAAAGTAAACTAAGCTTGTTTGATAGTGTAAAAAGTTCATTACAGTAATCTTTTTCTGCAGAAAACTAACACAAGGAGAAAATGAAGAATTGAACCTTACTTTGGAGATGGGGGTCTAATAGGAGTTAAAGGTGGTAAAGAACTGAAATATTTCCCATGTATACAGCATTGGATCCTCATTCTTGAAAACCCACTAAGCATTTAAGTTCTCTGCAAATAAAACAGTGCAAAAATTGAGTCTTTTTTAGATGAACATTACAGATACGCTGATGTAGCAATTTCAAAAGAGCTAAATATGAAAAACCCATAAGCATACCAATTCAATAAATCAAAAAGTTTCACGAATTTGAAAGTTTAGAAGAAAATCCGGATTTTCTTTAAGAAGGTGAACCGGATAAATAGGATTTTTCGAATGAATTGTATTTTACCCCCTAAAGCGTATAAGATGTGATACCTTACACCCATGAAGAATTGTTATTGGCGTTTTGGTTGGAAAGCTGGTTGAATTTTTCTTTTCTTCTTTTTTGTTTCATTGCAAATTTTTCTCTTTTAGTTTTTCAAACATTGTTTTTTAAAGATTATTTTTTAAAAATATTGGAAAAAGTTACTTTTTCTAAAAAGAAAAATTGCAAAAAAAAATTCACTACTTAAGCAACTAGGATGAATTTTATACTTTATAATTAAACTCAACTCAATTGCAAAATCAAACTTGAAATGTTGTATTATGTGACTATTAGGTGTATGTAGAAATTAGTAGTGCATTCAGACCATCCATATCCACTAAGCAATGTTGGACGTAGAGTTAATCGGTACGTGTGGTATAAGTTCATATGAATCCAGTAATTTTGACGCGAATATAGCATATGTGTTAAGAAAATTCACTAATAAACTATAAATAATTAAGTTTGAACCCAATAGGTTATGAGAAAAATGGTAAAGTTGATGTCATGTGACATGAAAACATCCTCTTGCAAAAACAAAGGGTAAGATTGTATACAATAGACCCTTGTGGTCCGACCAGGAGCTTACTGCACCGGGTTACCCTTTTAACCCAGTAAATCTAATGAATTATAGTAAAATTCCCAACTCAAACCCATAAAGTTCAAATAGTAGATCTAGCTCTGCCACAAAGAACCAGAAATCACTATTGCAATCACACAAGTAATTTTCCCCTATAGAGTGGTGGTCACTTCTTTTACGTCAAAAGGAAGACAATGTTGAAAAATTGAAAACCACAGCAGTATTCAACTTAGAAGCAAACACATAAATTACATTCATCCTGTTAGTTTCCCCAGCCAAACATGCCCATAGGGAAAGGTGACAGAATTCCTGTTTGAACTGCTAATGAAGTAACTACTATGCAAGCACAGACTGAAAAATGACTCCATTACAACAGAAACTGGATAATACATTGTATTTTTTTTCAAATATAAATCACAACCATTTGACTTCTTGATGAGGAAGCAATGCCTGTTGTGGTGAGTCATTCATCGCCAGGCTTCCACCCTTTCTGTCGTTGAATTCAACCTATCGATGATTCTGACCCCCTTCCCTTTCTCTACATTCCCAGCTACATGAACTATTGGCCATTCGTTGCCTTTCTTCGATCCTCTCAGACTAGAACTACTTGAATGCACGCTTTTAGTCCTACGGATTTTTGGTTGAATTCTTCCACTTGCTAAATTGACATTACCAACTCCGACCTCATCCGTTTTGCTGTCACGCAGGTTTGAGATTTCAGTGAGACAATCACCGAGCGCATGGGATTCCTTCACAACTTTAATCTCTCCCGTGGTAGAGTTAGCAGTACCACTTGAGGGTCGTCCTTTGGATATAATGATATCCTCCTCCTCCTCCACAATTTCATTAGACTTCTGACCAACTGGTTGGAATGAACTATGATGTCCATTTTCGTCGAATGGCTCCAGTTCTGGTGCAGGACCAGCTTCTACAATACATTCTTCTCTGTCTTTCAAGGTCCGAAGTATTAGAGTCTTGAGAAAGTTCATAACTTGAACCGCATACATTAAAGCAGTCAAGGGATCCGCCATCTGCAGGCAGAAAAGATTATCTAAGAAATGCAATAGGAGCAACGATATGATTTTGATCGCGTTTCTTTTAAACTGGATGAGAAGTTTTGAACTACCTGTGTCATATTTGGAGCGAAGACCATAGCTATATTACGTGCATTCATTTTGTTAAAACTTTCCAGTTGAGCAACGTCAGCCATCAAGTTAATAGCCCAATCTAATAGAGCAGCTTCAGTTGGTGGAAGAAGTCTCACAAGCCGAACACACTCTTCTTCTGATTGTGCACGCATAATCTCCTCCGGTGAGAGAGAGTCCAGAACTCCCCTCGGCAACTCTCTGAACCAAGCCTATACAAGTATCATCACTTTATGTCAATTACTAGAGAACACTCTAATAATTTGCTCTCTCAAGAATTGCCGGACAACGTCGACGAATATATTCTCAGAGAAAGATGCAGAATATTATTACCTTTACAAGACCTGCTAAGCAATGGACATCAATGTTATCTGGAATAATTCCCCTATTTAGTTGCTCCCTGACAAATTCTTCTTGGCCATTTTCAGCATTGATCCTGAATATCCCTTCAGCCTACAAGTTGACAACCAAATTTCATCACTGAAAAGTTATATTCCCTCTGTCCCAATTTATACGACACTCTTTCCATTTTAGTCCGTCCCAAAAAGAATGACACCTTTCTATATTTAGTAACAATTCAACTTCAAATTTTCCTATTTACTCTTAATGAGATGATTTATAGCCACACAAATATCTATAGCTCGTTTTAGACCAAAAGTTTCAAAGTCTTCCTTTATTTCTTAAACTTCGTGCCCAGTCAAACATTGTGATATAAATTGGGACTAAAGGAGTATAACTTATGAAACCTTTAGGATAACACACAAGGGATTGATGCCTAGTCAATGTTTAAATGATCAACATGACGGAGATTAAGAAGTTGGTTTTCCACACACCTGCAAGCCACCTTGAGCATATAATCGTCCTTGCATCATCAGAAGGATTGTGGGGACGCTATTTCCTCGGGAGTCAAATGAAAGCTGCATACAGTCTGTCGAAACTCCAAAGACTCTTGTACTGCAGAAAACAACAACACCATCAATTAGACTAACAATCTGAACATCTTGTTGCTCACTATATAAAAGCTCAAAACAAGGATATGATCTAAAGTTCTGGAATACAAAAGAAGTTACGCGCAAGTAGTGTCCCATCACAAAACATGTGCAATATTTGAGATGGCTTTTCAGTACTAGGTGAGTTTTATCTTAAAAATTAATAAAAGCAAAGTATTAGAATGTAACAGGTCCACATGAAGTTGAATGGAAATAGAGGATTCATAATGCCGACCTTGGCTAGTTTGAGATTAAAACGTACTATTATTGTAGCAAAAAGGAGAAACTTAAGAGCTACTTCTATGTCGAAAGATACAAGTTCAGAAGACCTCGATGTATCTCCAAATGGAATTGGCTCGTAAGAAGCACCTAAGCCGTTTAGATTGAAGAAACCATAGGACGGACTTCTCCAATTCATTTCCCCCAATTCATCTTAAAAGAACCCATAGTCAAGCTAGTTGAACACACCATCCGTTTCCTTCTGCCCTCCACTATATGAACACAACGAATGAATCAACGTTTATGTCTCCTTCGACCTCTCAATCCATTTGTTATCGAAAACCGTACCAAACATGGGAAATAAATCATGAAAAGTCTATCCCGATGGTTTCCTCATTTTAAATGGGTCACATGCTTCTCATGAACCAATTCCGTCAAAGATAACTACCTCTATGTGTTTTAAATACAACAGAGACTAAAAGTGCTCAGTTTTGATAAATATAAAGGGCTAAAATTGCTCCATATTTAACGGACAAATTTTGTCATTTTCTCTACTAAGCTTCCATCTGTTTCTCTGTATCCTTTTCTGAACCATTTTCACATAACAAAAAACTGACTTGCTAATATGTAATAATTTCTCCATTTACTTCATGAAAATTATGCGTAACATAGCCAGTTTTTCCTGCCAACCTAATATGTGAGCGAATTTTTGGAAAGCTATGTTGCACGGACTCTCCAAAACAGCTGCCGCACCCGTGCCGGATCCTCCAAAAATGTACTACTTTTGGAAGATCCGACACGCAACCATCGACATTTTCGGAGAGTCCGAGCAACATAGATGGAAAGTGTAGTCATCTTGAAGAAAGGAAAATACCAACTTAAAGCAAAAGAACATGTTGCTTACTTCAAATCTAAATATAGGCTGTTAAAGAAGACAAGGATGCACCAATCATCAATTCATGAAACATGATTAATCAAATACTTGTGAATTCTACAACATAAATTATTAGCTTTCCCATTATAATTTAAGCCACAACATGTGCTGGACATGGCTGTCAATGTCTTAAACAACTAATTATTTTTCTTTTCTAATGGAACCTACACACATGTTAATATATCTAAAAGAAGCCTAAAACCCCTCTCAAAATCCCATTCAACTATTTGAAAAATGAATGTGACATATAAAAACTATAATATCAAATGTCATTAGAACCCAAAAAATTAAAAACAGATACAAGTGAATCCGGATTTAGTCGTGCTCCAACCATAATTTTAAAGCAAGCTGGCAGAACTTTAAAGCACACTACCAGAATTGCTTCAAAATTCCGACGCGGGACTAGTTTTTCAAAAAAGATTCTTAACGGGGTTAAAATATAAACGATAGTTGTGAAAACGTCCCTCCAGCATAAAATTTACACCGAACACCGAGCGAAAAAAGAATAAGTCAACTCGGCGGTGCACTAAGCTACCGTTATGTACGAGGTCCGAGAAAGGGCGGACCACATTTCTCCAAGAAGCTGTTTCCAGTCACATGCTAGTAACTTTACCAGTTACGCCAAGTCTACCTCACGAGCGGGGAACCAATAAAATAAATAATAATCTGCAGGTTAAGAGAAAAAATTCTTTTTTTTTGAGGAAAAAAAAAATACACAAACAAACCTGGCACTAGGAGGTCTTCTGGGAACATCAGGTTCAAACTCAACAGGAAGTCCAAGAAAGCCATTAAAACGATCAAAAGTAACATGAGCTACATGTCTAACATTACTAGGCCAACTAATCTCCATTGACGAAGAAAAAGAAGAAGAAAGCTGGTGTTCTTCAACACTAAGAATATCAAAATTGCTACTACAAGCAACCAAAGATTTCCTAAAACCAGTAACCAATAATGTTAAAAGAGACAGCTGATCTCCCTCTTCTCTTTCTCTCCTTTTTCTCTCTCTAATTTTTCTACCAAAAATACCTCCTTCTTGTACCTCTGTATTGTATACATCTACATTGGGTCCACTAATAACACTCTCTTGGTAAGACCCATCATTATCTAAACATGGTATACTAGTAATGGAGCTTGAACATGAAGTAAACTGAGATGGGGTTTGTATAATTTCAGTCATTTTCAAGAAACCAAAAAAAAAATGAATTTTTTTGGTGGGATTTTAATGAGAGAAAAAAAAAAGCAAGAAAAGTTTGGTGTGTAAAATTCTTTATAATGGGGTTTGGTAGATTAGTAGATTAGAGAGAAAGAGACCAAAGAAGAAGAGTTGGATTGAAGTAAAGGTTTGGTTTTGGGAAGGTGAGATATTAATATCACATCATCACTTTCAATACATTCTCTCATTTGATACACTCTTTTTTTTTGGACCTATTTTTATGGAGTATTTATTGTTTCTATGTAGGGAGAATTTAGTGCAGCTTGAGAAAAATAAGAGAGGAGAGACTAACTTTAGGAAGAAGAGAAATGAGTTTATAGAGCAAAAAGGGACTAAGAAGGCTAGCTTTAGCTGGAATTGGCTCCTCTACCCATGGCACTTTCTATGTATTTTCTCTTCATAAATTTCTATTGTAAGTAATGACAGACATAGGCAGATCCAGAATTTCCGGATGAGTTCACCATTACTTTTTTAAAAAAAAATTAAACCAAAAGGTACTTGATCCCCTGACTTAGAGAAGCAGAAGCAGTTTTGGAGAACTAGAAAAAAGTAATTTTTCTCCAAAAGCACTTTTTTAATAAGCATTTTTGAGAAAAATATACTTAGAAGCACTTTTTTAAAGCTTGGCCAAACACTAATTGCTGCTGAAAAGTGCTTTTTAAACTAATTAGCCAAACACAAATTGTTTCTTACCAAAAGTACTTTTGAGAAAAACACTTTTGAAAAAAAACAATTCTCAAAACAAGCTGATTTTTGCAGTTTGGCCAAACGGGCTATTAGGCTAATGGAAATAAGAAACCAAAAAAGTAATATCAACTTTTTGGGACAGCGAGAGTAATTGATAATAGAATATATTTTCTATACAATAATACTATGTATAGAGGGATTAAATTTATTTAATAAAATTTAATTTTTCTTATTTATTGTTGGTTTCAAGAATCTGTTGATTAGAAAAGTTTCAAATATCTTTTAAAAGAATTCTGTCCTTTTTCATATTTCTATTTATAATTTAATAAAATGCCTTAAAATATTTCGAACTTATTATAATGAATATTTAACAGTACCTAATGCAAATGTTTAGAATTACTATATTCCAATAGTTGAAGGTCACCTTTAATTTATAGCTTTATCATATTACCAAATAGGCAGAAGAAAAGAGAAAGAAGAAAGGTCAATCTAATTTCTGTATCACATGACTCGATATGTTTAATTAATTAAAGGGACCCAGTGTATAATCATGAAGAATTAATATGGCTAATCTAATATTTACATGACCTAATCACGAATAGATCTTATCTACTCTTTAAATTTATTTATTGCTTTAGCAGGTCATTTGATATCAGCAGTTGAATTATTAATGGTTTCTTTAGTATTTTGGAATATGAAGGCTTTATTTTAATAACTAGCATAATGACAACTTGTAAGGTAGTTGCAGATCCAAGGAAGAAAAAGAATAGATATTTATAAATGTTTTAATTAATGTCCTTGAGTTCGAGCCATTAATATAGTCTCTTACAAAAAAATATAGGATAAGACTACGTACAATAGATCCTTATGACCCGGTCCTTCCCCGGACCTAGACCCCCGCATAGCAAGAGCTTAGTTCATCGGACTGCCTTTTATTTAAATTAATGTCCTGGACACATGAGGCATGGGGCGGGTAAAAAAAATTTAGCACATAAATACGATAGATATTCAATTAAGACAGATTATATTTTAATACATAAAAAAGGTTAAAATAGTCCAACCCTCCTAATTAATATTTTTTAAAGGCATGTAAAAGTGAAACATGACAGATAATTTGAGACGGAGGTAGTAAATATCTTAATGAGGCATGGGCGGGTAAAAATTAAAATTTTATTTGTACCAGACGTTTATATTAAATTATAATAATTTAAAATGGTTAAGAGAGATAATTAAGGTGATAATGGTGCTTTTAAAATCTTATTTTATATGCGTAAGGCGACATGTAAGAAAACAGTGCACGCTAAAAGAAGTGGAGAGACACTCGTATCAATTACTACCACAAGAAAGCTTACTCTAATCTTCTAAAGGGGCTCGTCACATCGTTGGTACCTTCTTGGCTTAGGCTTCTAGTCGAACTTTAACAGCCTCGTCGCCCTACCACATCAGCTCAAAGATAGTCTAATTTATACAATATGACATTGTTCCTTTTGTGTTAAACTTGTATTGGTCAAAATTTGACCACTTCGATCAGGACGGTCACGACCGCATTTTTGCCACTAGGTAAGGAGCCAATAGAGTCAATCCAATCCTTCTTTTAAGACATTCAACACAACAACAACCAGGAGACCTGACTAGCCCAGGCACACCAAGGTCGTGGCAAGGGTAAGAGGGATTTTCGACTATATATACAAGTGCAAGTAAGCCCCAAAAGGGGGGTCTTCGGCTGGGGGAGCATTCTCACAAAATAAATAGATGAACAGAACCCCGCCGAAAAGGGAAAAGAAAAGAGGGTTTTTTCCGTATAAAGAAGAATGAGTGAACTCCATCCTTGTACTCCGAAAAGGGCAAAATAATTGTAATTCTTAGTCCCCCTCTACGGAGAGGGAAGGCAACGCTCAATTTTAAATAAGATCTTTTGGTGCTCTATTCATCTAATATGCAATTGCTGTCATTCAATCTTTCGATCTGATATTAATTAAGTTTGACTACGATTTACCCCTTTATCTTTGATTGATTTGCTTAAAAAGAGTTAAAAATCTTTTGAGACAAATAATTTGGCACATCTGTGGGTATTTCCTAGTGAAAACTCTTAGTTTTTCCTGGATCGAAGCTAAGAAACACGAGAAGAGAGCCCAACTCACACCAGATTTGGAGGCAGCGCGCTGAGGGAAAAGAAATCAAACAGACGCAAGGTCGGGAACTCCCCGCTCTATCGGCTTCGAATATCTCGGACAAGGCGAAAGGTGCTGCAATCCAGTTTCTCCCCTTCTTTCAAAGCCGCCAGGCAGAGGCAAGGAACATCTTATCCTCATTCCCCATACTCCGTCAAACCGGGTATACGAAATCCATGCGAATGAACGAGCGCACGGGTACCTAGATTGAGGAACCAAAAATCATTTCGGCACAGCCGAAACTCTCCCGGTCAACAGCGACTTCAAAAAAAATGGCCAAAATCGAATGAGAAACTCCAGCACGCGTGCAACACGAGCCTGTGCAAAATATTGACAACTCGTGTCCGTGGCATTGAACCATCTGATGCGAGCAATGCTGACCAAACTAGGACTTTTGCGAAAAGTATTCGTCATCAAAGTAAAAGCAGGATTCGACCGCATTCGAATCACAACGGGTTATTGTTTCGATAAGTTTGAAATAACACCTTTAAGGCTAAGGGCCTTCGCTATCAAAATAAAAGCAGGATTCGACCTCGTTCGAATCACGACGGGTTGTTATTTCGATAAGTTCAAAATAACACCCTTAAGGCTAAGGGCCTTCTCCATCAAAGTAAAAGCAGGATTCGACCTCGTTCGAATCACGACGGGTTGTTATTTCGCTAAGATTCGAAATAACACCCTTAAGGCTAAGGGCCTTCGCCATCAAAGTAAAAGCAGGATTCGACCTCGTTCGAATCACGACGGGCTGTTATTTTGATAAGTTCGAAATAACACCCTTAAGGCTAAGGGCCTTCACCATCAAAGTAAAAGAAGGATTCGACCTCGTTCGAATCACGACGGGCTATTATTTCGATAAGTTCGAAATAACACCCTTAAGACTAAGGGCCTTCGCCATCAAAGTAAGAGCAGGATTCGACCTCGTTCGAACCAGGATGAGTTGTTATTTCGATAAGTTCAAAATAACACCCTTAAGGCTAAGGGCCTTCGCCATCAAAGTAAAAGCAGGATTCGACCTCGTTCGAATCACGACGGGTTGTTATTTCGATAAGTTCGAAATAACACCCTTAAGGCTAAGGGCCTTCGCCATCAAAGTAAAAATAGGATTCGACCTCGTTCGAATCACGATGGGATGTTATTTTGATAAGTTCGAAATAACACACTTAAGGCTAAGGGCCTTATCCATCAACGTAAAAGCAGCATTCGACCTCTTTCGAATCACGATGGGTTGTTATTTTGATAAGTTCGAAATAACACTCTTAAGGCTAAGGGCTTTCGCTATCAAAGTAAAAGCAGGATTCGACCTCGTTCGAATCACAATGGGTTATTATTTTGATAAGTTCGAAATAACACCCTTAAGGCTAAGGGCCTTCGCCATCAAAGTAAAGGCAGGATTCGACCTCGTTCGAATCACGACGGGCTATTATTTTGATAAGTTCGAAATAACACCCTTAAGGCTAAGGCCCTTCGCCATCAAAGTAAAAGCACGATTCGACCTCGTTCGAATCACGACGGGTTGTTATTTCGATAAGTTTGAAATAACACCCTTAAGGCTAAGGGCCTTCTCTATCAAAGTAAAAGCAGGATTCGACTTCGTTCGAATCACGAGGGATTGTTATTTCGATAAGTTCGAAATAACACCCTTAAGGCTAAGGGCCTTCGCCATCAAAGTAAAAACAGGATTCGACCTTGTTAGAATCACGATGGGTTGTTATTTCGATAAGTTCGAAATAACACCCTTAAGGCTAAGGGCCTTCGCCATCAAAGTAAAAGCAGGATTCAACCTTGTTCGAATCACGACGGGCTGTTATTTTGATAAGTTCGAAATAACACACTTAAGGCTAAGGGCCTTATCCATCAACGTAAAAGCAGCATTCGACCTCTTTCGAATCACGATGGGTTGTTATTTTGATAAGTTCGAAATAACACTCTTAAGGCTAAGGGCTTTCGCTATCAAAGTAAAAGCAGGATTCGACCTCGTTCGAATCACAATGGGTTATTATTTTGATAAGTTCGAAATAACACCCTTAAGGCCAAGAGCCTTCGCCATCAAAGTAAAAGAAGGATTCGATCTCGCTCGAATCATGACGGGTTATTATTTCGATAAGTTCGAAATAATACCCTTAAGGCCAAGGCATTCGTCATCAGAAAAAAAAAGATCGGGACTCGTTAGACGAGCTCCCGTCTCGCGCCAAAGTCGTATAATTAATAATGAAAATTGAGATACAAGGCAAATGATGATGAACTCTTTTTTATTGAAAAGTCATGAGTGCGGACAATCGCCGCTTACAACAGGCCCAGGCCAACAAAAAAAACAACGGAGCAAACAGATACCAGCCTACCAACGAAATGAAAATGAAAACAAAGTCCAAATATTTTTCACTTGGCGTCACCATCGCCGTCATCATCACCGTCCCCACGAGGGTCATCATTATCACCATTTGTGCCCCCATTAGCGTTGGGCGTCGCCGCGTCATAACCATAGTTGATGCGAGCCTCATGAGCTTTCGCTCGTGCTTCCTCATATGCAGCCTCGGTCACGGTGCCCACTTCCAACAAACTCTTATAAATGTCACGCTGAGCTTCGACATAGGCTCCGAGCTCATGAGTCTGGCGGGGAACAATAGCGTAAGACGATTCAGCTTGAGTTTTCAGTCTCTCATTCTCCACCTCCAGGGTCGCGACTCGATCTGACAGGACCAAAGCTTCCTGATCAGTCATACCAATCCGCTCCTCGAACCTCACCTCCATAAGGGTTGTTGTCACCCTCTCCAATTCTTGCTCAGACTGGAGCACACGAATAGTTTCTTCTAAATCCGCCGCCCTAGCTAAGGCCTCAGACCAGGATCTCTTCAATATTCTCCAGGCCAGTGACCTTATTTTCCAATGCGGTCAGCTTTCCTCTCCATTCTGCACTTATCGTCTTAACCTGGACCAAGTTCTGGTCCATCTCCGACTGCATGGACCTCAGCTTGCCCTGCAAATACTCACATTCTGCGGCAACACCCTTGCCCAATTCGAGCTCCTCGTCCTTGAGGCGGAGTTGCTCCTCGAGCTCGCTCTTACTACAGATCGTCTATCCCTCCTCTCCAACTCCTCGCCTAGAGCCCGGTTGCGAGGGTCCGTCTTCAACCGTTCGTGCAATTCACGACACCTGTCTCGGTAGCGACGGTATTTCTCCAACATCTGCAAGAAGATCCTCGATCGGGTGTTGGCCCTACGAATGCTTTCCACCTCCACCATATATGTCTAAAAAAATAAAAGCGATTAAACTAATGCTTTCAAACAAAGGGAAAGTCCAAAACAAGAGCCAAAAATATATCATACCCTCAAGCCCATAATGACCACCTCATCCCTCAATTCGGCATCAGGGATACTCCGTAGAGACTTGTTCTCCGCTTCCGAGCACAGCAGGCTAAATTGAGGCACCAAGTTATCCTAATGCACCAAAAGATTCACGTCGGAAGGATTTCTGAGAACTCGAGCAGAACCCCCGGTGTGAACCACCGAATAAGTAAGGCCCTCCTCGAACATTCTAACGTCGTCAGGATCCAGGTCTGACTCGGATTCATATTCGTCAATCACTATGCCTTTCCCCCTTCCACTGCAGAAGGAGGAGTCCGACTTTCCGCAGACAAAAAGGGCACGTTTGAAGTCACTATAGCGGCATCGGAGGTCTGGTTCTCTGCTACGGCAGGGCACTGATCACCAGTGATATCAGGAACTTCTGGCTGAGCCATTGTAACAACCGGAGTTTCCAGGCACCAACCACCGTCGTTTGCTTCAACGACTTGCTCTACCTCTATGGAAGACGGTGTAGTAACACCGTCCCCTGAGCCCGTCGGGGGAGACTCGTCCAGGTTAATCACTATTGGAGGCGCCACCTCGAACTCTACCCTACGTCTCTTCGACGGCCCTTCCTCCTCCCCAGTTGAAGGTGATTCATTCATAAGACCAACCTCGTCCTGAGAGGCAGTCCTAGCTGGGGCAACCAATGCTGCAGATTCGACCGAAGCTGCCCTCGACGAAGGACGAGTAGCAGGTACCGCGACAAGACGAGCGGATGCAGCCGGCTGGCGAAAGGCCAATTGAGGAGCCCTGGCTCTCTGCACTCTCCCTAACAGCGACAAATGAGGTATAAGAGACGAGAAGAAAAACGAAAAGGAGAACAATAAATAAGGACTCCATCTCACCTGTAGGGGGCCTACGTCCCAACCTTTCGTGAAAAGTCGACCAGGTGCGAACCCCCACTGTGTGGGGAAGAACGACCTTTACCCATTCGCGAATCCCTTCAATAGGCGGTGGAGGTAACTTCTCGGCTGCAGAATAATAAGGCAATTCAGTACCCGTAACGTAACAAAAAAAGAGAAAAAGAGAAATCAAACATTCTATTAATTAGCGATGCAAACTTACGGGAAAAATTCCATCTCTCGGGGAACCCAGTCGGGTCCGCCATAATGTGCTCGGTCCGTAGGTAGAAACAATTCTCGTAAAAGCGATGATTCGTTCTATCATCCATCTTCACCACTAGTACCTTCGATCCCCGAGGATGCGCATGAATCATCGTGCCTCGAATCAATTGGGGAGCAAAAAGGCTAAGCACATGGCCCAGAATAACCTCACGACCGGCAAGCTCCGCGTATTTGAGTAGCATGAGAAACAACTTGTATAAATAAGGAGAGAGTTAAGTAGGACACACCTCATAGTAGCTGCAGAAATCCACCACTAACATAGGAAGCGGGAGCGTGTACCCTATAATGAAGGGGTAGGTGTAGAACATACAAAAACTGGGGCGGATGTATTGAACTCAGTCGTTTCTCCCCGCCGGCTGTATCTCGACGAAGCTAGGGATTCCCCATCGCTCCCTCAAATCCACGATCCCCCTCTCTCTTATAACGGGAATAATGTTCTCTGGTTCTGTTCCACCGTCGATACTGAAGTCAATCGCCTCCATCCCAGGGCGGGGTAGGATCTCGTCTACCGAAGGAACCTCCTCATCCTCCACCATGCCCGATTCCCCAGTAGCCTGAAAAAGGTCCTCAGTTACCGGAGGGGCGACAAGAAGATTATCACGGGAAGAAGCACTGGCCATTTTTAGCCAAAAGGAAAAAACTTCCCGGAAAAAGAAAAAAAAACTAAAGATTGCACTAAGCAAGAAAGTAAGCAAGAACTCGATATATCCGAAAAGGAGATATCAGGGGAATTTCCTTAAAATGAACACTGAAGTGTGAAAAGCAAATAACAAGATTCCCCTATTTATAAGAGACACAAATCCCCCAAGCTAGAAACCCAAGAGTCGTCATTTGAACCTGATAGGACGCGAAACATTTTAGTTCCTCAAAAACGTGTGTCATAATGATGGCACGCACGAAGCAACGTTTCGTTTACCTACCGGCGTTTCAATTATGATACCATCGCGACAATTTGCGAATACCGAAAACACATTCTTACGACCATTCGAACTCTGACGTCGTTATTTCGATAAGTTCAAAATAACCTCTAAGGCCATGGGCCTTCGCTGTCAACAGAAATAGAAAAGTTCAACCTCGCTCGAACTCAAACGCCATCATTTCGATAAGTTTGAAATGACTTTAAGGCCAGAGCCTACGCCATCCAAGAAACAGAAAGGTTCGACCTTGCTCGAACTCAGACGGCGTTATTTCTATACGTTCGCGATACACAACTAAAGAACATAACGATGGGTCAGATTCCTCTCGACTACATCGCATATGTGATCCGTCTGTCAGGCCTGATGAGGCATAACCCCGACCAATGGAGGGACTAACTGTATTAGTCAAAATCTAACAACTTCGATCAAGGGGGTCACGACCGCACTTTTGCCACTGGGTAAGGAGCCAATAGAGTCAATCTAATCCCTCTTTTAAGACATTCAGCATAACAGCAACTAGGAGACCTGACTACCCCAGGCACGCCAAGGTCGTGGCAAGGGTAAGAGGGATTTTCGACTATATATACAAGCACAAGTAAGCCCCAAAGGGGGGGTCTTCGGCTGGGGGAGAATTCTCACAAAATAAAGAGATGAACAGAACCCCACCGGAAAGGGAAAAGAAAAGAGGGGTTTTTTTTCCGTATGAAGAAGAAGGAGTGAGCTCATGTCATGACCCCAACCCTGGTCATGATGGCGCCCAACACACTGCTAGGCATGTCCGACCATTCAACAACATTATCCCAAATTCTTATTCAGATTATAGATAAATATCACAGAGAATTTACTAAGTCATTACATTCAAGTGTATAATTAATAATAAAATCTGCGGAAGTTCAATTAAAATACCACACCATAGCCCAACAGAATCCGGTGTCACGAATATGAGCCTCTAATACAGAATATCCACCTATTACAAGTCTGTCTAGGAAAAATACGGAATAAAAGATAGAGATAGAGGGGAGAGATCAAGGCTGCGAACGCCATGCAGCTACCTCAATACTCCCGGATACTGCCTGCTCAGCTAAACAATTCCTCACTTAGCCTGTGGTGTACCTGGATCTGCACGCAAGGTGCAGGGAGTAATGTGAGTACTCCGACCCAGTGAGTAATAAACATAAATAAAGGCTGAGAATAAGAAATCATGGAAAAATACAAAGTAAACTATAACTAGCAGTTTAGAACAACAAATAGTGAAGCAACAAGTCAATTAAGTTAGAGTACCAAATACTCAGACAGGTATAACAGATAAAAACAAATGCATGAGTGCAATGCAATGCATATGATGGTACACTCTAGTACCCACTGCGGCGTGCAGTCCGATCCATGCTCAGTCCAGAAATCATCATAAGCCCCTTGGGCATTTGTAAAACAGTAGTTCTCAACCCGAAATATCATTTAGAAATATCATTTAAGTTTTCAAATCTTAGAAAGATGGCTGAGTTTGCAAAACAGTATTTAAAACCTTGGACTGAGGTCAAATGATATGCAAAATATGCGATAGCAGTGATATCAATCCCTGAAGGATTCAAATAATTGGCAAGAAGCCCAAATGCTACAATTAAATCCAATTAAGGATGATTCTCAATTTAGTTCAACTAGAAAGCACGGTAAAAACATCTCTCGGGACGGACCAAGTCACAATCCACAACGGTGTTCTACCCCACGCCCGTTATCCGGCGTGCAAGTCACCTCAATATAGCGTTACGATGTAAAATTCCGGGGTTTCAAACCCTCAAGACATCATTTACATCAATTACTCGCCTCAAGATGGTCAAAGTCTAGCTCGCTATGCCCTTGCCTCTCAAATTAACCTCCTCGTGCGACGAATTTGCCCAAAATCACAACGGATATGTCGCATTATGCTAAAGAGACAATACCCAATTGAAAGCAATCGAAAAATATCAAAATTCACGAATTTGACAAAACCCGAGCCCCGGACCCACGTCTCAAAAAATCAGAAAATTAACATCACCGGATTCCTTGTTTCGCCACGAGTCTATACATACTAAGAACTCCCAAATTCGAGTTCAAATGACCCATCAAATCCTAATTGTTTGGTTACAAAATTCAAGCCCTAGTTCTTGATTTGTAGGCTTATATTTCATGAATCTCTAGGTGGAATTCACAATAAAAACGAGTTCTAAGTCCAAGAAACTTACCTCAAGTCGTTCCCCCTTGAATCCCTCTTTAATCTCCACCAAGAAGCTCTCAAAATGATCAACCATGGAGGAAAAATGACCCAAAATCGCGGATGATTTGTTTTATAAACTCACTGCCCAGAATTTTTCGGAAGTACTGTTCACGCGTGCGGTTACTGTTCACGCGCGTGGTTATTATTCACGGGGTACTGTACACGGTACTGTTCACGGGGTACTATTTCTGCAATTTCTCGAATTTTACTAAGTCCGAAATCACTGCGAGACACCTCCGAAACACTCCCGAGCCCTCGGGGCTCCTAACCAAACACATACACTAACTAAACAACATCCTACGAACTTAACCGTGCGATCAAATTGCCAAAATAACGTCATATACCACGAATTAAGCTTTAAAATCCAAGAATTCTTTCAAATTTCATAACAACATCAAATTTTCCATTTTGAGTCCGAAACACGTCAAACGACGTCCGTTTTCAAGCAAACTTTACAGAAAGTGCTTAAACCATATATAAGACCTGTACCGGACTCCGAAACCAAAATACGGGCCCGATACCATCACTTTCTAATCAAATTTCATTTCCATTTTCCTTAAATATTTTTAGAAAGCAATTTTTACTCAAAAACTCATTTCTCGGGCCTGGGACCTCGGAATTCGATGATTCTTGTTCCTATGAGTCACAAATAATAATACGAACATAGCCTTTTAGTCTAAACTCAATTCGGAGCTCATTTGCTCAGCTCAATACCCATTTTGCTCGTTAAACAATTAACTCATGTTTCGCGTCAAAACCCAATCGCGACTTGATGAAATTAGACCAAACTTGATGAAATAAAATTTCGATCTCTAGAACTGAAAATGGACCTTTGGATCATTACATGCTTATGCTCAAACGGCAAAAATCTTCCAAAAACTCTTCCAAAACTTATCCGAGCCTCATGGGACCCCGACCAAACATGCCAACATAATTCATAACATTATTCAAACCTCTTCCAATCATCAAAACACCTCAAACAACACCAAATTACCCAAAACTCATCGAATTCAAGCCTAATTTTCTAAAAACTTCCGAAATACACTTTCCATCAAAAACCCGACCAAACCACGTTCGAATGACCTGACATTTTGCACACATATCCCAAATCACCTAACGAAGCTACAACAACTCTCAGAATTCCATTCCGACTCTCGGATCAAAATCTCACCTATCAATCGGAATTCGCCAAAATACTAACTTCGCCAATTCAAGCCTAATTCTACATCGGACATCCACAATTACTTCCGATCACACTCCTAAGCCACAAATCATCCCCCGAAGCTAACCGAATCATCGAGATTCAAATTCGAGCCCTCTAACACCTAAGTCAACGTCCGGTTGACTTTTCCAAAACAAACCTTCCTTAAAGAGACTAAGTGTCTCATTTCCTACTAAAACCAATCCAAATCAACTCGTTCACACCCAACACTAATAATGAAGCATGAAGAAATAAGAAACGGGGAAAACGGGGCGGTAACTCACGAGACGATGGGTCGGGTCGTCACATCCCCCCCAACTTAAACAAACGCTCGTCCTCGAGCGTACCTAGAGTTGTCCTAGAAGCCAACCAATAGTTGAACGACTTTACCAAGAATATACCCGTGGGTGATCCCACACTACCCTATCTCGCATAGGTCCAATAACACAACATAGCTGAAATTTCACAATCCATCTAGTCCATAAACCATAGAACCACACTGCACCTTCCGAAATCATACACAAGATTAGAACTTCACATCCATACTCAGAATAAGCCCGAACCAGTTGTAATAACCCATACCTGCAACATCAGGTGCAATTATCTGATATGCCACATAACTCAAACACTCGAAATGATAATTTCTATTCACAGTTGTTGCACATAATAATCGAATATCGATAGGAAACCTCTTAACAACTAAAGCATCATTCCAACACTTTCACATACTGCCAATGATAAAGGAAACACGCAATAAATCATAACCATTTCCTATGTCAACCTTTCATGAAGTCATTTCTCTCCTGGTAATTACCATAGAAAATTTTGAACCGAACCTCAATATTTACCCATCATACATACTGAAATCGAATCCGTTCGCATTCAGTAATGATTTCAACGATCTCTTCTAACCAAACACACTACTCAGGTGACATGACACATCAATACATGCCTAAGCCACAACTTGCATAATACGTGCACCAATAAGAAACGGTCCGAACATACTCAATTCATGAAAATGACTCAACTGAGAGAGTTGTACCTCAAACTCACCAGTACTGCCACAACATAAGGCTGAGACCCTGTCTCACATCATAGAAATAGGACACACAAATTTGACCTGCAATGTCATGTTTCCACACAGCTTTGCTGCAACGCGCGTTCCTATCCAAATACTACTCCACAGGAAATACCTCAAGTCACTATGCTTGAAATCGATAACCATGCTCAATTGATGTCTGGAGCCAAAGCAAATCATTACACCCATGGTGAAACAAATAACACACACACAAACCTAATAGAACATAACCGGTACATTATTCTCCGAGCAACACCCAATTACTCATCCCGCTCGACTTCCACTACTACAACTCCTATCGGAGCCAGACGATCCGGTTCCCGACACCAAATTAATACTGAAATCAACAACCTCGCCCGGCGACATGCCTAGCCATATGAAACTCATCTAGAAAGTCCCCCAACACCGGAACTGAATTAATGATAGCAACCTTTGCACTGACATCCATCATGAATGCCCAATTAAGAAAGCAATCCTTCCCAACCGTCTGCTGGTCCTTTGAAATATAAACCACTCTGCTAGACAATCCAATGCACTTCATCACTCAACCAATGGCATTTTTGGTATTGCTCGTAGCGCAATAGTTCAGAATCACTCAACATTAAGACAACCAGTCTGAATTTCGACATCACATCCAAAATCTAACATACCAGCAAACAAAGATCCACTCGAGCCTCCAAATCCCGATTGCCGCTAAACGGTGCCGAATACACACGACCCACTACCACAACCTAGTATGTACATGAGAACTCCCAGTCTCCAACTCCATATGGCACACAAATCATCATACCTGATTCCAGTTTCCACCGTGCGAATACATGCACACCTTTGATACCCAATCATTCCACGACAGATACTCAAAATTTCCCTGTGCTACCAAGCAAACCCGAATACCACCAGTGGACCCACCAAGAACATGCCGCAATACTACCAAAATATCATCAGTTTAATCACATTACCTTTTTCTGAGACATATACTCTCATCAAATCACTTCCAATTAGCAATACCATTTCCTTAATCATCTGAATATCATTCACCCTAATCATCTGAAGCTCATTTCTCTAATCACCTAAAGCTTCCCGTACCGTCTAAGAATGTTATGAATTTTCATTCAGAACTGAACTGTAGCCTTACACACGTAAATCTCAACCCTTCACAACATATCACATATACCATACCATCCTAAGGTAACATGAGGACTTCACCTCCTTTCCGAACCATGAACGTTTACGTACTCAACTAGTCAAGAACTTCCATTGATCCCATCTAGAAGAAAAATAGTTACACATCCCATGCTCTGCATGGCATACATAGGTGTTGTTCAAATTCATACAATACCGATACGACGAATGAGATCTGTATAAATTCATAACACCGCCGAATCAACAATTCATTGGGTCTACACTTCTGGCAAGAACTATCACCTCATTCTGAACCAAACAATGGTCTTAACCCCTTAATTTACTTCACATACTTAGATTGCACTGATCTCGAATTCAATGATCTCATCTCACCCATTACGAACTGCTCAGGCAATAAGCCACCCTAGACATAATCAAAAGCCGCATATGATGCCCCAATATGCCAACAGGCTACCAATTCGAATGCGATACAAAAAAAAACGAACTCTGGAAGGAATTACCAATCCCACGCACTAATACGGACTTTCCTTAGAAAACAAGAAGCAAGTCATACAAAATAGCATATAGACAACTATACTCAACATCACACTGTTGCAAACTTCATACTTGGTTTACATCTTTAATCAATCAAATGATCACATGCCGCACTTATATAATCTTCCCGTGGGACATACTCCCACAACCTACCACAACAATATCTGGAGCGTACATCCAAACCACCGGTCGCACTAATGCTAAAGAGCGATCAAGAATTATTAACCATGACGTAAAACCCTTTATACAAAACACCGATCTTAGGTGACGCTGAAGACAATACCAACTTACCATAAACATCGAAACTTATCTCCTGCTCATCAGAGCTCATGACATCTTGTCAAAAAATTTCCTTCACTCGTGCAATTCTCGGCCCAATTTCCACAACCAGAACTGATTCACCAGCATGCATCAAATCAAAACTAACATAGTACATAACCGCACAATCCGCTAACTAATAGAAAGCTTCCCAACTTGGCTCGAAGCCATAGATCACAACATACTATACTCATAACGCATATACTCCATTATTGCCTCAATACCATAGTGAGATTAAACTCGATCCTTCATAAGCTTGTGGAAACACAAATTATTTAGAATTTTTAACTCTTCTGTAAATCTCGCATTCACTCACACAACAGTTAAGCCCACTCTTTAGGCGATCCAATTTAGATTTCAATACATTTTATTCACTTGCAATTGAGGTGTTCTAATAGATAACATAAGGATAACACAACTTTAGAACACCCCGCAAGAGATGACCCACCTGCTTTTCCCCCAACTAACATTTCTGCATACCTTCCACCGCCATAAGCATTACGTAGTCACTTGATCTTCCTGAGTCTGTACTCATACCGCAACATGAAATTTACGTCACTCCCAACTAGGAGACATGAAAAGATTCTTCACACACCCATAACTCGGGCTATAACTTGAATCTGGACTTCAAGCATCTATTAGTTCTTCCATCATTCAGCAGACCCTTCTCGTTGCTTCCAAATTATATAGTTACGCCTCGCAGTACTAACATACTCATCATATAGCCACAACCATCATTTCCACTTACAGGGACACTATCGAACATATAAGTTCAAAAACACTTGTTCACACAATCAGCACTGCGGCGCTCCCGCAATAGGCAAAGATCCAACCTTAAGTCCTCCAGACTGGCCCACCATAAACTCACAGAGATAACACCTCGCCCCTCGATCGGGGAATCACAAGCCATCGAGGCACATCTGATACTAAGCGCCCATGCGCGCATACAAACGCGTGGAAGGAATTTCAAAAGTTTCTTTTCAAGATGAATCAAGGACGCACGATAAGAATTTAATAATGTGAAGTTTTCCTAAAGGTTCTGCAGTCTCTCGAGGATAAATACATACGTATCCGTACCGATCCGCGAGACTCTACTAAACCGGCTCATAACTCGCGAGACCAATTAACCTAGGCTCTGATACCAACTTGTCACGACCTCAACCCCGATCATGATGGCGCCCAACACACTGCTAGGCAAGCCCGACCATTCAACAACATTATCCCAAATTCTTATTCAGATTATAGATAAATATCACAGAGAATTTACTAAGTCATTACATTCAAGTGTATAATTAATAATAAAATCTGCGGAAGTTCAATTAAAATACCACATCATAGCCCAACAGAATCCGGTGTCACGAATATGAGCCTCTAATACAGAATATCCACCTATTACAAGTATGTATAGGAAAAATACGGAATAAAAGATAGAGATAGAGGGGAGAGATCAAGGTTACGAACGTCATGCAGCTACCTCAATACTCCCGGATACTGCCTGCTCAGCTAAACAATTCCTCACTTAGCCTGTGGTGTACCTGGATCTGCACGCAAGGTGCAGGGAGTAATGTGAGTACTCCGACCCAGTGAGTAATAAACATAAATAAAGGCTGAGAATAAGAAATCATGGAAAAATATAAAGTAAACTATAACTTACAGTTTAGAACAACAAATAGTGAAGAAACAAATCAATTAAGTCAGAGTACCAAATACTCAGACATGTATAACAGATAAAAACAAATGCATAAGTGCAAGGCAATGCATATGATGGTACACTCTAGTACCCACTGCGGCGTGCAGCCCGAGCCATCCATTTATTTATCGTCGACGACGCTCACTGGGGGTGTGTGCAAACTCCGAAGGGGCTCCTACAGCCCAAGCGCAATATCAAGTCATCTCGTGGCATCAAATCTAGGCCCTCGGCCTCATATCAATCTCAGTATAATCACCCAGGCTCTCGGCCTCAATATCAATGTAATCAACCAGACTCTCGGCCTCAATATCAATATAACACTACTGCGGCACGCAACCCGATCCATGCTTAGTCCAGAAATCATCATAAGCCCCTTGGGCATTTGTAAAACAGTAGTTCTCAGCCCGAAATATCATTTAGAAATATCATTTAAGTTTTCAAGAGGGGTTGCTCTGATGGTAAGCAACCTCCACTTCCAACCAAGAGGTTGTGAGTTCGAGTCTCCCCAAGAGCAAGGTGGGAAGTTCTTGGAGGGAAGGATGCCGGGGGTCTATTTGGAAACAGCCTCTCTATCTCAGGGTAGGGGTAAGGTCTGCGTACACACTACCCTCCCAGACCCCACTAAGTGGGATTATACTGGGTTGTTGTTGTTGTTGTTGTTGTATTTAAGTTTTCAAATCTTAGAAAGATGGCTGAGTTTGCAAAACAATATTTAAAACCTTGGACTGAGGTCAAATGATATGCAAAATATGCGAAAGCAGTGATATCAAACCCTGAAGGATTCAAATAATTGGCAAGAAGCCCAAATGTAACAATTAAATCCAAGTAAGGATGATTCTCAATTTAGTTCAAGTAGAAAACACTGTAAAAACATCTCTCGGGGCGGACCAAGTCACAATCCCCAACGGTGCTCTACCCCACGCCCATTATCCGGCATGTAAGTCACCTCAATATAGCGTTACGATGTGAAATTCTGGGGTTTCAAACCCTCAGGACATCATTTACATCAATTACTCTCCTCAAGACGGTCAAAGTCTAGCTCGCTATACCCTTGCCTCTCAAATTACCCTCCTCGTGTGACGAATCTTCCCAAAATCACAACGAATATGTCGCATTATGCTAAAGAGAGAATACCCAATCGAAAGCAATCGAAAAATATCAAAATTCACGAATTTGACAAAACCCGAGCCACGGGCCCACGTCTCGAAAAATCAGAAAATTAACATCACCGGATTCCTTGTCTCGCCACGAGTCTATACATACCAAGAACTCCCAAATCCGAGTTCAAATGACCCATCAAATCCTAACTGTTTGGTTCCAAAAATTCAAGCCCTAGTTCTTGATTTGTAGGCTTATATTTCATGAATCTCTAGGTGGAATTCACAATAAAAATGAGTTCTAAGTCCAAGAAACTTACCTTAAGTCATTCTCCCTTGAATCCCTCTTTAATCTCCACCAAGAAGCTCTCAAAATGATCAACTATGGAGGAAAAATGACCCAAAATCGCGGATGATTTGTTTTATAAACTCACTGCCCAGAATTTTTCGGAAGTACTATTCACGCGTGGGGTTACTGTTCACGTGTGTAATCACTGTTCATGGGGTACTGTACACGGTACTGTTCACGGGGTACTATTTCTGCAATTTCCTCCAATTTTACTAAGTTCGAAATCACTCCGAGGCACTTCCGAAACATTCCCGAGCCCTCGGGGCTCCTAACCAAACACATACACTAACTCAATAACATCCTACGAACTTAACCGTGTGATCAAATCGCCAAAATAACATCATATACCACGAATTAAGCTTTAAAATCCAAAAATTCTTTCAAATTTCATAACAACATCAAATTTTCCATTTTGAGTCCGAAACACGTCAAACGACGTCCGTTTTCAACCAAACTTTACCGAAAGTGCTTATACCATATATAAGACCTGTACCGGGCTCCGAAACCAAAATACGGGCCCGATACCATCACTTTCTAATCGAATTTCACTTCCATTTTCCTTAAATATTTTCAAAAAGCAATTTTTACCCAAAAATTCATTTCTCGGGCCTGGGACCTTGGAATTTGATGATTCTTGTTCCTATGAGTCTCAAATAATAATATGAACATAGCCCTTTAGTCAAAACTAAATTCGGAGCTCATTTTCTCAGTTAAATACCCATTTCGCTCGTTAAATAATTAATTCATGTTTCGCGTCAAAACCCAATCGCGACTTGATGAAATTAGACCAAACTTTCCAGATCACTCCTATAATTCATTATTTAAATTCTGGAAATCTCGAAATAAAATTTCGATCTCTAGAACTAAAAATTGACCTTTGGATCATTACATGCTTATGTTCAAACGACAAAAATCTTCCAAAAACTCTTCCAAAACTTATCCGAGTCTCATGGGACCCCGACCAAACATGCCAACATAATTCATAACATTATTCAAACCTCTTCCAATCATCAAAACACCTCAAACAACATCAAATTACCCAAAACTCATCGAATTCAAGCCTAATTTTCTAAAAACTTCCGAAATACACTTTCCATCAAAATCCCGACCAAACCACGTCCGAATGACCTGACATTTTGCACACATATCCCAAATCACCTAACGAAGCTACAACAACTCTCGGAATTCCATTCTGACTCCCGGATCAAAATCTCACCTATCAACCGGAATTCGCCAAAATACTAACTTCGCCAATTCAAGCCTAATTCTACACCGGACCTCCACAATTACTTCCGATCACACTCCTAAGTAACAAATCATCCCTCAAAGCTAACCGAATCATCAAGATTCAAATCCGATCCCTCTAACACATAAGTCAACGTCCGGTTGACTTTTCCAAAACAAACCTTCCTTAAAGAGACTAAGTGTCTCATTTCCTACTAAAACCAATCCAAATCAACTCGTTCACACCCAACACTGATAATGAAACATAAAGAAATAGGAAATGGGGAAAACAGGGCGGTAACTCACAAGACGATGGGTCGGGTTGTCACAGCTCCATCCCTGTACCCCGAAAAGGTCAAAACAATTGTAATTCTTCTTCCCCCTCTACGGAGAGGGAAGGCAACGCTCAATTTTGAATAAGATCTTTTGGTGCTCTATTCATCTAATATGCAATTGTTGTCATTCAATATGGTATTAATTAAGTTTTACTATAATTTACCCCTTCATCTTTGATTGATTTGCTTAAAAAAAGTTAAAAATCTTTTGAGACAAACAAAACTCTCACAAATCTTCAATATAATTTCATATCCTTAATAGATTCTTACACCTTATATGTAGCATATATCCAACAAGTTATCCGACATAAATTCAGATAAGAGAGTCATATCCATGATATCAAAAAGACAATTTATCTTCCTTTTGATAAGAATTGACAACTTCACCTACACCATAAGTTAAAAAGGGAAAAGGAAAGGGACAACACATTACATTTCATAATTGTTTACCCTGAAATCCGAGTATCAATTAAATTTGTATTGTGGTTTTAAAGATATATGATTTAATCCAATATCAACTGATAATCAAGGAATCAAACGTATAAATCAGAGAATAAAGAAAGTCAAACCAGTTTGCAAGTCAAGTATTGACCCCAAGTTAGGGTGGCCTCGAGGTAGGTTAGTAAGAACAATAAAGTTAAAAGGGCAATTCTGATGAGTAGTAAGCAAGAAAATGAAAAATGTATATTCCTTTGTCAATGATTGATGATGTTACAAATGAATAAGCTCCCCTTTATATAATAGGGGAGCCCTTTATAAGGTACATTTCCATTTTTAGTAGGGAATCTTATTGGGGTAGCTGTCTAACTACCTAGTACAAATTCGTTCCAGATTTTACGTCCTGATATTAGGGTCGTTGCGGGAATCTTGCTCTTTCTGTTATAAAATCATAACGGCATCGACCTCGGGGTTGGTCATACTCGGCCTCGGCGTTCATCGAGCACTTCGATATTCAGGTCTTGTACTTCACTATTGGGCTCGAGCCCGGTCTGCTTTGAACTTATTCTCAAAGCGACTCCTCGAGCCTACGAAATCGAACATACCTGATTTTGACCGTATATAGATAGTCCCCCCGTTTCTTAGAATAAGATGATAAGAAACAATTTGAGCCTCGATTATCCGGAGCCCCTGATGATGATGTCATTCCCGTGACGCGAGCACTTGAGGTGACCAAAACGTCCAGTCGGTTCGCTCCCCCAAAATATTAAATGTCTGCCAGTGGCTGTCGGCCATTAGCGTCACCAAACCGTCACCGCATTCCTATAAATACAGGGCTTTTATTTGAATTAAGGACTTTGCTTCCATCTTCTAATTTCTCTTATCTCTCCTTCTCTTCATCTCTCTCTTTCATTACTTGTTGCTCCGTCCCTTTCAGTGTCAAAAAATATCAAACTTCGTCTCTTTCCGCTTTCTCTAACCTGAATCAATGGCGAAAACTTCCAAAACCGTTCCCCAAAAGGAGAAAACTTCCTCCTCATCTTCCCGTTCAGTCGGTGACAAAGCATCGACCCTTCACGAGATCGTTCCCGGCCCCTGTGTCATAAAGAAAGACTTCAAAGCTGAAAATTCCCCCGCGATTCCTTTCCGATGTGAGCATGTATCGAGGTATATCTGCTGATAACGGAGAAACACCCCGAGGCCATGAAAAAGGATTGTGGCTGGGGGGATGAGGTTGTGGTACATATCCCCACTCCCGATGAGAGTATCACCACTCATATGGAGGGGTTCCTAAGTGTTTACACTTACCCCTTCACATTGGGTCCCGTCAATCCAATCATGATCGACTTCTGCAAAAGGTATCAAGTCACCCTCGGTCAGATCCACCCCTTTTTCTAGCGCATAGTGATCATGCTCCGCTATTTCTCCAGCAAGGCCGAGGGTCTCGAGTTCACCCTCAATCATCTTATCCGATTGTACCGACCTCAACTTTTTCGAGGGTTGATCAAGCTCTGACGCTGGTCTATCAAGTCCTTCTTTGCTAGCAACGACAAGGATAAAGATCGGGGATGGATGAGCCGGTTTGTGCGACTGAGGACCAACTATATCATCCCTGAGGAGAAAATGTCATTCCTAGAGGAGTGGAACCCCGATTGTAAGTGAAGTTTTTTCCCTAGTAATCTTCTTTATTCCGTTTTTGCATTGTATGATGCCTTCATCCTTTTTGCAGCGGTCGTTTAGATGCCCCATGCGGTCCTCGACCTCGAATATTGGGTCCGAAAACTAGTTGTGACCTCCGTGTATGACGAATGTCGCTGGCGTAATTTGGCGAGGGGCATATGGGAAGCCAAACACCACGGTAAGTTCTTCTTGTAAGTTTTTGATGCTTTCCTCTTTATTCGAGACATTTCTTTACTCATACGTAATTTTCATTTATGCAGGCATTGGAGACTTCTATAAAATGAGGCCGGACCCGCATGGGGAAGAGATCGAGTCCCCGATTCCGAAATCGATGAAAGATAATAAGAGGAAAAGGGTTTTGAAGCCCGAAGATCTCCAAAATAAAATGGCTCCTACTCAAACACGCAGGAGGAATCTCATTCACGTAGACATAGACTCAGTCCACCAATTTCATGATGAAGAAGAAGACGAAGGCAAAGGCTCGGCGCTGGTGGCCCGAGCCAGGAAGCCGGTTGAAGCTGCCAAGCCTTCCGAATCGGAGACCCTGCCTCATGGTGGGGAGGCTCCGAAGAAAGATGCGGGCAAAACCCTGAAATTGCCCGAGGTCGAGATTGTTCCTCGGCCATCAACAAGCACACCGAAGAGGACGGGTTCCAAGATCCCCAGGACTGAACAGAGCGCCCCAAGTGATTTTCTCGGGGCTACGACAATAGGTCACTCTGCCCCTCTACCGGCTTATTTTGAGGAGGCCATAAGGGAGGCTCAGGCTCTACAAATGCCTGACTTAAGTGGAGTCCCTAGAGAAGAAGATCATTTCCGGGATTGTTTTACCGGGGTTGATGATGCCTCCGATCTCAAAGATGCATCTACCCTCTTCGAAGAGGCTCAACGCCTTTTCACTTGAGTAAGTATTAATTCCTATTGTTGCAATTTTCTTTTTCTTCTTCTTCTTCCTCTCACCCTAACTGGTATCGTTTTTTCTGTGTAGGCTCTTGCAAAGTTCAAGGCCGATCTGAGCCAATGCAAGGCCGAGCTCCAGAAGACCTCGGACAAAAGGAATGCTTTGAATATCTTTTGAAGTCAAAAGGAGGAGGAGCTCAAAGACCTTCGGGCAGACTTGGCCAAATCTCGTAAGGATGAGGTTGAGCTGGACAAGCAGGTAACTGTTATTTTGAAAGAGTATGGTTTACTCGACCCAACTTCGGAGGCTAATACTTTGGTGTCTTAACTGCAACAAAAACTTGAGAGGATCGAGCTGCTTCGAGGGGAGTTCGATCAGATCAAGGCCGACTACAATCGGTGGAAGGAGAATATGGACAGCCTCGCTGCGGAGAAAGAGGCTGCTTTGGCTAAACTGGCATCGGCTAAGGCCCAGCTCCGAGGTGTTAAGGAAAAGAGTTCGGCCCAAGCCAAAAAGATCGATGAGCTCGAGGTCAAGCTTACCGAGGCCAGGGCCAAGGTCGAGAAGACGAAGGTCACGACTAGCAAAACCATCGCTATGTATTTTAGGGACGTCGAGACTGTACAAATGCAACTAAGGGAAGTTTTCGACCGAGAGAGGCGGAGTAATAATCTGGCCAGGTGCCAATCCCGGAGGGAGACCCTCAAAGAAATCCACGCTTGAGGTTACGACCTCTCTGCAGAAATAGCTCAAGCAAAGGCGGATGAGGCCGATACCAGATTTCTCGTTTCCTCCGATGATGATGATGATAATGATGATGATGAAGGCAGCAAAGGTGAGTCTGACAATGATGAGGGGCCCGACGAGGAAGCTTCTCCCGAGGGACATAGTTAGGGTTTTTTCCTTTTCTTCTTGTATTTTTTCTTTTTGTAAGACCTCTTGTTGGTCTCTTATACATACCTTTTCTCCAGTATATGAAAGAAAAACTTTCTTGAATGCCTTCTTAATTTTTATGAACATGTTTCTTGCCTTGCAAAATTTTAGCATAGTTTCATGCTTTGAATGATGCGTTCGAGACTTTGCCTCGAATGGTTTCCTTGAAATTGCCATGGTCGAGTTCGAATAAGGTTCCAATTTTGGGGCATAAAACCTTAAGGGCATGTGACGGATAATGGTGAGTCCCCGAGCCATAATTAAGTTATTGTTTATTTGGGCTCGGGATAATCGAACCTTTGGGTTCGGATTGGGCGAGAATAATATCTCGAACCCTCAGTGTATCAGCCCTTAGACTTTTTTAGATCGGGCAGTTATGGCCTCTATAAGATGGGATTATTCCCCTCTTTCGGCTTAAAACACTTAGTAAAAATTTATTTATGCCTTAGCATGTATCTTTTACCCATTGGGTTTTTTGAGGGTTCAATGTTGATTGAAACCCTTTTGCTTTTTGTGCCTTAGCACGTTTGTGTTAAGATAATTTTGATACCTCTTAAGGTTTTTCCAGGCCTGATTTTATCGAATCCCTATTATAATTTGCCGAGGGTAGCCTATTTTAACCGGTTTTTCAAAGTATTAGAAGGCATGTTGTTTATTTCGAAATTCAGACGTCTCCGGGCCTTGTTATTTCGGCCGTAGCCTACGGGTATGCCTCTTGGGCTTATTTCCCAATAACATTTTGAACTTGTTTGAAATGTTAGTCCTCGAGTATGATGGCATTGGCCTTTACATCGGGGGGTGCCTGTTTGAGGTCTTGTGACTTCGTGCAACCCCCGAGTGTTCGAAGTGTATTTATGCTTGGCCCTTGATCCATTTCTCATAAAATCATAAGTATGGAGTATAGTAGCAAATTTTCTTTGAGACACACAGTGTTTGATTAGAATGCTTCTTTGAATAATTGATACATGCGTACATGTTTTGCCATCAGGGCTCGACTAATCTATATGGGCACGGTTCACTCGACCATTTGACCCATTACAAAATTTCTCTATCAATACCCTTTGACATGAAGTATTTTTCTTAAAAATATAACCTCCTAGGGTGATGCCCCCCAGTATTTGAGGTTGATTGAAAAGAAGCCTTGGATACTGTTGAATTTTTCTCAGGTAGAACATTTTTGTTAACTCGTTAAAAACTTCGCCGGAAAAACCCATTTGGGATAAATATCGGACTAAGGGAAAAAGAGTGCAACGCGTGCTTTAAAATCCAAGATCTTTGTGTTAAAAAGTTTCATCGACACCTCGATCGAACACCTGCAATAATTTAGTAGCAAATACGAATGGAAAAAGGAAAGAGTCATACCTCAGCAGTAATATCGTTTGAGTAGTGACACGTTACAATTGTTTGGCAATTGTTCGCCTTCCATCATGCCAAGTTTGTAAGATCCCTTTCCAATGATATCGATGACTCGATATGGTCCTTCACAATTCGGGCCTAGATTCCCTTCGTTTGGATCTCGAGTATTGAGGGTGACTTTCCTTAGAACTAGGTCCCTGATTCTGAAGTGGCGAAAGTTGGACCTTCTATTATAATATCTCTCGATTCTTTGCTTTTGCGCATCCATCCGGATAAGAGCAACTTCTCGTTTTTCATCCAATAGCTCGAGGCTAGTATTCATAGCCTCATGATTTGATTCCTCCGTTGCATGTCGAAATTTGGTGCTAGGTTCGTCGACCTCGATTGGGATTAAAGCCTCAGAGCCATATACTAAGGAAAATGGGGTTGCCCCCGTGCTGGACTTTGATGTCGTTCGGTACGCCGAAAGGACTTCGAGTAGAATTTCTCTTCATTTCCCCTTAGCGTCGCTCAACATTTTCTTTAAATTTTGGATAATAGTCTTGTTCGTAGATTCGGCCTGTCCGTTTGCACTCGGGTGATAGGGTGTCGATAAGATCCTTTTTATTCTTTGTTCTTCGAGGAACTTCGTTACCTTGCTGCCGATGAACTGCTTTCCATTGTCGCATACGATTTCAGCAGGTATCCCGAATCGACACACAACGTGATCCCATATGAAGTCTATAACTTCTTTTTCTCTAACCTTCTCGAAGGCCTGTGCTTCCACCCATTTAAAAAAGTATCCAGTTCTAAACAAAATGAATTTAGCTTTACCTGGGGCCATTGATAGAGGATCGACGATATCCATCCCCCGTTTCATGAATGGCCATGGGGATAGGACTGAATGAAGTTTTCCTCCGGACTGATGGATCTTCGGTGCAAATCTTTGACATTTATCACATTTTCGAACAAACTCCTTAGTGCCTTTTTCCCTGCTATCCCAGTAGTACCATGCTCTAATGATTTTGTGAATCAAAGAATCAGCGCCGGCGTGGTTCCTACAAGTGCCTTCATGGACCTCTCATAAAACATAATTGGTGTCCCCCGGCCCTAAGCATACTGCCAAAGGTCCATCGAAAGTCCTCCTGTATAACGTTCCATCTTCATCTAATGTGAATCGGGCGGCTTTGGCTCGTAGGTCTCTTGACTCTTTAGGGCCCGATAGGAGCTTTTCGTTCTTTACATATTCAATATATTTATTCCTCCAATTCTAGGTCAAGCTTGTAGAGTTTATCTCGGCGTGACCCTCATCGACCACAAATCTCGATAATTAGACGACAGTCCCCAGGGCATTGTTCAAAGATAGTGTAATTTATACAATATGACATTGTTCGCTTTGTGTTAAACTCTCACAAATTTTCAATATAATTTCATATCCTTAATATATTCTTATACCTTATATGTAGCATATATCCAACAAGTTATCCGACATAAATTCAGACACGATAGTCATATTCATGATATCAAAAATACAATTTATAAGAATTGACAACTTCACCTACACCATAAGTTAAAAAGGGAAAAGGGAAGGGACAACCCATTACATTTTATAATTGTTTACCCTGAAATCCGAGTAACAATTAAATTTATATTGTGATCTTAAAGATATGTGATTTAATCCAATACCAATTTATAATCAAGGAATCAAACGTATAAATCAAAAAATAAAGTAAGTCAAACCAGTGTGCAAGTCAAGTCTTGACCTCGAGTTAGGGTGGCCTCGAGGTAGGTTAGTAAGAACAATAAAGTTAAAAGGACAATTCTGATGAGTAGTAAGCAAGAAAGTGAAAAATATATATTCCTTTGTCAATAATTGATGATGTTACAAATGAATGAGCTTTCATTTATATAATATGGGAGTCCTTTACAAGGTACATTTCCATTTTTAGTAGGAAATCTTATTGGGACAATTGTCTAACCGCCTAGTACAAATTTGTTCCGGAATTTACGCCGTGATCTTAGGGCCATTGCAGGAATCTTGCTCTTTCTGTTACAAAACCATAACGGCATCGACCTCAGGGTTGGTCATACTCGGCCTCGGCATTCATCGAGCACTTCGATATTCAGGTTCTGTATTTCACCATCGGGCTCGAGCCCGGTCCCCTTTGAACTTATTCTCGAAGCGACTCCTCGATCCTATGTAATCAGGCATACCTGATTTTGACCGTATACAATAATATTTTAGCTTAACTAATATTCTTTTACGTTATCAAATTACTTTTAATTGTTATAACATGTATCTGTTTTTTTTTTCAAGATTATAAAATGCAAACCGAGTAACTCCACTATCTCATCTTTATGTATATCTTACACTTCAAGCTGATCTTGAGAATGATTACTCCTTTTATGCATTTTGTAACAATTTAGGTTAGGCTATCTTCAAAATACAAGTACCTAATAATTTTTTATGGTAAGACTTGGATTTATGTTGAATTTTAATGAGAAAACCATTTGTTTTTTCTTCATTGGTCTTTTTTGAATTAATGGTTCAGTTGAAGCTATCACTGACCTAACTTGATAATAACATAACTGGCTCTTAAAATAAAAAAGAAAACAAGATCAAACCTTAGATTTAGGTAGTAGGGTATCCATCACAAAGCACAAGAAAATGATCTTTTGAGAAAAAACTTGAGCTTCATTTCACTCCTATATTTTACTAAAAATAGATCTTTACAAAAATAGCCGGCATATTTTGTTGTTTATTTTTTTTAAGCCAGTATACAAAAATTATACATTGATTATGATTATATATATATATATATATATATATATATATATATATATATGCACTTTCACCGATTATTTTTATTTTAAATAATTGAACGGACTGCTATTTAGGTTAATCTTCTATTAAAAAAGCTGCAGGATTTCCTAGAAATAGTAATGGGACCATTAGTATATTTATTATTTCCTATTAAAGTAGTAAAGGGACCATTAGTTTTTACTACAGTTTTTTGAGGACTCAAAATACAAAAAAAATTAGGTGTGTTTGTCTAATTATGTCCATAAAGTTTAGTGCACTCGTGGTAAACATAATGGCCTTAATCCGCGGAGAGCTGACAATTTCAACCATATAATCATATTTCCATTATTATTCTCCACTTTTCGTTTAACATACACATTGGTTAATACTCCCTTCGATCCATAATAAGTGATTTTTTGGTTATTTTTATTCAAATTAAAAAATTCATATTTTCATATTAATTAGCAATGAAATTGACCATATTAACATTTACTATCTTTTCACACTTTTTATTTTATTTTATATTTGATATAATACCATTTTAGGATTTAGGATATGATTATATTATCAACTCCCACGAAACATTGAATGAAGCAACTGGCAGACGAAGCAACCGGCAGAACATTGTGTTAGGTGTTTGCCATAATTTCTTACCATATTTGGTTTTCCTATTTGTTGAAAGAAAGAGCAATATAATTACCTTAATTGAGTTTTCCTTTTTGTAGAAGAAAATTATAATTCTCCTATTGTAGGAAAAGATTTGGACTTCTATAAATTGAGAATCCTTCCTTCTCATTCAGTAGCCTCCACAATGTAATCATATGGGGTTTGAGAGTCGTATTTAGGGGGAGAACTTTACGGGACAAGTGTTAGTGTGTCACTTGTGTTTGCCTCTTTGTGAGGTTGTTCTCTCGATATTTTGTACTCTCTTTTTATATAGTGGATTGCTCATCTCCGCACGTGGACGTAGGTCAGTTGACCGAACCACGTTAAATGTTTGTGTCTCTTTTGATATATTTCTCTTTTGTTGTATGATTTATCGTCGCTCAAGATTTGCTTTGCTAGCTTCCGTATGACAACTGATTTTTACGGTCCTCACATTGAAAACTTTGTAAGCTTCAAACACTATTTCAAAAAAATTCAGCAAGAAATCTCAATTTGTCATGTATTTCAATTTAAAAACGTCGTTAAAATATAAAATAGAGCCAAAAAAATGAAATGATCATTAGGTTTTCTACTAACAAAAGTACTCCGTAGCTGAAGAGTAAATACACATAGACACGATATGGACTACTAGAGAAGTGAAGTGAAAACGTTAATCTTATCATATGGAAGAATTTAATTGCATTGGAAAATAAATACTCCTAACACTATTTATTCCAAGGTTAATGTAGGAAAAAATAATTAATTCATTCTTGAAAATATCACTTATTGTGGACCGGATGGAGTCAGTGGCGGAGCCACATTAAACTCTATTATTATTAGCCTTAAAAATTGTGGTCGAAATTAAGTTGCGTGGCGAAAAAAATACTATTTACTTTTAAGGATAGGCCTTTCGTACTTAAATTCGGACGGAGAAAAGACAATTAATCAGTGCACTAAAAAATATAGGGAATGAGATTGAGCTAACATACAAGAGATTAAAAGACGGAATATATAAAAGAGAATTCAAGGTTAAAATAGTACGGTATAGTCATTTTTTGGACTGGTCATTCAAAAATAGTCATCGTTTACGAAGTCAATGAAAAATAGTCACTATTTTGCTGCAACAGAAACCGATCCCACATAATATACGAGAGTTCGATGCATCTGTGTACGAACTCCAGCATATTATGTTGGACCGATATACTTTGCTGACTCCTGTATAATATACGGGAGACTGGAGCACCGGTGCTCCAAACTCCAGTATATTATACTGGACATTTATACTTGCTGGAATTCCAGTATATTATGCTAGAGTTCTAGTGTACTTATGCTGGAACTCCAATATATTATGCTGGAGTTCCAACATAGTTATCCTGGAACTCCCGTATAATATGCTGGAGTTCAAACATACTTATGCTGGAACTCCAGTATAATATACGGACATATTTTCCGAGTTTTGAACAGTATTTTCGTTCAGATTTATCTTTACATGAAAAATGGCTAAGTTTCGATTACTTTTGAAACTAGGCTATTTTTGAATGACCAATTATAAATCTGGCTATTTTTAAATTTCTCCCGAATTCAAGGGTAAGCACGAGATGATTTTCTTTCACAGTACTACTCCCAATAATGGAAATAGTAAAGCCATTAACAAACTTTAGCTTACCAGCCAATGATGTTGATGAGCTAAGTGAAGAGAAAATGATACCATAATAGAGTAGTGATCAAGAACACCGCTATCAATGAAAATAGTAGTAATAGTTTACATCCTTCAGATTTGTAGTAAATAGTGGTGGCAAAATTATTAAAAGAAAATAGTTATCTATCCATATTATCTATTAAAAGATAGGTCGTATAATGAACTATTTAAAAACATGTCAAATATGGATAAGAACCATATTGTCCATTTAAAAAATGATTATCAATGGATAACTAATGAATTTAACTTTTACATCTGTAAAGCCTCAAATTGGGGTTCCTCAAGTTTGAGAGACTAATAGCCCGTTTGGCCAAGCTTATAAAATCAGCTTATTTTGAAAAGTATTTTTCTCAAAAGTACTTTTTAAAAAAGTGTTTTTGGTGAGAATTAGTTTGTGTTTGACTAATTAATTAGAAAAGCACTTTCGAGCACTAATTAATGTTTGACCAAGTTTTTGAAAACTGCTTCTAAGTGTATTTTTCTCTAAAGTGCTTTTGGAGAGAAACTATTTTTTTCTGCTTCTCCAAAACTGCTTCTGCTTCTCCTCAAAAGCACTTTTTTTCATTCCAAAAGCTTGGTCAAACACATCAATTTTTGGCCAAAAAAGCGTTTTTGGCCCAAAAAAAACTTGGCCAAACAGGATATAAGAGCCCGTTTGGACATAAGAAATTTTTCCTTTTTTTTTTTTTGAAAACAATGTTTGGTTATCAAAATCTTACAATTTTTCCAATCTCACTTGAAAATACATTTTCAAATTTGAAAAGTTTTCAATTGAAAATGAGAAGGTTGTTAGTTTTTAATTGCAAAATATGTTTAAAAAAGATATCCAAATAATGTTACAAAAATTATAACCAAACACAACTTCATCTTCAATTCAAATTCTAGTGAAATTCTAAATTTGAAAATAAAATAAAATTGGAATTCATGTCCAAACGCCTACTAAGAATTCTCCAAATAGTCTGCCGATTAACCTATATTTTATCCGTATTAAATATGGGTCGAACCGCATAATTTATCCTTTTTCACATTATCTATTTTCGACCCGTCCATATCCGACCCGACCCGCCCGTTCCCCACCTAGTAGTAAACAACAATAGAGTTAGGACCGCTTAAAGTAAAGTGATTTATGTACCCTCTATGCATACCTAATTGTCTAATTCAGAGGGACAAAAAGGAGAGGAAGACAAGGAAAGATACATCAAAAGATGGTACAACGGGAGAATACTTTTTTGCATTAGAAATTGAAGAAGAATTTACACTTTTTAGGGTTTGTGTTACAATATCACTGTTTGAAATTCAAATTCATCACTGGGCGGGGGGGAGGGGTGTGGGGGGAGGGGGAGGGGGGTACCCCATAAGTCTATATAACTGAATTGTATAGTAGAAAGAGAGATCAACATTTTACTTTCTGTCTAAAGTAAATTTTACTTATTATGAATAAATGATAAAGAATATCTATAAGAATTCTAGCTTAGTGTTCTCGTTAAAAAATAATTTGTGGAAATGAATGTTGCTTAATAACATTGTATAGTCGCTCTCAAAATAATAGCCGATATATACATTTTGTATATATACAAAAATTAAAATTTTATACACTTTTTCGGTTATCGAACGTAAATAGTTTCTGGCGCTAACTAAAAATAAAAAAAAAACCCTATTAAAAGTAAAAATTTATGGCCTTTTTTCTTTCTTCTTCTCACTTCATAAATTTCATTTCAGTATTAAACATTAAATTTGGTATTCAAGAATGGAAAACTTTACTAGTGATAATGGAAAAATAGAAGCAGAAAAATATACAAAAAAGATGATTAACGGTCTCTTGGCCAATGACCAATTGAACCAACAAATCAATACAAAACAATTTTTTGGTCCAAAAAACCTCTTTTTATTAGAATCTAATAAATGCCTTTAATTCTTTCGTCTACTTTGTTTTGCAACGGACTGTAAATTGTAAAGCCATAAGATTATAATATTCCTTTCGTTTCAACTTATTATACTTTTTTCATTTTGAAACGTTCCAAAATTGTTTGACACCATCAAATTTCGGTAGTTTTTAAAAAAATTAAAATTATTAAATTATTCATATTTTATTTTTTGAACTCGTACTTTAATATTCATATTTGGGGCCGAGCCGACTGAAGCAGGAGTGGAAGTGAGGCTCGACCCTCAAGTCATCCCTAAGAGGAGTAGTTTCAAGTACCTTGGGTCAATTATTCAGGGATCCGGGGAGATCGACGAGGATGTCACACATCGTATAGGGGTAGGGTGGATGAAGTGGAGGTTAGCAACGAGAGTCTTGTGTGACAAGAAAGTGTCACCGTTACTAAAAGGTAAGTTTTATAGAATAGTGGTTAGGCCTGCTATGTTGTATGAGACCGAGTGTTGGCCGGTTAAAAATTCACACATCCAGAAGATGAAAGTAGCAGAGATGAGGATGCTGAGGTGGATGTGCGGGCATACAAGGATGGACAAAATTAAGAATGAAGATATTCGAGAGAAGGTGGGTGTAGCCCCCATAGAAGACAAGATGCGGGAAGCAAGACTCAGATGGTTCGGGCACATTCAGAGGAGGAGCACTGATGCACAAGTGAGGAGGTGTGAGCGACTGACTGTGGTGGGCACGAGGAGAGGTAGAGGGAGACCTAAGAAGTATTGGAGGGAGGTGATCAGGCAGGACATGACACGACTTAGGATTACTGAGGATATGGCCCTTAACAGGAAATTGTGGAGGTCGAGCATTAATGTTGTAGGTTAGGGGGAAGTTTGTGAATATTACTACAGCGCACTAGAGTGAGACTAGCCATTTAGGAGTTACTCTTAGGATGCTACTGATCAGCTACTGATGCAGGGTTGTATCTATTGGATATTAGTATACCTTACACCTTTTTTTCATCCTTTTCGTATTTCTTATATTGTTGTTATTTTGTTATTTTATGTTATGATTTTATGTTATTTATTCTGAGTCTATTGATAGGACTAATATATTGTCTCTTGTTGCTCTCTTGAGCCGAGGGTCTCCTGGAAATAGCCTCTCTGCCCCTCAGGGTAGGGGTAAGGTCTGCGTATATATTACCTCCCCAAACCCCACTTGTGGAATTATACTGGGTTGTTGTTGTACTTTAATATCTTGCAGCAACATACTGTATAAGATAAATTAATATCTTAATATCGTACTTTAAGTATATTATTTCGACAAAACCTTGTAAACACAAGGAATTACTTTTATAATTTGTTTATCTTTTTCAAGGATCAATCTTTTATGCATTATAATATAATTCTGGTTTATTGCATATCATGTTACATAGTTGTAGTCATTGTTTTTTTCCTCATAATAGTTTTAAAACCACTATAATTATTTTAATATTTATTGTGAATCAAATCAAACAGACTTTGAATTGGTTATTATTTATTAGCAAACAAAAAATAGTTTTAGATCAAGTTTACCGAAACTGCACAGGCTATGATTAAAGAATCTCATGGTCTTAGAACGTTAAAATAGCACTGACTAGCTAGTTATCGGACTGGTCATTCAAAAATAACCAGCGTTTACAAAGTCATTGAAAAATAGCCATTATTTTGCTGCAACAGGGACCGGTCCAACATAATATACTGGAGATCGATGCACCTGTGTATGAACTTCCAGCATATTATGCTGGAACTCCAACACGCGGAAAGTTCCAGCATAATATACTGGAGATTGGAGCACCTGTGTATGAACTTCAGCATATTATACTGGATTGGTATATTATACTGAACTACAATATATTATGCTGGAGTTCCAGTATACTTATGCTGGAACTCCAGTATATTATGCTAGAGTATTTTCCGGATTTTGAACACTATTTTTGTTCAGATTTATCTTTACATGAAAAGTGGCTAAATTTCGATTACTTTTGAAACTTTGGTTATTTTTAAATGACCACTTCATTTCTCTTCTAATAACCAAATAGCCCCATTTCTCATTTGGGGCCCAAATCCTGAGACAAAGGGCTTTAATCCCGAATTAGGTCTAAGTCCTCAACTGGACAGAAACCCAGGGGGCCTATTCCTCAGGATTATATGAAGAATTAACTAAATAACCACTTACTCAATCGCTTAAACTAACATAGATGGTGGATATATATAACTATGTATAATTTATGTATATTAGCTAGAAAAAGTAAACAGTAAATTCAATTGGCTATTTGTGTAAAGATCCTAAATAATAAATATAGGAAAAATGACACTGTATAGCCGCTGTAAAGATAATAGCAGAAAAATGTATAAAATTTGTATATATATACATTCTGTATGTTATATACAAATATTATACACATTTTATACACTTTTTCGGTTATCAGATGTAAATAGTTTCTGGCGCGGGCTAAAAATAATAATACCCTAAAGGTAATTATTCTTTTAGTCTTAACAAATGTACCAACTTGAACCTTATTTTCATGAGACATTTTGTTTTTCTACCCTTTTTGGTGGTGGTCGGAGGTGGTGGGGAGGGGAAGTTGGGGGTGGGAGCAGAGGTGGAGCCACATGTATTCAAGAGTGTCAATCGATACTTCTTTATTGAAAAATTATTCTATGTAATTAGATTTTTCTATAAAAATATTATGGACATATACTATACATATTGACATCCCTGGCCTTCTTCGTTTGTTTACTTCTTCATATTTTAATCTTCTTTAATAAAAGTTCTTGCTCCGTCACTGAATAAGAGGAGAAGTATGTTTAATTTATCTACATCTTAAAACATATTTTACCCCTTAAACATGTTTCACGTTTTCATTACAAGCATCATTTTACTCGATACAACTTACAAATAAAAATAAAAATTTCTTTTATGTGTTATTTTTATATCTCTTATGTGTAAAAATAAAAATTTCTTGTGAAAAAAATATAAAACTAAAAAATAAATTGTAAAGGACTATAAAATCAATTCTAGTCAACCAGAAATAAACATAAGGCCTTTTTGAGCCGATGGTCTTCTGGAAACAACCTCTCTGTCCCTCGGGGTAGGGGTAAGGTTTGCGTACATATTACCCTCTCCAAACTCCATTTGTGAGATTACACTGGACCGTTGTTGTTGCTGCAGAAATAAACATAAGGAAGAAGATGAGAATCTGTTATTTTGTCAAGTAAAATTTCACTAATTCAAATTAGAATCTTTTCTAAAAAAACTAAATCTAATAAACTTAAATTATAGGAGTAATTAATCTAGGAAGTACACACTTTTTCAATAATATACGTTGAGAATGTATTGTGTCTTATTTACTTTTAATGTTTAATATAAGGAATTAAAAATTGCATGGTTAGTTTTTAATTAGATGTTACTCGAAGCAAAAGTACATCCAATTGTACTCTTTTCTTTAGATATTCTAAAAGCCACTGCTCTTATTTTATATATATATAATAATTTTCCAATATATAAGAAAAATATGAAAAAAAAGAATGATGTCCCTTTCTTCAATATCCTGAAAAGAAAAAAAGGAAGAACAAAATAAATACTACTCATATTATAATATAAGGTATTCTTCTAGAGTTTGAATTTTGTGAAAAAGACAGCCTTTATGGATACTTCTAATAAAACTTCAAATTTTCTAACCCTCTTTTCTCCCTTGAATAAGGTACACATTTTAGTACTGTCAATTAGTCCAAGACATATTAAATTAGGCATAAATACTAAAGGAAAATATTCCTAATTTTGATTGTTTCTATTTCCAGAGCATCACTATTAAGAAAACTAGAATTAACTACGAACTTCGTCGCTAAATCGCTCGTAGCTAAAAGATTTTTTTAATAACCTGTAGCTAACCGTTACTAAGTAAGAATTGATTTTGCTATTTAGTTATAGAATTTGTCTGTCACTAATTTTATTCTTATTGGTATCGTCGCTTGAATGGAGACCCCCAATAGGCTGACTTTCCCAAATACCCCCCGTCGGCACTTCACCTCATGTGTCGGGATTTTTCGTGTCGTTTCAATCGTTGTGGTCGACAAGAACATATCATATACGACGCAAATTTTAATTAGTTGGGTCAATAAATTTCGAATATGAAAATTCTAATTAGTTGGGCAAAAACTAGTTCATTTAGTGGATGAAAATTCTAATTATGTCCTTTTGTGGATGGAATATTCCCATAATTTCAACCATTTATTTTACATTTGGCAAGTAGTGCCGTCCTTGTTTACTTATTTGCCCAATTCTCTTTGTTCCTTCTTCTCTCCAAATGTTATGGGTCTCCACTCTTCAACTTTTCATTCTTTTTTATTTCTTTTAAAAAAAAATTTGGCCGCTTGACTAATTTTTAATCACCTAAAGTGATAAATATTGGAAGTTTTTTTAATTATAATATATACTTTAAAATCCCTTAATTTTTGGTTTCATGGGTACCCACCATTTTCAGCCGTCCAATATATTGAAGGGTTGGTGATAAGTCAATTTTTCTAGTTGATAGGAAGTTTAATAAGTTATACTTTAACTTAAAACTTGATTCTTGATTTAATTATGTAATGGTTAAAATTATTTTTGTTGGTTAGAAAGGAATCTATTGGTTGTAACTAATCCAGTATTCCATTTTAAGTTATGGATTAACGGCTAAAGTATAGCATGCTGTTAGAATTCTATTTAAAGAAAGTGATTTTTTTTCTTTTAAAATGTTTTTAAATAATTTGATATAACCAACTCTAGATTCTAGATCTACCATCCATTTACCTAATTAAGGAGATTAATTTTTTTTATATGGTGAAATAATTCTCCTAATGGAATCCCAAATAGCTCAAACACTAGCATTCGAAAAATATTTACCCTCAGCCGGTGTTTACTTAATCAATGATATACATGTGTTTTGTATATGAACTTTTATCACTTAATTATGATTATGACATATGTAATTTCACTTTCATTAATGTGTAACCTTTAAGTTAATTAATTGATGTAGTGTAAACACATGCTACCGCCAAGGGCGCAGCTAGGTAGGCGGGAGGGATTCGGTCGAATTTCCTTCGTCGAAAATTATATTGTACATATATAAGGTCAAACTTCTTCGTATGTTTACTTTTTATTTTTTATTTTTTGGACCCCCTTAGTAAAAATCTTGCTTCTGTCACTGGCTACTACTACTATATAATAACTTTAGGTTTCCTTGATTTATATATTAGATATTGATTTTCCTTAACTTCTTCGTGTGTTTACTTTTTATATTTATTTTTTAAATCCACTTAATAAAAATCCTGCTTCTGCCACTAACAACTACTACCTCTATAATAACTCTAGGATTCCTTGGTTTATATAGGCCAAGTTTGATATGCACTAAATGATGCTATTATAACTTGTTGATAAGTCAAAAGTGCATAAGACAACATTTAATTAAGGACAAATAAACCACCACAATCATACCCTCTTTCCAATTTTTAAAGTCAAAGGCTGGCCCTCTTTGAGAAATTCTTCCCCTCCTTCCACACTACAAAAACCATTGCCACCCACTCTTTCTCAAATGCAATAATCAAGAAACTTGTCTCTCCTTCTTTGCATCTTCCTCTTAATTTCTTCTATTCTTCTACTTACATACAATTCAAAATCTTTCTACAAAATGCTAGGTAAAAAGTTTGGTTCAATGAAGAAATTATCCAAGAAAGCTAAGCAACAACATGAGCAACTTGAAAACTTGCTTGTAAAAGATCAAGATGATCAAGATCAAGTGTCTACTCCTACAAGTGCTAAATCCTCAAAAAAACAAGGAACTTTTGTTGTGTATGTAGGGGAAGAAAGAGAACGATTCGCGGTGCCAACGAGCTATCTTTCTCATCCATTGTTCAAGATTTTGTTGGAGAAGACATATAATGAGTTTGGTTTTCAACAAACAAATGGACTTGTGGTGCCATGCAGTGTTGCTGCATTTCAAGAAGTGGTCAATGCTGTGGAATGCTGCAATGGGAAGTTTGATTTTGGGGACTTAGTAGAGGAGTTTCTATAAAGTAGTGCGATATTTATCATGTTTGACCTTGATCCAGAAGGATTATATTAGTAATTGGGACGGATACAAGGTATATTGTTACTTTTGTATCACTTTTCGAGTGTGAGGATACGATAACAACAACTAGAACGTTTCAGTTCCAAACACGTTGAGGTCAGCTATTTTTCTAGTGTGACGATAGCCTATGGAGAAATAGATTCAAGGATATATACCTTAAGGAGGTAATTACATTTTAAGTCTTAATTTTATTTTTTGGTATTAAAGAGTTAGTGTAAATTAAGACACCATCAAATATCCTAGGTAAGCTTCCTTTTGCTTTCCCCATGAGGTAGAATTGGAGAGGAGAAAGCATTAGAGAAGTAATCTTATCATTTTGTTTTTCTCTTTAAATTAGTGTCAACTAGTTAATGTAAATTTGTAGTGACAAGAATGGAATGAGAAATATCCTTTGTTATTTACTTTTTGCCCTTTCAATTTAAATTAATGCCAATTTAAGGATATTCATCTCTATCATTTTAATTTTTCCCTTCACCTTTTTTTCTTGTCAAGTCACAAGTTTTTACTAAAGTATGTAGTAGGCATAATTATCTAGCTAGTCAAATAGCTAGGTTAAAACATATTCAAAAGGGAAAATTGTTAGTTTGATTTATCATCAAGAGGTGCATGCATGTTATATATTTAATTTTGATTTGGTCAAATATTAAATACTAAACACTGTGTTAGACAAAATTAGCCGAAAACAAAGTAGTTGGCTGCATGTTAGTTGGAGGAAAAGTAAGTTTAGTGTTAGTTTTGCAGCATTTGAGTAGTTAGGTAGTGTATTATAAGGAACTGGACATGAATGACTCATGGAATTTTTTTTATTTTTTTGTTAAACTTTATGCTATATAAAATTTTTTTTAATAGATATAGTGAATATACTAATATCTCACCAAAAAAAGAATGTTCTACAGAATATAACTTCTATATCGATCTACCCATCCGCTAGAATCTAGGGAATGTTTCTATTGTTTCTTACTCGGTGTCTAATACTCTCGTTAAGTCGGCAATTAATCTGTATTTGTGCTGTCGTAAGGCTCATTAAAGGGAGAAATGCTTTCTATCGGGATTTCTTCCATTTACAAAACTTGAACCCGAACCTTTGATTAAAAGTGGAGGGATTCTATCCCTACCGCCACAAATCAGGGAAGTAAGCACACAAAGCAAATTAGTGATCCAAGAATAAAAAAGTGACCAAGCTAGCCAATTTTCTGTTAATGAGTCATTCTTTGGCCTATGGATTTCCTACTTGGAGTTGACAAACTCGGCATCTTGCATAAGCAGAAAAAGAACAAGAACTTGAAACTTATTGTCACAATGAAACTGTTCTTCAGGGAACTTAGTGCAATTCATTAAACATGAGTGGGAAACATAATGCTTTTATTCAATCATCAATAATATTCCTGTAATTTGCTACCAGTCAACAAGGATTCTTTTCATTTCACCAATGAATTCCTGCATTTGTTCCCTAGTATGCAAAGGGAAGGGATAAACACATGCACAATCCAACTGTCCATCCCTAATCGTATCGAATATGGCAATAGAAGGGCCTACCCCATGCACAGACGCACAGCCGATGAAATCTTCTAATCCAATTTCCTGATGCACTGTGCTGGAGTTATCGATCACGGGGTCTTCAAACACAGAGATTAGAGAAGACCTAAGTGAAGAGGCGGGCGTTAAGCCAGGATTATCAATGGCCTTGCACATAAGGAAATTCAGGTCTCCCATGTCAGAAAAATGCTTGTTGTTGTTCTTTGCATTGATAAAAGATGTGTAACTTCTCATTGCCAGCTCCCATAAATCTTCTCCTCCCTTGACGTCATGCATGTTGAGGATAGCAGAATGATAAAAACCTGCATGATTTAGGTCATCATTTTAATATACTCTGTGCAGTAAACATCTTTAGGGTACAAGAATAGAAATGACAAAGAAGTTCAAGAGTGGTGAGAGTTTTTACTAAATATAAGAGCAACAGAAGGTATTGGAGTACGGAGTACCTGCCCAAGCACTAAGCTAAAGTGTCTTTGTTAGGGAGTACTTTACCCCTCCCCCCCCCCCACATGTGGGACTTTCCAATGTGAATTCAGATTTAATCGGGCCCCAATGTGGGTGCCGGACACCGGATGTTTGTTAAAGGGCTAATAGGATGTTTCCAGCAGACTATGGATAGTTTGAGCTTTTCACAAGTAAATGGATGATGTGCAATTAATAAACTTGCAAGTCACATATAGCAACTTTGGTATTTAATTGGAAGTAATTAGCCATGGACCAATTGAGTCCCGGATTGATTGCAATGAATGTAGGTAATGAGATATAGATAGATGGACTCCCAATAGGCTAGTCTTTTAGGTCGGGCTCTTCTACTTAGTCTACAACAATTAGTAGCATAGTAGCTTAGCAACACATGAGGCTGTAAATTGAAGTGGCTGTCGAGGAGAGTGCTAGGGGTGATGGCTTGGACCTCGGGAGGGGTGCTAGCCGTAATCAATTGGTAGGATGCAAGGAGTAGTGACCTGGACTATGGAGGGGTGCTAGCTGTGACTAACTTGTAGGACGTCACAAGTGGTACCAGCCGTGACTTATAACTGGGGCCAGATGGGTGCAAAGAACAATAGTCTGTAGCCAGGAAGTGGTTACAGACATGTGGATGAGGTCGTTGGTCCTCAAGCGGGAGCGACAATAGTGAACTACTTGAGTCCCTCATTGGCCAATATTCAATTTTGACCTTTAAGAGTGAAATAAGGAGAACTCCTGGGACAGAGAGAGTAAGAAAATACTTGCAAAAATAATCACTTTATCATTGAAACTATGGACAAGAAAAGGTAAACAGTTTATGGAAGTTGAATGCATTAACAAACCTGGAAAATCAGGGCTAAGCACTGGATCAAGAATTGAGCGGCAGTTAATAAGTGTTACAACTGCATACTTCTCCCATTGATCCTCAGGTAAGTCTTTGGAGGAATGAGCTGCAATTAATCCAGCAGCAGCCAACACCCCACACAATTTTATACCTCTTGTTTTGCAGCCCTGCCAAAATTCAGACTTTGTTATCTGCTAATATTCCTTTTCGGACTAAATTGCAAACTATGTACATTTACAATCAGGGGGTTGTGACAGGTTACTTTCTTTTTTAAGGTAACGAACTCACATTTACCGTACACAATTCTATGTAACTAACTTCTAAACCTCACCATTAAAAGTATTTGTACCTTGTCAGTGTCCAAAGTTAAACCATTAATCAAGCTACAAACATGTTCTAAATTGAGCAATGGTTTAGACCCCATGGGCCAATTTCCTTTTTTTGACAACCAAGAAATCTCCGAGACAGCGGTGCACGTCACGGAACTTGGGGGATGATGGGTTGCCCCTTTACTCGTCACCACCTAAATACCACCTTTTTTTCTACGACAAGGTTCGAACTTGTGACATGTCCTAATCCACACATCACGTATCACGCTCTTACATATTGAATCATTTGAATTAAAACACTGAAACTATGACTAACGCTAGAATCCAAGGCCTTGTACTAAAGCCAGAAAACTTATATTTCACCACATGCTATTGTTGACATACTCTATGTTTCACATGTGACCTGTATATCTATTTTTCGACAAATAGTACATGCATATGTAAAGTTGTACATCACGTGAAGAGAATAGTACCCTGCATTCAACAAGGACCGCAAATTTTCAACCAACATAACAAGATAATGGGACCAAAGAAGTTTTTATTGGGTCTACCTTTGCCTAACTTTATAAAAAATGAAACCAAGAGATTACCTAACTATTTTTTCAATGTGTCTTTCCATGCACTTTGATCACCTAATTATAATTCATTTACTTTATATTTTTACCTCAATCTACCAAAATATGATTAGATGTAAACATTGAGTCAGAAGACCTTATTGTTACATTTTCAAACTAATAACACAATTTTCTTGTAAGAAAGAAATAGAAGTCACAACATATGTAGTTTAATGTAGGTAAATACTTACACCAGTATTTACATCAAACCAAATAATTTAATCTTAGCAGTTAAAAATTAAAACTAGCATACATATCACTTAACCATGATGTCTCGGTGAAATACACATATCTTGTATCACGACCTAACAGAGAGTGCTAACATCAAAGAAACCTAAAGTTCAGATCACATATAAATATGAAAAAATTACATCAAATGTGATTTGATGTAAATATTGAGTCCGAATTAACCTTTTTTTTTGTTTTTTTTTAATGAAATAGTAGTTTGAGGTAAAATACAAAGTTAATAAATAAGTGATAAAAGTGCATATAAATACACATATGAATCAATTAGTTTAGTATAAATACCGAATATGAATAAATTTCTCAAACTATTGTGTTATCTTCTTGATGAAATATTATTATCGGTCTACTTAATTCAGGAAACTAAAAGTTGTTGTCATGTGACCAGGAAGTCACGGGTTCGAGTAGTGGAAACAGCCTCTTGTAGAAATGCAAAGTAAGGTTGCGTACAATAAACCCTTATAATCCGGCCTTTCCCGAATACCGTATATAGCAGTAGCTTAGTGCATCGGGCTGCTCTCTTTTATTAAATTAAGGAAACTAAAAAGGAAAACATGGAAATTATAATAATGTGATATAAACTTACATCAAGAATGCGATCAGTATCTTCTTTATTCAACTGCAATTTCACAACTTGAGATCCTCTTGTTGATTCACTATCTATGAAATTCAAATTAGCAAATCTCAGTGCATTCAATCCATACCCAACCATATCTATCCCACGTGCCCAAAATGGTTTATTAGCTTTTCCAGCAGGAATATATTCCTCTATTCCCAAACCAACCTCCATCTTTTCCCCTAATTCCAATTCTGCCCTTCCTCCTTCATTTTCATTCATCCCTTTTCCCTTCTTACTACTCATCAGCTCCAGCAACTTCCTCAGCAACGCCAACGCCGCCGCCCTGTCACACGTTGACGTGTGAATCCGTAAAGTAACTGCCCATTTCTCATCGCTTAATCTATAAATGCTCACGAATAGAACATCAGAGTCGGAGTGATCAGACGACGTGGCGACATTTGCCCAGGAGTTATTGTTGATTTCGTGCTCGAGGATTAGGTGAAAATCGGAGATTGAGGTGTGATTAGGGTTTTTGAGCTGTTGAAGAATCTGAGCCGTTGATGAGAGATCGAACGGCTGGATTTGAAGGTGAGAAGTGGAGGGAATGATGTAAGAGTAGGAGTTAGTTGTGGGTTCATAGTGAAGTTTGGATTTGAGGATAGGATTGGAATTTTGGAGTTTGTGGAGGGCATTTTGGAGAACTGAAATGTCAGGTGATTTTGATAAGAGGAGAGCCAAGACTGTTATCCCTGTGCCACTGGGAACCGCCTTGCACCAGCTGTGCTCGGTGTTACCTGCCGGCCGGGTTTCAAACTCACACGGCGGAGCTGCGGTGGTGCTGCTTTCTTCCTCAGCCATGAAAAGATGGGAGTGTGGTGTGTGATAATTATAATTGAGTGATAGCTAAGAAGGTACATGGAAATGGACAAATATATTGAGTGAAAAGTACTATAAAGTGGACAAATAAAGCATCACTGCTCTTATTATCTTTTATATTAATTATTATTAATAAATCTAACTTGTTGTTTATTCCTTTCTCTTTAACGAAAGGTTTCAGGTTCGAGTTCTAAATATAAAGACGTCCTTGAAAAAGTGCGCTTTACCTTGGTGGTAAACTAGTGTGTACGCTAACCTTAAACTTACCTTGAGAAGGTATTGAGGTTGTTTCTGATAAACCTTTCAGCTCAAGAAACACGTAATCACAACAAATAGCATAAGGAAACACAACAAAGGAGAATTCATATAAAGAAAAATAGTAATCACCATCAGGAAAAAAAGAAGAAGAAGATAACCGAAGCAAAAGAAGCAGTCGATAGTATTAGATATCTGCAAAATGAAAATATCAGAATACACTAGTGTTACAGGTATTAAAAAGCAAGACAGATACAAAAAAGAATTACGCTTGACAACTGTAATCTAATATCATGATTCTCAATTTTCACACGCTTTTATCAAAGGATCATGTCCTCGTCAAGCTGAATATATGTCATGTCCTACCTAATCACCTCTCCTCAATACTTAAACAACAGATGAATTCGTGACTCGAACTAAAATATAAACAACAGATTATCACTTGCGGGAATTTGGGAGTCACATATTAAGTCATTCACAATTATGTCAATTTTTTTACGACATATCCTTCTATTTAAAAAGGCCAAATACTTCAGCAGCCCCTTAAAGTTATCATCACTTTTCACTTAAACATTCTATTTTACGCCCGTTTCATTTAAACGCTCCAACCATATCTCAAATGTGTCCTTTAAACACAATTTGATGATGTGGCATACTACATGTATTATACTATTTTCCGAGCGTGAGAAATCAATATTTCTATTTTTTCATTTTTTTACTTTCATTTTCCTCTTATTCTTTGTCCACATCACCCCCTTCCTCTCTATTTTTCCCTCCGCCAGTTCACCACCATCACCTTGTTGCCTTAAATTTTATTGCCGAAATTAATGGCGTCAGAAAAGTCAGAACTCCGGCCAGGTCCAAAGAGGCGACAAGCCACAGTAATATGTTATCAAGGTTTTAACGTAACCATGAAATCAGTAATAGACATAACACGAACGAATCTCTGATACCATAACGATGGAATACCAAAAATGGTAATAAATGTCGCCTATTTTAATCGTAGCCGCCGAAATATTAAATGCCCGGTCACTTCTTTCAGTTCTGCTCTTTTATCAGTTGAAACAATAACGAAGTAGAATAATAGAGATGAAGGAGGAAAGGAAATAAGCAATGGCCGATGGTTGCTAGAATCGCCAGATTCTTTTTTGTTTCTTTCCTTTTTTCTCAACTCAATTTTTTTCTTCTCCAGTTAGCTAAAAGAAGGGAATTTCAACCTAAAAAGGAAAGAAAAAAATTGACATAAATTTCTCCCTTCCCCAGGTCTAAAAATCCAAAAAAGGTACCTGTATTTTTTTCTTTTGGTAGATGAGGGGGGGGGGGGTGACTGAGGGGTGGCATAGGGTTCTTGTTAAAAAACTTTTTTTTTTTATAATTTGTCCAAGTTAAATCCACATGTCCCCTTTTTATTCATCACTTTGGCAAGTGAATTACACGCGTCTTATATGGTTGACTATTTATGAATTTTGTGTTTAAATGATACATTTGAGATATGGTTGGAGTGTTAAAATGAAACGGACATAAAATAGGGTGTTTAAGTAAAAATGATGACAACTTTAAGGGCCGCCAATATATTTGGTAATTTAAAAACCCAATACAACTTTATAAATGCAATATAAAAAAAATCTCCAGTTTTTCCCTTCATAATCAAGGAAGGAATGTGGATTTTCAAGAAGTAATCATAGTACTCTTTTGCCTTTCAATACATTCTCCTGTACACCAGGAATGTGGATTTTCAAGAAGTAATCCCTCCAATTTATTTTTCCCATATCAATCTCAAAGCTCTTTGTCTCTTCTTCTGACATATCTTCCATTAGTTTTTGCATGTTTCCATTGTGAAACCTTGCAGAAGGGAAAAACAACATAAGCAAAAAAAAAATAAAAAATGAAAGAACTTTATAAATAGTCAAATTAGATGGTGTGAAATCATGGTAGCAAAAGATGTTACTATAAGGGAATATGGTAGACGTAAAATTTCGTGGAAGGAAGTTATCACGAAGGACCTACAATCTCTTAAAATCGAAATAAATCTCACAATTAAGGCACAATGAAAGAAATCATTTATATTGATGATTTAGTTGGGATTAAATTTTAGTTATGTTAGTATATATACTCTTATCTTATGTTTTCTAGGAGTAGAATCAGAGAATTTTTAGTTAAATTTATGTTGTATAACATTAAATTGAGATTAGTTTAGATGGAGCGACATGATCAACAAGTGAAGCGACATGATTAACAAAGATTCATATAACGGATCTATACTTACTTGGGATTGGGCCTAATAATCATTATGTATAAATATTCACTCTCAATTCTCAAGCATATTTAATATGACATGGTATGCTAAATAAGTATTTTTTTTGAGTGAAAAAATAATAGTGGAATGACTTTATTGTCTAAAAAAGTAAAAAATTGGTAGGTTTATTTTCATAAGTTGGGTGATTATCCAAGGAATTAACTCTTCATTATGCATAATATATATCGCTAGCTAGTTTTAGTTATGGCTTCAGAAATCCTTAATTTTTTTTTTTTTTATCAAATTCCACATTTTTGCTACTAATACCATTACCGGTTAAATTTATGTCTTACTTTTATTTTGAGTTTACGTTTAAGAAAAATATCGTATTTTTATATTTAATAATTACTATTTAATTCCAACATTCACATTTTACCCTTAATGACACTTCCTAATAAAAATAATATAATATATTTAATATCATAAAATTCAAAAAAATCACGTATTTAAGAGAAGAAAAATATCATACCACCCTTTGTAGAATAAGTATGGTTCATAGAGCTTGCTGAACTGCTTGAGGTATTCCACCTTTCTTTTAAAATACCTTTCAGATTTTGAAATCTCTTCTTCAGATAAATCTTGCATACCATATTTTTGCCTGAAAAAATCTTCCCAAATAAAATTTGAAAAGTCTGAAATTTTGTCAAAGTATCTCATCTTTCTAATCTCCACTTCATTTCCTTTTGAGTTAATAAAAGGAAATGAACTGAAATATTCATAGGTATAGTCAAAAAGTTGAGAGAATGATAAAGGATTCATAGGCATTGATGTTAAATGATAGACATTTAATTCTGGACTTTGCATATATCCATGTTTGGCAATTGCAGCCATTGTAGCATTTACAACCATATCAACTGGTACCTAATTAATTAATCAAGTGAAAAAATAGTCAGATATTGTAATTTGATATACTAATAATACTAAAATTAATTTATGTGATGCAGTTCGTATTTCGAGAATCAAATGACTTTTTTATTGTAATTTTTTATTATATAATTTTTAAATATTTTGAACTATTAATTAGAGTGACTTATAGAATTTTTTTATGTCGTTTTCAAATATGTATTTTTTAAAAAAAAAAACTTAAAGATCCTATGTTTTAATTTGAAGTCAAAATAAAAAAATTCGACTCTCGAAATCCGAACTGCATCACTTAAATTGGGACAAACAAAGTAGCTTTTATTGGATATATGTACATATACTTACAACATCAACAAGACAATCTGGATCAGCAAGAACGCCGGGAAGTTGGCCTTTCCCGTAGAAAAAAATTAAAGGCTCGATCACCCTAATTTGTGAGAGAGAGGGGGAGAAGAATTAATATAACTAGGAATATAGAAAAACTTTTTTGGGGAGTTCGGTATCTGTATTAGGGCTCGACTAAATCCGAATTTGGGAGAAGTGTACAGTTAGCCACTAATTAGATTAGCCACTAATTAGAGAAGTCTTTACTTTTTTAGCTACTGTATAAAATGTATTTACTCTTTAGCCAGTGCTTAATAAATTTTACCAGTCCGGACGAAAATACTCATGTGCTATACATAGGTGCTGTGTAAATATTAAGGATATGGTGTCCTTAACTTCATGAATGTTGTGTAAATGTTAAGGATAAAATGTCCTATATTTGCACCTTCCATTGTTAAACTTTAGGACATCATGTCCTTAACTTCATATGTATAGTGTAAATATTAAGGACATGACGTCCTTAACTTCATGTGTGTAGTGTAAATGTTAAGGATATGATGTCCTTAATTTGTATTTGCACTTTTTGTTAACCTCATGTTCTTAACTTCATTTGTGCAGTGTAAATGTTAAGGATATAGTGAGCTTAACTTTATGAGTGTTGTGTAAATATTAAGGATATGATGTCCTTAACTTCATGAATGTTGTGTAAATATTAAGGACAAAGTGTCCTTTATTTGCACCTTCCGTTGTTAAACTTTAAGACATCATGTTCTTAACTTCATATGTGTTGTGTAGAGGTTAAGGATATGGCGTCTTTAACTTCATGTGTGCAGTATAAATGTTAAGGACACCATCTCCTTAATATTTACACATCACTCGTGAACAAAGGATAAAAACATCTTTTCGTATTAATTTTAATAAAGTTGTGGCTATTTTTGCTCAATATTAAAAATACTGGATAAAAACTAAATACCTTATTAAAAAGTGGCTATCCCACGCCATTTCTACTCCGAATTCACGTCAAAAAGTCTCATATTAAGAGTAAAGCGCTTTTAACAAATACCCAAAGCTCAAACCCTAAATCTTTATTAATGATAATAGAAAAATAAGTTGAAAAAAGAATATTGCACCTGAATCCTTGTATCCAACCAGGAAAGGGCTCTTTATAGCAACTCGATATTACAGAAGGACGAAGAATGAGTATTGGTATTTCCTCCCTCATGCTATCAATCATCATTTCACCAATGGCCTTTGTGAATGAATATGTATCTTGCCATCCATGTACCTTTGCCCTTTTTAATTTACAAAACATCAATAGGTAATTGATTACATATAGTTCTCTAGAAGAAGATCGCTTTGGAGCAACGATAAAATTGTCTTCGTATAACCTATAGGTCACGGATTCTCCAGAAAGGGAGCCTCGGAATCAGCCATCGTTAGGACAAGCTGATTTGAACTAGTGACCTCATAAAGGTTTTGGACCCCTTGACCACTAAGCTATAAATTTGCGCTATATATATCAAGGGGATTCAAAACATTATATATCTCTCTCTCTCTCTCTCTCTATATATATATATATATAGAGAGAGAGAGAGAGAGAGAAAGAGATAAAAATAGATTTTGCCTAACATACGCAGTATAATTTTTCGGGGAAGGGGGTTCGGGTGAACACTCTTCTGCTACCCAAATCCGCCCCTGACTGTACACCCTTGGAATGCGGTCTTTCCCCAGACCCTCATGAACACGGGATGTTTTGTGCACCAGATTATCCTTTTTTTTTTGTTTGTTTACATATGATTCTACTTAGAACAACAGTAAAGTTACCTTCGTATAAGCTAGTATCAGATGATGAATAAACGTACCTCTCAACTCCTAAAAACTTCATTATTTGCTCCAAGCCATTATTGTTTTTAATAGCGTTCTTAAACAGTGAGACTAAGTCCAACTCATTGGCAGCATGCAGGGATGGAAAATTAGTATAGGGAGAAATTGAAGTGATTTTTTCCTTTGTTATGCTTTCTCCCATGGTAAATGGCTTCTCATGGATCATGCCTTCTCTTTCTCCATTGGCATATGCTATAAATAAATAAAAATAACTCATAATGAATTATTGTAATTAAAGCATATTATTATTGAAGAATATCCAAATGCATACCGGTGGAATAATGCATAAGAAGTTTAAGATTCTTGCATTTCTTGGCAAACATCATGATTTGACATGGACCATTCACATTAGCTTCAAGAGCTAAGTCATACCTAGACATATCAAATGGGCAGTAAGTTAGCACAAAATTGAGTTAAATAGTCCCCGTCCAAAAAATAGCTGGAAGGAAAGTCTTGGAGCAACGGTAAAGGTATCTTCATGTGACCTATGAATCACAGGTTCGATCCGGGAAATCGATTAGTGATACTTGTACCGGGGTACATTGCCTATATCATACCCTTTGGGCAGCAGCCCTTCCTGGACTCTGCGTGAAGGATGTATACTTCGTACATCGAGCTGTCATAACTCTATATATATATATATATATATATATACTGGCTAGGGGCTATAAATATTTTTGGTCGAGCAGTCAAATGTGCTAAACGTCCTTAACAGTACAAATGGGAGTAATTTGTTAAATTATATAAGAATTTTTGTAAAAGCTTAATATAAAAAATAAAATAAAAAGAACCTCTCATCAAATGTGGTGTTTGCTGCAGAGTCAATGATCAAATCAATTTCTTCTGCAATTTGGTGAGCAGTAACAATATCCATTCCAAGGTTTGTTTCATGAACATTTCCAGCAATAGGAATCAATTTGCCTTGTATGAATGACTTGTACGATTCACCATGCATTTCTTCTAGGCATTTGAACAATTTTGACTCTATAATCTGATGAAAAAATATAATTAGTTCGGACCGTAAATTTAAAATAGTAAAACAAAAGTAGATGAATTAACCTAAATAATCGCTCACCCCACCACTTTAACTAAATATAGTCGGTGAATATATATATATATATATATATATATAAAAAATTTGTGTATGCCGAATACGAAAAGTAAACAGTGAATTTGACTAGCTATTTGTGTAAAAATCCCTTGAAATATGAAGAAAGAAAACATTAATAAACATACTTCACTTATTAATCTGTCAAATGCAGCTTCCTTATCCTTTGCTCTGATGAGGAGGTAGATCTTGTTTACTTTTGGTGTTGCTCTTAGCAACTTTTCTATCAGAGCTGCAAAATATTTTTTTTATTTGAAATTTATTAGTAGCTGAAACAAATAAGCACATTAGTAGACATGCATGCAATTTCTTTATTTTTCTAAGAAAGGAATGCATGTACTAGGTCAAATAAGTGATATTAGTGATGCTAATTTTTCATAAGATCTTCAAACCTTCTTACTCATCGTATTAAAAAAACTTTAGAAACTCAACATCATAATTGAATAATATGAATTATCAATTTAAAGGATTTACTTGTATATGATTTTTAAAAGAAAATAAATGTGAGTAGACCTTATCAAAGGCTAATTAAATTACTTAGTAAAAGAAATTAGCGACGGACAAATTTAGGCACTAAATAGCAAATATCTGTTTCTACCCCTATTTGATGGCTCCGTAGCTATCTCCTGCTTTTTTCTTTTGGTCGTGAATATTGACAAAAAAATGGACCTCAAAAGTTAACTCAAGAGGTGAAGATTGCTCAATATCATATAAGGATATACAAGTAGCCTTCTCACCCCTCCCTCTCCCCCTCCCCCCCCCCTCCCGACGCGCCTAGGACTTGACATCTAGAGACATCGAGTAAAGTAGTAAATGGATGGATCTGGCTATGATAACATGACAAAGGAATGGACTTTGGGTCTAACTCACCCCAAAAGCTAGCTCTAGCCTTCTACCCAACCGATGTGGGACTCTAACCTCCCCCGCCCGCCCAGGACTCGAAAGCATGGACACAATATATCTAGAACAGTGACAATATAAGATAGGAACCAAACATCGGGTAAAATAATAAATCGACGGTTCTGATTCTGATAACACGAATAATTGAATTTTGAGCTTAATTCGATCCCGAAAGCTAGCTTAAGAGATGATGATTGCCTAAGACCATACAAGAAAATACCTTTTGCGAGAAACCCTGTGGCACCCGTGACAAGAAGGTTTTTTCCTTCGAAAAACTCAACAATTCCTATACCATTACTTGCTTTATTAGGAGAAGAAGAAAGTGAAGACTTGCCATAGTGACAATTTAGGTAACAAGTTTTGTTTGCTGACTTTTTATCACTCTCAAATGATGAAAATTTATATTCAAAACTAGCAAAATGAGGATTTTTTGAGAACAACTTAGTTTGTTTCCTTGTGTTAAGAGAAAAAAGATTTTTAGAGAAAAGCATTGACATTTTGAATAAGTGGTTGTGGTGTTAAAGGAGCAAAAATATTGTCCACTTATACAAAGATTTTGAAGAAGGTAGTGCTCGAGATTTGCACAACAGAAGCCAGCAAGCAGCTGATACACTATTATATCTGAGATTCCATCTGTATTTTTAATTACTTTTTGAGATAATGTTTGATTATCTTTTTTCCTACATTAATAGTACTATTAAGTTTTTTTCTCCTAATCCACGTATAAAAGATTAAAATTTAAAATACAATATTTTTTATGATCGGTAATGGTGGCAATAGTAGTGGAGGGGAAGAAAATTTTAGCAGTGAAAAAAAAATAGAAGGGAGGGGTAAAATGGGTTAGAAGCGCTGAAGTGGCAAGCTATGTAGCATCCACCTCATCAAATATCAATGTCACGTAAGATTGGATTGTTCACTTTGGATAAACTTAATGGAAATGAGGTATATTTGAACCAATAGTATTACAGCAGTAATATATTTGAACTTAAAGTATAACGAGAATATATTTTAACCTTTTATCATAACACCGGGATATATTTGGCCCTTTGCCGTTTTTTAATTGAGAAAGATGGGTTGGTGAATAGATCAGAGGAGAAGGCGAAGTGAGATATTTGAAGCCTGAGCCACTTGAGTGTAGAATGAGATTGTAAATATGATCTGCCATTAGAGGCGAATTCATGATTTAAATTTTATTGTTTCAATCTTTAATTTTTTTAATATATATATATTGCATTTGAATTATTATATTTTTAAAGTTAGGATTTCATATTTATTATTTATTATAATTTTGCTAGATTTATATATACACATTTATACTTCGTGTCAATTTATTGGGTTGCCGGTACAAGAGTATCTTTTTCTGGCCAATATTTATTTGCCAGTAATCTTTCTCCATAAATAAATTAGCGGCTATTAATCTATTGCCACAAAATTATTACCGCTAAATACTTATTTTGTTGTAGCGTGAACAAAGTATTTCAATGCTAGATCTGCCCCTGCATGTAGGAGTGTTCATGGTTCGGTTTGGATCGGTTTTTCTCTAAAAAGAAACCAAACCAAGTAAGTCGGTTTTTCAAATATTAGAACCAAACCAAACTAATTAAGTCGATTTTTTCTTGATTCGGTTTATGTCGTTTTTTCGTTTTTTTGCGGTTATTTGTCGATTTTTTCTTAAATATAAGACATATACTACCAAACACATATTTTGACAACCACATTTTCAACGTAACTGATGATAGGCTATAATTACGTATATTAGTCGATTATTACACTCTAATTTACTGCACTTTAGTTGAGTTTGCGCTTTAATCGCTAGTGTTTTGCACTAATTGTGTGTTTTATGCCTTGTAGGTGTGATTCCGAGCTATATAGATGTTATAAAATGAATTTAAGTAGTTTGGAGCTTTGAAGTCTGAGTAAGAGCTCAAGGAATTAAGCCGGGATCGTGTTCGGGGATCAACGGATGATAAAACAACAAAACAAAAACTCGAAGAGGCATATTACGTACTGTCTAGTAAAATAGACATAACTTTTTACTCTAAACTCTATTTTGGCTCCACAATATATGGTTGGAAATATAACTCAAAGAGCTACAACTTTCATGTTTTATGTTTTTCCAAATTTCAAACGAAACAGGGTCAAAAACTGCGACCGCGGCAGAACCGCGGCAGAACCGCGGCAGAGGGCAGTCGCGGACAACTGAAGAATCTGAGAGGGTGTTTGGCCGCGGTTCCGGCGCGACCGCGGTGGAACCGCGGCAGGATGCGTAAATTTCAGGGACCAAGGTGCAAAACACGGGATTTTAAGCCCTAAACCCTATATTAAACCAAGGAAGCCGGCCAAGAAAAGAATTGGACATATTTTTGACATAGATTTGACCTAAGGAAGCAGAGACACAATAGGAGCAAGGCTTGAGAATTCTTCTACAAGTTTTTTCTTTCCTCTTCCTATTTTTCATTGTTGGTTATGACTTTTAGTATTGTAGTTTTACATACTATTATGAATAGCTAATTTGTTATCTAGAGTTTTGATAGAACCTTTTGTAGGATAAATTCTTGTTATGTTTTTATATAATTGAGTCGTAGTATAATCTCTATTTGTTCAACTACGTTCTTATTGAGTTAATTGAAGGGCTCTCAATTAGCTGTGCCTATTTAGTATGCATAACTCGGGAGAGAGTGCATATTTAGGTAATTGTTGAACAACACCACTCCCATAGTATATGAGGGATCAATAACCGAGGGTTTAAAGGCGGGATTAGGGATAATGAAGTCTTGGGTGCGATCTGATGTGAGTTGTATCAAAAGCCAGCTAGCTAGCTCGGGAGAGTGCGTCTAGTAAATTGTCGTGATTACTCGGGAGAGATTTACGGTAATAAGAGTGCTCATGATCGGTAGAGAATACTTAGGCAAAATTATAGAAGACATAGCGGGAAGGATTCCGACAATTGGGGAAATCATAACTCTAGACCTCCTTAATCTTGTCTCTAACTCTTAGTATCTTTAGTTGTTAATTTATTATTTTAATTTGTTAATCAATTAGTTAAACACAAGAATCTAAATATCTATAAGTTAGGAATTGTTCAAGCTTGTCTTCTTGGTGATAGTGAACAACTGTAGCTAAGCCTTAGTTCTCTGTGGGATTCGACTCTGAACTTGTAAACCGGATTATATTTGCAACGACCGCATTGTCCTTTTTATAAGGAATAGTTGGGCGTGATCAGTAATACTATCAAATCAATTGCCCTTTGAGAAATTTATTATTTACCAAGATATATTGATGATAATTGAATCAAATAGTGATGAATAATTTAAGGACTCAATTAAAAATATACTATTTTTAACATGAAATAGATTCTTACACTTAACAAAAGAAAACTACCAGTCAAACTAGAATGTAAAGGTAAAGACTTGTACTAAAAGTGCAAACGATTAACATTTACTATAAAATTTTTGAAACTTTGTATAAAAGTATACATATATATAGGTGTAATAATAAATTTAAAATAGCTACTCCTATATTCAGTTTGGTTCATTTTTTTATATTAAAACCAAAACCAAACCAAATTTGATCGATTTTTAAATTTCAAAACCAAAATTAAACCAAACCATTAAGTATCGGTTTTTTTTGGTTGGTTTAGTTTGGTTTTCGGTTTGGTTCAGATTTTTGGATTTTTATGAACACCCCTACCTGCATGCAATAGTAAAATTATTTTCGTATGACTTATAAGTTACAGACCGAACTGTGGAAATAGTCATTAATATTTGTGTTAGAGTAGGCTGTCTATACGTTTTACCCTTGGGATACGACCCTTCCTCGAATCCTGTGTGAACAGGGAATATTCTGTGCACTGAAACTGTCCTTTTTCATGATATCTTGGAATGTCTAGCTGCTATAATTCTCTTATGTGTGAAATACTAACTTTTAAAAAAAAAAAAAAACATTAACGGGCAAAATATAATTTCATATCATAGTCAACTGTACCAATAAAAAGAAAAGATTCTCTTACTATATACCATTTTAAAAAATAATTTACTTAATCTGGCAAAATCATTATCATTCCATGTGCAGGTAAGCTGTGTATGTATCAAAATAGATGATGGAAAATAATAATATAAAAACTATCACGAAAAATATTTAAAAAATGAGCATGTTTTTACATTATTGAGATTGCTAAATATATTGTCCATTTAGATCGAATCAGTAGATATGTTAAAATCAGATCAGAATTTTTTTATGAATTATAAAGTTTCTCTACATATGGAAATAGTTTATATTGATAGTTAATTAAATTTTGCAGAGTTCTATTTAATTTGCATTTAAATAATGCGCCAACTCAGGTACACCGTACACATACATCATTTATGACTTATCAAATTCGTATACCGTCGAACCTCTTTATAACAGTCTCGTTTGTTTAGAAATTTTTTGGCTACTACAGTGAAGTGTTATTATAGAGGACATATATTATAATATAACATAATATTCGATTCCAAGAAAAAGCTCGAATTTATAGTGAATGGCTATTATATAAGGATATTATTATAGAGAGGTTTGACTGTATTTAATATAGGTGAAAGATATTCTTTATTATTTTTTCATTTCTCTTAAGGGTGAAATGTATTCAAAGTTGGCAAAACGAAAATTTCCATAAAATAACTTAGAGGGTGTTTGACTAAGATTATAAGCGGGTCAAACTGGCTTATAAGTACTTTTTGGCTTATCTACGCGTTTGGTAAAATTAAAAGTGCTTATAAGTTAAGTGCTTATAAGCCAAAAATAAGTCAAAAGCAATAAATTGGTCTCCCCCAACTTATCAAATTTCAGTTTATAAGCACTTTAGGTTTGACCAAAAAATTTACTATTCTATCCCTAAAATAATTCTTTTTAAACAAAACTCTTCGTATACCCAATTCTTCAGTTGCTTATTATTAATTTCAGCACTTTTATCCAAACACGTAACTGCTTATTTTTTAAATCAGTTTCAGCACTTAAAAGTGATTTTCAGCACCTAATGCTTATCAGCCACTTAAATCAGCGAAGCCAAACGGGCTCTATTGGTTCCCTTGTATTAAGAGAAAATATTATTTACGAGAAAATTGACATTTGAGTTAAATGGTTGTGGTTAGAGGTGTACAAGGGAAACCGACAAATCACACCAATCCGATAATCCGAGTCAAACCGAGAAAAAATCTGATTATGGTTTGGTGTTGGAAAAAAAAAATCCGACCATAATTGGTTTGGTTTGGTTTTAACTAAAGAAAATCAAACCGAAACCAAACCAACCCGATATTACATATATAGAAATTTTAGATATATTTAATACTTATATAAATATACTTATTGTGATGTATTTATAAATATTTCTTAAAATGTTCATAATTTTATCTTTTAAGGTATTATTTCAAGATTGTACTTAGAACTTTTGAATGTTACAATAAGTTTATAGCCATTAACATTAGTAAATTAAGTAAACTAACAAAAGCCTAAACCAAAATCAAATCAATATTAATGTTAACAAAAGACACTCAATTCAATACTACGAACGTGAATGTATTGAATATCTATTTTTTTTATTTTGCAATAATTTAGATAAAAATGCATAACCTTTTTTTATTTTTTCTTTAGCGTTTAGTCATGTAATTAATACTCCTTTATTAATCTACTTATTTTATCATGACTTAGTACTGTTAGATTATGTTTATTTTTATTATGGCTTTTTAATTAGCAATATTTATATTACATAATTTTATTATCTTTATTGTTGAATATTTTAGGATAATGTCATGACACATCTCATATTTTATATTATTTTTTTGGAAAATATTTTATATAGTTGTATCTTACTAGGATTAAAGAAATATTTTGAGCACAATTTTATATGTTTTGTTCTACAAAGATTTTACTGGGAAAAAAACCCCGAAAAAACCCGAATAACCCAAAAATCCGAGAAAAACCGAGAGTGAAAAACCCGAGTTTTATTGGTTTGGTTTGGTCTTTAGATTTAATAACCCGACACGATTGGTTTGGTTTGGTAATTGTAAAATTCGAACCAACCCGACCTATGTACACCCCTAGCTGTTGCGTTGGAGTTATTAAAATGTTGTCCATTCGTAGAAGGATTCTGAAGAAGGTAATGTTGGTCACTCGTAAATATAATATTGTTATCCCTATTTTTCTAAAAATAGTTAAACCTCTTATATAATAGAACAAATGAAAGTAAATTTAATGTAATTTTGAACCTAAAGAATAAATAACTAAATAAACAAGCTAAAATGACAATGAGGAAAACTCTGTTTATAGTTTTAGTTTATCTCATAATATTATATTCTAATATATTTAGTTATAGATATAGGGAGTATATGTGTAGGATTTCATAGTATGAGGAGTATAAGTATTTAATTTTAAAATACAAGGGGCGTATCCAGGAGCGAATCTAGAGCAAAGGATACGGGTATTTCTACTTTGACGTTGAAATGTACACAAATTAGAACTATAAATTTTAGCTTATTTCTTAATAATAACATGTTAATACATTTGGCAATAGACCAGGTATAACTCATCCCAACAATAGATAAATTTTATCCCAACAAGACTAACATTGTTCTTGAGCTTAGGATCTATCAAAACAGTCTCTCTTCCTTCATAAGTTAGGAGTAAGGTCCGCCTCTCTTCTCCCCAGACCCACATGTGGGATTTTGTTGGGTTTGTTATTGTTGTTGTTTTGATACGCACATAATGGATCATGGCTTGGTTTGTTTAGTTAATAATTTTTCAAGGCCTGCTGCAGGTTGTACCTATATTTTTCCAGAAGAAAGGTAAAAAATTAAAAAAAGAAATCGTTAACCTAGCGCTGGGTGTCATTGCAGAAAGAGCTTATGAGATAAATTCATTTCCCTTTTACATAGAAATATTCATATTTGATTCTAATGTTGGTATGTTTCAAATATTCTCATGCACATAAGGAGGGGATTGTTGTTTTAGATGACTTGATATGACAAAGATGTTGATTGGATGGACTGACATGGTTTATATAGTCTATTCTGAGAAACGTTTTAGCTTTTATATATTAAGGTGATATTTCAAGATTAACCAAATTTAGCAATTGGAGTTTGAGTTGTAATTGCATTCCTTTTCATTTCCAATAATAAACATCTCTGCAATACAGAATGAATTTATAAAGGATAACATGGATATAACATCACTGAATGTTTCCTAACTGCCAATCAAACGAAAACAGAAAAATGACAAAGATTTGATGTTGTTATATTCATACATGGTTCTACAAACCTTATTTGCCACAATTTCTATCATCTTCAGAATTACTCCAACGCACCCCTTACATTGGGGCCAATAATGGCTCAACTATTTAGTCTAAAAGGGCAGCCCGGTGCACTAAGCTCCTGCTATGCGCATGGTCCGGAGAAGGGCCGAACCACAAGGATCTATCGTACACAGCCTTACCCTGCATTTCTGCAAGAGGCTGGTTTCACGGCTCGACCCCGTGACCTCCTGGTCACATGGCAACAACTTTACCGATTGCGCCAAGGCTCCCCTTCCGGCTCAATTATTTAGTCTAAAGTCTAGTCTAAAGTCTAAAATGCAACAGAGCAGAAGTGTCATCCAGTCCTTTGTTACTGTAATAAGTAGTGTATTCCTTAATTGTGGTTTCCTTGTACTTTAGAGGATTATGTTCTGATATCAACTCCTGGATAGGTCCATATAACCTTTCTGTTGGAAGAAAATTTGTCGTGAAAAAGCATGCCACTGATACCCTTGGACCAACCTTATTTGCCAATACTCTATGTTCTAACACTTTTGAACTTGTCATTTGATATAAGCTGAAAATGACAGAGCCAAAAATCATGGATCAACCATGCGTTTCTATTTTTGTTTATAATCATACAAAACTTATGTTATGCTGATAACGTGAGGGATTAAAGAAATGTAACACTTGCCTGAAGAAGATCACCAATATTGACAACGAGAGCTCCTGGAGTAGGGGGAACAGTTACCCAATGGTTTTGATGTAGAACTTGGAGGCCGCCAATATTGTCTTGGAGAAGCACAGTGAGGAAGCTGCTATCAGCATGCTTACCGGTGCCTAGGGTAGGGGTGTCAATGGTTCGGTTCGGTCGGTTATTTTATAAAATTTGTACCATACCAATTTTTCGGTTATTCTATTATGTATAACCAAAATTAACTTTTCAAAACCGTCTCAATCATGTCGGTTTCTCTTCGGTATTGGTACGGTTCGATTAATTTTCGGTATTTTTTTAATATCATGTAAAATTCACCAGTAGAAGTAGAATTGCAATAACGTACGTTCTTTTATAGGACTTAGCAAAACTCTCTAGACATTTTTACTATTTAAAGGGTGATGAATTAAAAAAAAAAGAAATATGGCTAGAGTATAGATCCATCAACTATTCTACAACAGCGTAAAAGAAATCAAACAAAAGCAAAGAAAATAGTAATCACACGAGTTGAAAGATATACCAAGCTGAGACTCAAGAATAAAGTCTATAGAAGATTAAATATTCAAAAAGATAAATCTAAATTATATGAAAGGAAACATATTCAATACATTGTAGTTTGCTACTCATAATTGCTAGAATACTTTGTGTCTTGCTAATAAAGATACTTGAAATAACTTAGTTTAAGTAGAAGTAGCATAATAGGTTTTAGGAATTAGTATTTTGAGTTTAATTACTTGTTGGCTTGTAATAGTTTTCATAATTTCAAGGCTCAAAGAAAATTTAATGCATTATTATTTTTAAACTTACGAAATAAATATATTTTCTACATGTAAAATTTATTCGGTACGGTTCGTTTTTTTTTCGGTTAATTTTTATAAATAAAAAACCTACCCTAATTATCGGTGCGGTTATATATTTATATAAAAACCTACGATTTCTTAAAAAGAAACCTAAAAATCGATTCGGTGCAGTACGGCTCGGTCGGTTTAATCGGTTTTCGAATATACATTGACACCCCTAGCCTAGGGTAAGTTCTGGTTGCGGGCATGCTGGATAATAATGGCCTATAGCAAAAAGCCCCTCGGTACAACCCATATCCTTGAAGATTTTCCCTAACACTTTATTAAATCACTGAGCCAAAACAGCATTTACAAAACTCTTTGTAAACCTAAGGATTACCTCTAATCCCATATCCTTGAGTGATTTGGTTTGAGATCAAGAGCCTCTAACAGCAGTTCAAATAGAGTGTTTGCTAGTTTCATCACTTGGTTTGTGTACTCGAAGAGAATATCCCTATCGCAGGTACACAATAAGCAAATTATGACATATCACATTAAAAATTTGAGAATTAATATGAGTCAAATGGGCGAGTTTAGCCTGACTTTGGGCAGGTCAGAGTCAATAAATGATCCGCACAAAAGTTATTTGGGCTGAGATGAGCTAAAATTTGGATCATAGCTCAACCCACCCAACTCTTACCAAGCTTTAATTAATATAAGTTGTTTACTTATTAATTATATAATTACTAAATAAGACTTTTTTTCTTTTGTTATGTTCATATATAATATATCCAAAAAGAAATCTAAGATATTTTAGCAAAGTTACTCATGGATCAATTTGGGCTAAAAATAAGCCCAAATAAGTTGTGATGGGTTGGGTCAAGATGGCTGAGTTCAATAAATGAATAGATCAATAACCAGCCCAACCTTGAGCAGGCTGAGCGGGTAATTTGGGCTTGGGCCAAATTTGACAACCCTAATTAAGATATTCCTACAACTTATATGTAGACTCTCGATCTTTTCAACTATCAATGTGAGACTTTGTTCGTGCATCCAACAATATTAAATTTGAGAATATCTTATTTCTATATTGATCAAAAAATACCTGCAGACGGGGGAATTCTTCATCCTGTGGTGGTTAAACAAAAAGTTTGGGTTCTTTGGTGATCAGTAGCAGAGACAGGATCTCCACGAAAGGGGTTCAAAAATTTTTTTTTGTAGCTAGTAGAATTGAACCCATGACCTTATGTAGATTTTGAACTCCCTTGACCACTAAACTACACTTTTGGATTATGTTAAGGGTGTTCAAAACTTAATATATAGAGATAAAAAATAGATTTTGCCTTATATGTACAGTATAATTTTTCGGCGAAGGGTGTTCGGGTGAACACGCTTGCGCCCCTAAATCCGCCCCTGTTGGTGATACCTGCATCTACTAGTCCCTTAACGCCGACGTTGGTCTCATCGAAGGCTTGTAATTCAGCTTTTCTGTCATACTTATCTGTGTACATCATCTCCATTTTTCTTATTCCTTTGGAACTATCTGTACTTGTTAGCTTTTGTCTAAATGTGAGATTTCAAAGTTAAATTTCCTTCTAAAGGTATTGAATAACTTGTAGTAAAAGTTAACATTTATGACAAGTAATTAACAGATATTGTGGCTAAGAATAGAAATGTTTGTTAGAGTCAAGATATTTAAGCTTCAAAACTACGTGTCAGTGTCATGATCATGATCTCATTATCATCTTCAGCATCATCAGATGACAAATGTAACCACTTCAAAGTTGTGGTCCACAAAGCAATGAAGGAAGAGGAAACATATCATCAGTATTAGCACTACCAACAACAACAAAAAAGTAAAAACTAAGTGAGTTCCCGCAAGTGGGTTTTGGGAAGGATAGTGTGTACGCAGACCTTACCCCAATCCTAGAGGGAAAAGAGACCGTTTTCGATAGAACCTCGGCTAAAAACAAGATAAAAAAGAATTAGTGACAATTGTAGAAAACGCTTCTCAACTCATATTCTCGTGTGCAAATACATTAATATATACATGAGTTTCTTAGAGAAGCCGGAGCTGCTGGTTGTAGTGTAGCAGTTGAAGTGTCTCCAAGATCAGGAGAGTGCATTGTACCAGATAGAGGATTTTCTTCAACCAGAGTGGGTGACATCAAGTCTACACCATGAGATACTCTAACTTGTAAAGGCTGATCAATAGCAATTGTATGTCCATGAGTAGGATCAACAGATGATGAGGATGGGTGCTTAGACAAAGATTCTGCAGGTGGAGAGGGTGAAGGCGGATTCGATATATGCGATGGGGATGAAAGTTGTGGCAGAGATGGTTGAAGACTTGAAGGGTCAGCAAGAGGCTGGAATGGCAACTTTACATTTAGAGGTTCAGATTTAGCATTGGGTATAGATGGAGGCACCACGACATCCTGTGAAACAAATGGAAAAATATTTTCATCAAAGATTACATGACGAGAAACGTAAAATTTTAAAGAAACTGGGTCAAAGCATTTGTACCCTTTGTGCAACTTACTATAGCCCAAAAATACACATGGTTTGGATCGAGGAAACAATTTATCCTTCGTATAAGGACGAAGCCATGGGAAACAAAGGCAACCAAAAATACGCAACAGAGAGTAATCTGGATCGGTTTTAAACAACATATGAAATGGACTTTTATTTCTTAAGCGTGGGGTTGGTAGACGATTAATAGTATACACAGCAGTATCAAATGCGTTTATCCAAAATTTGTGTGGGACATTAGCATGATGTAGCAAAGCTCGGCCAGTTTCAACAATATGCTTATGCTTTCTTTCGGCACAACCATTTTGTTCGGGGGTATACGGACATGAGGAACGTTGCACAATTCCATTATCTCTCAAATAATTTGTTAAGGCTTGATATTCCCCTCCCCAATCAGCTTGAAAACTTTTAATAGGACGACCAAAATATTTTTCAACAATTGTGCGAAATTGCATAAAAATTGAAAGGACCTCAGATTTAAAGCGAAGAAAATAAATCCATGTATATTTTCTAAAGTGATCAAAGAAAATCACATAATATCGATAGTCGTCACTAGAAAAAACTGGAGCAGGACCCCAAACATCTGAACAAACTAAATCTAAAGGCCCGGAGGCTTGAAAACTAGACTCACAAAAAGAAACTGTATGACTCTTACTAACATCACATGTAGAACATAAACGAGAAGATTTAAATGAAGGGACGATGACGCTAGACGATAATGTTTGACGAACTGTAGGATAGGATGTATGAGCCAAACGAGCATGCCAAACCCCAAGAGACGCAGCATAAGAAGCAGGTGCAGATGACTTCCACACAGGAAGAGAATATAATCCAGCTTTATCAGGACCTGTGTGCAGTATTGCCCTCGTCACCAAGTCCTTAATCAAAAAATGGTTAGGAAAGAATTCAATTGAAACTTGGTTAGATTTATTAAAAGAACTGATAGATAATAAATTTTGAGTAGCAGTTGGAACATGTAGGATATCATCAAGATTGAACTTTTTGTCAGAAATAATAACGGAGCTTTTACCAACGTGAGAAATAGGAAGTTTGGAACCATTACCTAATGTGACTTCTTCACGACCTTGGTATTCAGAATGAATACCCAAGTTATCAAGGTCAGCTGTGAGATGGTGTGTGGTGCCACTATCCATTAACCAGTCTTGGGCAGAAGGGGTTCTTGCTAAATTGGAAACAGGTGGTCTCGAAGTTTTGTTGCCATTGCTAATTTTAGGAGATGGACATACGCGTGCAATATGACCTTTGCCTTCACAGTTATGGCAAATAATTCTAGACATGTCCGAGGCTTGGGATTGAGTAGTATTGGTCTGTTGAGTAGAATTTTGAAACCCACGATGTTGAGAAAATCGATTAAAGCCTTGATTGGAGGAGCGTCCACGACCTCGACCCCCTCGGCCTCTACCACGTCCACGAGTAGCAGGAAAGGAACTATGAGTAAATTGTGCTGTAGGTGCAATGACAGTAATGGCTTCATCCCTTTTTAACTGTCGTTCTTCATTCAATAACAATCCATATAATGCATCAAAAGTAATATCCTCTTGACGCGATTCAAGCGACCTAGTAAAAGGACGATAAACAGGTCCTAGTCCAGCAAGAACAAATTCCACCAGATCATCATTAGGAACTGGATGTTGCAATGCAGCCAACTTATCTGCTATTGCCTTTGCCTTTTGCACATATGACTCAATACTGGCATTATCACGACGCAAAGTGTGCAACTGCGTCTTAAGGTCACGAATCTGTGGCTTTGAGCCGGAAGCATATGCAGCAACAAGCTTATTCCAAGCGTCACGAGCAGTTGCTGCTCCAACCAACTGAGGCAGGATACTTTCTGAAACAGAAGCAACAATCCAACTTAAAACAAGTTGGTCTTCACGTAACCAAACCGTATAGGTCGGGTTGGGTTTGGTATTAGTATCATCTAGGAATTGTGTTGGCATCTGTTTACTATCATCAATGTGATGGTTCAAACCACATGCATATACCATAGGCATAAACTGTGTCTTCCACAGAAGAAAGTTTGAAGATGTGAGTCTCACAGGCAATTGATGGGCGAGATTTGGAGAAGGAGAGACAACAGATAGGCTTGAGGCCATTGAAGAGCTGCTGTTTTCACCCATGGAAGCGTAGAAAAAAAAATTGGGTTGGTTTAACCTCTAATGGCTCTTGATACCATGTAGAAAACGCTTCTCAACTCATATTCTCGTGTGCAAATACATTAATATATACATGAGTTTCTTAGAGAATAAGACTCTAAAGTTGTGACTGCTAAGGACTCATAATGATAGAATACTTACAACATCTTTAGGTCAATCCTAATATTCAGCAATTACATACAAATAGACTTCCACACAAACTCCTACGTGACATTATCCTTACAACAATAGGAGGTAACAACACCTTGGTTTCAAAATAACTAAAACAAATGAATGCAATCAATATGGGCATTGCTAGGCTGGACCATCATTTTTTAAAATATAATTTTATATTTTTTTTCTTCAAATTTTAACCTAAAAAGATAAATATTTCATAAAACTCAATAACATTTTATATTGTTCAAATATATCACAATAAACACTAAAAAGTAAAAGACAAAACTATATTTCATTCACTAAAAGTCAAAACTCAAAACAAACTATTCAAGAGAACGTTCATGACGAAAGCTAACACATCATCTTCATCAAATACATTTGAATTCGATTGTGAGAATGTTGTCTTTAACATTTTCACTTTCATCTACCTCTACAATTCATATACAATATTAATTAATTAAATATTAAGAATAATTAAATTTTAAAAACTAATTAATGTTTTAAGACATTAATCTTTTAATATGATGAGTAGGTGTCACACCTCCTTTTCGAGAAATAGGGAGTTTTTCCAATTAAAGTGACATAATTCGAAAAGTATTATTTATCTAATTAGAGTTGTCACTTGGAATAATTAATATAGTGTTACAAGTGTTATACCCATTTTAACACAGGTCAAACTAGAGTATAACATATTGGTAATTCTGAAGGTTTAATTAATTAAAGAGAATCTTCACCTAATTATTTTAACGGTGAATTAGGACACCAATTTTAGCTAAATAGTGCTTAAAGTTAACTATGTTTATGGTCTACTTAGCCTTAAGAGTATGGGTAAGGGTTCTAATTAATCCTATAGGGAAGGTTATTAAAGCACCCTATATGATCCGTTAACTACGGTTAACCGGTCAAACTTAGGTTAATTAATAAACTTAAAATAATTTACATAGTTGTACGCCCAAATGTCAAAGTATCATACGTAGGCAAAATAAGGCTGTGTTTAACATATTGACTAAGTTCCTTTGGACTTAGCTTCTATGCTTTAGGAAAATCTTTTATTTAAAATCGAAGAAGAGTTCTTCCTTAAAAATAAAATGACTTAAAAGAGGGGAGCCGAAGGAATTTCAAATTAGAGGAATTTGCTCAAGTTGCTAAAGCATAGGTTGGGTTTATTCCTGGAAATACTTAGCTAGTGTTACACCATTTATAAAGAAGGTTCCAACTTAACAATATTGAAAACAAATATGACTACAAGCTTTCGTGAGTGTCACCTTAACAAATTGATTTTGTTTGGAAGAATATAAGTATAGTGATTTACTTAGAAAAATAGATAAGCTAGTGGCAAATGGGAGAAATTTATTACTGATTTTAAACCTCTTATTCCAACTGCCATACCATGTGAGGTAATGCAAGTAATAGACAAAAACCTAGATGATTAAATTCCAAAATTGTGATAAACACCAAACATGCATGTAAATCAACAATCATAAAAGATTAGCTACAATAGATAATAAAAGAAAAGATGCCATAGCCAACACCAAGCGTTTCGCTTGTTTTTCTTTTAGATGGTGCAATTTAAGGAGGATGGTATGGTATGTGATGATTCCATGCTCGGGAATGGGAGAGTCTTGCATTAAGACTCCATATTTTGCTCAAATTACATATGCAAAAGAAATAAACAAGCCAAGAATTAGGAAGAGAAAAATCTAATTTTAGTGCTAAAGAGCAGAGGTTAATAATAAGTAGAATCACTTCAAGTAATATTGATGTTCAAATTATTTAAATAAGTTATTAGCACACTCATAGCTTATTATCTCATATTACTACCGTCATTCATGCTATCATGAAACTAATATTACCTATATATAATAGATAATAAAATGAATGGGCAACTATGTGACTCAAATTATTTTAAAGTAACCCCTTTAATTCTTAAGTTAAGCAACAATGTCAATACTTATAAAAGGATTACAATCATAGACCAATATTTCACAATAACATGTGTTTCCGTTAGCTAAAGTCTATATCACTGTGAGAAATTCTAAATCATATGGACATGGCTTCTAATTAACCAATTTAAACAGTAAGATTAAGCTAATATCCATAAAGTCCCAAATGGTAATATAAACACTTATTTCACAAAAGAAATACTCTACGAAAGCAAACACTATCCGGATCATATAGGATGAATTATTAAAGTAAATATAACTCATACTTACTAGAAGACAACCATGAAGAGGGCAACTAATGCACTAATATATTCATATGACCATCGACACTTTATTTTACTTAATTTAGAGATAATTTAAAAAAAATAGTCTTGCATGATTTCATACATGAACAAATTTACAATGGAAAATAAACTGGAGACAAGATTTTTAAAACAAACAAACAAACATTTCAGATCTTAAAATTAGGGTTCTTCTACTTTGAGCGGGGATTTGAAATTGTCAGACGGATTTATTAAATTATCGTTGAAACCTTAGGATGGATTCAATATCCGCGTGATTCTTTATTGATATGCTTCAGGTTATACCTGAAATAGTGGACGTAAGGAAAAGGATTGAAAAGGAAAAGGAGGTAAGGATTGAAAAGGATGGAAAGGGGAGGGGACGTTTATTTTTTTGGCGAAAGAAAATATTTTTTTGACTTTTTGTGAAAAAGTGGAGAAAGCGTGAGTTTGGTGTGTGTTGTTTTACTGTTGGCACTGACATGGTAGTTACGTGGAGCTTATGTGGAGATGACATGGCACATAGTAGAGTAAGTCGGCTGGTGGAAGCAGGCCTGCGATTTGAGCTATTTATGGGGTTGGGCTAACTGATTTGAGAATATAATATTTGGGCTTTTAGTTTCCTTTCTTCTTGGGTATTTCTTGGGCTTCTACTTCTTATTAGAATCTCTTAATTAATCACGTTATTTAAATATTCCTTATCCGTGTTTATTTAGGAAGATATGGGACTTAATTGGGAGCCGCACAAAATTCCTAGTCCGTAGTCCTACTCCTACTGTCCTACATAAGTCATAAATTGGAGTATTGACTTTAATTACTATTAAAAAATTAAATATGACCAATATTCTAAGTTGGATAATACATTCCTATTCATAATTAGGCAGAATCAAATAAAAATTTCAAGTTGGTTTAGAAAATCAAACTAATTAGGAGGTTTCCTGTTCCAATTTAGACAAATTCCTTTTCCAAATCATGCCGAAACAAAAACAATGCTATTTTGGCTAGAACTGCACCTATTTTTTTCTGGTGCAACTTAAAGAGTATGAGGGAGTACCACAAAATGCGAATGAAACAACTTCATTTTGGTGGTTCCAAGAAAGAGGTAACTAGTCATCAGATATGTATAAGAGAAAAATGTATCGAAAATTAACGGAATATCAGATTATAAGTTAATGATCATCACACTTATATGGTGTAATAGGTTTACAGTAACAATAACAATATACCCAGTGTAATCACATATAGTGGGATCTATGTTAATATACCCAGTGTAATCACATATAGTGGGATCTAGGGAGGGTAGCCTGATGCAGATAGAGGTTGTTTCCAATAGACCTCGATATGGGCTAATGGGATTAGAGCTGCAAAAGCAAGAAAACTTCACAAGAACCAACTACTCAGGTTCATAGGCTCTACTTTCATCAAGCTTGTAAACTTGCAATTGACTCCAAAATATTTATTGATAGCTTCAATGGAAATAAAGAAGCTCATATTCTGCCCTAGCCCGACAAAGGTAATAATCAAGTCATAATCCAAGAAAGAAATTCTAACACACATAAACTATGGTAATTGGCATGTTCCCTTACATTAACAAAAGATGGCAGGACAAGAAAACCTGCTAAATCCAGTAGAGGTTACTACTCCATAACTGCAACTCCTCCAGCAGCTTTGATCTTTTCTATTATTTCATTAGCCTCCTCTTTTGTTACTCCTTGCTTAAGTATAGCAGGCACTTTTTCGACCAGGTCCTTGGCTTCCTTCAAACCTAGACTAGTGAAGGATCGAACCTCTTTGATCACCTTGATTTTTGCAGCTGCATCAAATTTCTCCAACTTGACATCAAATGCCGTCTTCTCTGCCTTCTTCTCCTCAGCCTTTGCCGGTCCACCCCCTGCTCCTCCCATTGCACCCAAATCCATGCCTTCCACTGAAATTTGTTTCAAATTAGGATGCCTTAGTATCTCCCTGAGCGTAGGACCAATCTGTCTACGCTCTTCGGGGGGTAGGGCAGCAATACGTTCAGCAAGCTGAACTATCTTGTCTGATGGTGGGGCCCTAGGGCCATATGGTTCATAGACAGCAGGATATTTATATCTCTTGGGCTTGGCATTGGGATCTCTGGGAACAAAATCAGGTTGAAACGAACGAGACTGCAGAGGCCCTATAATTTCGCGAAGAGATGTACAAGCATGGATGGATCTTAACCGTGCAATGAGCTTCATGCTTAAGATGTCACTCTGCAAGCAATGAATTGCAGATGATGCTAGCTTGATCACAATTTCATATGCGTGTTGTGCTAATGTAGAAGAACTGTCTGTTTTCAGACAATTTGAAGTGCAACCACTTGGTTAAGCTTGTATTTTACACCCTTACCTTGAAAAGAAAAATAAACATTCAGCTAATCTAATAGAAGCTGGGCTTGAATTTCGGACAAGAATCGATGGCGCCTGTATGTGTGTGAGTGAGTGTAGAAGAAGATGAAGAGGGGATTTAGAGTGGAGAGTAGCAAGAATTCTTGGGTCTGCTCATCTGTCCAGAAAAAGATGAAGAGCTCTCCATTTTCCTTTGTTCTTGTGCGCCGCTTGGGTGTGATGAAAGACAGTCTCTGCTTATTCCTCTAGGTCTAGGATAGAAAAGGATTTTGAAGAAGGGGAAGGGATCCGGTTATGGGCTAGGCGGCTCGGGTTAGGCGGGTCAAGTAAGGTTTTGGATCAGATCATGGGCTAGGTGAGAATTAGCCCAATTTCATAAGACAAGCATTTTTTCCAATTCCTTCTTTTATTTTTTAATTTTTTCTTTTCTTTTAATTAAAATTCTATTAATTAAAAATCCTAAATTAAGTCCTAAATCAATATAATTATCTATTTATACTAATTATAAAAATTACTTGATCAAAAGAAAAAAAAAATCAATGATCTAAAAATTAAAAGGTGTAAATGTAAAATGAGCTATTTTGTGATTTTCATTTTTAGTAAAGCAAATAATTAACTAATTAATCATAAAAATGTGAAAACAAATCCTAAATGCAATGCATGATATTTTGGTATTTTTTTTATGATTTAAATAGAACTTAAACATGCAAAAAAATGCAAACAATTAAATAAAAATCCTACAAAATCCTATAAAATGGCAAATATTTGGAAAAAGTCTATTTTCTTTGATTTTATGGGATTCTGTAGGAGTAATTCATATAGGGCAAAAATCACGTGCTCACAGCTGCCCCTCTTTGCTCGGAACACGAAGAGTTTTCTGGCAAAGATAAATGAACAATTACGAGAGATTTTTGCCCGTTTGGGAAACTCCATGAGAAGCATTTTTTGGAAAACTCTGACCCAACCTTGCTTCAGAGGTTATCTACATATCCTTGGCTATAAAGGAATCAGGTCAGTGTAGTTCTGGAAGTTTTGGTAGCTGGTGTCACACCTCCTTTTTCACTACACCCCCGGGGAAGGGTATATAAGGGAGTTTTTCCAATTAAAGGATAATCGAAACGGGATTCATTTATTATTAAAAATTCAGAGTCGCCACTTGGGATAATTTATGGTGTCCCAAGTCACCGGTTCAATCCTGAATCGAGGAAAAGATTGACTCTGTTTATAGTCCGCAAACACAGAAATCCGGGTAAGGAATTCTGTTAATCCGGGAGAAGGTGTTAGACATTCCCGAGTTCCGTGGTTTTAGCACGGTCAATCAACTGTTATAATTTGCATATTATCTGATTTTAGTACATGTTTAAACCTATGTGCAAATTTTAACTTAAACCGTTTTTATTCATTTTTTAAAGAAAATTGCAACGTTATTAAAACACGTTTCGAACCACGTCACATAAATGCACCCGTGATTTTGACATATTTTAACATCGTTAAGATTTGGATTTGGGTCACATAAATGCGCACCCGAAATTAAGAATGTAATATTATTAAACTAACGCGCCTAAAGCAATTGCGAATTTACAACTTTGCCAGTGCCATGGAAAATTCGCTAAATCGCGCGCCTTGATTTCTAAAAAATAAACAAGTTAATTAAACGAGGGTCGTGTATTTAAGACTTTTGTTTATCACGGCACACCTCGAATTTCTATACAAAATGTGTGCCAAAAAACCAATAACGAGCATCACCAAGCGAAACAGAGTTGAGTCACTGAAACTTGATACACGAACTTCAAACAAGAATAATAGGGAATTGTGGCAAAAAAAAAATTTCTTATGCTAAAAATAATCCAGTACCTAAATACTATGCTAAATGAAAACAAGGAAGATAAATTTCTTATCACCTCAATTTAATATACATCCAATGATGAGTTCAAAACAGTAGCACCTAAAGTTAATTTAAAAATCAAACTTTGATTCATAAGCTTCAACCATATGATAACAAACTTAAATATACTCCAAAAGAACAATCGACACATGCTTACATTTGTTTAAGCTAAAGCAAAAGCAAAAGCAAAAGCAAAAGGGTACTATTATTTTAGTCGCTTTTAATATTTCGGGAAAAATTCAAAGTTATTTAATACACGTCGTAAGCCACGCTACATAAATGCACCCGCGATCCACAATATATTTTAGCTAACGTTGTTGAGATTTAGATTTGGGTCACATAAATGCGCACCCGAGTTTTAAAATTGTGTATCACAACTATGACACGGGAACCGTGCCCGTAGTTATGACACTTTATTACGCGCATAGAGCAAGCTATAGATGTTTATGAATATTAACAGCCTAAATACGCTACTATTGATCCAAGCAAATAAAGTAGAAATACATTCTTCTTCTTTTTTAATTTTTATTTTACTATAAAAATACCATAACATATTCAAAATATGGCAACCACACTTTAATTCGATTTTGTTGTGCATTTACTCCATAACATCACACAGATTAATAATAAGCATTCATTCACGCAATTCACAAACTAGTCAAAGAGCATGGACTCGACATCAATCATTACTATAGAAAAGCATACAAACCAATTAAAAGGTACCATATCTTCTATGAACCACATTAGTGAACGAGATTTAGTATTTTAAAGTTTTTTTTTTATTTTCTTACTAATCCGTATGATCTATGTATAGAAATTACTTCTTAGGTGCATGGTCCATTTGGGTACTCAACGTCACTAAACACAACAAAATCATAAAATAAGTAAACAAATCAATTCACATGTAAAACAAAAGGGGAGGGGAATATTGGCGAATGGGTAATGAATCAGTCAAAAGTATTCATCAAACGAGCAAATTTATCAAAACAGAAGGAAATCTAAAATAAGAAATTGAACCTTTAAGAGAATCTTTAGCCGCGGTCCTTTCCAATACTTGATTCAATACAAAACCTCCATGAATTGTGAAACAACAGAGAAAGGTTGGCGTTGATCCAACGACGAGAGACAAACAAATCCTCGAACCCGACCTCAACAAAATATATCCCAGACCGGCAACCACGGACAGAAACGGATATGAACAACGACTAACAACGACCTCGACGCTCGTCGAAAAGCTCAGACTAAATAAAAAAATAGACCCGACTAACTCCATGACAATAGCTCCTAATCTGGAGTTGTTTCTTGGCTGATGGAAGTGATCGGTTGTTGCTTCGGGCATTCAAGAGTGAAAAAACAACAGCGACTTCAATGGTTTCCTAGGGTGTGGATGGTCGACCTTAGATGGAGTTAAGGTTGGTTTGTTGATGATGACGAAGGGAAGTGAGATTGGGTTGAGTGTGTGGTTGTGTGCGTCGAGGGAGATGGATGTAGGTGGTGTACGCAAGTTTCTGGCGATGGGGTTCTTAGACGTTTTCCGACGAGGGGTCACTGGTGCGTCTGGTATTCGACGGAGGTGGAGCTGGTGGATGTTGGTTGTTATTGAAGAAGAAGAGGACGGGTGGGGGTCGACGACGAGTTTTCTCCAGCGAGCTTGAAGTGGCCTGCTACGATCGCCGGTCTCGAAGAAGAAGCAGATGAGCAGTGACTCTATTGGCTCTCGTTCAAGAAGAAATCGTTCGTAGATTGTTACTGAAAAGGCATGAGAACGACAATAGGTTTGTTTGGGGAAGATGATGTGCATTGGGGGCGTCGTTCCTTGCGCAGCTATGTCAGCTGCTTCCTCAGCCCTTTTCCTCCTTTTTTTTCTCGTTTGCTCCAGCCATTAAAACGAGGCCCGGGAATGGTCTCGTGAAAACCACGATCCAAAAGGGGGCGGGGTCATTTTTTTGTCTGCTGCCCTTTTTGCTTTACAACCCCCCCAGATTTATTGTTCCCTTCTGTGAGTGTGTTCTCCACTCATATCATTTTCTTTACTCTATCAATAATGCACTCCCAACCCCACCATTCTAGAAACTTCCTAATTAGTTAGGTAAGACTCCCCAATTTAAACAATCCCTAGACTACCCTTAAAACCCCATGTTAATAACTTCAAAAATCAAATGGGTCAAATTGACCCAAGATTTAGCCTACCAAATTAGATTAATTACTCAAAATAATAATTATCCTAACTAATTAAATATCAAATTAAAACAAAATTGCCAAAATTCAAAAATGAAAAAGTAAAATTCAACATGACTATTTTTTATGATTTTTTCTATTTTGTCAAACAACAACTTACTTAATTAATCTAAAAATATAAAATAAAATCCTAAAAGCAGATGCAATATATATTTTTTTATATTTTTATGATTTGAAATACTACACAATGTCAAAGCTAATCCTAATTAATTAAACTAAACATGAAACTATTTTTTGCGTTTCGAAATTATATAAAGATAAAAATAAGGTACTATTTTTTGTATTATATTTTTTTAAAATTTATGAAAAAACACATAAACTAAAATATTTTTTGTAATTATTATTTTTCTTATAATAAAATAAAGTAAAAGAGTTAAAATGGGTTGAAATAGATATATTAGGCCTAAATTAAATATTTACATGCTAAAATATAAAAAATCTTGGGAAGGGTCAAAAATCACATGTCTACAGCTGCCCCTATTTGACAGAAAACATGAAGAGTTTTCAGACAAATAACGACTAGACAGGGTTTTTTTATCCGACCCTTATTTGGAGAGACTAAAACAAAGAGAAAAGGGGGAATGTGACTGAGCCATGGTATCTGAGCTACCTACATATCCTTGGCTAAAAAGGAATCATGCCACGTGTAGTTCAGAAGTGAGTGAGATGATTAAGTATGCCGAGGTGGAGAGCCTATCGAGGTGTCATTCCGTCAAGGTTCCGATCCGCGGTCCTCTTATTACATCAAAATAAAGAAATGAAAAGGACTAACTAAGCATGTCAACTACGAGTTTACAAGATTCCTATCTACATCTTCAAACTTGATCTTGCAACTCTTGTTTCCATGTTGGCTTGTATTCTCCCGGTGAAATCCCTTTGTTGCCGACTTGAATTGTAATCTGAGATGTTTTCCCTTTCTCCAGGTGGATGCCTGACTGCTGAACTTGAATTGTATTCCCTTGCTCTCTAGGTGGACTCCTGACAACTAAACTTGAATTGTATTCCCGTGCTTTCCAGGTGGGCTCCTGACTGCTGAATTTGAATTGTATTCCTTTGCTCTCTAGGTAGGCGCCTGATTGCCTAAACTTGAATTTCTTCTTCCCTTCGTTTTTCAGGCGGGTTCCTGATTACTTGAAATATGAAGATAAATTTCTTATCACCTCAATTTAATATACATCCAATGATGAGTTCAATACAGTAGCACCTAAAGTTAATTTAAAAACCAAATATTGATTCATTAACTTCAACCATATGACAACAAACTTAAATATACTCCAAAAGAACAATCGACACATGATGTACATTTGTTTAAGCTAAAGTTAAAGTTAAAGTTAAAGTTAAAGCAAAAGCAAAAGGGTACTATTATTTTAGTCGCTTTAAATATTTCGGGAAAAATTCAAAGTTATTTAAAACACGTCGTAAGTCACGCTACATAAATGCTCCCGCGTTCCACAATATATTTTATCTAACGTTGTTGCGATTTAGATTTGGGTCACATAAATTAAATATAAAAAATATTTATATGCTAAAATATAAAAAATCTTGGGGAGGGTCAAAAATCACATGTCTACAGCTGCCCCTATTTGACTGGAAACATGAAGAGTTTTCAGACAAATAACGACTAGATAGGGTTTTTTTACCCGACCCTTATTTAGAGAGACTAAAACTAAGAGAAAAGGGGGAATGTGACCGAGCCATGGTATTTAAGCTGCCTACATATCCTTGGCTATAAAGGAACCAGGTCACGTGTAGTTCAGAAGTGAGTGAGATGATTGAGTATGTCGAGGTGGAGAGCCTGTCGAGGTGCCGTTCCGTCGAGGTTCCGATCCGCGGTCCTGTTATTACATCAAAATCAAAAGAAATGAAAAAGACTAACTAAGCCTGTCAATTACGAGTTTACAAGATTCCTATCTACATCTTCAAACTTGATCTTGCAGCTCTTGTTTCCATGTTGACTTGTATTCTCCCGGTGAAATCCCTTTGTTGCCGACTTGAATTGTAATCTGAGATGTTTTCCCTTTCTCCAGGTGGATGCCTGACTGCTGAACTTGAATTGTATTCCCTTGCTCTCCAGGTGGACTCCTGACTACTGAACTTGAATTGTATTCCCGTGCTCTCCAGGTGGGCGCCTGATTGCCTGAACTTGAATTGCTTATTCCCTTCGTTTTTCAGGCGGGTTCCTGATAACTTGAAATCTGAAGATAAATTTCTTATCACGTCAATTTAATATACATCCAATGATGAGTTCAAAACAGTAACACCTAAAGTTAATTTAAAAACCAAACTTTGATTCATGAGATTCAACCATATGACAACAAACTTAAATATACTCCAAAAGAACAATCGGCACATGCTGTACATTTGTTTAAGCTAAAGCTAAAGTAAAAGTTAAAGTTAAAGCAAAAGAAAAAGCAAAAGGGTACTATTATTTTAGTCGCTTTTAATATTTCGGGAAAAATTAAAAGTTATTTAAAACACGTCGTAAACCACGCTACATAAATTCACCCGCGATCCCCAATATATTTTATGTAACGTTGTTGAGATTTAGATTTGGGTCACATAAATTAAATATAAACAATATTTACATGCTAAAATATAAAAAATCTTGGGGAGGGTCAAATATCACATGTCTACAGCTGCCCCTATTTGACTGGAAACATGAAGAGTTTTCAGACAAATAACGACTAGACAGGTTTTTTTTACCCGACCTTTATTTTGAGAGACTAAAACTAAGAGAAAATGGGGAATGTGACCGAGCCATGGTATCTGAGCTGCCTACATATTCTTGGCTATAAAGAATTCAGGCCACGTGTAGTTCAGAAATGAGTGAAATGATTGAGAATGCCGAGGTGGAGAGCCTGTCGAGGTGCCGTTCCGTCGAGGTTCCGATCCGCAATCCTGTTATTACATCAAAATCAAAATAAATGAAAAAGACTAACTAAGCATGTCAACTACGAGTTTACAAGATTCCTATCTACATCTTCAAACTTGATCTTGTAGCTCTTGTTTCCATGTTGACTTGTATTCTCCCGGTGAAATCCCTTTGTTGCCGACTTGAATTGTAATATGAGATGTTTTCCCTTTCTCCAGGTGGATGCCTGACTGCTGAACTTGAATTATATTCCCTTGCTCTCTAGGTGGACTCCTGACTACTGAACTTGAATTGTATTCCCGTGCTCTCCAGGAGGGCTCTTGACTGCTGAATTTGAATTGTATTCCCTTGATCTCCAGGTGGGCGCCTGATTGGCTGAACTTGAATTTCTTCTTCCCTTCGTTTTTCAGGCGGGTTCCTAATTACTTGAAATCTGAAGATAAATTTCTTATCACCTCAATTTAATATACATCCAATGATGAGTTCAAAACAGTAACACCTAAAGTTAATTTAAAAACCAAACTTTGATTCATGAGATTCAATCATATGACAACAAACTTAAATATACTCCAAAAAAACAATCGACACATGCTGTACATTTGTTTAAGCTAAAGCTAAAGTTAAAGCAAAAGGGTACTATTATTTTAGTCATTTTTAATATTTCGGGAAAAATTAAAAGTTATTTAAAACACGTCGTAAACCACGCTACATAAATTCACCCACGATCCCCAATATATTTTATGTAACGTTGTTGAGATTTAGATTTGGGTCACATAAATTAAATATAAAAAATATTTACATGCTAAAAGATAAAAAATCTTGGGGATGGTCAAATATCACATGTCTACAGCTGCCCCTATTTGACTGGAAACATGAAGAGTTTTCAGACAAATAACGACTAGACAAGTTTTTTTTACCCGACCTTTATTTTGAGAGACTAAAACTAAGAGAAAAGGGGGAATGTGACCGAGCCATGGTATCTGAGCTACCTACATATTCTTGGCTATAAAGGAATCAGGCCACGTGTAGTTCAGAAATGAGTGAAATGATTGAGAATGCCGAGGTGGAGAGCCTGTCGAGGTGCCGTTCCGTCGAGGTTCCGATCCGCAATCCTGTTATTACATCAAAATCAAAAGAAATGAAAAAGACTAACTAAGCCTGTCAACTACGAGTTTACAAGATTCCTATCTACATCTTCATACTTGACATTGCAACTCTTGTTTCCATGTTGACTTGTATTCTCCTGGTGAAATCCCTTTGTTACCGACTTGAATTGTAATCTGAGATGTTTTCCCTTTCTCCAGGTGGATGCCTGATTGCTGAACTTGAATTGTATTCCCTTACTCTTCAGGTGGACTCCTGACTACTGAACTTGAATTTCTTCTTCCCTTCGTTTTTCAGGCGGGTTCCTGATTACTTTAAATCTGAAGATAAATTTCTTATCACCTCAATTTAATATACATCCAATGATGAGTTCAAAACAGTACCACCTAAAGTTAATTTAAAAACCAAACTTTGTTTCATGAGCTTCAACCATATGACAACAAACTTAAATATACTCAAAAGAATAATCGGCACATGTTGTACATTTGTTTAAGCTAAAGCAAAAGCTAAAGTTAAAGTTAAAGTTAAAGGAAAAGTAAAAGGGTACTATTATTTTAGTTACTTTTAATATTTCGGGAAAAATTCAAAGTTATTTAAAACACGTCATAAGCCACGCTACATAAATGCACCCGCGATCCACAATATATTTTATCTAACATTGTTGAGATTTAGATTTGGGTCACATAAATTAAATATAAAAAATATTTACATGCTACAATATAAAAAATCTTGGGAAGGGTCAAAAATCACATGTCTACAGCTGCCCCTATTTGACAGAAAACATGAAGAGTTTTCAGACAAATAACGACTAGACAGGGTTTTTTTATCCGACCCTTATTTGGAGAGACTAAAACAAAGAGAAAAGGGGGAATGTGACTGAGCCATGGTATCTGAGCTACCTACATATCCTTGGCTAAAAAGGAATCATGCCACGTGTAGTTCAGAAGTGAGTGAGATGATTGAGAATGCCGAGGTGTAGAGCCTGTCGAGGTGCCTTTCCGTCGAGGTTCCGATCCGCGATCCTGTTATTACATCAAAATCAAAAGAAATGATAAAGACTAACTAAGCATGTCAACTACGAGTTTACAAGATTCCTATGTACATCTTCAAACTTGATCTTGCAGCTCTTGTTTCCATGTTGACTTGTATTCTCCCGGTGAAATCCCTTTGTTGCCGACTTGAGTTGTAATCTGAGATGTTTTCCCTTTCTCCAGGTGGATGCCTGACTGCTGAACTTGAATTGTATTCCCTTGCTCTCCAGGTGGACTTCTGACTACTGAACTTGAATTGTATTCTCGTGCTCTCCAGGTGGGCTCCTGACTGCTGAATTTGAATTGTATTCCCTTGCTCTCCAGGTGGGCGCCTGATTGCCTGAACTTGAATTGCTTCTTCCCTTCGTTTTTCAGGCGGGTTCCTGATTACTTGAAATCTGAAGATAAATTTCTTATCACCTCAATTTAATATACCTTCAATGATGAGTTCAAAATAGTAACACCTAAAGTTAATTTAAAAATCAAACTTTGATTCATGAGCTTCAACCATATGACAACAAACTTAAATATACTCCAAAAGAACAATCGCCTCATGCTGTATAATTGTTTAAGCTAAAGCTAAAGTTAAAGTTAAAGTTAAAGTTAAAGTTAAAGTTAAAGCAAAAGCAAAAGGGTACTATTATTTTAGTCGCTTTTAATATTTCGGAAAAAATTCAAAGTTATATAAAACACGTCGTAAGCCACGCTACATAAATGCGCCCGCGATCCACAATATATTTTATCTAACGTTGTTGAGATTTAGATTTGGGTCACATAAGTTAAATATAAAAAATATTTATATGCTAAAATATAAAAAATCTTGGGGAGGGTCAAAAATCACATGTCTACAGCTGCCCCTATTTGACTGGAAACATGAAGAGTTTTCAAACAAATAACATCTAGACAGGTTATTTTTACCCGACCCTTATTTGGAGAGACTAAAACTAAGAGAAAAGGGGGAATGTGACCGAGCCATGGTATCTGAGCTTCCTACATATCCTTGGCTATAAAGGAATCAGGCCACGTGTAGTTCAGAAGTGAGTGAGATGATTGAGTATGCAGAGGTGGAGAGCCTGTCGAGGTGCCGTTCTGTCGAGGTTCCGATCCGCGGTCCTGTTATTACATCAAAATCAAAAGAAATGAAAAAGACTAACTAAGCCTGTCAACTACGAGTTTACAAAATTCCTATCTACATCTTCTTACTTGATCTTGCAGCTCTTATTTCCATGTTGACTTGTATTCTCCCGGTGAAATCCCTTTGTTGCCGACTTGAATTGTAATTTGAGATGTTCTCCCTTTCTCCAGGTGGATGCCTGACTGCTGAACTTTAATTGTATTCTCTTGCTATCTAGGTGGACTCCTGGCTACTGAACTTGAATTGTATTCCCGTGCTCTCCAGGAGGGCTCCTGACTGCTGAATTTGAATTGTATTCCCTTGATCTCCAGGTGGGCGCCTGATTGGCTGAACTTGAATTTCTTCTTCCCTTCGTTTTTCAGGCGGGTTCCTGATTACTTGAAATCTGAAGATAAATTTCTTATCACCTCAATTTAATATACATCCAATGATGAGTTCAAAACAGTAGCACCTAAAGTTAATTTAAAAACCAAACTTTGATTCATGAGCTTCAACCATATGACAACAAACTTAAATATACTCCAAAAGAACAATAGGCACATGTTGTACATTTGTTTAAGCTAAAGCTAAAGTTAAAGTTAAAGCAAAAGGGTACTATTATTTTAGTCGATTTTAATATTTCGGGAAAAATTCAAAGTTATTTAAAACACGTCATAAGCCACGCTACATAAATACACCCGCGATCCACAATATATTTTATATAACATTGTTGAGATATAGATTTGGGTCATATAAATTAAATATAAAAAATATTTACATGTTAAAATATAAAAAATCTTGGAGATGGTCAAAAATCACATGTCTACAGCTGCCCCTATTTGACTAGAAACATGAAGAGTTTTCAGACAAATAACGACCAGACAGTTTTTTTTACCCGACCCTTATTTAGAGAGACTAAAACTAAGAGAAAAGGGGGAATGTGACCGAGCCATGGTATCTGAACTGCCTGCATATCCTTGGCTATAAAGGAATCAGGCCACATGTAGTTCAGAAGTGAGTGAGATGATTGAGTATGACGAGGTGGAGAGCCTGTCGAGGTGCCGTTCCGTCGATGTTCTGATTCGCGGTCCTGTTATTACATCAAAATCAAAATAAATGAAAAAGACTAACTAAGCCCGTCAACTACGAGTTTACAAGATTCCTATCTACATCTTCAAACTTGATCATACAGCTCTTGTTTCCATGTTGACTTGTATTCTCCCGGTGAAATCCCTTTGTTGCCGACTTGAATTGTAATCTGAGATATTTTCCCTTTCTCCAAGTGGATGCCTGACTGCTGAACTTGAATTGTATTCCCTTACTCTCCAGGTGGACACATGACTACTGAACTTGAATTGTATTCCCATACTCTCTAGATGGGCTCCTGACTGCTAAATTTGAATTGTATTCCCTTGCTCTCTAGGTGGGCGCCTGATTGTCTGAACTTGAATTGCTTCTTCCCTTCGTTTTTCAGGTGGGTTCCTGATTACTTGAAATCTAAAGATAAATTTCTTATCACCTCAATTTAATATACATCCAATGATGAGTTCAAAACAGTAGCACCTAAAGTTAATTTAAAAACCAAACTTTGATTCATAAACTTCAATTATATGACAACAAACATAAATATACTCCAAAAGAACAATCGACACATGTTGTACATTTGTTTAAGCTAAAGCTAAAGTTAAAGTTAAAGTTAAAGCAAAAGCAAAATGGTACTATTATTCTAGTCGCTTTTAATATTTGGGGAAAATTCAAGGTTATTTAAAATACGTCGTAAGTCACGCTACATAAATGCACCCATGATCCACAATATATTTTATCTAACGTTGTTAAGATTTAGATTTGGGTCACATAAATTAAATATAAAAAATATTTACATGCTAAAATATAAAAAATCTTGGGGAGGGTCAAAAATCACATGTCTACTGCTGCCCCTATTTGACTGGAAACATGAAGAGTTTTCAGACAAATAACGACTATATAGGGTTTTTTTTACCCGATCTTTATTTGGAGAGACTAAAACTAAGAGAAAAGGGGGAATGTGACCGAGCCATGGTATCTGAGCTGCCTACATATCCTTGGCTATAAAGGAATCATGCCACGTGTAGTTTAAAAGTGAGTGAGATGATTGAGTATGCCGAGGTGGAGAGCCTGTCGAGGTGCCGTTCCGTCGAGGTTCCGATCCGCGGTCCTGTTATTACATCAAAATCAAAAGAAATAAAAAAGACTAACTAAGTCTGTCAACTACGAGTTTACAAGATTCCTATCTACATCTTCAAACTTGATCTTGCAGCTCTTGTTTCCATGTTGACTTGTATTCTCCCAGTGAAATCCCTTTGTTGCCGACTTGAATTGTAATCTGAGATGTTTTCCCTTTCTCCAGGTGGATGCCTGACTGCTGAACTTGAATTGTATTCCCTTGCTCTCCAGGTGGACTCCTGACTACTGAACTTGAATTGTATTAGCGTGCTCTCCAGGTGGGCTCCTAACTGCTGAATTTGAATTATATTCCCTTGCTCTCCAGGTGGTCGCCTGATTGCCTGAACTTGAATTGTTTCTTCCCTTCGTTTTTCAGGCGGGTTCCTGATTACTTGAAATCTGAAGATAAATTTCTTATCACCTCAATTTAATATACATCCAATGACGAGTTCAAAACTGTAGCACCTAAAGTTAATTTAAAAACCAAACTTTGATTCATGAGCTTCAACCATATGACAACAAACTTAAATATACTCCAAAAGAATAATCGGCACATGCTGTACATTTGTTTAAGCTAAAGCTAAAGTTAAAGTTAAATCAAAAGCAAAAGGGTACTACTATTTTAGTCGTTTTAATATTTCGGGAAAAATTCAAGGTTATTTAAAACATGTCGTAAGCCACGCTACATAAATGCACCCGCGATCCACAATATATTTTATCTAACGTTGGTGAGATTTAGATTTGGGTTACATAAATTAAATAAAAAAAATATTTGCATGCTAAAATATAAAAACTCTTGGGGAGGGTCAAAAATCACATGTCTACAGCTGCCCCTATTTGACTGAAAACATGAGAAGTTTTCTGACAAATAACGACTAGACAAGTTTTTTTTTACCCGACCCTTATTTGGAGAGACAAAAACTAAGAGAAAAGGGGGAATGTGACCGAGCCATGGTATCTAAGCTGCCTACATATCCTTGGCAATAAAGGAATCAGGTCACGTGTAGTTCAGAAGTGAGTGAGATGATTGAGTATGCCGAGGTGGAGAGCCTGTCGAGGTGCCGTTCCGTCGAGGTTCCGATCCGCGGTCCTGTTATTACATCAAAATTAAAAGAAATGAAAAATACTAACAAAGCCTGTCAACTACGAGTTTACAAGATTCATATCTACATCTTCAAACTTGATCTTGCAGCTCTTGTTTCCATGTTGACTTGTATTCTCCCGGTGAAATCCCTTTGTTGCCGACTTGAATTGTAATCTGAGATGTTTTCCCTTTCTCCAGGCGGATGCCTGACTGCTGAACTTGAATTGTATTCCCTTGCTCTCCAGGTGGCCTCCTGACTACTGAACTTGAATTGTATTCCCGTGCTCTCCAGGAGGGCTCCTGACTGCTGAATTTGAATTGTATTCCCTTGATCTCCAGGTGGGCGCCTGATTGGCTGAACTTGAATTTCTTCTTCCCTTCGTTTTTCAGGCGGGTTCCTGATTACTTGAAATCTGAAGATAAATTTCTTATCACCTCAATTTAATATACATCCAATGATGAGTTCAAAACAGTAGCACCTAAAGTTAATTTAAAAACCAAACTTTGATTCATGAGCTTCAACCATATGACAACAAACTTAAATATACTCCAAAAGAATAATCGGCACATGCTGTACATTTGTTTAAGCTAAAGCTAAAGTTAAAGTTAAATCAAAAGAAAAAGGGTACTACTATTTTAGTCGCTTTTAATATTTCGGGAAAAATTCAAGGTTATTTAAAACACGTCGTAAGCCACGCTACATAAATGCACCCGCGATCCACAATATATTTTATCTAACGTTGTTGAGATTTAGATTTGGGTCACATAAATTAAATATAAAAAATATTTACATGCTAAAATATAAAAACTCTTGGGGAGGGTCAAAAATCACATGTCTACAACTGCCCTTATTTGACTGAAATGAAGAGTTTTCAGACAAATAACGACTAGACAAGTTTTTTTTACCCGACCCTTATTTGGAGAGACAAAAACTAAGAGAAAAGGGGGAATGTGACCGAGCCATTGTATCTAAGCTGCCTACATATCCTTGGCTATAAAGGAATCAGGTCACGTGTTGTTCAGAAGAGAGTGAGATGATTGAGTATGCCGAGGTGGAGAGCCTGTCGAGGTGCCGTTTCGTCGAGGTTCCGATCCGCGGTCCTGTTATTACATCAAAATTAAAAGAAATGAAAAATACTAACTAAGCCTGTCAACTACGAGTTTACAAGATTCATATCTACATCTTCAAACTTGATCTTGCAGCTCTTGTTTTCATATTGACTTGTATTCTCCTAGTGAAATTCCTTTGTTGCCGACTTGAATTGTAATCTGAGATGTTTTCCCTTTCTCCAGGCGGATGCCTGACTGCTGAACTTGAATTGTATTCCCTTGCTCTCCAGGTGGACTCCTGTCTCCTGAACTTGAATTGTATTCCCGTGCTCTCCAGGTGGGCTCCTGATTGCTGAATTTGAATTATATTCCCTTGCTCTCCAGGTGGGCGCCTGATTGCCTGAACTTGAATTGCTTCTTCCCTTCGTTTTTCAGGCGGGTTCCTGATTACCTGAAATCTGAAGATAAATTTCTTATCACCTCAATTTAATATACATCCAATGATGAGTTCAAAAACAGTAGCACCTAAAGTTAATTTAAAAACCAAACTTTGATTCATGAGCTTCAACCATATGACAACAAACTTAAATATACTCCAAAAGAACAATCGGCTCATGTTGTACATTTGTTTAAGCTAAAGCTAAAATTAAAGTTAAAGTTAAAGCAAAAGCAAAAGAAAAAGGGTACTATTATTTTAGTCGCTTTTAATATTTCGGGAAAAATTCAAAGTTATTTAAAACACGTCGCAAGCCACGCTACATAAATGCACTCGTGATCCACAATATATTTTATCTAACGTTGTTGAGATTTAGATTTGGGTCATATAAATTAAATAAAAAAAATATTTACATGCTAAAATATAAAAAAATTTGGAGAGGGTCAAAAATCACATGTCTACAGCTGCCCCTAATTGACTGGAAACATGAAGAGTTTTTAGACAAATAACGACTAGACAGGGTTTTTTTTTACCCGACCCTTATTTGGAGAGACTAAAACTAAGAGAAAAGGGGGAATGTGACCGAGCCATGGTATCTGAGCTGTATACATATCCTTGGCTATAAAGGAATCAGGCTACGTGTAGTTCAGAAGTGAAAGAGATGATTGAGTATGCCGAGGTGGAGAGCATGTCGAGGTGCCGTTCCATCGATGTTCCGATTCGCGGTCCTATTATTACATCAAAATCAAAAGAAATGAAAAAGACTAACTAAGTCTGTCAACTACGAGTTTACAAGATTCCTATCTACATCTTCAAACCTAATCTTGCAGCTCTTGTTTCCATGTTGAGTTGTATTCTCCCGGTGAAATCTCTTTGTTGCCGACTTGAATTGTAATCTGAGATGTTTTCCCTTTCTCCAGGTGGATGCCTGACTGCTGAACTTGAATTGTATTCCCTTGCTCTCCAGGTGGACTCCTGACTACTGAACTTAAATTGTATTCTCGTGCCCTCCAGGTGGGCTCCTGACTGCTGAATTTGAATTGTATTCCCTTGCTCTCCAGGTGGGCGCCTGATTGCCTGAACTTGAATTGCTTCTTCCCGTTGTTTTTTAGGCGGGTTCCTGATTACTTGAAATCTGAAGATAAATTTCTTATCACCTCAATTTAATATACATCCAATGATGAGTTCAAAACTGTAGCACCTAAAGTTAATTTAAAAACCAAACTTTGATTCATGAGCTTAAACTATATCACAACAAACTTAAATATACTCCAAAAGAACAATAGGCACATGCTGTACATTTGTTTAAGCTGAAGTTAAAGTTAAAGTTAAAGCAAAAGGGTACTATTATTTTAGTCGCTTTTAATATTTCGGGAAAAATTCAAAGTTATTTAAAACACGTCGTAAGCCACGCTACGTAAATGCACCCGCGATCCACAATATATTTTATCTAACATTTTTGAGATTTAGATTTGGGTCACATAAATTAAATATATAAAAAATTTACATGCTAAAATATAAAAAATCTTGGGGAGTGTCAAAAATCACATGTCTACAGCTGCCCTTATTTGACTGGAAACATGAAGAGTTTTCAGACAAATAACGACTAGACAGTTTTTTTTTACCTGACCCTTATTTGGAGAGACTAAAACTAAGAGAAAAGGGGGAATATGACCGAGCCATGGTATCTGAGTTGCCTACATATCTTTGGCTATAAAGAAATCAGGCCACGTGTAGTTCAGAAGTGAGTGAGATGATTGAGTATGCCGAGGTGGAGAGCCTGTCGAGGTGCCGTTCCGTCGAGGTTCCGATCCGCGGTCCTGTTATTACATCAAAATCAAAAGAAATGAAAAAGACTAACTAAGCCTGTCAACTACGAGTTTACAAGATTCCTATCTACATCTTTAAACTTGATCTTGCAGCTCTTGTTTCCATATTGACTTGTATTCTCCCGGTGAAATCCCTTTGTTGCCGACTTGAATTGTAATCTGAGATGTTTTCACTTTCTCCAGGTGGATGCCTAACTGTTGAACTTGAATTGTATTCCCTTGCTCTCCAGGTGGACTCCTGACTACTGAACTTGAATTGTATTCCCGTGCTCTCCAGGTGGGCTCCTGACTACTAAATTTGAATTGTATTCCCTTACTCTCCAGGTGGGCGCCTGATTGCCTGAACTTGAATTGCTTCTTCCCTTCATTTTTCAGGTGGGTTCCTGATTACTTGAAATCGGGAGATAAATTTCTTATCACCTCAATTTAATATACATGCAATGATGAGTTCAAAACTGTAGCACCTAAAGTTAATTTAAAAACCAAACTTTGATTCATGAGCTTCAACTATATGACAACAAACTTAAATATACAACAAAAGAACAATCGGCACATGTTGTACATTTGTTTAAGCTAAAGCTAAAGTTAAAGTTAAAGTTAAAGAAAAAGCAAAAGAAAAAGTAAAAACAAAAGGGTACTATTATTTTAGTCGCTTTTAATATTTCGGTAAAATTCAAAGTTATTTAAAACACATCGTAAATCACACTACATAAATGCACCCGCGATCCACAATATATTTTATCTAACGCTGTTGAGATTTAGATTTGGGTCACATAAATTAAATATAAAAATATTTACATGCTAAAATATAAAAAATCTTGAGGAGGGTCAAAAATCACATGTCTACAGCTGCCCCTATTTGACGGGAAACATGAAGAGTTTTCAGACAAATAACGACTAGACAGGTTTTTTTTACACGACCCTTATTTGGAGAGACTAAAACTAAGAGAAAAGGGGGAATGTGACTGGGCCATGGTATCTGAGCTGCCTACATATCCTTGGCTATAAAGGAATCATGCCACGTGTAGTTCAGAAGTGAGTGAGATGATTGAGTATGCCGAGGTGGAGAGCCTGTCGAGGTGCCGTTCCGTCGAGGTTCCGATCCGCGGTCCTGTTATTACATCAAAATCAAAAGAAATGAAAAAGACTAACTAAGCCTGTCAATTACGAGTTTACAAGATTCCTATCTACATCTTTAAACTTGATCTTGCAGCTCTTGTTTCCATGTTGACTTGTATTCTCCCGGTGAAATCCCTTTGTTGCCGACTTGAATTGTAATCTGAGATGTTTTCCCTTTCTCCAGGTGGATGCCTGACTGCTGAACTTGAATTGTATTCCTTTGCTCTCCAGGTGGACTCCTGACTACTGAACTTGAATTGTATTCCCGTTCTCTTCAGGTGGGCTCCTGACTGCTGAATTTGAATTGTATTCCCTTACTCTCCAGGTGGGCGCGTGATTGCCTGAACTTGAATTGCTTCTTCCCTTAGTTTTCAGGTGGGTTCCTGATTACTTGAAATCTGAAGATAAATTTCTTATCACCTCAATTTAATATACATCCAATGATGAGTTCAAACTTGTAGCACCTAAAGTTAATTTAAAAACTAAACTTTGATTCATGAGCTTCAACCATATGACAACAAACTTAAATATACTCCAAAAGAACAATCGGCTCATGCTGTACATTTGTTTAAGCTAAAGCTAAAGTTAAAGCAAAAGCAAAAGCAAAAGCAAAAGGGTACTATTATTTTAGTCGCTTTAAATATTTCGGGAAAAATTCAAAGTTATTTAAAACACGTCGTAAGTGACGCTACATAAATGCTCCCGCGTTCCACAATATATTTTATCTAACGTTGTTGCGATTTAGATTTGGGTCACATAAATTAAATATAAAAAATATTTATATGCTAAAATATAAAAAATCTTGGGGAGGGTCAAAAATCACATGTCTACAGCTGCCCCTATTTGATTGGAAACATGAAGAGTTTTCAGACAAATAACGACTAGATAGGGTTTTTTTTACCCGACCCTTATTTGGAGAGACTAAAACTAAGAGAAAAGGGGGAATGTGACCGAGCCATGGTATTTAAGCTGCCTACATATCCTTGGCTATAAAGGAATCAGGTCACGTGTAGTTCAGAAGTGAGTGAGATGATTGAGTATGTCGAGGTGGAGAGCCTGTCGAGGTGCCGTTCCGTCGAGGTTCCGATCCGCGGTCCTGTTATTACATCAAAATCAAAAGAAATGAAAAAGACTAACTAAGCCTGTCAATTACGAGTTTACAAGATTCCTATCTACATCTTCAAACTTGATCTTGCAGCTCTTGTTTCCATGTAAACTTGTATTCTCCCGGTGAAATCCCTTTGTTGCCGACTTGAATTGTAATCTGAGATGTTTTCCCTTTCTCCAGGTGGATGCCTGACTGCTGAACTTGAATTGTATTCCCTTGCTCTCCAGGTGGACTCCTGACTACTGAACTTGAATTGTATTCCCGTGCTCTCCAGGTGGGCTCCTGACTGCTGAATTTGAATTGTATTCTCTTGCTCTCTAGGTGGGCGCCTATTTGCCTGAACTTGAATTGCTTCTTCCCTTCGTTTTTCAGGCGGGTTCTTGTTTACTTGAAATATGAAGATAAATTTCTTATCACCTCAATTTAATATACATCCAATGATGAGTTCAAAACAGTAGCACCTAAAGTTAATTTAAATACTCAAAGTTATTAAATTTTTATTTTAATAAAATAAAATATTATTAGACTGATTACTTAACTTGAATTGTATTCCCTTGCTCTCTAGGTGGGCGCCTGATTGCGGAAACTTGAATTGTATTCTCTTGCTCTCCAGGTGGGCGCCTGATTTCAACAAAATAGACAAAAACAAAGAAAAATTTCTGGCCCGATTTGGTAGTTGGGCACATATGTGAGTGTAAACTGAATCATGTTATCAAATATCAATAAGAACTTGAAAGCTAAAACTTGAACTGTACTCCCTTGTTCTCTAGACGGGCTCCTGACTGCTGCGCTTGAAAGTATTCGATGCTCTCGAGGCGGGCTCCTGACTTTAACTTGAAAGTATTCCCTGCTCTCCGGACGGGCTCCTGACTTTAACTTGAAAGTGCTCCCTGCTCTCCAGGCGGGCTCCTGACTTCAACTTGAAATGTATTCCCTGTTCTCCAGGCGGGCTCCTGACTTTAAAATAGACAAAACAAAAAATTTGAAAGCTAAAACTTAAATTGTACTCCCTTGTTCTCCAGGCGGGATGCTGACTGCTGCGCTGAATGTATTCCCTGCTCTCCAGGTGGGCTCCTGACTTCAACTTGAAATGTATTCCTTGCTCTCCAGGCGGGTACCTGATTTCATCAAAATAGACAAAAACAAAGAAAAGTTTTCTGCCCCAGTTTCAAATCAAAGAAAAATCTTGTTAGTTTAAAATGTGGTGGTTGGTTTGTGGCCTTGACTTTGAGGGCGGTTGCTCCTTCACTTCTCATGATAATCGATTTCCACTCAAAGACCTTGCTTGTTCCTTGACTAATCACTTTCTTTGTCATCCTTACCACAGAAAATACCTCTTCCATTCAGACCCAATACCTTCTATTTGTTGCATTGCTCATGAACCAACATCTACCAAACCTTTGTGTTTCACATGATCCCCACGGTATATTGATTATTACCAACTTCAATGCGCACATTGTTCTTTCCTAATTTAAATCATTAGCCTTGGTCTTGAGGTTTATTGCTCCATCACTTGCCATGATAGCTTTGATTTCTGCATGGAAGATCTTGCTTGTCACTGGTTTACCACCTTTTTTGTCCCTTGTATTTCACATGGATCCCAACGCATGTTGATTGTTACCAACTCAGTGTGTATGTTGTTCTTCCTTGACTTAAACCACTGGCCCTGGCCTTGAGGTCTACTGCTCCCTCGCTTGCCATGATAACTTTGATTTCCGCTTGGAAGACCTCGCTTGCCATTGGTTAACCACTTTTGTGAATCTTATCACAGAAAATACCCTTAATCTATTCACCTAACACCCTCCATATGTTGCATTGTCCTTGAATTGATATGTACCAAACCTTTGTATTTCATAAGGATCCCAAAGCATGTTGATTATTACCAGCTCAATGCGCTTGTTGTTCTTTTTTGAATTATGACATTTCGATGTGTTAGCCAGACCCCGTTTTGTGCAATTGGACAGCCGGTGGCAAATTTTGAAGTCATTTCTCACTTATTTTGACCAAACAGACTCAGGAAGAGGAAGTAAATAAGACAAGAGGAACAGAGTAAAGGACAAAGGAAAGAGATGATTCCTAACAAGAAAATTATAAAGTAGAAACCATTAGATGTGGATACCAACTCTAATGACCATGACATGCACCTGTGGCCTATTCTGTTGAGCAAGTCTAATGTTCAATTCCTGTTATACCCCTAAACCGTGAAACTGGGCTTCAATGTTCTGATTATCCAATCTGATTCACAGTCCTTATTCGACTTGTAATGCCCAAAGGGTTTTCACCATCAAGCCTCTCTCATTTTGTTCTTTCTCTCAACTTACTGTCGCCTTACGGTGCCCGCGAGGGTTTTCACCAATAAGACTCTCTCATTTTTATTTCTCTTAGCTCACATCGCCTTACGTTGCCCGTGAAGGTTTTCACCTCTAAGACTCTCATTTTATTTCTCTGCTTGGACCAGAGTGCTGCCCCTTATATGATTCACCTCTACTCGCTTGACTTGGCATCTCTCGAAAACTGGTCGAAAGGTCTTTCTTTGGACCGTAATGTGATCTTTTGGATGGGGTTAGGAAGAAAGGGTATCAAAAGGCTCAAAACAACTCATCATGGATTCAAAATTACAACTTTTGGAACCGAATTTCTTACAACAACCACAACTTCTACCCCTAGTTTCTTGTTTGGGAACTTTTGGATTTTTATTTTGTCGGGACCGAACCGTGAGGCTGCCTACGTATCCTTAAAAGGAATCAGGTTGAATGTAGTTCATGACATAGGGGTTACTTTGTTGTTGTGATTTTCTCTTTTCTCTTTCTTACTTTCTCTTTTTTTCTTTCTTTTTCTCTTTTTGTTGTTTTTTTTTTCATTCTTTTCTCTCTCTTTTCATTCTTTTCTTTTCTCTTTTTCTATTTTCTTTCTCTCTTTTTTTTTCTTCCTTTACTTATCTTTTGCGCTTGCGTTTCTGATCTTTGCTAATGATTCCAAAAGAGGGGTATGAAAGAAAATAAATGAGGCTCAAAGGGGTAACGAAGGATAAAGTGTTTAGATAGCAGAACAGAATGCATTCGTCATTCCAATCTCCAAAACATGTCAAGTGCAAACTACACAATTAAACAGACCAAGGAAAATTATATCTTTTGATTGTACTAGACTTGATAACCATATCCACACATTTGCCTTTTACATATGTTAATTACCCAATCCCATTGGACAACACTCCCACTCTCATTATCACGAACGACCCCTGTCAATTTGGGCAAACTTGCCTTTAGCTTCAACCCGATGCGGCATGATGCATTTTAGTAGGGTTTTCTTTATGTTCTACCTGCTCCAGTTTCACACAATTCGGGCTTGAAGTGATCTCGAAATACCTTTACTTATTTCCCTCAAATGTCCTTACATCTTCAACATTGTTTCATTGCTTCGTGATTAAATTGACTTTTAAAACCATGCTGAGAATTACACGTGCATGTCATGTCACTAGAGTCAATCAGGAAAGAATCATAAAAAGAAAAGAGAACTAAATGAAAATGACTAGAAATTACAGAAAACAGAAAATTGCATTAGACAGATGGTGAAAGGGTTTGAACAACAAAACAAACAAACTAAATTGGGGTCACAAACCTAGAACAAACCTAGACGACACTAGACGGGCTATTATGACTAAACAAACTAAGCAAAATAAAAGGATAAAAGGGTTTTAACCACGAGACAATGTCTAGATTACAACCCTGAGATAACCAGGACAATAGAAATGACAACAAAATAAACCACCAAAACTCCTCCCTGGCTAACCAAGACAGGAGCGTCTTCCCAATTGCCAAGCTCGGCATCTTAGCCACTGAATTCCGCATCAACATTACTAGGACCTTCACAAACTTCCATCACATTGTTCTTAACAAATTTCTTTTGGGTTCCCTTTACCTGATCTTTCTTAGGATCAACCTCTAATAGCGCTGAAAGCTTTGTAGCATGTGGACCTACGATGTTCTCAGAAGAATTCTCATATTCCTTTTCAAAATAAATCATACCCATCATATGCGTCTCATTATGCATAGGCGATGGACTTTGGCTAGTGTCTGTTGTATCTGGATTTTGCACAACAATATCGCCTGCATCAATAAGCTTCTGAATCGTATTCTTCAGATTCTAACACTTCTATATGTCATGCCCTGGGGCATTTGAGCAATATGTGCACCTTTGAGAAAAATCAAACTTCTTTGGAAGAGGGTTTGACATTTTTATCTAGATCGGCTTCAACATGTCCAATTGCTTCAACTTTTGGAACAAACTGGCGTATGACACTCCCAATGGGGTGAAAGCCTTTTCTTTTTTCAGCAACCTCTCATTCTTAAATGCTTGATTGGGCCAGAAACCTGATCCAGAGGGTTTTCGGTAGGCTCGTGTGGGTGGATAGGCATTTCGTGGAGCTGGGTACTGAGAGAGCGATGTACGATTTTGGGAGTTCCGTGGAGAGAAGTGGCATTGGGAAGGATTATCTGGTGCGTTAGCATATCCCCGGGGACGATGTCGAGGCTGGAAGTGTTGATCGGGAAAGCCCATCGGATCATCTTTTCTGTTTCTCTTTCTTCCACCCAAGCTTACTGGGATGTTTTGAATGTCTTTCGAACAACTCATGATTTTGCCTGACTTGATTCCCTATTCTACTAGCTCCCCCATTTTTAACACATCTTTGAAAGGCTTTCCCAAGGCCGGGATCAAATGACTAAAGTAGGTGGGGCCCTGGGATTGTAGGAAAAGCTCAACCATTTATTCTTCACCAATCGGGGTACTGACTAGAGCAGCTTGCTCCCTCCATCTGAGCCCAAACTCCCTAAAGCTTTCCTCCGGCTTCTTTTCTATTTTAGATAGGGAGGAGAGGTCTGGGGTAACACCTGATTTGTATTGAAAGAACCGAAAAAAATCTTGAGCCATGTCACCCAATGTAGGCCACTTACCAACATCTTGACGATTATGTCATTCCAAAGCTACCCCAGTCAGACTCTCACTGAAATGTGCCATCAACAAATCATCTTTCTCGCCCACACTTCTCATTTTACTGCAATAATCCCTCAAATGGGCTACTGGATCTTCACACCCATCATACAAGTTAAACTTTGGCACTTTAAACCCCGCGGGCAGGCGAACGTCAGGGGACACAGACAGTTCTTTGTAGGACATGCTGCCCTGATCTTCCCTTTCTTGTTTGTTCTTCGAGGATTGTTCTATGCCTTTAAGCCTCCTGGGTATCCCCTCTTTCCTTTCTCTTCCTATGAACCTTTCATTTTCAACATGCAACTTATCCCGAGGGCTCTGTTTGTATGAGTTGGGAACTTTGTGGGCAACCTCTGAGGGGTAATATCGGGCATCGTGAGCTTTGAGTGGGTGCTCATTGTTGGGGATGGTGGAAAAGACAGGAGGACAATTTTTAGGAAAGGTAATTGGAAGATGAGTGACGGAGCTACTAGGGTGGTTGGGAAAGCCATGGTAAGCAGGTGAATTTGGAGAGTATGGGGGATCATCTGGAACTGTGACCGGTGTTTGGGTAAGGGTAGCATTTAGGAAGCTAGTTTGTGGAGGGGTGGTGCCCTCCCAGTCATCCAGGCTTGATACATGTCCGTCATGTGTTGTCTTAACATCCTCACCTCTTCAACCAACCCCCTATCATGTTCAACCAACTGCTTTCGGGCATCGGTATCAACCAACTCAGTTCTGTTGTTGTCTGCCATTGCCTTTTGACTTTGTGTTGTGGAGAAAAGTTACCACTTTAAAAACCACAAACCAACCACCCTTCTGCTATGAATATAACAAAAGGAAACCATCACGTTAGCGTTAGGGCATTTAACATAAGATAATCTCACTTCATGTGCAATGCACCTAGCCACAGTTATCGGTTCTAAAATGACTTCGAGGGTACAAAGGTCAGTTTGCATCATCCCATTTTGTTCATTTCAACCTCTCTTTTCTTTGTTTTTCTGGTACTTCTTAGCTCGCTCATTTTCCTTCCCCTTTTTCTTTCTGATTATCGCGCTTTTTCTTCCTTCTCATTTCCCACATCCCATGACTTCACCTTTTTTTTCCTCTCTTTTTCCGTTTCCCTTTTTCCTTTCTTTTAACAGTAAAAGAAAAGTGATTCAATCGAACCCTATGTAGGTTGCCTACGTATCATGACCCCGCATGAATCAGATCTTTGCATAGTTCTGGAAGATCATGAATAAAGGAAACAAACTGACGTTCTCCGTTTCTTTTTCTTTAATGTTCTATAACCTATTTTAAACTCAAGCTTAACGGATTTTTCTTTCTTTTCTTTAAAACAAATACTCTATTAAGAAAAAACTCTAGAAGAGAAGAAAAAAAATATAAATCTTTTTCTTTTTTTTTTATTTTTAAGAAGGAAATCTAAAGGCTATACCAAAGAAAAATATTTTGAATTTTCACTTGATATCCTGAAGAAAAGACTTCGAAACAAGAAATGAAAAAGATAAATAAAAAAAAACTGTTTTTGGATTTGAATTTTTGATTACCTAAGGAAGAAACTCTGAAAATAAACCAAAGAAAAAGTATTATTGTTTTCTTTTTCTTATATGTACAATGTCTTAAAGTTCTAATTTAAATTAAAAGATTTTTTTTTCAAGTTATTTTTCATCAATTTCCCAAAGAAAAACCTCAACAGAAAATCTTTTTTGGATTTTCGGATTTAATATTTTAAAAGAAAACTTTTAAAGAGGTACTAAAGAAAATTCTCTTTCTCTTTTTTTTTTAATTTTTGGTCTTAATATACTAAAGGAAATGTAAAAGTTATTTTGATATTAATTGCCTAACGGCAAAAAACCTCAAAGGAAATTTTTTCCATATATAGAATTAGTATTCTAAAGAAAACTTATAACGAAAATATAAAACGCAATTTTTTTTTGGACTTGTAACACATTTCCAAATACCAAATAAGGAATACAATAACAAAAGACTAGACAAACTTAACTAGACTATTACAAAGTCTAACATCACCTAAAAGACCGAATACTACTATACATGACTAGAAAGTAAAATATGAACAATTGACTCAAAAATATAAAATAACTCCTCGAGCAACTTCTGAATGCAGTGATCCTGGGGTATCTGTCATGCCCAAACTCCAGTAAGTAAATCCACACCTGTATAAGAAAACTTAAACCAACACTATGTGAAACAATAACATTCCCTACTAGACACATGCAAGACATGGTTGCGGTTATTTTTGCAAAATGGCTTATTTGGCCAAAAGGTGGTAGAAATGCAAAATTTAGCTAAGACCCGCAAAGCCAAGAACCTAACATTTACTAGAAAGACCGGACTCTATGTGGGTTTCCTACGTATCATGCCCCGAAAGAAGAGAATCAGGTATGCGTAGTTCGGGTAATTTGGATACGGGCGAGAATTAAAACAAAAATAACTAATTTAGAGAAAATATAGTTTATTATTTTTTTTTATTTTTTATCTTTTCCTTGAAAATGATGAAACATGCAACATCTTTTTTTTTTGGATTTTCTTTTCCCTTTTTTTGATTTTTTATTTTTGAAAACGATGAAAAAGTGCAAAATCTTTCTTTTGAATTTTCAAGCTCTTTCCCCTCAACAAAAAATGTGACAGAAAACATAATTGGGGCCCACTCTATTCATAATTCACCCTCTCTTTTTATTTTCATTTTCATTTTTTCATTTGCCCTCAACTATCATTAGTCCGCCAAATGACCCTTTTACCTTCGAAGAAATGCAACATATGGCACATAGGATGCATCAAGATGGTCAGTAATTTTGGATACACCTGTCCTAGATAGACCCAACCTCTGTGTTGAGTCTCCAAAGTCAAAATGCACATGATGCAAACAAACGTTCCTATTAGGGATCCGGCATGAGGTATTGTCATACTAGGTTTAAAAACCTGGGTTTATTTGTTCTAGACCTGGCTTACCCGAGCGGATAACTCGAGCCGAGGGTGGGCTGCGTACCGGTAACCAAAAGATCATCCGGCTTTGCAACTTGTCCTAACCTCATTCTATTTGGAATAGGACTCTAACAGAAAGAAGTCACGACCAGCGTGCACTCCTCGGGAGAGAGACGAGAGGGGTTTCGTAGCAATTTATATACAGTTCAGATAATATCAAAGCGGCAAAAAGCAACATTTAACACATTAGGCCCAAACATGTAAATAAGACCAGATAATAAATAAAGCCCAATATAACAATTATCCTAAGCTCGAATTCTTGAACCCTGAACCAGAGATTCTGGGTTGGATCCCCAGCAGAGTCGCCAGAGCTGTCACACCTCCTTTTTTACTACACCCTCGGGGAAGGGTATATAAGGGAGTTTTTCTAATTAAAGGACAATCGAAACGGGATTCATTTATTATTAAAAATTCAGAGTCGCCACTTGGGATAATTTATGGTGTCCCAAGTCACCGGTTCAAATCCCGAATCGAGGAAAAGATTGACTCTGTTTTACAGTCCGCGAACACAAAAAACCGGGTAAGGAATTCTGTTAACCCGGGAGAAGGTGTTAGGCATTCCCGAGTTCCATGGTTCTAGCACAGTCGCTCAACTGTTATAATTGGCATATTATCCGATTTTAGTATATGTTTAAACCTATGTGCAAATTTTAACTTAAACCATTTTTATTCATTTTTTAAAGAAAATTGCAACGTTATTAAAACACGTTTCGAACCACGCTACATAAATGCACCTGCGATCCACAATATATTTTATCTAACATTGTTGAGATTTAGATTTGGGTCACATAAATGCGCACCTGAGTTTTAAAATTATGTATCACAACTATGACACGGGAACCGTGCCCGTAGCTATGACACTTTATTATGCGCATAAAGCAAGCTACCGATGTAAAACAAAAGGGGAGGGGAATATTGGCGAATGGGTAATGAATCAGTCAAAAGTGTTCATCAAACGAGCAAATTTATCAAAAGAGAAGGAAATCTAAATTAAGAAACTAAACCTTTAAGAGAATCTTTAGCCTGAGTCCTTTCCAATACTTGATTCAATACAAAACCTCCATGAATTGTGAAACAACAGAGAAAGGCTGGTATTGATCTAACGACGAGAGACAAACAAATCCTCGAACCCGACCTCAACAAAATATATCCCAGACCGGCAACCACGAACAGAAACGGAGACGAACAACGACTAACGACAACCTCGACGCTCGTCGGAAAGCTCAAACTAAACCAGAAAACAGACCCGACTAACTCCATGACAGTAGCTCCTAATCTGGAGTTGTTTCTTGGCTGATGGAAGTGACGAGATCGGCTGTTGCTTCGAGCGTTCAAGAGTGAAGAAACAACAGCGACTTCAATGGTTTCCTAGGGTGTGGATGGTCGACCTTAGGTGGAGTTAAGGTTGGTTTGTTGATGATGGAGAAGGGAAGTGAGATTGGGTCGAGTGTGTGTATGTGTGGTTGTGTGCGTTGAGGGAGATGGATGTAGGTGGTGTACGCAAGTTTCCGGTGATGGGATTGCTAGACGTTTTTCGACGAGGGGTCACTGGTGGCGTCGTGCGTCTGGTATTCGACGGAGGTGGAGCTGGTGGATGATGGTTGTTACTGAAGAAGAAAAGGACGAGTGGGGGTCGACGACGAGTTTTCTCCGGCGAGCTTGAAGTGGCCTGCTACGATCGTCGGTCTCGAAGAAGAAGCAGATGAGCAGTGGCTCTCTTGGCTCTCGTTCAAGAAGAAACAACTCGTAGATTGATACTGAAGAGGCATGAGAACGACAGTAAGTTCGTTTGGGGAAGACGATGCGCGTGGGGGGGGGGGGCGTCGTTCCTTGCGCAGCTATGTCAGCTGCTTCCTCAGCCCTTTTCCTCCTTTTTTTTCTCGTTTGCTCCAGCCATTAAAACGAGGCCCGGGGATGGTCTCGTGAAAACCACGATCCAAAGGGGGCGGGGTTGTTTTTTTGTCTGCTCCCCTTTTTGCTTTACAGTCCCCCCAGATTTATTGTTCCCTTTTGTGAGTGTGTTCTCCACTTATATCCTTTTCTTTACTCTATTCAATAATGCACTCCCAACCCCACCACTCTAGAAGCTTCCTAATTAGTTAGGTAAGACTCCCCAATTTAAACAATCCCTAGACTACCCTTAAAACCCCATGTTAATTACTTCAAAAATCAAATGGGTCAAATTGACCCAAGATTCAGCCTACCAAATTGGATTAATTACTCAAAATAATAATTATCCCAACTAATTAAATATCAAATTAAAATAAAATTTCCAAAATTCAAAAATGAAAGAGTAAAATGCAACATGACTATTTTTTATGATTTTTTCTATTTTGTCAAACAACAACTTACTTAATTAATTTAAAAAATAATAAAATAAAATCCTAAATGCAGATGCAATATATATATATATATATATATATATATATATTATATTTTTATGATTTGAAATACTACACAATGCCAAAGCTAATCCTAATTAATTAAACTAAACATGAAACTATTTTTTGTGTTTTCGAAATTATATAAAGATAAAAATAAGGTACTATTTATGTATTATATTTTTTTAAAATTTATGAAAAACACATAAACTAAAATAATTTTTGTAATTTTTATTTTTCTTATAATAAAATAAAGTAAAAGAGTCAAAATGAGTTGAAATAGCTATATTAGGCCTAAATTAAATATTTACATGCTAAAATATAAAAAGTCTTGGGGAGGGTCAAAAATCACATGTCTACATCTGGGACTACCGAGAAGCTGTGATTTCGCTGTTGTTGCTGTTGTTTCTGCTGGCTGAGCTCCTTATTACACCAAAATCATTTTACATATAATAGGAGAGACAAATGAAGGTTATGATGACGAGTGACATTATATTAAAGTGGCACATGTAAATTTTTTGGACAATTCTCCAACTTTGTTGGAATTTTAATTTTTTTTTAAAAGAAGTTAAAAATTTCAAACTTGGCAGTTAATATTTATGGTAAAAATCTTTAAACCACGTTTCCTTCTGCCGATTACAAAAGTTTTTTTTTGAACTTTACTTATATACTTGATACTTATTTTTACACATATACATGGAAAAAAAAATATAGAACACCCCAAAATTAAACCATACGATCTCCTACGCAAACGTGGCTTGAAGTTACAATCCTAATCTACCTCCGCGTTCTCCACTTCTCCTACATTCTCCTACGCAGTTACTATTTATGTCGTTTGTTTTTCCAAATTAGTTTTTCATTTTCTTTACTCTGCTCTGAATAATCTCCTTACTACAATAACTTTTGAAGGATGGCTTCACCAGTTCATTAAATCAGAGAAATTTCAAGCAATTCGATGCAATTGAATTTGAAAATGAGAGTTCTTGGTTTTGCTGCATCAAATGAATATATTGTACACCTCGCATCATTGAGTCTTTTATAAAGTTTTCTGCAAGCACTTGCACTGCCTGTGTTGATGGAGGTAAACATGATTTTGTAAAAAAAAATTGTTGTGTCTCCCTCAGTAGTGAACTTTGGTTCTAAAATTTTATCTTCTCAGGTACTACAATCATCCATAAAGAATTGAAAGAATGTGTGGCTAATTTTGTTGGCAAGCCAGCTGCATCATTACAGGCATGGGTTATGTAACAAATTCAGCCATACTTCCAATATTTATTCAGATGAGGCTCACAACATAGGAGTTGTTTGGGGTGTCTGTGAAATTTGGGAATTGACACGGCTGATGTGAACATAATAATAAGAACTTTCACAAAGTCATTTGGTTCATGTGGGGGTTATGTTGTTGAATCCAAAGTATGTTTCTTTAATGTCATTCTTATAAAGGTGTTAGCTGATTTACCTTTTCATTGTCTATAGTTATATTATTTGTTTATGTAAAATTTAAGTATATGAAAGTATGACAAATAAGGTGAATCATGAAACCAAAGTGATACTCATACAACACCCTCCGTTTTAATTTAGATGATATACTTTCCTTATTAGTTTGTTCCAAAAAGAATGACATATTTCTATCTTTGCCCTTTTGGAATTCATGTTTTCCTTTTCCGACTCAATTTTATGTTAGATTTTAAAATATTATACCATCATAATAGCGTCATTAGAGACAACATTGTATATTCTTCCTTTCTTCTCTGCACTCTATTAGTTGATCAAGTTCAACACTCGGTAAAATAAAACAGTAGGCGACTTCATTCAATTTATTTCTTTTTTATTTTTGTGTAACTTTGCTCGCTCCAAGTTTCCTTCAATTTCTTTCTTTCTTTTTCTTAGGTGACGTAATCCCACATGATTAAAAATATTTCAATATCGAGAACTTTGAGAGTTTGGGGAGGAAAAAGCAATGCACTTCATGTGCTAAAAAGATTCATGGCATTTGGTAGAGCAGCATATTAAAAGGTGACGAAGGTATTTGAAGGCAACATCCTCTACAACTTATATAATCTGTTTGTTTCTTATATTTAATTTTTTTCTCATTTTCTATGTTTTGACATGCAGCCTGGATATGAGCGTCTCTGCTGCCTGCACTGCATATAGCCTCGGAATCACAACTTTGCAACATGTCATGTCCCAAGCACCTCAGGGAAGTTATTGTGATAGAGTGTGTACATTGTGGATGTCAAGGTTGTGCAAGCGGGGAGTAATTATTTTTTCGTAACGGTATGTTATGAGGTCTGATTTTTCTATCTCAAAATACTATGACTTTGTCGTATTTCTGAATTTTTAAGCCATTAGAAACCTTTATATGTGGCACTCTAGCCGCCATTCATGACTTGCTTTATTGAAGTTATAAAGAACATTATTGGACTCTCTTCATTGTGTTTCTTATTACTTCATTATACGATATTCATTACATTTACATGTTCCAAAAATTAATAGCATTATCATACTCCTTTGTATCTACAGTCTTTTTCAGAATATATTTTCTTATAAAAGATTATATTTATTATTTTTTGCGCAACGCGCGGGTACGGATACTAGTGAAAAATAAAAAGCTAAACTAGCTAAGCCTATCAACTATGAGTTACAAGATTCCTATCTATAAATCTTCTGAAGCCTGATCTTAAGTCTTTGTTGGTTCTTGCTGCAGACTCTAATCTGAATCTTGATGCTCGTTAGCTGTAAACCGTTGGTTCATTCTTCGGCTTTGGATCAAGGTGGGACACGCGAAGCCTGTGACTTCAATCATATCTTGAGCAGTCCGCATCCTTCTCTACTTTAGACCTTTGAGTTCATTTCTTTTGCTATTTTTCTTCTTTTTCTTATTTTGGATTGAGATTCATTCTTTTGGTCGTCTCGAACCCTGTGCCTCGAGGTCAAACCTGTTCAGACACCAAAACAAACAAACGAACAAAATTTTTCTGCCCCAGTTTTCAGTAGGAAAATTTTGTGAGATATTTGTAACCAAGATCTAAACTATTTTTTTGTGAAAGCGATAAAATAAGGATTGTGTGCCTTTAGGAGGAAGAGATTAGGGAATTGAGCCCCTATGTCTAAAAATCTCAACTAGTGATTGGAGCCCTATGTTGGCAAAGGGCTACTAGGGAATGGAGGCCCTATGTCTAAAAATCTCAACAAGGGATTGGAGCCCTATGTTGGCAAAAGGCGACTAGGGAATGAAGGTCATATGTCTAAAAATCTCAACTAGGGATTGAAGCTTTATGTTGGCAAAAGGCGATTAGGGAATGGGGGCCTTATGTCTAAGAATCTCAACTATGGGATTGGAGCCCTATGTTGGCAAAAGGAGACTATGGAATGGTGGCCCTATGTCTAAGAATCTCAACTAGAGATTGGAGCCCTATGTTAGCAAAAGGCGACTAGGGAATGAAGGTCTTATGTCTAAAATCTCAACTAGGGATTGGAGCCCTATGTTGGCAAAAAACGACTAGGAAATGGAGGCCCTATGTCTAAAAATCTCAACTAGGGACTAGAGCCCTATGTTGGCAAAAGGCGACTAGGAAATGGAGGCCCTATGTGTACAAATCTCAACTAGGGATTGAAGACTTATGTTGGCAAAAGGCGACTAGGGAATAGATGCCTTATGTCTAAAAATCTCAACTAGGGATTGGAGCCATATGTTGGCAAAAGGCAACTAGGGAATGGAGGCCCTATGTTTAAAATCTCAACTAGGGATTGGAGTCGTATGTTGACAAAAGGCGACTAGGGAATTGAGTCCCTATGTCTAAAAATCTCAACTAGTGATTGGAGCCCTATGTTGGCAAAGGGCAACTAGGGAATGGAGGCCCTATGTCTAAAATCTCAACTAAGGATTGGAGCCCTATGTTGGCAAAAGGCGACTAGGGAATGGAGGCCCTATGTCTAAAAATCTCAACTAGGGATTGGATCCATATGTTAGCAAAAGGCAACTAGGGAATGGAGGCCCTATGTCTAAAAATAATCTCAACTAGGGATTAGAGCCTTATGTTGGCAAAAAGGCGACTAGGGAATAGAGGCTCTATATTTAAAAATCTCAACTAAGGATTAGAGCCCTATGTTGGCAAAAGGCGACTGGGGAATGGAGGCCCTATGTCAAAATCTCAACTAGGGATTGGAGCCCTATTGTCACGACCCCAACCCCGGTCATAATGGCGTCCAACACACTGCTAGGCAAGCCCGACCATTCAACAACATTATCCCAAATTCTTATACATATTATAGATAAATATCACAGAGAATTTACTAATTCATCACTTTCAAGTGTATAATTAATAATAAAATCTGCGGAAATTCAACAAAAATACCACACCATAGCCCAATAGAATCCGGTGTCACGAATATGAGCCTCTAATACAGAATATCCACCTATTACAAGTCTGTCTAGGAAAAATACGGAATAAAAGATAGAGATATAGGGGAGAGATCAAGGCTGGGAATGCCATGCAGCTACCTCAATACTCCCGGATACTGCCTGCTCAGCTAAACAATTCCTCACTTAGCCTGTGATGTACCTGGATCTGCATGCAAGGTGCAGGGAGTAATGTGAGTACTCCGACCCAATGAGTAATAAACATAAATAAAGGCTGAGAATAAGAAATCATGGAAAAATACAAAGTAAACTATAACTGGCAGTTTAGAACAACAAATAGTGAAGCAACAAGTCAATTAAATCAGAGTACCAAATACTGAGACAGGTATAACAGATAAAAACAAATGCATGAGTGCAATGCAATGCATATGATGGTACACTCTAGTACCCACTGCGGCGTGCAGCCCGAGCCATCCATTTATTTATCGTCGACGGCGCTCACTGGGGGTGTGTGCAGACTCCGGAGGGGCTCCTACAACCCAAGCGCAATATCAAGCCATCTCGTGGCATCAAATCTAGGCCCTCGACCTCATATCAATCTCAGTATAATCACCCAGGCTCTCGGCCTCAATATCAATGTAATCAACCAGACTCTCGGCCTCAATATCAATATAATCAACCAGGCTCTCGGCCTCAATATCAATATAGCACTGCTGCGGCGCGCAGCCCGATCCATGCTCAGTCCAGAAATCATCATAAGCCCCTTGGGCATTTGTAAAACAGTAGTTCTCAGCCCGAAATATCATTTAGAAAATACCATTTAAGTTTTCAAATCTTAGAAAGATGGCTGAGTTTGCAAAACAGTATTTAAAAACCTTGGACTGAGATCAAATGATATGCATGTATGCGAAAACAGTGATGTCAATCCCTGAAGGATTCAAATAATTGGCAAGAAGCCCAAATGTAACAGTTAAATCCAAGTAAGGATGATTCTCAATTTAGTTCAAGTAGAAAACAAGGTAAAAACATCTCTCGGGACGGACCAAGTCACAATCCCCAATGGTGCTCTACCCTACGCCCGTTATCCGGCGTGCAAGTCACCTCAATATAGCGTTACGATGTGAAATTTCGGGGTTTCAAACCCTCAGGACATCATTTACATCAATTACTCACCTCGAACCGGCTACTTCTTTAGCTCGCGACGCCTTTGCCCCTCGAATTGGCCTCCACGTGCGTCGAATCTATCCAAAATTAGAACGAATATGTCATAATATGATAAGGGAACAAAGCCCAATCAAAACAATCGAAAAATACCAAAATTCTCGAAATTAGCAAAAACCCGAGCAAAATACTACTCCACAATGCATTTTCCTCTCAAATCGACCTCTGAATGCCTCGAATCTAGCCACAATAATTCGATTAAATCAATAAAAATTATAGGAATTAATTCCATATGGAATTCTACACTTTCCATTAAAAATTCGAAATTGCACTCAAAATTCGCCCGTGGGGCCCGCGTCTTGGAATCCGGCGAAACTTATAAAATCCGACAACCCATTCCGATACGAGTTCAACCATACCAAAATTATCACATTCCGACAACAACTCGACCTCCAAATCTTAATTTTTCATTTTTGGAAGATTTTGCAAAAATCTTGATTTCTTCCATTTAAATCTGAATTAAACGATGAAAATAACCATGTATTTATGTAATATAAACACTTTCGAGTATAGGACACTTACTTGAGTTGAAATCGTGAAGAACACCTCAAAATCGCCCAAGAACCGAGCTCCAAAAATCCCAAAACGAAAATGAAGAAATCAGCATTTTTGGTCCTTACGTTTCTGTCCGCCCATCACTAAAAGTCCAGTTTCGTCACTAAAAGTCGTCACTAAAAGTCCACCAGAGACAGCTTTACTAGCCATATTCAATCGATCATAACTTTCTGTACAAATGTCTGAATGACAAATGGTTTAAATTTCTGGAAACTAGAATACAAGGGCTACAACTTTCATGTTTTATACATTTTCCGATTCCATACATATTTCGAGATATAAGCTTCCAAATTAGCCTCCTCGCATCAGAAATTTCTGGGAAATTTCAAAACAGCTTTACTAGCTCTTATTCAATCGACTATAACTTTCTGTACAAATATCCAAATGACAAATGGTTTATCTATCTGGAAACTAGAATACAAGGCCTACAACTTTCATGTTTTATACATTTTCCTATTCTTTATAGATTACGAGATATAAGCTTCCAAATTATGCTCCTTGCATCAAAATTTTCAAACCTTGCTGTCAAAAATCCACCAAGTTAAATTGGCCTAAAAATAGCCCGAAACCATTCCGAAACTCACCCGAGCCCCTCAGGACTCTAGCCAAATATGCCAACATGTCTTAAAACATCATCCAAACTTGCTCCAATCATCAAAACACCTCAACTAACACTAAAATCATCGAATTACATCGAATTCAAGCCTAAGTTCTTTTAAAACTTCCAAAACACGCATTCGGTCAAAAATCCAACCAAACCACGTCCGAATGACCTGAAATTTTGCACACACATCACAAATGACATAACAAAGCTACAGAAACTCTCGGAATTCCATTCCGACCCTCAGATCAAAATCTCACCTATCAACCGAAATTCGCCAAAATACTAACTTCGCCAATTCAAGCCTAATTCTACACCGGACCTCCAAAATTACTTTCGATCACACTCCTAAGTCACAAATCATCTCCCGGAGCTAACCAAACTGTTGGAATTCACATCCGAGCCCTCTAACTCATAATTCAACGTCCGGTTGACTTTTTCAACTTAAGCCTTCTTAAAAGAGACTAAGTGTCTCAATTCCTTTCAAAACCTTTCCGAATCAACTCGTTCACACCCAACACGGATAATAAAGCATAAAGAAATAGGAAATGGGTAAAACGGGGCAATAACTCACGAAACGACGGGTCGGGTCGTCACACCTATGTTGGCAAAATGCGACTAGGGAATGGGGCCCAATGTCTAAAAATCTCAACTAGGGATTGGAGCCCTATGCTGGCAAAAGACGACTAGGGAATGGAGGCTCTATGTCTAAAAATCTCAACTAGGGAATGGAGGCCCTATGTCTAAAAATCTCAACAAGGGATTGGAGCCCTATGTTGGCAAAAGGCGACTAGGGAATGGAGGCCATATGTCTAAAAATCTCAACTAGGGATTGAAGCTTTATGTTGGCAAAAGGCGATTAGGGAATGGGGGCCTTATGTCTAAAAATCTCAACTATGGGATTGGAGCCCTATGTTGGCAAAAGGCGACTAGGGAATGGAGGCCCTATGTCTAAAAATCTCAACTAGGGATTGGAGCCCTATGTTGGCAAAAAGTAAAAGATTGATATTGGGGATTCTAAACTACCATTTTTGTTTGGATTTTCTTCTTATCTCTTTTTTTTCATTTCATTTCATTTTTTCATCATTTGTTTAGTAAGAATGCAGGAAAGAATTTGGAGTAGACTTCCCTTTTGGATTGATTATTGCTGCAAAGTTGTTTCCAACATTTGCGCATTTCTTTTCCTTTTTGGTTGCACCTGTTTCTTGCACGGTTGCTTTGGATTGCACCTGTATCAGTTTTTTCAAACAAAGAATAATTGTTAGTTTGAAACGGTAGTTGGTTTTGTGGCCTTGATTGTTTTTGATCATTTGATCTCAGCCCAACTCTTTTGGTGAAGATCTCAATTGCAACTGCTTGTTTCCTGAGGACCAATTTCATTTCAGACCCTGCGAACCTCTAGTGTTTTCCAGATTTTGCCATGATGGTTGGTCGGAAGAACTCAACCTTTTGACTTTATTTTGCCAACCTTTTCAACTTCATTTGCCTTTATAGGCACTTCGATTTGATTTTCTCCTTCCAAGAGTTTTCAATTCCGGAGCATCGGCCGACATGGCCAGTCGAGGTCGACTTGATGCACCTGCTGAGGCTGGGTGCTTTTTTGCACATTGGTTTGTGTCAAATGAGAACCCTGTAAATCAGTCTTGCCATCCCTTCTTTGTCTCAGTTCCGGAATAGAGTTAGACCGAAGGGGATTCAAAGAAAAATAAATAATGGACATGGCAATGAATTTAAACGAGAGGTATCCCTTTCGAGAGAGGAAAGAAGGACTTATTTGGAGTACATACGGACTTCAATGAACATGACATGCCTTTTGGACTGGATGCCTGATCTGTGTAAACCGTCTGACTCTCAAAAATTCATCACAACTTTTGCCTGAAAATCGAGAAACCTTGCGAGGACTCTGTCGATACCGATGACTGTGAGGATCCTCTTTTCGATCAGGTACGCCCTTTTCGGGATTTCACGAGCTGACCTCTCACATTTCTCTTCTCATCATCGTCTTATAGTGCTCTTTGCGAGTTTTCACTAACAAGACCCTCTCATTCTCATTTCTCTGCTTACCATCGCCTTACGGTGCCAGTGTGGGTTTTCACCAATAAGTCTCTTATTTTATTTCTCTCATTTTGATTGCATCGGATCCAAGTAACTGCATTCTCTGATCCTCGAACATTCTCACCAATTGATCGGAAGGACTTGAACATGATTTGGGTAAAAAGGATTTGGATTGAGTTACAACTTTGGAACTTTTTGGGCGGGATCATCGCCGAACCATTATAACATCTGCCCCAGTTTCACTTTTTGGGGGACTTTGGATTTTTATTTTGGTGTTACTAAACCCCAGAGAGAGGCTGCCTATGTATCCTTTCGGAATCAAGTCGAACGTAGTTCAGGGAAAACATTTTGTTTTTTGGATTTTCTTTTATTTTTTCTTCTGTTTTATTTCCTCTTTCTTTTTCTTTTTCCTTTCCTTTTTTCCCTTTTTCAATTTTTTTCAATTTTTTTTCTTTTTCTTTTCTTCATTTTTTTTCTTTTGCATTTTTTTTTGTATCTTTCTTTTCTTTTCTTTCATTCAAACTTTTTTCAGTAACACTTTCAAGTTCCAAAGAGGGTAATCAAAGAAGAGTAACCGGCTCAAAGGGTTTGCAAATAGTTGGTAATATTTGGGTAGCGAGAATAAAAGCCTTCTTCATCCCAACCAGAGAACATTAATGTTATATGGAGGATCAAACAGAGTACCTTTTGACTGCATTTGCATTGATAGTTGTTTCAAAGACATTTCCTTCGATGTGTCCCAAGTACAACGCACTTTTTTGGTAGTACTTTTGTTCCAATGTATGGACCTTTCCAATCTAGAACCAATTTTCTTCCAGATGTTCCAACTCTTTGTTTTATTTCCTTAAACGTATCTTCATTGCGATCTAATTCTTGATTCATTATTTCGATGTCTGACAGCGTTTCAAGATTTGGGTATGAAGTCCGCAAGCATGTCATGTTATTGAAATCTGCATTTAATAGAACTGAAAAGAGAATAAGAAAAATGACAAGATTAAGAAAAGAGACATTCCTGGACAATGAAATATTAATTTCATTTGATTTTTTTTTAAATTTTTTTGAAGATAGAAGGGTTTACATCAGAAAGTAAGACAATAAAGTAAAACATCCATATCACATCCTGAGATAATCCGGACGCAGAAAGGATAGCAAGACTGGCTACTGAGGCTCCCATCTGATTGGAGAACTTTCATGTTTGGCGACCATTTTTTGGCCTTTCTTCTGTCTCGGCAATGGCTGCAATGACTGCAATGGCTTTCAGTGCCGGATCAAATTCCTCATCTTCACAAATCATTCCGACTATTGGCCCGCTGTTATGTGCAGGCAACAGATTGTTCATCACATCAAGAGCTTCTTCATCCCGAAAAATAATTCTTTCAGCTTCAATTAAATCTTCAATTGCCCTTTTGAGGGTCCAATAGTCCTCTGTACTGTGTCTCACTGCTCCATAGTGGTATTCACATATAGCATCAGCTCGGTGCGAGGAGGACTCGGGGTTCGGCCGGTTCGGGGCCACTAGTTGCAATATACCGAGCCTGATTAGCTTTTGGAACAAGCTTGAATACGATTCACCAGTAGTGGTGAACTGATTTTTTCTGAAAGTCTCTCTTGGGCGAGGATTGTACTGGGGAACATCTGGTTGGGAATTATACGGAGCTTGGTAAGGATGGGCATTTATGGGAGGTGGAGCTCGGTTTTGTGTATAATATTATGGTTGCGTGTAAGATTGCGCGCTCATCACCGCACAAGGAGGCGGTGCCACGACATAAGCATCATCTTGAAGGGGATAATACTGTGGTGGGATGATAGGAGGCACATATGATTGGCTGAATGACCTGCGGGGCCCCCTCGAGCTTGAAACCGTTGTGAGCACGTGATTTTTGTCCTATATGAATTGCTCCTATAAAATCAAAGAAAATAGATTTTTCCAATTATTTGCCATTTTATAGGATTTTGTAGGATTTTTATTTAATTATTTGCATTTTTTGCATGTTTAAGTTTTATTTAAATTATGAAAAAATATCAAAAATACCATGCATTGAATTTAGGATTTGTTTTTAAATTTTTAGAATTAACCAATAATTATTTGTTTTATAGAAATTCAAAAATCACAAAAAATTGCTCATTTTTACATTTTTTTGTCTTTTAATTCTTAGCTTATTGATTTTTCTTTTTTAATTTAGAATTAAGTATTGTTTATAATTATTGTAATTAGGTAACTAGCTTAATTTCACATTTATATTAATTTAGGATTTTTAATTTAAAAAAAAGAAAATAAAAAGTTAAATTTGAAAGGAGTTATTAATTTCAAAATTGGGCCAATTTAGCCCAAACCAGCCCAAATTTATCCAATTTCGCCAAACCCGCCGGGCCATTACCCGGATTGGCCCAACCCCTCTTTTAAAACCCCACTTTCCTAAGCTTCCCCTTCAGATTGAGGAGAACAACTGCGCACCCTTCCCTCAAAAAACAACCACCAAAAGATGAAGGAGAAAGCCCCAAACTCAGCTCCATAGCACTCATGAAAACACCCTCAACCTCCATTAAAACTGATCCCAGAACCAGCTGAGAACCAGGCCTAAAAACAATCCCTAAACCATTAAAATCGTCACCTAACAACAACAACAACCCAGTATAATCCCACTTAGTGGGGTCTAGTGTGTACCACTATCGTCACCTAACAACAACAACAACCCAGTATAATTCCACTTAGTGGGGTCTAGCGTGTACCACTATCCTGTAAAGAGTATCCTGGGGTAGAGAGTATCTTGGTGGAGAGGCTGTTTCCAAATAGACTCCCGGCATCCTTCCCTCCAACAACTTCACGCCTTGTTTTGGGAGACTCGAACTCACAACCTCTTAAAATCGTCACCTAAAACAATCCAAAAACGCAGCCATTAAAGCTGCTCCAAACACACTTGAAACAACCTCAAACCACCAGCAAAAACAGCTCCAAAAGCAGCTGAAACGTCACCCAAAAACAAGCTGAAACGCAACACCAAACCACCCCAAAAATAGTAGCCGTCGCACCATGTTTGCCGACGAACAGAGGTTCATTTTAACTGTGTAAGAACACCCAAGTTCAGTCGATTTTTTGAGTTGGGTTCAAGGTTTCCGGCGCCGGCGTGGGTCTCGATCGGATCGTTGTTTGTTTGCTGCTGTTTCGCTTCATTCGTAACCGAATTTGCGGCTGTTCTTAGCCTTTATTTGGTTTTGCTAAGGTTGATTCTTACTGTTGAGGTTTCGAATTTTTCTTCTTCGGTTCGGGATGATTTGCCGCTGCTATTTGCTGCTTTGTCGCTGAGCTCCAGTTTCCCTTCTGTCTTTATTTGGATACTCAAGTTTATCTCTACTGTTGTTTAGAGGTATTTATCTCAATCTCGAAATGTAATGGTTGTTTGGATATCCATGTGCTGTAAGTTTGCTGAAATTTGTTTGTGTATATATGGTGGAATTGCTCTCTGATGTTTCCCTTTGGTTCACTGTATGGATATGTTGATTTATTTATTTTTTCATTTTAGTTTCAGCTCAAAAAATGAGATATTGTCTATGCTAATATAGAATCATATTTATTCTGTGATGCATTGGTTTGGTATTGGATACCATGGCTTTGATTGCTCAATTTCCACTTCTTTCTTTAATATGTAATGGTGCCGGGTAAAAGAATATACATCGACGCAAATGAATTAGTGTGTTGGATATGGATATTGATAGTTGAGGTTAGCTGCTTTGCTGCTACGAACTTATTCTTTTGAGTTAAATTTACAAAAGTTCATTTATGCTCTTTCGCTATGCTGTCAAGACTTGTGATAACAATATCATGTTCTTTCTAAATTAATATACCATAGTGTAGAAATAAGAATAAAATAAGAGATTTTGCTCTACATTTCCTCAGAATCTCGAAATGAATTGCATTACAGAATTTGGATTGAGCAAACAAAGAAGAAAGTTTGACCAATTTAAGACTAAGGGTCACTCTTTGGCTGTGCACTAATGCTTGGTAGACTAATGACAGAAACCCCTTCAAGTGGTTATACTCTATCCTGTTTGCAATGAGTTCCTCCGACTCCTTCCTCTAACAGGAAAATACCAACAATTATGTACATTTGCCTTTGCGTATCTAAGGCAAGGCTTCCATATCTTATACAAGCTTTCTTCCGAACAATTTAAAAAACTGCATGGCCAGAATGCCAAGATTTCCAAACATCAGCAAATGGCCACACAAACATCAGAAAAACCAGTCATGAACATTCGTAGTGTTGCTTTAGGCGCGATCAATAAACCATTGTGACTATGGGTACGGTTCTCGTGACATAGTTACGATGCCTAATTCCAAAATTTGGGGCTGCATTTCATGTGACCCGATTATAACAACTTCGAATATTATAACCCCTTTGAAAAAATTTGAGGCGTGTCATGCCAAATAAAACCCCTAAGCCCATGACCCTCATAAAACTAGTTAGCCTTTATAAGAATAATTTGAGGCATGCCATGCCGAATAAAATCCCAAAACCCATGACCCTCATTTAATTATTTTAACTCTTTAAAAATTGAGGTGCGCCATCAATTGAATTTTCCATGGCCCTCGCAAACCTTGTTATTAATTTGAAATTTCGTAGTTGTCTTAGGCGCGCTATTTAAATTGATTTCCTTATTTATTAAGCTTGGGTGAGCATTTCATGTGACCCAATTCCAATTCTCAACAACGTTAAATAAAATGTGTCGTGGACCGCGGGTGCATTTCATGTGGCGTGGTTCAAGACATGTTTTAAATAACGTTGAATCTTCCTAAAAATAATTAAAAGCGGTTTAATAAAGTTAAAATGTACCATAGGCTAAAACATGTATTAAAATCAGATATTAGGCCAATTATAATAGTTTAAGCGACTGTGCTAAACTACTCACATTTTGTAATACCTAAAAGAACCCCTAAACTACTCACATTTTATAAGTTACAATACTTAAACTATTGGTATTGGTGTTATCCCTTGAATTATAAATTTTTCTATCTAAAAAACCCTGCTGTGCCAAGTGGCATGGAGGGATTAAATCGTTTTGTAATGTGCGGGATCTAGAGACAGTGGTGGAGGCAGGATCTCCAGGAAAGGGGTTCAAAAAAAAAATTGTAACTAGTGGGAATTGAACCTATGACCTTATGAAAGTTTTGAACCCCCTTGACCACTAAACTACACTTTTGGGTTGTGTTAAGGGGGTTCAAAACTTAATATATAAAGGTAAAAAGCAAATTTTGCCTTATATATACAGTGTAATTTTTCGGCGAAGGGGGTTCGGGTGAACCCCCTTCCGCCCCCTAAATCCGCAACTATCTAGAGATAGGCCAGAAAGAGCATCCGTATGGCATTTTTTTTTAAAAAATAGCCACTGCTCGAAGTTTCAAATTTCACAAGTGATCTCCAAGACAATATCATGAAAGTGTCACTTGTACAATTCCAAACTACAGAATAGTGGCTATTGTTCAGTTACATGGGCTAAAAAGTTGTCATTGTACATTTTACTCGCAAAACGATGTTCCCGAGTCCAATGGCATGGACTAGGTCACTTGGATATAGTAAAAATTAGCTTGACTAATCAGTTTTTGAACCGTTTATTAATATTTAGCTATCGTTTCAAATAATTATGAAATAGCTACTTGTTAAGACGAAAATAAATTTGAACAAAAATATCTCCAGTTCAGTTTCAAGAGTTATAAGGGTATTTTAGACCAAATATATTTTTGCATCAAAAGCGGATAAACATTGAATAATTACTAAATAGTTGCTTGCTATGTTTAGCGACTTACAAAATCAGAGTTGAGGTTGAATTCATAATCCTGTAGCACGGTTTATCTTTCCATTTAATTTAGAGTCCAGGTTTTTGAACCTTGTTTTGGAGTAAGCGAACGAGATTAATTGGTTGGACTTACACGTATTGACAGAAGAAATAAACATTCTGATTGGTTTCTTAAAAATGTAAATTCAAATAGAGAACAATGAATCTTAGGTTCAAATTGCCGTGGAGTAAAAAAACACTAAGGGATTTCTTCTCATTTGTCTAAACTTTTTGGGTAGAGTTACCCGGTACTTGTGTTGGTGGGAAATAGTAGGTGCCGGTGGAATTGACGAGGTGCGCACAAGTTAGCCCGGACACCACCGTCATAAAAAAATAAAGAACAATGGATATACATGACTCATATACTCAGATCCAACTAGTTTGGATTGACGCACAATTGTTTTTGTTATTTTTTAAAATACAACAAAAAATTGACAGGGTGAAATTAGAATATTAGCTATTTGCTTTTGTTATTTAGGTTGAAGTTTGTTTGCCAAGGACTATAATGCTTCCATTAGCAAACACTGTCCAGATCATATAGGATGAATTATTAAAGTAAATATAACTCATACTTACTAGAAGACAATCTCTACCCGGTACCTGCTGTCTCCCCCCAACGCAGGTACCTGGTATCTCTACCTGCAAAACTTTAGGCAAATGAAAAGAAATCACATAGTGTTTTTTCTTCCGAGGCAATTTGAACCTAAGATTCATTGTTCTCCATTTGGATTTACATTTCTAAGAAACCAATCAGAATGTTTCTTTCTTCTGTCAATACGTGTAAGCCCAACCAATTAATCTCCTATGCTTACTCCAAAACAAGGTTAAAAAACCTGGACATTAAATTAAATGGAAAGATCAACCGTGCTACAGGACTATGAGTTCAACCTCAGCTCTAATTTTGTAAGTCGCTAAACATAGCAAGCAATTATTTTGTGTGTGTGTTTATTTTTCCGGCGAGGGGAGCTGTTTAAGGTAGGAGTAAAATTACTATATTTACAATAACTTAGTAAGTATTTACACAGAACTAAAAAATATTGAAGCTTGAGTTCTTACAAGTAGCATAGAGATCCAATTCAAAAGGTCGCATTTCAGGCGAGAGATAAATAAGCGGACTTGTGACTCAAATTTCCGGAGAAAGAGTTCGCCACCGTCGGAGATTTGGAGAAGAGAGAGCAAAGTTCACTGCCGGCGGACGTGCGGCGTCGACTGGCCGAAGAAGACGGGCGAAACTTGAATTTCAGGACTGCTAGAAAACTAAGAATGGGTTTTGGGCCTGAATGCGATATATTCACCGAAGAAATGGTAGAAATGACACCAAGTAGCCACTCTAAATAGATGTTATTTAGGAATTAGCCGGTGTGTCCTGAATTTCCGTTTTTCAATTCAATTTTCATAATACAAATGCCCTGAAATAAAAAAATTTAGTTCAAATTTTCAGGACATAACAAGTATTGGATGATTCCTATATATATATAGAGTCTAAGTTATTCTATCACTAGGAGAGCTTGTCAGTGTCTTTTCAATTAATCCCTTTACTAATAGATTTCTCATTTCTTAGTTAGCAAAACAACTTTATCATTTCCTATTTTTTGCTGCTGTAGGGTATGTATGGGGCGGCTCGCGAAGTAGGACTCTCTCCGGTTTCTTTTTATAAGCTGAAGTCCTTAAACTGGCTGTGGGACTTGATGAAGAATTCATGCCAGTTATGAAAGTATTGCTCAAGTATTCTCCTAATCTGGAGGTTTCTAAATTGTGGTTTGATAAGGTAATGCTCGTCATCTTTTTCACTATTTTTGTTTGTACAATCCTTTTTCTTTCATACGATAGTTGGTCGAAGGACTTGTAAGTTTTGCGAAACTAGAGGTGTGATTAACGTGAAAGGATTCATTCAATAACAGAAGATAGTGTGATTAAGTTCAAAAGCTGACATCAGTAACCTTTCCTAACTCATTGTATTGAATCAAAATAGGAAAGTAAATCACTATTTTTAGATACCTAAAGGGAATAAAGTAAAAGGTAGAACTATATGTTATTTACCTTGTAAAATCGCTTTCTTTTCTTTATGGGGCATTCAAAAAAATATTGATGCTTACCATGGTTAAAATAGGTATGGTTCAAAATTGGTCTGAAAATGTTTGAAGATAATTCTTTTTCAGTGAACTCATAAATCCATTAAGTCAATGGAGGCTTTGATGGCACTGCTAATAAAATGAGAAAAACTAAAGAGAGAATGAATAAGTAACTCATTATCAAAATAGAAGAGTACATCACTATTGACAGATAATTAAAGGGAATAAAATAAAGAGAATATGTTATTACCTTATAGATCCTAAACTAAAGGAAAGTAAATAAATATTCAGTACTATAGAATATTTCTGAACTAAAAGGAAAATTAAAATTCTATAATTAATATATATCCTAAAGTAGAAGGAAGGTGGTTATTATAGAATATCTCTGTATAAAAACAATTCTGAGCAGTAAATGTACAACAATAAGTCAACAACAACAACAACAACAACAACCCAGTTTAATCCCACTAGTGGGGTCTGGGGAAGGTAGTGTGTATGCAGAACTTACCCCCTACCATGGGGTAGAGAGGTTGTTTCCAATAGACCCTCGGCATCCTTCCCTCCGAGAACTCCCCACCTTGCTCTTGGGGTGACTCGAACTCACAACCTCTTTCCATCAGAGTAACCCCTCTTGTCTCTGAGCAGTAAATGTAATCATGAAAATTGCTGACTCTGATTAAAATTTACGGTTTATTACAAGATGATCACACTTTTACAATTACACATAGTTTCAAATGCATGATTGTACAAACCTTATTTGCCACAATATCTATTATCTTCAGATTATTCCAACACAATCCATTTTATTCGGGCGAATAGTGGCTCAACTGTTTAGTCTAAAGTCTAAACCTTTTTTCAACTTCAGCGAACAAATACTCTTTGACTAATCTCTGTGGTGAAACAAGTACTGAAATGATTCAACAGTTGTGGAGTCTCGGTATTGTAATCAGATTGTTCCAAAAAAAAGGGAAGTATTTATAGACAGTGCATACATAGTGTTTATTTTTATGTATTACAATATAATATCTTTCACTTTGAATAAGCAGAAAGATAGTTCATCCAGCTAATGACCATTTTCATTATAACAGTTTAAAGTCTAAAATGATGTAGCGCAGAAGTTCCATCTAGCCCCTTTGCAGTAAAATAGGCAGCATATTCCTGTATTGTTGTTTCTCTGTACTTTGGGGGATTGTCTTCCGACAACAACTCCTTAATAGGTCCATAGAGTCTTGAGGATGCCAAGAAAAATGTGGAGAAGAAGCATGCAATTGATATCCTTGGACCAATATGATTGGCTAGTACGCGATGTTCAACGCTTTTAAACTTGTCATTTGATATTAGCTGTACAGTTTGATGACAAAAAATATTAGTATTGCTCATTTGTGAACTAAAGTCAAGCTACTTTTTTTCAAAGATTAACTTCTATTGTTCTTTACAAGTTGTACACCCTCTTACACATTCTTAAATCACCAATCACCATTCTGCCAAAACCCTTCACTACTTTTTACCTATGCATCAACAACCTTTATGTTTAGATTAGATAACTCGAATTAATCGTTGAACAACCTCTCTACTCCGTACGGGGTGTAAGGCTAGTCTGTAGTGTCTGGTTTTTGTATGCTAGTGATACGTGTTGTGTTCTTACTATTTTTCCGGTCCGGTTTCCTAGTACCTTGCCATTGTTACTGATTACTGATATTGTTTTTTCCATTTATTTTTCTGATTCTATCTTTATGGTCTGTTGCTGTTACTGTTCATTTGTCTCTTTTCATTTTCTTGTGCTGAGGGTCTATCGGAAACAACCTCTTTACCCCTCAGGGTAGGGTAGGGGTAAGGTCTGCGTACACACTACCCTCCCCAGACCCCATTTGTGGGATTATGGATTGTTGTTGTTGTTGTTATCTCATCGGGTAAGCTGTCAGCAGTGACAGACCAGTTGCAGTTAGTTCAATTGAACATACTGCTTTCAACTTGAATCACATGTCTATCGGAAACAACCTTTTTACCCCTCAGGGTAGGGTAGGGGTAAGGTCTGCGTACACACTACCCTCCCCAGACCCCATTTGTGGGATTATGGATTGTTGTTGTTGTTATCTCGTCGGGTAAGCTGTCAGCAGTGACAGACCAGTTGCAGTTAGTTCAATTGAACATACTGCTTTCAACTTGAATCACATGTGTGTGTGATCGCGCGGGCCTATACTTATATATAAAATTAAAGATAGTGTACATGATGAAATAGAACACAAACACTATGAATCCACTGATTTGATATCCTGGATTCGCTAGTTTAGAGTTATAGTGGGAGCTACCCATTTTCAATATTCAACTTGCATCCATTTTACTGATCACTAAATTTTGTTGATTATACTAAACTGATAACACAATATAGTTCTATTACTTAAAGAATTGCACACAATCTATTAGCCACATATTTGGAGAGAAGACTAACCTGCAGAAGATCTGCAATATTTACGACAAGTGCACCAGGAGTAGGGGGGACATCAACCCAATGGTTTTGATGAAGAACTTGCAATCCTCCTATATTATCTTGGAGAAGCAGAGTTATGAACCCATCATCAGCATGTTTACTAGCACCTAGCGTAAGTTCTGGTTCGGGACAAGCTGGATAGTAGTGGCATACTACTGAAAGTCCCTTATCACAATCCATGTCAGTGAGATGGTTTCTATTCAGCCCAAGAGCTTCTGCCAATAGTTCAAACAGAGAACTCCCTAGTTTCTTCACTTCCTGAGAGTACTTAATAATGATATCCCTGTATTTGCATCAAAAAGAAAAAATGAAACAGTATTAGTGGCTTGAAAGATGATACTACATTAAGCAATTTTCAGTCACTGTTACCACTATACTGGAAGATTCCCCTATGTCAAGGAGATTTAACAATTTTAATTTAATAATGATAGTGGTCGAGTCAGCTTGCATGGACCTCAACTATTTAACCAAGTACTTGTTACCTCCAACTAGTACAAGTGCCGGTTAACTCTGCTCACCAAGGCTTAGACAGATCTAGATTCAAAAATATAATCATATATATAAGTACCCTTTTATCCTATATAAGGGCAATCTGGTGAACTAAGCTCCCGGCCGGACCACAAGGGTCTATTGTACGCAGTCTTACACTCTTGCCCTGCATTTCTGCAAGAGACTGCTTCCACTGCTTGAACCTGTGACCTCCTAATCACATGGCAGCAACTTTTCCAATTAGGTCAAGGCTCCACTTCACTCTTTTATCTTATATGAACAGTGTAATTTTCCAACGAAGAAGATTCAATTGAACCCCTTTAAGACCATGTAGCTCTGCCCCAAAGCTGAATGTAATCATAGAAATGACATACCTACAGATTGGAGGCAGTTCTTCAGGACTAGGAGGATTAGGAGCCATAATGCAGAAAAAAGTATCCCTCCAATTAGTTGCAGGTGCACTATATAAATCAAAATTGCTGTTGTAGACAACCTTTTTAGTGAACTCTCGAGTATACCATTGTTTCTTGATCTCAGTATCTTGCTCGTGGAAACCACGAACACCTCGTATCATTTCTTCCAAGACATCATTTGGAATGCCATGATTGACCACTTGAAAGAAACCCCATGTCTCAGATGCATCGCGGGCTTTTTCAACGACCTCCTTTCGCTTGATTTGATCACCATCAATAATGCCTTGGAGGTCAATGACTGGAAATATGAACTGTTCTGTGCTGGAATTTGAGTTCTTTGTTGAATCTGGAGGTGAAATGAAAATCTGAGGGATTTTACAAACTCCTGCATCAACAAGTCCTTTAACACCAGCTTTTGTGTCATCAAAGGCTTTTAACTCGGTCTTTCTATCATATTTTGATTCATTTGTATCCATTTCTTGATTCTTTGCTTCTTCTATTCAGCAATGACACTTCACACTTATATAGTAGTAGTTTATATGTGAGTTCCTAGTTCCTACCATGACCAAGGCAAGTGGAGTTATTGCCTATCAAGATTTTGAGACTTGTTTAGTAATGAGATAGATAATTCAAGATTCCAAGTTTGCTGACCTAGCTATGTTAGCCATCATTTGCTGACTTTGAAAAATGCAATAAATGAACGGATAAACAAAACCATAGAGAAGATTGAATCCAATCAGATGCAAGCTAGCCGTGACTTGTGGACCACCCACCCGTCCAGAATTTTATGCCCAAACTGCAATGAAAATACAAAATTGACTTTACTCTTGGTCCCATATTATACAATATCATTGATTATATACTGATTTAAAAAGTCAGTTTTGACTTGTATATCTTATTAAATTAGTAACTAAAAAGTAGTGTTACTCCATTCATAGATCAAAAAGTACATCAAGCTAAAGTTAAGTTCTTAAGTTTTTCAATCTCCAACTAATAGAAAGAAGATAATCTCTGACTATTTTCGGTTGTATCAACCCTTTTTGATAGTCAGCGACTATCAAAAATTTTATGTCACCGGTATATCCATAGAAAAGCTAAATTCTATTTTAAAAGAGTTAACTTTATCTACCACTTCGAACCGTTTAAAAACAAAAAATTCACTTTGCACACCAACATTTAGATGGTGAATAATTAGAAAATTGACCATAAATTCAAAATTTATGAGATGTAGCAAAAGGTATAGAAATAGCATTCCCTGGCTAGTTTCCAATCCTATTTTTGAAATATAATCACTATCACGAAGTTTCCAATTTCATTTTCACAAGTGAAACTCCAGGACTCCTGAACGGTCACTTGTAGAATTTGAAATTCCAAGACAATATTTATTATTCAATTATATGGAGTGAAAAATGGTTATTGTGAATTTTACCCACAAAAGGCTATCCATGGTCCTAGTGCCATGGATTAGGCAGAAAATCGCAAGGCATGACCTCAACGGTAGGGGTGGGCATTCGGTATTTCGGTTCGGTATTTAAGAATTTTGGTTCGGTATTTCGGTATTCGGTTTATTAATTGTATATACCAAATACCATACCAAAATATTTCGATACGGTTCGGTATTTCTTAATTTGGTTCGGTATGATTTCGGTTCGGAAATATTTTCGGTACCAAATACCATACCAAAATACCATACCGAAATATTTTCATTTCTTACTTGAACACTATAGTTCTTTAATATTTAAAGCTTGATATTTTTGTTTGGTGATGGAAAGTAGAAGGTTAATAATTCATTATTATTAAAATCGGTCGAATGTTAATAATTTATGCTTAAATTTTTAGTTGAAACACCTCTTTAGTGATGTATTATAAAAAGCTCAAAATTTCATTGTTGGACCTTAGAAGTGTTGAAGAAGAAGAAGAAGAAGAAGAAAATGAATCTTTTTGAATTGGTGTTATTTGACTAAATTAATAATGAGAATTGTTTGCGTTTGTATTTAGAAGATTTAATTTAAAATTAGTTTATCTGGAGCAAATTTGAGATGGTTTGATCAAAAGTAAAGTTAACACGGAAAAATTATGTCCATCCTGTAGGCTTCGATGAACAACTTAATAGATAGTTGTAGCATAAACTCTATCAATTTGGTAGAGAAATTCATGAAGAGCAAAATTATACCATCCGATAGACTTTGATGAGCAATTTAACAGATTGGTAGAATAAATATAGCATAAACTCTACCAATCTAGTGGAGTAACACTGAAGAGCAGTAGTTGTATACGATTAGTGGCTATATTTTAAAAAGAACATCCGGCGAAGACCATCCCCCCTTGCGGGGCCATTCCTATCAATCACCCTGGATTCGGTGTTATGAATATAATAAAGGAATTTTTTTATTTCTATGCCATATATGAAACTATATTACCCTCAATGTTTAAGGTTTGATATAATTACATTTAATATACTTAATTACCAATTCTATACCATAAGGTGTTTTAACTGTACATTAATTGTACCTTATATCACTCCTAAATTTATGGTACCGTATATTTCTCCAAATCCCCACTCCTCCCCCCCCCCCCCACACGTTTCTCTCCCCCAACCCCACACCCTCACCCACGTATCATCACACACCATGTTTCAAACCATTACTCCCTCTGTTAAAATCAGAAAAACAATTGAAACCATCTACCATTAACGTCCAAAATCAAGATTTTTTCTTCTACAACCAGTCAAAATTGAAGTCAAATCTTCAAAGTTCATACACAGCAATAACTTTTGATGGTTATGATTTCGGGTTCCTTCAGTAATATAAGAGGGAAGGAAAAGAGAACAGCAATTCCACCATTGACAGCCATTAAAAAGCTTTGAAACTTTGAATTCAAACTTGGGTTTTCAAAAATCATTATTTATTTTGATTAGGTGTTGTTGTAAATAATTGGGAATATAGTTTGGAGTTTATATCTCAATTTTGAGGGGTTTTGGTGAAGATTAGACTTGGTTTTGGCTGAATTTCAGATTGAAAGAAGAAGAAGAAGGAGAAGGAGGAGAAGAAGAAGAAGCAGAAGAAGAAGAAGGAGAAGAAGAAGAAGAAGCAGAAGAAGGAGAAGGAGAAGGAGAAGGAGAAGAAGGAGAAGAAGAAGAAGAAGGAGGAGAAGAAGGAGGAGAAGAAGAAGAAGAAGGAGAAGAAGGAGAAGAAGAAGGAGAAGAAGAAGGAGAAGAAGGAGAAGAAGAAGCAGAAGGAGAAGGAGAAGCAGGAGAAGCAGAAGAAGAAGGAGAAGCAGGAGAAGCAGAAGAAGAAGAAGAAGAAGAAGCAGAAGAAGAAGAAGCAGAAGAAGAAGCAGAAGGAGAAGAAGAAGGAGAAGAAGAAGGAGAAGGAGAAGAAGAAGAAGAAGAAGAAGAAGAAGAAGAAGAAGAAGAAGAAGAAGAAGAAGAAGCAGAAGGAGAAGCAGAAGGAGAAGAAGAAGCAGAAGGAGAAGCAGAAGCAGAAGGAGCAGAAGGAGAAGCAGAAGCAGAAGGAGGAGAAGCAGGAGAAGGAGAAGCAGGAGAAGCAGAAGCAGAAGCAGGAGAAGGAGAAGAAGAAGAAGAAAAAGAAGAAGAAGAAGAAGAAGAAGCAGGAGAAGGAGAAGCAGAAGCAGGAGAAGAAGAAGAAGCAGAAGCAGAAGCAGGAGAAGAAGAAGAAGCAGAAGCAGAAGCAGGAGAAGAAGAAGAAGAAGAAGAAGAAGCAGAAGCAGGAGAAGCAGAAGCAGGAGAAGAAGCAGGAGAAGAAGCAGAAGCAGGAGAAGAAGCAGGAGAAGAAGCAGAAGCAGGAGAAGAAGCAGAAGCAGAAGAAGAAGAAGAAGAAGAAGAAGAAGAAGAAGAAGAAGAAGAAGAAGAAGAAGAAGACGACATGACATACATTATATTGCACCAATTGTAGAAAAATTGTAGACTGTTGTTTATTTATTTTTAAACTTTTGTGTTTTTGTGTTAAAAGTTTTGATGGGAGATTGTTATTCCACTTCGTCTGTTTTGGAGCTAACTTGTGCAGAGGAGAAGATGTTTTTTAAGTTATATATATTGCTATACCTTTAAATTCAAGAAAGTATGGTTGTATTGTATTTAAAGAGGCGTGAATTTGTAGAATAGGTTGAATGTGAGGAATGAGTCAAATAAGACTCACAATGGCTTGTTTTCTACATTTAATCTACAACAAAACTACATATCATTTGAAAAATTAATATGAAAATACAGAATTTCAATGTTTCTACAAATTATCTACAAACTGTTCATAACAGAATTTATCTTTATTTTCATGCATGTTCGTCTGGAACACTAAAGTTACTTGATATGCCAACATCTCCCGTTATAGAGGAATACAACTTATCTACAATTTTCTACAACTTTCACATATTATTTCCACCCAGTGAAATACAACTACAATAACATAGAACTTACATACAAAATTTATACAATATGTCTTTTGTATATTTTGTATCTGATTTATACATACTAAAAATAATTTTTATACAACTAATTATATATTATACAACTTATCTACAATTTTCGTACATTACTTCTACTAAGTTATATACAACTACAATATAATTTCACTTAATATAATTTTTATACAATGTTGTTCAACTTTCATACAATAGTTAAATAAATAAAAGAAAAATAAATAAACAACAGAATACAATTTTTCTACAATTTCTGTAATATAATGTATGTCATGTCTTCTTCTTCTTCTTCTTCTTCTTCTTCTTCTTCTTCTTCTTCTTCTTCTTCTTCTTCTTCTTCTTCTTCTTCTTCTTCTTCTTCTTCGAGTTTCAATCCGAAATGCAGCCAAAACCAAGTCTAATATTCACCAAAACCCCTCAAAATTGAGATATAAACTCCAAACTGTATTCCCAATTACTTGCAACAACACCCAATCCAAACAAATAACGATTTTTGAAAACCCAAGTTTGAATTCAAAGTTTCAAAGCTTTTTAATGGTTGTCAATGGTGGAATTGCTGCTCTCTTTTCCTTTACTTTGTATTACTGAAATTTGGACATAATTCCGTTTGATGTAGAAGAATTGTAGAAGATTTAGTCGGTTTTTATTTGTGAATTGTAGAAGAATAATCAATTCGCTTTTGAAGTGTAGAAGAATATTCAATTCGTTTTTGAAGAATAATCAATTTGTTTTTGAATTGTAGAAGAATAATTGTGTTTGAGGTAGAGACGCTAAATTTGAAACGAAACTGACGAAGAAGATTAATGTGCGTGATTTGCGTTTAGAAAATCTGGAAGAATATTTAATCCCCCAATTTTAGCGCGCCTAAATAAGGAAGCCTACAGCTACAATGATTCCTTATTTATGCATGATCTATATTTTGTAGAAATACTATTAGCATGAAGGGTAATATGCAAACTATGAACGTATTTGGTAATATAGTTTCCTATATGGTATAAGAACGAAATTTTCCCTATAATAAAAATTAGCTTGAATGATCAGTTTTTAGAGGGAGAAATTCAAAAATAGCCAGATTTACAAGTGGTCATTCAAAAATAGTCATAGTTTTAAAAGTAATTGAAATTTAGCTACTTTTCACGTAAAGATAAATTTGAACGAAAATACTGTTCAAAATCCTGAAAAATATTCCAGTATAATATACTGGAATTCCAATATTCCAGTATAATATGCTGGAAGTTCATACATAGGTGCACCGATCTCCAGTATATTATGCTGGAACTTTTCGTGTTGCAGCTAATTAGTGGCTATTTTTCAATGACTTTGCAAATGCTGGCTATTTTTGAATTACCAGTCTGAAAACTGGCTAGCCCGTGCTATTTTCACGGTTTTAGACCGTTTAATATTTAACCATCATTTGAAATGTAACTAAAAAGTAACTACTTTTAAGGCGGAAATAAATTTTGAGATAAAAGTATACCTAGTTCAGTTATGAGGGTATTTTTGCCCAAGTAAGCTATACTACACATTGAATAGTTAATACAGTGGTTAAAATATTAACTAGCGGTCTGAAAAGTGGCTATTTGCATATTTCTTCCGTGGATATATCACATTCAAGCCCAAATTTTTGGACCCAAACCAATTCTTATTTTTCTACCAAGCCTAATTCTGGTTTCGCCCGTCTACTTCGGCCAGTCGACCCGCATTCCGCCGGCAGTGAACTTTGCTCTCTCTTCTCCCAATTTCTCATGGTGGCGAACTTTTTTTCCGGGAAATTTTAGTCGTAAGTCCCCTCATTTATCTCTCTCCTGAAATGCGACCTTTTGAATTAGATCTCTGTTCTACTGGAAAAACCTCAAGCTTCAATTTGTTTTTGGTTCTGCGTGAATACTTACTAAGTTATACTAGTAATATAGTAATTTTACTAGTTTCTTGCTATGTTTTCGACTTACAATAATAGAGTTGAGGTTGAACTCACAATCCTGCAGCTCGGTTGATCTTTCCATTTTAATTTAGTGTACAGGATTTTGAACCTTGTTTTGGACTAAGCATACGAGATTAATTGTTGGGCTTACACGTATTGACAGTAGAAAGAAACATTCTGATTGGTTTCTTAGAAATGTAAATCCAAATAGAGAACAATGAATCTCAGGGTCAAATCGCCGTGGAGGAAAACACCCTAAATGACCTCTTCACATTTGCCTAAACTTTTGTGGGTAGAGTTACTCGGTACATGTGTTGGTAAGAGATAGCAGGTGCCGGTGAAATTGACGAGGTGTCCGCAAGTTGGCCAGGATACCACCATCATAAAAATAAAAAATAAAAATAGAGCACTATGGATATAGAGGACTCATATACTCGGATCTAACTAGTTTGGGATTGACACACAAGTGTTTTGTTGTTTTTAAAATATAACGAAAAATTGACAGGTTGAAATAAGAATATTAGCTATTTGCTTTTGTTATTTAGGTAGATGTTTGTTTGCCAAGGACTATAGCTTCCATTAGAAAGTAAAAAGGATGTAAAAGTTTAATTCAAAATGAATTCGATGAGATGCATTCTTTTGAATGTCTATAGATACTGAGAGCAGATTGTCTCTTTAGTGTCAGTTTTGTACATTCTTTGTCCTGGTAGTTCTAGTAAATTAAAATGTCAGGTAATCCTTATTATTGAAGATGTCAATTGGCCTGTTATCCATCTTTGGTGTGCCTAGAACATACTAACAATTGAGTCAATCTAAAGTCATACTGTCACCTAGATTTGGTTATATCACTGTAGACTTCATTGCTAATCATAAATGTTAAGAGTAGAAGTTTTATTACTGACCTTCATAAACTAAATCGATGATAATGAAATTTTAGTTTCTGAGGAATTACTGTGCGCGAGTGTATTCTTAGATGGGCGCATATGTTCATTGATTTGCTTAAGTCCGAAAAAGTATTGGTGTAGCCTTCTTTTCTTTTACCAAGATGACAAACTATTTTTCCCGTTTCTATTGGATTAGCTGAATGTTTATTTTTCTTTTCAAGGTAAGAGTGTAAAATACAAGCTTAACCAAGTGGTTGCACTTCAAGTTGTTCGAAAACAGACAGTTCTTCTGCATTAGTACAACACGCATATGAAATTGTGATCAAGCTATCATCATCTGCAATTCATTGCTTGCAGAGAAACATCTGAAGCATGAAGCTCATTGCACGGTTAAGATCCATCCATGCTTGTACATCTCTTCGCGAAATTATAGGGCCTCTGCAGTCTCATTCGTTTCAACCTGATTTTGTTCCCAGAGATCCCAATGCCAAGCCCAAGAGATATAAATATCCTGCTGTCTATGAACCATATGGCCCTAGGCACCACCATCAGACAAGATAGTTCAGCTTGCTGAACTTATTGCTGCCCTACCCCCCGAAGAGCGTAGACAAATTGGTCCTACACTCAGGGATATACTAAGGCATCCTAATTTGAAACAGAGGTTCGATCAAGTTGGAGAAATACACTCGGGTATTGAATGTTTGATGTCAAGTTGGAGAAATTTGATGCAGCTGCAAAAATCAAGGTGATCAAAGAGGTTCGATCCTTCACTAGTCTAGGTTTGAAGGAAGCCAAGGACCTGGTCGAAAAAGTGCCTGCTATACTTAAGCAAGGAGTAACAAAAGAGGAGGCTAATGAAATAATAGAAAAGATCAAAGCTGCTGGAGGAGTTGCAGTTATGGAGTAGTAACCTCTACTGGATTTAGCAGGTTTTCTTGTCCTGCCATCTTTTGTTAATGTAAGGGAACATGCCAATTACCATAGTTTATGTGTGTTAGAATTTTTTTCTTGGATTATGACTTGATTATTACCTTTGTCGGGCTAGGGCAGAATATGAGCTTCTTTATTTCCATTGAAGCTATCAAGGGTCTATTGGAAACAACCTCTATCTGAATGAGGTAGGGGTAAGGTTTGCGTACACACTACCCTTCCTAGATCCCACTATATGTGATTACACTGGGTATATTGTTATTGTTGCTGTAAACCTATTACACCATATAAGTGTGATGATCATTAACTTATAATCTGATATTCTGCTAATTTTCGATACATTTTCTCTTATACATATCTGATGACTAGTTACCTCTTTCTTGGAACCACCAAAATGAAGTTGTTTCATTCGCATTTTATGGTACTCCCTCATACTCTTTAAGTTGCACCTGAAAATTACAAAAAGAATTGCAGTTATAAACTTTATTTTCTGGTTTCTTTAGTTTATCCCCCCCCCCCCACCCACCCACCGACTTGTGGATATATATGAGATGTAGTATGTAGAATTTATACACCTTTGTGTAATGTATTCTGACTTAATGGCATTATACGAGCAAAACCTGCAGTCTCTCCTGAGAAATTCATGATCAATCAGTTAAACTTTTACTTGAAATCATTTAAATGGATAATATTTAGTTATATGACATCAAATTGCTTACACAGTCCTAGTGAACAAAAAAGAAATAGGTGCAGTTCTAGCCAAATTAGCATTGTTTTTGTTTCGGCATGATTTGGAAAAGGAAATGTTGTCTAAATAGGAACAGGAAACCTCCTAATTAGTTTGATTCTCTAAACCAACTTGAAATTTTTATTTGATTCTGCCTAATTATGAATAGGAATGTATTATCCAACTTAGAATATTGGTCAAGCTTAATTTTGAGTAATTAAAGTCAATACTCCAATTTATGACTTATGTAGGAGTCAATACTCAAAATTGTAAAGGGACATGATACACAAATAAACACGGATAAGGAATATTAATCCCAATTTAATTTGTTTACCGAGTTCAATTCAATCTGGGCTCCAAAAGCCTATATAAACCAAACGGGAGCGTCTGAGCAAATTTATTAGAAGTAATTATATCATTCTCTTGGGTTTCTGATATAAAAATAGGCAGCGCTCCATTAATTATGGCTACTGCTTCAGCAACAAAGGCTGGATGCTTTGAAGGTAGACGTAGGCAAACATATACAGATGGATTTTGCAAAAATGGTGAAACGTGTGCGAACGAGTACTGGTGGTGGTGGTGGTGGCAGAGGAACAATTAGGAAGTTACGAATTCGGGAGGATACAGTCAAGTATCTTGCTAATCTTGACGTGAATTCTGCATACTATGATCTTAAATCGCGGTCCATGTGTGAAGATCCTCTTCTTGATATGCATGAAATCGAAAATCAAAGCGAAATTAGTGGTCAAGCGTTGGAGTTTAAACGGCTTAATATTCATGTGCGGGAGGCTTTTGAGAAGGGTTACGACGTTCGCGTGCAAAGGGATCCATCCCAAGCAAAACTGAAGGTGCAAACAAACGAGGTTATCATAGATAAGTATGGCAATGATGCTGCCAGTGAGGACACATCCCCAAGAGAACTCTTATAATTGGGTCAAAATGAGAAAGAGCTATTATTACCTGTTGTTTTCCTTTCACGGGTTGATTCAGGATTTTTAAAAATGCTCAATTATTCTTAATTTAAAAATTGCTACTTAGACAGAGTGCTTAGTTAATATATTTATATAAATTACTAATTTTTCTGTATAAGTAGTAGTGTTGTTTTCAAAAGCATTGGGTGCTTAAGCAACCATATGACCTAATGTAGATCCGCCATTGTTTCCTTTTATCTTCCGCTTCGATTTTTTTAATATTTTGATGTTGCTATTGCTTGTTGCCACTGTTTTTATCATTTTTTTTCTTGAGCGATGGTCTAACGGAAACAATCACTATATCTTCCCATATTAGGGATAAGGTCTGCATACACTATCCTCCACAGACAATACTTCACCGACTTTTTTTGTTGTTGTTATTGTTGTTTGGTCTAATGCTCACATAAAAATTACTACTATTTGAAAATTCTCCACCTTACCACCATGCGAACAAATGAATTTGGATAAGAAAGGAAGTCGTTATCTAAAAATAACGTGAAAAAGTTTAACAATTACGGGCAAAATAATATTACGAATTCCGCATACTTTTGTTGTTACAATAAGTAATTTCAGTCTTCTGATATCAGCTCCTTATAGGCGCAGATAACCTTTATGATATAGCAGATCTACCATGAGAAGCACATGTAAATTATACTCTCGGACCAATTGCGTTCTACGACAACAATAACATACTCAGTATAATCATATAAGTGGGGTCTGTGGAGGGTAGTACGTACGCACGCAAACCTTACCCCTACTTTGTGCAGGTAGAGAGGTTTGTTTCCAATAGAACCTTGTTTAATATACTGTATGCGGGTAAAATTAATCTTGTGGTACACCCCAGTCTTCAACATGATAAGCCAAGCTCGAGATATGATAACAGGGTGCCAAGATCGAGATAGAGGTCTTATCGATTTGGAGTCCGGGACCATAACACCCTCCCTCGAGGATATCGGGGTCATGGTTCGGGATCGGTCCTAGCCTTGATTTACTTCGAAGGACGTTGTCAGGTAATCAAGCCCAGACAACAGAAGGTTGTGATATCCGTGACCGACCGAATATCACGGCAGGGATCTCGTCACGTATCGATAGGAAATCGGCAACCAGTTAATTAGAATATTTTTACCTTTTATAAGAATTGTACCTAGAATGAGACTCTCCTACTATATAAAGGGGGTATGGTGTTTCATAACACAGGTTGTAATACGCACTCCAAGGCAATATATTATTATTTTTTCTTTCATTAGCTCTTATCTTGTTCATCAGTACTGGTCACAGTGTGTCCGGATCGAGGGGAAGATTTCACTAAGGCTGAAACTATCCTACGCGCGTGGTTTGAATTTATTTTCATTTTTACTTGTTTAATCTAACCTAATTTACTGCTTTGTGTCAAATTAATCCGCGTATACTTAAAATCACTTACAAATTTAATTGTTATCCGATTTTGACAGTTTGGCGCCCACCGTGGGGCTAAGGATAATAATGGCTATTTGATACAAGCTTCTATAACACACCTATTTTACACTTGTTCTTTGGAGTGTCTTTGATTTCAGGTTAAAGTTTGAAATGTCGAACTCCCAGTCTGCCCCTCTAAACGTGGATGCTGAATCTGGCCACCATGGCGAGAACAACAATGTAGCACCCGGTAACGAGGTGCCTGTGAGCACGTGATTTTTGCCTTACGAAAATTACTCCAAAATAAATCAAAAAATAAAATAAATTTCTTTTACTGTATAATTTTTGAATTTGCATGGTGTTAAATATTTGTTTTATGTCCGTAAATGTTTACTTTGTCATAATAAAAAAAAATATAATAAAATACAGGTTGCATGCATATAGGATTTAATTATGCATTTTGAAAAAATAAATAATAAATCAAAAAAAATAAAATATGTGTCTGTTCTAGTTTTAATATTTCACTGTGTGATTAATGTTTTGTCTATGTATTAATAGGAAATTTATCTTTGTAAGGGTAATTTTGTTTTTATTATTTTAATTAGGAATTTAATAATTAGGAATTTAATTAGGAAATTAAAAGAAGTAGAAATTAAGTGGGTAAAACGGATCTGGGCCAAAATCCTAAACAAAAAAATCAGGCCCAAACCATTTTAACTCCCACAGCCCAATCCAAAACAGCCCAGGTACCGGTCCACTTCAGCTACGCCAAACGACGTCGGTTGGTGATCATTCATCAAGGGCCGTTAGATTAGATCAATTTAACGGCTGAGATACACTACCCTTACCCGGAACCCTCTACCCGACCCATTGCCCCGACTCAGCCCGACCCTAGCATTAAACCAAACGACATCGTTTGGTTTAATGAACGGATCCTGGCCACTCATTCTGATTGATCTAACGATCAGCATCAATCCACCCTTCCCCTATATAAGGCCTAAACCCCTACCCCGGCCCCCTAACTAGACACCCCCCCCCTCTTCACTATTCATCATCGTCTCCAAAACTCACCCCTAACCCTAGCCGCCCTAGGATCCCACCGCCTGAAACTCGGCGGCATCAACGCCGCCGGTCACCAAAATAACACCCTAGAATCCCCTGAACATCCTCTACACAGATCTAACATTGGTTTCCTTCGAATCAGGCCCCAACTCTTCGAATCTTAAATCGAAGGTTGGCCTGAAAACCTTAGCTTCTCCGATGGCCTCCAAAATAACACCACAACTTCCCCTAAATACCCTCATCACGGATCTGTTAGTTGCATGGCTCGAATCCTACTGGAACTGCTCGAATCTTCATTTGAAGATTCGAGTAAAACCTGAACCTATCCCAACCTACCTCAAACTAACACCAAATGACCCCTAGGCCTCCCTCACCCTTGTGTCATCTTTGGTTCCCTTCGAATCTGCCCAAAAGTGTTCGGATTTAAGATCCAAGAATCTGAAACCCTAAAAATTTTCAATCTTGGAATTTTTCCGATTCGAGTGAAGAATTGAGGTCTAAGAGACTTTAATCGAAGTATTCTCAATTGAGAATACTTCGAATAAAGTCTGTTTGGCCTCAAAAGGGTCCGAATTCAAAGTCAAGTTCGAGTCTAAATAAATTTGAAGGTTCAGAGGTAATTTTCTATTTCTTTTGTGTATTCTGTATGTATTTTCGTTTGTTTTAATAACTTGTTGATTTTTCATATTTTTGTTTTTGATTAATTCTGTCATCTTTGTCTCATGCCCGTCTATATGATCAAAAGATGAAACTGTTTCTGTTGGTTGTGATTATTCACAATGTAAGTAATCGACTCGATTAAGTTCGTCGATTAGTTATATTATGAATTCTCATTTATGATAATGCTGATTGAAACAGTCTGTTTTTATTGTTTTAGAATGATTATGGACAAATGTTGTAAATAGTCAACTGATTAATACTCGTCAATTAAATCATGTTTGTTTGCGAATCAGTGAATTCAAATGTATGCTGTATATATTATTTTCTGAACAGGGCATTGTCAGTATATTGACAATGCTCCTGTGTATGTTTGATCTTGATTCAATGTTTAAGTCCAGTCTGAATTGTTATAATGATTTCATTAATATGTTGTTATGATGTTAGTTCTGAATTCAGTGTAATTTTACAAATGTTGATTAGATGTAATTGTGATAGAAGGTTTACATTCTTAGTTAGGATTCAGTCCAAACTTTAGGATTGGTTGTAGCTATCTTAAATCAGATTAATAATCAGGTTTGAACAGATTTTAAAAATCTGTATTTTTAAGTTTGACAGCAGTAATAATAGTAATCACAGTAGGATTTCTGGGACATTTTTGGGACAGAACAGTAAGGATAACATGATAGCATAATGGGCTGAAAGTGAAATGTTAATGGCTATAATTTAAGATACTAATAGGGAACAAGGGATAATGGGGCTGCTTAAAATCAGGATAGGATCATTTAAAGTATTAAAAAGTAGTTTGTAATGGAACTTTCTGATTTTAAAAGAAGAAAGGGGTCCAAGAAGCACTTAAAAGTATAGGACCAGCCCTGTATAAATACAGGGAGCTGGACAGCTTAATGGACAGACTTTAAGAGATTTAGAGAGGAAGAAAAAATCTGAAGAAAAAGAGTTTTCAGAAAGAAACTGGATCAGTTCAACCCAGTTCAGAGAGACTTTGAAAGAGGAGTTTTCAGACAGAAAAGAAAGGAAAGAGAGAAAATCAGTAGTTCAAAAGAAAAATCTGATTTAGCAGATTTTAAGAGAGTGAAAAGTCAGATTTGAGTGTGAAAAATCAAGCAGGAAATCGAAAAATGAAAATCTGAAGAGGAAAAAGAAATAGAAAAGAAACAAAAGAGAACAGTCACACACACACACACAGATACAGCAGCAGAAACAGAAAATCAGAAAAAATGGGAATTTGAAACTGAAAAGAAACTGAAATCTGAAATATTGTTCCTTTTGTTGAATCTGTTCAACTTTATTTGATTCCACTGTTCAGTTAAAATCTGAAGTGTCTTTTAAAAATACTGTACTGTGCATCTGGTTTCCTCGGGTCGTATTATTGCTCAAATTTGTGGAAATACTGCTATTTTGCTGAATTTGTTACTGCTGCTACTGCTGAAATTTTAACTCCTTCCTTCATTGCCAGGTACACATCTTTTAAACTTATGTTGTGATGGGTTTCAACATGACAATAAATACAGTTTGAGTTGTAATATTACTTCCTATTCATTTGAGCTCTTTAGCTAAAAATTCAGTTTTGTTTCTTGATCAAATAAGTAGTATATGTCGACAGGATGACTGTAAGTTAAATGTCCTTTATTGCAGTCTGTATATGTGTTGTAACAAGGTTAAATTTCTAAATTTTCATTAAAGTATAGTTATGATTGAATGGTTAAGATAGGAAACTTGGCGTAAAGTTGGCCATTATTTAAACTTTATGGTGTTGTTAGCTAGGTATAGCATAATATGGAAATATCAAGGAAGATATGCTATTAGTTTATTCTGTTAGTTAATTAGTTTTTGTTAAAAGCTAGTTAATAATGGGTTGCATTTTATTCATATATGGTGTAATAATGATTATGGTTAACATCAATAGTTGGAAGTTGCATTAGTATCCTCCGCTATGTTTGCAAACGTCAAAATAGGGCGAATAATGTTGTATGCAAAATTACTTATTAAGTCAATTAGGTAAATTTGTTCTCCTTCTTAAAATAACAAATGGCCTAGGAATGTTATAATGTGAAAGTTAGTAACAAGGGTTCTCATAAATTGAGAATCCAGTCGGTTTGATTATATATACATTTTACGTTTAACCATAAGCAGAATCAACTAAATAATTAGGCTTGTTAGATTAAAAGCAAAATATATGAGAATAAGATGAGATGTACAAGCACAAATTGCAACACTTTATATCAATGGCAATTAGAGATAGAATTTGCACTAAATAAATAAAAGTTCTTGAAAAATATTCTTTCCTTTATAATTCATTTTCAGTTTCATATACAATTCATTCTTTGGCATATATATATATATGTTATATTTGTCAAAAATAGTATTAATCATATTTTTATTCTGTTCTTTGAATTTGAATAGTTGGAATGAATATAATTTATACTCGGAAATTATAATCGACGGGCAACCTTTAATAGATTGTGAATTCTTTTCAAAGAATTTAAAAGCCTCTAAAATGGGAGTTCTCATGATTTTCACAAAAAAAAATGTATGAATATAATAAACAATTTGTGAAAAATCCATAATACCATTACAAGTATTTTACGCAATTAGGGAAGCGTTCGCGTACCCTGATTATATTTTTAAAAGCAAACTCGGATTATGCGTACGCGCAATTTTGAGCGAATATTTAAGAAAAGGATTTTTCCAAAGGTGTTAAAATAATTTCATATAACCCGAGGTGTGCAGTTCATTATCTAAATAAAAGGGGTGATGATGTTCCTGATTTTATTTTAAATTTTTGAATATATATTTTATAAAAACTATAACATGGACAAATTTATTGTGTACACGTACGCGTGGCACGATCCCCGATAATTATAAAAAGTATATAATATGAATATACGTACGCGTAATTCGTCCATATAATTGTAAACAATAAGTAAAAAACGGTAGTAAAATCATGCAGTAAAAACGTATTTAATAAAATCAAGATAATTAAGCCAATAATAAAAACAGTTAAGCGACCGTGCTAGAACCACAGAATTTGGAAATGCCTAACACCTTCTTCCGGATTAACAGAATTCCTTACTCAGGATTTCTGGTTCGCAGAATAATAAATAGAGTCATATTCTCCTCGATTCAGGGATTAAAACTGGTGACTTGGGACGCCTTTAAATTCCCAGGTGGCGACTCTGAAATAATTAAATAAATCCCGTTTCGACTGTCCTTCAATTGGAGAAAACTCCCCACGCGCCCCGTGGGCACGGTAAAAAGGAGGTGCGACAGTGCCTCTCGTCGACCCTAACGGAGTTCCAGTTGTGGACCCGATCGACGCTAGCTCGCATGTGGCCATCAACGCAAATTTGCCTATCGATCTTGAGAATAGTATCCGCATGGAAGTCCGGTCGGTTGCACAAAATACGCACTGCGGTGAAGATGATGAGATCAACTTGCGGGTGATCTTTGAAATGTTACAAGCTCAACAGGCGGCAATAGCCCAGCTCCAGAACCAAAGTCGCGCACCGAGCAGAATTGAGCCCAAGCAGTCCTGGAAAGTCATCCGCAGAAATGAACCGACCATGGAAAGGACGAATGAAAATGAATCAGGAACCAAACCCGAGATCATAAAAATACTCGATGGACTAACAAAACGGGTAGAATTGGGAGAGAAGAAAATCGAAGCCAATGACAAAAAAATGAAAACTTATAATTCTAAGTTCGATCAAATACCGGGAGCACCACTGTTATTAAAAGATCGGGATTCCAAAACGTTTCTTCAAAAACCTTTCCCTCCGAACACAGCTCCGAAGCCGATCCCTAAAAAGTTCCGCATGCCAGAGATTCCTAAGTACAACGAAACGACTGACCCGAATGAGCACGTGACCTCCTACACATACGCCATCAAAGAGAACGACTTGGAGGATAATGAGATCGAGTTTGTCCTGCTGAAAAAGTTCGGGGAGGCTCTGTCAAAGGGAGCTATGATATGGTATCACAATTTATCTCCTAATTTTATTGACTCATTTGCTATGCTTGCAGATTCCTTCGTGAAAGCTCATGTCGGGGCTATCAAGGTTGTGACCAGAAAGTCAGACCTTTTCAAAGTAAAACAGAGGGACAATGAGATGCTCATAGAATTCATAACCGGTTTCAAATGGAATGGATGGACCAGCCTCCGGTCGCGGACGATTGGGCCGTTCAGGCCTTCACCCAGGGACTCAATGTTCGAAGCTCTTTGGCTTCATAGTAGTTAAAACAAAATCTGGTAGAGTATCCGGCTGTTACTTGGGCCGACATGCAAAACCGGTATCAATCGAAATCAGGGTCGAATACGATCAACTTGGGTCTTCTTCCGGGTCTATTTATATCGTCATAGCCATCGACAGGGTCAAGAGAGACATTGATCATGAACCAAGATCAAGCAGAGATCATTACCAACCGTACAACAGGGACCAAAGAGGTAACGGGTCCGGGCAAAACCCTGTAAGAAGTGAGAGAGGAGTGATCGAGCTCAAAACAACCAGGGACATGAGCAAAAACAGTTTCGACAGGCCCATCGGGCCTAAGGAAGCGCCAAGAGTATCAGAATACAACTTCAACTTCGCCGCCGCCACAATCGTATCTACCATCGGACGCATCAAAGATAGCAAATTTCCCCAACCTCTATAGTCCAATCTAGCCCAAAGGGATCCTAATCTAATGTGCAAATATCATGGCACTCACGGACATAAAATAGAAGATTGCCGACAATTAAGAGATGAGGTAGCCCGGCTATTCAATAACGTACATCTCTGAGAGTTCCTGAGCGATCGATCCAAGAATCATTTCAGGAATAGAAACGCTAATAAAAACGTCGAGCAGGAAGAACCTCAGCACGTTATTAACATGATCATCGGTGGAGTCGACATTCCCTAGGGGGCGATGTTAAAGCGCACCAAAGTATCCATCACAAAGGAAGAACGGACTCGGGATTATGTGCCTGAAGGAACTTTGTCGTTCAATGACGAAGACGCATAAGGGATTATGCAGCCCCACAATGATGCACTGGTAATATCTGTACTCATAAATAAATCTCGAGTTAAGCGTGTGTTAATTAATCCAGGTAGCTCGGCCAACATCATCAGATTGAGGGTCGTGGAACTACTCGGTCTACAAGATCAAATCGTGCCTGCAGTCTGAGTTATAAATGAATTCAATATGGCATGTGAAACCACCAAAGGGGAGATAACATTATCGGTGAACGTCGCAGGGACCATCTAGGAAACCAAGTTTTATGCAATTGAAGAAGATATGAGGTACAACTCTCTATTCGGGAGTCCATGGATCCACAACATGAGAGTAGTACCCTCGACCTTGCACCAAGTGTTAAAATTCCTGACGCCAAGAGGGATTAAAACAATATACGGAGAACAACCAGCTACGAATGAAATGTTTGCGGTTGAAGACGTGATTCCGTTAACCGTACTTACACGACAAAAGTTTGGGTTCGATCGCCGAGGAAGAAGCCAAATAGCAATTACCAACACCAGCCCCGACATAATCGGAGAAGCAGGGGGACGATGAAGACGACTACAGGGTCCCCAGGTCCTTCATAATCCCTGATGATTCTGATGCCACCAAGTCAACGGTCGGGGAGCTAGAGCAAGTCGTATTGATCGAGCACTTGCCCGATCATAAGGTATACCTGGGCATAGGGTTAAGTCCTGAGCTCAGGAAAAAACTCATTCAATTCCTTATAGCTAACGTGGATTGTTTCGCTTGGTCCTACCTTGATATGACAGGGACTCCCCCGTAAATAACCACTCACAAGCTGAGCTTGGACCCGAAGTTTCATCTAGTCAAACAGAAAAGGAGACCTCAGTCCGAAGTCAAACATGCATTCATCAAAGACGAGGTATCTAAATTCCTTAAAACAGGGTCAATTTGGGAGGTTAAATATCTGGATTGGCTAGCAAACGTAGTGGTAGTCCCTAAAAAAGGAATAAATTAAGAATGTGTGTAGACTAAAAGATTTTAATAAGATATGCCCCAAGGACTCTTTCCTTTTGCCCCATATCGATCGCATGATCAATGCGACAGCTATTCCAGGTACAATCAAATTCGGATGGACCCCTGCAACCAGGAAAAAATGTCTTTCATCACTAAGTACGGTACCTACTGCTATAACGTAATACCATTCGGACTAAAAAATGTCGGCGCTACTTACCAACGCCTAGTAAATCGGATGTTCGAAGAACAAATAGGAAACTCAACGGAAGTTTACATTGACGATATGTTAGTTAAGTCCCTGCGAGCAGAGGACCATTTAAAACACTTGCATAAAACCTTCAACATATTGAATAAGTACAACATGAAGTTGAACCCGAAGAAATACGCGTTCGGATTCAGGTCCGGGAAATTTCTCGGATTCATGGTATCCAACCAGGGGATTGAGATTAACCCCGATAAGATCAAGGCCATTGAACATATCAATGTCGTGGACAACGTCAAAGCCGTTCAGAGGTTAACCAGTCATATAGCCGCCTTAGGTCGATTCATCTCGAGGTCCTCCGGTAAGAGCCATCAGTTCTTCTCACTATTGAAAAAGAAGAATAACTTCTCATGGACTCCTGAGTGTCAATAAGCCTTGGAGGAACTCAAAAGGTACCTCTCGATCCCACCTTTGCTTCAAACTCTGAAGGCAGATGAACAACTCTACCGATACTTGGCAGTATCCGAGGTGGCGGTAAGTGGAGTCCTGGTACGAGAAGAAGAAGATATGAAATTTCCTATCTATTATGTTAGCAGAACTCTAGGAGAGGCCGAAACTAGGTATCCTCACCTAGAAAAATTGGTGCTTGCTTTGCTAAGTGCCTCTAGGAAGCTAAAACCACACTTTCAATGCCATCTTATATGTGTTGTTACTACTTACCCATTGAGGAATATAATGCATAAACCCGAACTCTCAGGGATTACAGGCCAAATGGGTTGTGAAAATTAGCGGTACGATATCGAATATCGACCCCGGACCGCCATCAAATCTCAAATTTTGGCAGACTTCGTGGCCGACTTTACGTCGATCCTAATACCCGAGATCGTAAGAGAATTGTTGTTGAACTCGGGGACTTCCTCGGGAATATAGACCCTCTTTATGGACGGTGCCTTGAACGCAAAAGGGTCCAGACTTGGCATAGTATTAGGACTGTAAAATCGACTAACAATGAGGCCAAGTATGAGGCCATAATTGCAGGTCTTCAACTGGCCAAAAGCTTGGGGGCAGAGGTGATCGAAGCTAAGTGCGACTCCCTCCTTGTGGTGAACCAAGTTAATGGGACGTTCGAAGCCAGGGAGGAACGAATGTAGAGGTACCTGGATAAACTGTAGGTAACGTTGCATCAGTTCAAAGAGTGGACTCTACAACATGTGCCTCAGGATCAAAACAGCGAGGCCGATGCTCTCGCTAACTTCGGATCGTCGGTCGACGACGATGAGTTCAACTCGGGGGCGGTCGTACAACTCATGAGATCAGTAGTGGAAGAAGGTCATGCTGAGGTAAACTCAACAAATCTAACTTGGGTATGGAGAAACAAGTATATAGGGTATCTGAAGACCGGAAAACTGCCTTCTAATCCTAAGGAATTGAGGGCTCTACGCACGAAGGCGGCCTAGTTCAGCTTGTCCGAAGACGGTACCCTGTTCCGAAGAATGTTTGATGGCCCACTCGCAATATGTCTAGGGCCGGGGAGATACCAAGTATGTTTTGAGGGAAGTCCATGAAGGCACTTGCGGAAACCATTCAGGCGCTGAATCATTAGTTTGGAAAGTAATCAGAGCCGGCTACTATTGGGTCGACATGGAAAAGGACGCGAAGGTGTTCGTATGAAAATGCGACGTTGAAGGCATGCTCTGATGATTCATCAGCCCAGGGAGCTGCTACATTTGGTCTTGTAACCTTGGCCATTCATGAAATGGGGAATAGACATCGTCGGCCCCCTTCCTTGGGCACCCGGTAAGGCTCAGTTTATATTATTCATGGCTGACTGTTTTTCTAAATGGGTGGAAGCCCAGGCGTTTGAGAAAATCAGAGAGAAGGAGGTCATTGATTTCATTTGGGACCTCATAATATGGCGATTTCTAATGCCGGCCGAGATCGTGTGCGACAATGGGAAGCAGTTCGTTGGCAGCAAAGTGAGCAAGTTTTTCGAAGAAAATAAGATAAAAAGGATCCTATCGATACCCTATCACCCTAGTGGAAACGAGAAAGCGGAGTCCACGAACAAGACCATACTCCAAAACCTCAAATAGAGGTTGACCGACGCCAAAGTAAAATGGAAGAAAATCTTGCTCGAAGTCCTATGGACATATTGGACGACCTCAAAGTCGAGTACCGGGGCCACCCATTTCCCGTTGGTTTACAGTGCCGAGCCCCTAATACCGGTTGAAGTGGGAGAACCAGTCCGAGGTTGCGATATGCGACCAAAGATTCAAACGACGAGGCCATGAATACGACCGTGGGACTATTAGAAGAAAGGCTCAAGGTCGCCCTCGTCCGATTGGCCACCCAAAAGCAACAAATCAAAAGATATTACAATCGAAGAGCCAATCTTCGACACTTTAATGTCTGGGACTTGGTGTTAAGGAAAGTCACACTAAGCACCCAGAACCCGAACGAAGGGAAACTGGGACCGAAATGGGAAGGTCCATACCAAATTATCGAGATCACCGGAAAAGGATCGTACAAACTCGAAGCAATAAACGGTGAGCAACTACCGAACAACTAAAACATAACTCACTTAAAACGATATTACTGCTAAAGTACGATCCCATTCATTTCTTTTATTTACATGTTAGACTAAACTTTGCAGGTGATATTCAAGAAACGATGCAACTTTTAGGCCTGAAAGCACGCGCTGCACTCTTTTTCCCTTGAACCGATTTTGTTCCAAATGGGTTTTCCGACAAGGTTTTTAACGAGGCAACAATGGATCATGCTAACTTAGTGTTGAAGATCGACCATGAACCGGTGCCAAGGATCAGAACAACAGTATCTGAGGTTTCTCTATGATCGTCCTCGAATACTAGGGGGCATCGCTCTTGGATAATGATTTTAGCAAGGAAAGAAATATTGTGCTCGAACAGTCTAGGATCAGTCAATAGGATTTACTATAAGGGACAAACGGTCAAAAGAACCATGCCCATATAGACCACCCGAGCCCTGATAGAAAGCTTGTACACATGTGTAACCTTGTATATTACACACAAAAATGAAAGGAAGTTTCTACCTTGCAGATAAATATTTGGTCCTTTAAAATTTTGTTGTTGTTTTATTTTTTACATTTTGTCCCCTAAATACATCGAGCCTAAGGGTTAATTCACTCAGGTACTATCATTCAAAGCAGGATCGGACCGCTCAGGATATAGAGGCCTGGGGGTACAAAGCCTTTTAGGTAGTGCCAGAACTTAAAAGTCTACGACCATCCATATTCGGGAAGGGTTTTCATGGGTAAGGCCGAATAACATGGGGTAACAAGCCCATTGGGCAACATCCCAACTCAAAAGGCTACGACCGTCCTAGAACGGCTCGAAGACGTCCGAGACCCGTAATTAAAACATAAGGTTTTCAAAATTTCTAAACTGGTTTAAAAGGCTACCCTCGGCAAACTATAATCTAAAATATTCTAAGTACTCTGGGGAAGGCTTCCGGTCGTACCGAGCCCCCCACGAGTCTTAAGCAAAATTGTATCAGGAGCAAGACATGTTCGGACCTCCGAACAAGACCTAATTATTACGTGTTAAGGCATTCGATATCTTTGCAATCGTAAAGAAAAAGTAAAATAGCTTGAAAATTATTGAAGGGAAATAGAAATAGCCTTGCATATATATATAAAGGTTTTTACAAAAGCCAAACGGACTCGACAAAGATTTTTACAAAGGCTAAATAGCCTCAACAAAAAAAAGTTATACAAAAAAGAAAAAACATCTACAAGGCATCTAAGCAGCCCGATCCTCATTGGAACCCGCCTCCTTACCAGGAACATCAGAGTCTTCTTCATCCTCGGGGTAAGCTATCCTCTTGGCCTCGGCCTCGAGCTCCTTAGCATTTTTGATCTCGGTCGTTAAATCAAAACCCCGAGCGTGAACCTCCTCGAGGGTCTCTCTTTATGACTGTCGCTTCTCATACTCAACAATGTCTTTCAAACGGTCCTGGTCTGCTTCGGCATCGTCTCTATACTAGGCCACCATCTTGTTGGCATCGACCTTAGTTATTTCAGCCACTGACTTGGCCGTTTTGAGCTCCTTGACGAGGGTGTCCCGATCGGCGACAACCGAGCTCAGTTGAGACTTGTGCTCCACAATTTTCTGGGACTGCGCCTCAGCTTTCTCCCTCATCGCTCGAAGTTAAGCCTCCTCCGAGGCCAATTGCGCTTGGGCAATTTCCTTTTCTAAGGCCAAGCAGTCCATTTTGCCTTTTAACTCTTCGGCCTCGACCTTGATTACATCCATCTCGGCCTGGAGTTGGTCGATCCGATCAATCTTCTATTGGACCTGCGGGTTCTGACTGTTAGTCACCGTGTCTAGCTTATCGTCACTAACTTCAAAGACTTTTACCTGTTCCACCAGGCCGGCTTGTTTTTTCTGAGTCGCGTCTAGCTCAGCTCGAAGGCCTATAGCCTCTCATTCACGTTGCTCACTGAAAAGTTTGTACATGTCTTTCTTCTCAGAAGTTTGTAATATTGTGCCCTTAAAGATAGAACAAGGTGCACATGCATTTAACAGCTTGACGCCTACACTAAAACGCCAATAAAGCAAGGCGAAGTGCACAATCTGAACTTTACCGAGCTTCGGGGCTTAAGCGTGCTTTAAGCGTTGCCCTTATCCTATATTGAACAGTAGGAGCGACAAACGGGCAGGTCGGATCGGATATGATTCGGATAAAAAATGGGTAATGAAAAAACGGATCAATTATCTGACCCGACCCATATTTAGTACGGATATAAAACGGGTTAACCGACGGATAATATGGTAACCACATTATCTATGACTTCTTGCATATGATCACTTTTGGGAGAATTCTTAGTCTCCCTAACATGAGGAACCCCCAATTGAGGCTTTACAAATATAAAAGTTAGACCCATTGGTTATCTATTGGTTATCCATTTTCTAAATGGATAATATGATTCTTATCCATATTTGACCTATTTTTAAAAAAATTATTATCCAACCCATTTTTTGGTGGACAATATGGGTGGTTAACTGTTTTCTTTTAACTATTTTGCCACCACTATTGAATAGCATATAGGTTTTGTTCATCATCCATTTCATAGTAATATGTACCTTTGAAGTATGTGGAGAAGCTCTAGTTCAACAAGCACCTCATGTACAACTTTGCAAAACGGAGAAGGCTGGAAATATGACACAAGTGCAAGTAGGTCATGTAATATGGATATACCATTCAGCAAAAATTCCTTTTACATGGCATCTAGTTTATATTCATTTAAACCAAACTGACAATACGGTACTTTATAAGTAACCATGGGCTAGCCTCGTATGCCCATAATATGTTGGAAAAATCACAGCATATTATCTTGTTTTTTTGTTCTCAATATTAAGAGAAACAAAGACTTATCGGAGAAGGAAGTATTAGAGAGAGTAAGGAAGAGTGAAGTAATGTGAGCAGCACTTGTTACGAAAGTATTCCGAAAACAAGTTAAAGCAAGTCGCATTTTGGAATTGCACTTTATAAGATGATTGCGCATTGATTTACAAGCCGCATTTAAAAATTGCGATTTAAGAGTTTATAAGTCGCATTACCGATAGCGACTTATAAGTCACAATTTGAAACAGTGATTTATAAATCACATTTGTCACAATCGTTAAAATGTATAAGTTATACCAGTATACAAGCAACAAGACAAACAACATACATCTTGATGTTCTATTCTCAATATTAAGAAAAACAAAGTAGAGACTCTGATTGGTCAATGAATCACATTCTGTAATTGCGCTTTATATCGCACTCAGCAAATGCGACTTATAAATCGCATTTTTAATTGCGATTTAAGAGTTTATAAGTCGCATTACCGATAGCGACTTATAAGTCACAATTTGAAACAGTGATTTATAAATCACATTTGTCACAATCGTTAACATGTATAAGTTATACCAGTATACAAGCAACAAGACAAACAACATACATCTTGATGTTCTATTCTCAATATTAAGAAAAACAAAGTAGAGACTCTGATTGGTCAATGAATCGCACTCTGCAATTGCGCTTTATATCGCACTCAGCAAATGTGACTTATAAATCGCATTAAATGCAATTTATAAGTCGCAATTCACGCTTTAATGCGATATATTATCACTATCCTTGAAATGTATAAATTAAACGGATATACAAGCAACAAATCTCGATTATTATTATTATTATTATTATTATTATATTAATAATAATAATAATAATAATAATAATAATAATAATTTTTTGTGTGTGATCATATTACTTGTTTTCTAGATGCACAAGATATAAATATGCAGCAATAAAAAAGGGTTAGAGAACCAGAAAAAAATGAAGCAGGAGAAAAAAATGAGAACCGAGGAGATGCGAAACAAATACACACTTTAAATTAATTAAATTTTATTTTGATAGGAAAAGATATTGATAATTATCCCAAGTAGGCTTACTACTCAGATGATAGATTAGGTGAGCCAACCATGATCACTAAACTCACCAAACCAGCTAACATACGAAAAAATGAATTTAATTGAATTATAAGCAGGTTATTTACTTTGTTTACTAGGTTATCAAACTAGATTTACTAAGCACCTTTATAATAAATCAACTTAACATGATAGTATAAAGAAAAGAGATACATTATCATTGCAAAAAAAGTTAAACTCAAACTAAGATAATGTAATCCTTTTATTTATAAAAAAATAATAAAGTTCATTTTTTTTTAAATTTTTGTATATCTATAATTCATGTATATTATATGTATAACGTATATAATCAGTGTATAATATATGTATACAAGTAAACAGTAAAGTTGGGCGGCTACTTCCGTAAAGATCGGGAGAAATTTAAAAATAGCCAGATTTACAACTGGTCATTCAAAAATAACTCAGTTTCAAAAGCAATCGAAATTTAGCCACTTTTCATGTAAAGATAAATCTGAGCGAAAACACTGTTCAAAACCCGGAAAATACGCTTGTATATTATACTGGAGTTCCAGCCTATGTATGCTTGAACTCCAGCATATTATACGTGAGTTCCAGGATAACTATGCTGGAACTCCAGCATAATATGTTGGAGTTCCAGCATAAATACACTAGAACTCCAGCATAATATACTGGAGTTACAGCAAATATAAATGTCCAGTATAATATACTGGAGTTTGGAGCACCAGTGCTCCAGTCTCCCGTATATTATATAGAAGTCAGCAAAGTATGCTGATCCAACATAATATGCTGGAGTTCGTACACAGATGCACCGAACTCCCGTATATTATGCGGGACCGATCTCTGTTACAGCAAAATAATGGCTATTTTTCATTGACTTCGTAAACGGTGGCTATTTTTGAATGACCGGTTCGAAAACTGGCTATACCATGCTATTTTATCGTAAAGATCCCTTAAAGAATCACCATTAAATTGGGCTTAACAAAAGCCAATTATGAGCTCGAAAACAATTATGTCAAGGGATTTTTTCCTTCCTATACCATGTATGAAACTTTATTATCAAATATGTGCATAGTATCTAAATTACCCGCCTAGTCCACATTTTTCCTACAATTTCTGTACCATTCGTTTATTATGAATTAATAGGGCAGAATCTTCCCTTAAGAACGCGCGAAAAATCAAGAAAGAATCTTGGGATTGATTGATTCTACATTAAATTCAAGTTTTGAAACGGAAAGGAGATCAAATCATATCACAAAAATACTTTATCTTCAATTTATAATCAAATTTTGTTCTTCGATATTCTCACAATCGCTACAAATCAAAATCTCAGTTCGTCATTAAATCAAAATCACTACAAATCAAAATCGCTACAAATCCACCATTGACAGCCATTAAAAAGCTTGAAAGCTTTGAATTCAAGTTTAGGTTTTCAAAAATCATTATTTGTTTGGATTGGATGTTGTTGAAAATAATTGGGAATATGGTTTGGAGTTTATATCTCAATTTTGAGGGGTTTTGGTGAAGATTAGACTTGGTTTTGACTGAATTTCAAATTGAAACTCGAAGAAGAAAAAGACGACATATTGCAGAAATTGTAAATAAATTGTAGATATTTTGTAGATAAATTGTAAATTATTTGTATTCTAATTGTAGATGTTTTATTTTCTGTTTTCACAAATAAAGAAACGACTAAAATTTCTACAATCTTCTGAAAAACGCAATTATGTAAAAAATCCTAATTATGCTACAATTGAATGGAAATTGGGATATTAAAATTCCATGTACCCAGTTTGTAGATAATTTGTAGATTTTCAACACAGATTGTAGTTTAATTGTAGTATAAATGTAGTAATTATATAGACACCCTTACAAATAATACTGCTTTATACATACTTAAACTGATTTGTAGTATATTTGTAGATGAAAAGAAAAATTTTGTAGTCAACATTTTTTCAACATAGATTGTAGTTTAATTAGTATAAATGTAGTAATTTTGTAGATAATTATGAAAATAATATTGCTTTATACATCCTAAAACTGATGTGTAATTTATTTATAGATAAATGTAGGAATTTTATAGATATTATCGTAAAACCAAACTTCCATAGAATTTGAAATATATGTGGCATAGGAATGTAAAATTCTCTTTTATTTATTTCAAATTATGATCAATCCAACTGTAACTACTTCATATTTTTGCTGTATCAAATGTGTGTATAAAGTGTGCGAAATCAAGAAATTCAGATTAGAAATAGAAAACGTAAAACAGAAGTAAAAATAAGAAATGGAGAATGGAGAAGTAGAGAACAGAGGAGTTTCCTCGTCAGAAACCGTCAACGGCGGCGAAGATGTATTTAGTTCAAATTCTGATCAATCTAACTGTAACTACAATTTATCTAAAATTTATCTACAATTTCTGCAATATGTCTTTTTCTTCTTCTTCTTCTTCTTCGAGTTCAATCTGAAATTCAGCCAAAACCAAGTCTAAATCTTCACCAAACCCCCTCAAAATTGAGATATAAACTCCAAAATATATTCCCATTGTAATTTGGTATACTAAGTGTAATTAAGTCAAACCTTAAATATTGAGGGTAATAAAGTTTGGCACAGGAATGTAAAAAAACATTAGCAACAAATCAACAATGCAGACATTATAATTTATATCAACCGTTCATCTAATGACCCCAAAAAATCAACGGTCCGATCAAATCACAAACGCGCCTCCCTCAAAATTCAAAATCTCCTCTTCGTCCCGCTTCCATTTTCAGATCTTCCCCAAACCCCAAACGGCTACTCCCCCCCACCCCCACCTCCCCACACACACACTCTCTCTCTCACACCCAAAACCCCACAGAAAAGACGCACAAACACCCAAAACACACAGTGCCTAAAAACAAAATTCCCAAAGTGAAGGCACAAACTCACAGAAAAACACGCACAAACACCGAGCACACACAGTGGCTCAGTCAAGTACACCAAATAGAAGCATAGGTTCACCCTGTGTTCAACGTTTTAAGATGTCAAATAAGGAGAAAGGCGTAAATGTTCAGGTTCTGCTTCGTTGCAGGTACTTGGAAAAATTTCGTGAAATTTGCAAAATTAGGGTTTTCTCCCTTTTTGGTGTATTTGCAAATTGGGTCATCGATTTTCTCGATTTTTTTTTAATACTGGTGATGATGATTTTTGGGTTGATTTTTCAGGCCGTTTAGTAACGATGAGTTGCGGAATAATGCTCCGCAAGTGGTGACTTGCAATGATTATCAGAGGGAGGTTGCCGTTTCTCAGAACATTGCTGGAAAACATATCGATAGAATTTTTACTTTCGATAAGGTAATGTGTCTCCTGTTCGATTACTTTAATTAGACCTGGTTCTGTTTAGAATTTGAACAATAACCTCAAAATAGGAACTTAGTGTGATTACCAACTTGATTAAACATTTTGTCGTAATTTGGAGCCAATGTCTTGCTGCAGAATAGAAAAAAAAAATCAACTTTAGGTTTTGCTCATTAACTTTACACAACAACTTCATCTCAGTCCCAAACAAGTTGGAGTCGGCTATATGAATCCTCACTGACCACGTTACTCCATTTAAATCATCTCAAGTGCAAATATGAGCATTGTGGTCCATGTTGAGTAGGGTGTAGTAAACTGAGGATTGAGGATTCTTGTTATTTGAAAGTAGAGATTTGAAAGTTGTTGGAGTAGAGGTGGTTGTACTCACACCAACATGTCTACCTTGAGCTTCTTTAACAATGCTATTGTTAACTATATCACATTTTCGCCATAGCCATTATTGGGGTGTTTCAGAATGAGATTCTGGTTTGTTCTGATTTCTGAATGCATTTTTTGGGATTGCCGTTTTGGTGTTTATTATTGCTGAAAGATGAGGTGATCCTAGTATTTGATAGGCATTGAATATCTCGGAAGAAAATTTCCCTAGCCCCCGTTTTTGAGATTAGGGTTTCACATTCTTTTCATGAAATATCATTTAATTCCAGTAAGCGTTGCTTATGATGCCTTTCATGCTTGCTCTGGTTGTTAAGTACAGGTTTTTGGTCCCTCAGCACATCAAAGGGACCTTTATGATCAAGCAATTGTCCCAATTGTCAATGAAGTTTTAGAGGGATTTAACTGTACAATTTTTGCTTATGGGCAAACTGGTACAGGGAAGACATACACTATGGAAGGTGAATGCAAGAGGTCCAAGGTACTGAATAGCAGGCTTTGAGCATCTGTTTACTTTAAAAGCTTGCTTAGGCACTATGTTTCTTATTTTTGATTGTATTATATCACAGAGCGGACCTAATGGAGAGCTGCCACCAGAAGCAGGTGTCATACCTAGAGCAGTGAAGCAAATATTTGATACATTGGAGAGTCAAAATGCAGAATACAGTGTGAAAGTTACATTCTTAGAGTTGTATAATGAAGAAATCACTGACTTGTTAGCCCCTGAGGATTTGAAAGTTGCTTTAGAAGACAGGCAGAAGAAACAGTTGCCACTTATGGAAGATGGGAAAGGCGGAGTTCTAGTTAGAGGGCTTGAAGAGGAAATTGTGACAAGTGCCAATGAGATATTCACCTTACTTGAAAGGGGATCAGCAAAACGTCGAACTGCAGAAACCTTGCTCAATAAGCAATCAAGGTATGTTTTTTTGCTCGTCTTGATAATCATTATATTACCATTGTTCTGCAAGATGATAGACATAATGGTTTTGTTTCAGTCGGTCACATTCTCTTTTCTCCATAACCATACACATCAAGGAAGCAACCCCTGAAGGTGAAGAACTTATAAAATGTGGCAAGTTAAATTTAGTTGATTTGGCTGGTTCGGAGAACATTTCTCGCTCTGGGGCTAGGGAGGTAAAACATCTTCTTGTCCATCTGTTCACTCTTTGACAAAAGTCATTTCTTGGTCCTGTTTAATCAAACAGATACAGTTGTTTTAATTTTCTTCTTTCTGTAAGGCACCTCACTCTTAGAGGTACTTGCACTTCATACCTTGCGCTCTTTCTTTCTATGTTATCACTTATAGTAATCTAAAAATCAGTCTGTTCTGTCAATACTTTGCAATTTTAATTCTTAGGGTCGTGCAAGGGAAGCTGGAGAAATAAACAAAAGTCTACTCACACTTGGACGAGTGATTAATGCCCTTGTTGAGCATCTTGGGCATATCCCATACAGGTATATAATGTTTTTGGTTGTTCTTTATCTATTCTTGTATCTATATACTTATCACACCATTTTTATGATGCTAACTTTAAATTCCAGAGATAGCAAACTTACGCGTTTGCTGAGGGATTCATTAGGCGGAAGAACAAAAACCTGTATAATTGCCACAGTGTCACCTGCTGTGCACTGTCTTGAGGAGACTCTGAGTACACTAGACTATGCACACAGAGCAAAAAACATAAAGAATAAGCCTGAGGTAAATTCGTGAAAATTAAAATGGTTTCCTAGGAGAATCACCTTATGCTGCTGTCTTACTCTCAATGTATCAATATAGAATATCTTTGCCTGATGTTTACTTCTCTTTGTATTCACATATAAGTATCTTTACATCTACTGTTTATATGCCTGTTTTTGATGTTGTTCAACCAAATGGCTGTCTTTCCACAAATGTTGATCATGTCATAATAGTGATCTTTGATCTTTCTAGTGTCTTATACAACACTATGTGAGTTTCCCTCTTTTGCTTGTTTTAGTATTGTTGTTTGGAACAAGTACCGAAGCAGGTCTAATTTTTAAATTGCCATACACTGGCAGTGGTTATATTATCCTTTTTTGGAATGAAGAGGAATTGAATTTGGTTAATCAGGTTACCAGTATAAAACTCTACCTGCAAGGAATTTATTCTTTTGATGTGTAATACTAGATGGATGTTGGACAGAATATCAAAATTTACTGCCATAAACTGTGTGATAGTATTGTTAAAGTTCTTTGTCTGGAAAAGTTTATACCAGCCAGAAATAGTTCAGAGTCTTTGGGGAACATGAATGACTTAGCTAACATTTTTAAAAGCAAATTCTGTCACTGGTAGTGAATCTAGTCACTTTGGTTTCTTACTCGAATTTTGTTCACTTGGACTTAATTATGACATTTGGGGTGTGCGCAGTACTTGATGCAACATCATCTAGTACACTCTATTTTCCAGATAACTACATAACTTTTAAAAAAATTTGAACTGTAACAATTATTTTAATTCTACTTGGCCTATATCTTATTCCTTTGATGTTAATCTGTAGGTCAATCAAAAAATGATGAAATCAACCCTCATCAAGGATTTGTATGGTGAAATTGAGCGGCTTAAAGCAGGTGATTGTTTTATATTTAGTGTATGAGATATTGTGAAGGCTTCTTTTTATAGGTTCTGAGTAACATTGACTGATTCCCCTTTGATTTTTCAACTGCTTTCTTCTAGAGGTGTATGCTGCTCGTGAGAAGAATGGTGTTTATATACCAAAAGAGCGATATTATCAGGAGGAGAATGAGAGAAAGGTAGGCCATCTTTGTTTTGTCCTTATTATTTTCCTTTTTTCTTTTGGCTGTTCAAGAAATAAGTGGTAAAAAGATTTAGTTTTCTATTGCCAATCATATCTTGTTGTTGAGATTCACAGGTTCATTGCCTCGTACAACTCTGTTCCTTTTATTTTCTGTATTCATCTTGAATGTAGTAATAAGATTTATTCACTTTTGTAATTGTAAGAGTTTTCCGATATTGAATCGTTTACCTTTTCAATTTTAGGCAATGACGGATCAAATTGAACAAATGGGAGTTAGCATAGAAAACCATCAGAAGGTCAGTGCTTGACGGAGAATCTTGTAGTTGACTGTTTCCTGTATTTTCCACTTATGTGAATAATAACTTGTGTTTGGTTTGTGATAATCAGCAATTTGAGGAGTTACAAATTAGACATGACAGTCAGGTTCAGCAGTGCTCAGATTTGACTTGTAAGCTCGATGCAACACAGGTGAATTGCTTGCCTTTTATTCCTTCGTCCTGTTTGCAACTTGTTTGCAAGTTCTTATTATGAAAGATTCTTGCAGAAACAATTGAACCAAACAAGCAAATTGCTAGCATACACTGAAGAACAATTAAGACAATCCCAATATACTCTGAAGGAGCGGGATTTCGTCATCTCTGAACAAAAAAAAGCTGGTACAGTTATCTGGATGTTGGTTTTGAAGTCCTTTGGAATTCAGTATTAATTTTGAAATCTGAAATTCACAGAAAATGCGCTGGCTCACCAAGCATGTGTTTTACGGGCCGACTTGGAGAAATCAATTCAAGAGAATGCTTCCTTATTTCAAAAAATTGGTAAGGATTTTATTGCTTCCGCTGCATGATTTGTTAGGATTACTCACTTTATCTTATCTGTTTTATTGTTTCCAGCTAGAGAGGATAAACTCAGCACTGATAATAGGTCTCTGGTAAACAACTTCCAATCTGAGCTTGCGAAGCAACTTGGTTCTCTTTCCAGCACATTGGCAACTTCTGTGTGTCGACAAACTGAACACCTCCAATGCGTTGAGAAATTCTGTCATAGTTTTCTTGAATCACATGACAAGGTTATTATCCCCTTCCATTTGTTTGATTTATTCTGCTAGTGATTGTTGTGATTTTCTTTGGTTCTGTCCTGTTCATTTAGACTTTTAATGTCAATTTTTTTCTTGTAGGCTGTCCTAGACTTGAAGACGAAAATTAATTCTTCAAAGGCCTTGTACATATCTCACTTTGAGGCTATGCAAAATGTAGTGAGGCTGCATAAAGCTACCTCTAATGCTACTCTGGAGGAAATTTCAACTTTGGCATCTACTAATTCAATTTCCACCAAAGAAGTACGAAATGACAGTTTTGATTTCAGCTTCTGATGTATTTGGATTGCTGTCCATATTACAATAATAGATCTATTTTTGATTCAAATACCTTTTATATTCCTCTCCTTCTTGCAGTTTTTAGACGCAGAGGCTGTGGAAGCAAATTCCATGTTTGATGAACTTCAGAACACTTTGTCAACCCACCAAGGAGAGATGGCACATTTTGCTAGAGAGCTCCGTCAGGTTTCAATATGAGCACTAGTTAATTTGATTCATAATCAACACTCGTTGCATCCAGCACTTAGTTCTAAAAGTTATCCATGGATATATTGGCATTTGTTCATCCTTTTTGAGGTTTTCACAGCATGTTCATCATTGTTTGTTTTCCCATCGTGCAGAGATTTAATGACAGTACGGAGCATTTGACAAATATCTCTGAAATCATTCAAGGATTTTTTGACAAGCTTTTGGACGAATCAAAAAGACTTGAAAAACATGCAACAACAGTTGATGAGATTCAAACGAAATGTATTGCTGAATTTGAGAAGGCATACGAGGTATACCTTTGAGACTCTATGCAAAATGATGTTTTCCCTCTAAGTCTGATGATTGAGTTTGTCTTCTTCAGGAGCAATCAAGATCAGATGCAGAGAAGCTTATTGCTGATATGACTTCCTTGGTCTCCAATCACATGCGTCGTCAAAAAGAACTGGTTTGTTCTTTTTACCCTTGTGATCTACATATGCTATTTCTTCCTTTCTCTTTCTCAAAGTTTAGTTGACAGGTGGGTGCAAGGCTTGTTGATCTTAGAGAAACTGTTTCTGGAAATAGGACATTCTTGGATGGACATGTATCCTCTATGGAAGGTATTACGACAGATGCAAAAAGAAAATGGCACGACTTCTATATGCAAGCAGAAGGCGAGACTAAAGAAAATGCTGATTTCTCAGCTGCTAAACACTGTCGAATGGAATCACTCATGCAGAAGTGGTAAGTATCTGAATTTGCACCTTTTATATGTGAATTTGCTATTCTACCAAGTTTCAGCTCTTGTTATCTGGTTAAAGACCCCTGATCTGAATTTCTTGTCCTTTATTAATGATTAGTCTTTTTTCTTTATTTCCTCGATTTCACATTTTATTATTTTTTCTTCTACTTTTTCTCTAAGCAATTGTGTGGTTTTTCTTTTCAGTGTAAGCACTGCTGAAACAGCTCTGAAACGGTGGCAAAGTACACATGAATCGGTTAACAACATGGGCAATGAACATGTTTCAACAATGAATTCGGTTGTCAGGTAAGTTTTTCAATTTTACTTGGTACTTGATTCCATGCAGCAGATAAGTAACACATCGGTTACTTTTAATTCTTGAAAGATGCCTATTACCTTATGTTTTGCAAATGGATAAGAACCAATACTCATTGGTCTGGAAGTAAATTGTCGAAACCCATGTTTAACATTTTTTATAACGTTTATTTATGATAAGAAAAAGAGAATGAATATAGGAGAAGTATTATCAATTCAAGTAGTTGAAATTTGTTGGGAGAATATCAGATAATTGTCTTTATCTGGAATTGTGTAGGGAATTTGTCAGTGGTTAAACTAGCATTATCAACAAGATTGTATCACCTAAGGTTTATAACAAACAAGGGGATAGGAGCATGCAGAAATATAATGGAAATTCAGAAATTGACTATTTTATAGGGCACATAAAATACCAATTTGAGCTTATTGCTCTCTGTTTTGAGAGAAACTTGATCACTGCATCAATCTTCAGTATGACATTACTCTTTTTACAGGAACATATGCGATAGCAATGAGCAACATGTAACTGATTTCGACGCCACAAGGGAATCTGCTGAAGAAGATGTGAAAAGGAATAGCGAAGATATCATTAAATCTATTGACAGTAAGTTTTCCAGAATTTGTCAAGTGTGTTCTGATTTTTGATGCTGTACCTTGTAATGTTTCTTAAACAGAAGAAAGGGTAGGCATGCACTTCAATGCTAAAGAAGTTCTTCTATAGATAGACAATAAGTTATAAATATTTGGAGGTAAAAATACACTCATAGAAGCAAAAAGTTCAGTATCATATAATAAAAGGCAGTACACTTTATATGGCGGATTATCTAGTTTTCGGCTGCCATCATTAGTTTTCATATTTTGGTCAGGGGTGCCGCTGATATGTAGTTTCTTTTGTTAAAGGAGTAATTTTTGCAAAAAAACTGTAGTAGTGGTGGTTTTTATGGTTAGTGTTATTTGGGATTGACTTTATGTTGCTGTTTTGTAACATTTCCTCTGGTGTCTTTCTTATCCAGGCTTGTCAGGCGAAGAGAGAGGATCTATATCTGGTGTTTTGGATACCACCAGTGCACACTCGGAGACCCTTGATGTACTTAAGAAAGATCACTGCATGCAGTCTACCTCCATTGAACATAAGGCCCTTGAAACTTTTCAACAGAAGTATATGGTATGCTGATCAAGAATCTCACTTCACTTGAAACGTTTCAGGGAAGACAGTACTATATAGTTGTGCTGAATTTTTATACTTTCTGACTGATGTTCAGGATTATGAGCCAACTGGAACAACACCAATTAGGTCTGAGCCAGATGTACCAAGCAAGGTTACGATTGAATCGTTGCGTGCCATGCCAATGGAGGCTCTATTAGAGGAATTCCGAGAGAACAATTCATTCGAGTCATTCCAAGTAAAGGAACTAAAGCCATCACTTATCCCACGATCTCCTTTCTCACAGATTAACAATTAGCAGATTGGTCTTTTTTGTTCCCTCGTGCCTATGATTATTCATAATCTGTACCTGTATTTTCTTTTGTATACTGGTCCTGCCCACAAATACAAGTAAATTACTGCAACCGCAGTATATATTGTAGGTTGATTCAGTCTGAAAAATAAATCCCACCTTGGGATTTTTAAAGTGGCTGAAAATGAGGTAAATTTGGTGCATGGTTCCTTAGATTTTAGGTTAGTGAAAGATACTCCTCTATGTATTGTAAAAGTGCGATTACAGTGGCATATGCGTGCTTGGCAACAAAGTGTTGGGCGGGTGAAGGTCATTTTTTCAATTGTCAAATCCAAGAAAAAGTTAATTAATTACAAGAAAATTCGAAAAAAATAAGAAAATTTTGCTTGGGTGCTTCTTATGCATCTTTGGTCTTCATTATCTGCCATTAAAATTCTGAATTGATCTAAATATAATCTTTGCCATTGCTCTACAATTCAAATTTGGACAGAAGTATACGAAACCCATCACAACTCTCAAATTTGGAAAGAAGTCTTCGAAACCCATCACAACTCTTGAAATTTGAGTTCGTGTTCCATCATTCTTCATTGTCCAACACTGTAGTCTGAGAATTGGAGGTCGAAATTGATTGGGTGTTTAAAACCTTTGTTGAAAACTTCTTTATGAAACGGAATCTACAGATTTAGGTCGATTGGAGTTGATTCAATTGGCTTTGGTTCGAAATTTTTGAAGTCTATTCGAAGAAGACATGTGGGTCTTTTGATTTTTTTGTTGCTTGTAAAATAGGGTATTGTGGTTTGATATCGGTGTTGATTTCAAGTTTGGACTCATTTGGTGAAATAATAATTGAGATTGGACTGAAAAAATTGAGCAAGTCGGAAGAACGCCGAAGAAAACTGCTATATTCTTCAACTCTTGTGTTCTTCAATTTGCGCTCGAGTGTTTACTTGAAATACTTAATAGCCACTTGAAATGTCTAAATGGTAAATTAGTCATTAAGGTATTTGTTTGATCGTTAAGGACAACTTAAAAGGGCCGTTTATGTATTTCGTCTTTTGAAAATTTTCGAAAATTTAAAAAACTTCAAAAAACTGTTTTTTAAAATTTTCACTCACAAAACTTAAAAAATAACCCAAAATTATATTCATGTCCAAACACAACTCTAAATTTCAAATACCATTTTTACTTGAAATTTTTTTTCACCATATTTTGAAATTTTACAATTCTTATGTCCAAACGCCCACTTAGACTTTACGGGCATTTCTATCTATACTATATTAAAAGCACGAGCCCTTAGTGAAATATCGTTCGCCTTTTCTACCCCTTTAAAATAGAATTCACAGTGGACAAAATAGTCACATAATTATTTCCTAATATTTAACACTTTGAAATCAACTAAAACATTGTTCGTTAGAATTTTCCTTATTTGATTTGTCACGTTAGAAGTCCTAATAATTAGGACACAAGAATCAAATAAGATTTACTTTTTATAAATTTTTTACCTTTTAAATTAATGAGCTTTATTTTACCATAGTTCTGAATTGAGAATATTGCTTCTCTATAAGTATTTGTTCATTTATTTTTATTTGATATTAAATATCTTTCCCAATAACAACAAAAATTATTTTAAAAGTACAAAAGTATAGAAAGCAAGCTTTTTTTCTTATAAGAACAACGACGAAAATATTGTGTAATTTTTGTCTTTTTATCAATTTGCCTCTTTATTTCCCTTTCAAACGAAAGTAATTGATATTCTTAAAATTTTAATGGGTAAGTTTTCATTTAACAGCTAAATATATCTATTTTATTTGATTTAAATGATAAAATTTCAGTCTAAACATTGCCAAATTTATCTAAAAAAGAAGAAATATACAGTTAAAATAAATAATCGGTACACCTAAAAGATATAAAAAGAAACATTATGTAGTTTGTACTGCATTATTTTTCTTAAAACTTTTTCTTTAACAAAAAATAATGGAGCTTTAAGTAAGTATATTTATATATTTTTAATAATGGAGCTTTAAGCAAGTATATTTACATATTTTTTCTCCCCCCAAAAATATACAGTTGAAATAAAATAAATAGTTATTGCATGTAAAGGAAAAATAAAAATAAAGTATACAATTGCAACTTCATTATTTTGGTTGTACATATTTTATTAGGCAAAAAAATAATGGAGTTCCAACCAACTTCTTTGTACTAATTTGACTCGAAAATATAAAATATACAATTAAAATAAATAGTCATTTGTTTAAGGAAAAATAACAAGAAATACATTGTTGGTACTCCATTATTTTGGATAAAACTTTTTTTGTTTGGCTCGAATGATGGAGTTTCAGTTAAGATTTATTACAAATTTGACCCCAAAAAAGAAATACACAGTTGAATCATAGCCATTGTTTCCAAATAAAAAAATTTAAAAATATAAAATTAAATGGGATAAGATATGCATTGTATTAAGAAGAAGCAAAAAGAAATACACAATTCATATGAATAAGTATTGTATATGACTATGTGATAACTAACGAAAGATACTTTATCTAACAACCACTCTCACACGCCTAAATGAGTGTGTCAATGCACTTTGTCATGTCAACGACCATGAGATATCTACTATCAAATAATAAAGTTCGAATGAGTAACTAAGACTACGAGCAAGTTAGGTGTGTAACTAATAATATGTGCTAAAATTAAAATTTTCTTAACATAAACTCCATGTTTTGCTCATAATTAATATATCCTTTTAGAATCTATTAACATTAAGAAATTCCATGACAATCTTAGACTCTTAGGGGTGGTTTGGTACACGGGATAAGGTGAGATAAAGTGTGGTACTAAATTTATACTATGTTTGGTTGGTAGTATAATGGCTGGTGGTATAAATTTATCCCGGGATAAATTTATACCAACAACCAAACATGGTATAAACTTTGTCCCAAACTTAATCCTGAATATTTCATCTTATTCCACCTTATCCCATCAAATCTGGTATTATTTTATCCCACCTCTCACCTGGATACATTAGTCTAAGGATTATAATCTCATGATTATAATACCAGGATAATTTAGTCCACGTATCAAATGAACCCTTACTTCCATAGAATTTTTTTTTCAAATGTAAAGTTATATACTAGGACAGAGAAAGAAAGCCAATTACAAAACGAAGGAAGAGCAGATTAATCAAAACATAAGAATTGAAACCAATACATTTGCAATAGCATTTTTTATTCTGTTGAAAATAATTATTGTTGTATTTCTTATTGGTTAACAAAATAAAACAATTGCATTTGGTCGTGAGAAAAAAAGACTATCTTTGATAAGTTTTTTTTTGAATGAGATGATTAAGGACTTATAAGTGGAGTTTCTTACTTTATTGAGTTAGCTAAATAGAATCAACAATCATTATTTTTAGAAACTTACACTTTTGTTAATATTAATTTTAAACTCAAACAAAAAATTTAATATAATATTTATTTAACTTTTCAAATTTTTATATTTATTGAGATAAAATACACGCGCAACGCGCGTACCTTAAGACTAGTACTCCTAAACCATAATATACTTAACAAATAATTACATGGAACCATATAGAAAACAAAATAATCACATAAACAATTGACAAGTTTAACTCTTTTTTGAACCGAGATGAGTAATATTTATAGTCTCAAATTCTATTCTATACTTTTGTTGACATTAATACTTTTAGATATCACCGTTTTTTATAATTAACATAGTTAAAAAAATGTTTGAATTGTCACATAAATAATATTTTCGTTCCATAAGTAGATAGTATAGGTATTTCATATTTGATGGTCAAGTACATATTAGATGTCACAAATGAGTATAATTAAAAATATGAGTAAAATAGCCAGCAAAAATTAATTGAGTTGGTTGGGTAAGTGGTTTCCCACATGTAAGACCTGGAATTATTCCCTCACCAGCAATCTCCTCGGCCACAGCTCGTTGCATTGAGCTTGTATTAAAAAAAAAAAAGCAATAATGAAAATGTTAAGTGGACAATGCTTTGAGGAGAAATGCTCTTCGGAAATTGTTTCCTCGAAAACGTTAACAATGGAAAATTAGTTATCTTTTTTATCTCACAGTTTCGTAGACCCTGATTTTTGTGGACGTAGACAGGGGCGGACCTAAGTGGTGAGAAGTGGGTTCAATTGAATCCGCTTCGTTAAAAAATAATACTGTGTATATGTATAAATTATGGCTAAAGCAAGGTAAATTTTGTATAAAAGTTATTTTTGAACCCACTTATACGGCTTATACCGCTTATGTTAGTTATGTACTTCTTCGACTGAACCCGCTTGCACAAAATCTTGGATCCGCCACTAAACGCAGAAGTGTAAGATTAGGTCGATGAGACAAAAAAAACCTCACACAACTAATGTCAGCTCTCTAAAGCACACACTAAAAACTTCTCCGTTAACCACTGCAAGAACCAAATTTCAAAAGAGAAGAACAGTGACAATCCTGTATGAGGGAAAAGAGTTGTCATTATCAGTACCAAACTCAACTTTGATGTTCAAATCCAAAACCCCAAAGACTTCTCCCTCCAACTATGCAACATTTCGTTATTCTTCAGCTACCTCCATAGTTGACGCCACAACTCATCAAGAACTGCATCAACATACCTTCTCAAATCAACCTAATGACATTCAACAAATACCCACTTCACATTTTTCTCAATATTTGGACCCAAAGTTCTATCTTTCTCAACTTTTAAAGTGTAAAAGTGTGTACCAAGTAAAACAGGTTCATGCTCAGATAACAACTAATGGATTATTTGAAAACCTAATAGTTGCTAACAAACTTTTATACATATACAGTTTGCATAAGTCTTTGGATTATGCTTATGCCTTGTTTTGTAGTTTGAGTGAAAAAAATGCTGTTTCTTGGAGTGTTATGATTGGTGGTTATGCTAAAGTTGGTGATTTTATCAATAGTTTAAGGATTTTTAGGGAGTATTTAAGATCTGGGGATAAACCAGATAATTATACTTTGCCTTTTGTGATAAGGGTATGTAGGGATACAATGGACCTTCAAATGGGTAGAAAGATTCATAATGTTGTTTGCAAAAATGGGTTGGAATCAGATGTCTTTGTGGTTGCAGCACTTGTGGATATGTATTCGAAATGTAAGGTTATTGGTGATGCGAAACAACTGTTTGATAAAATGCCTAAGAGGGACCTTGTGACTTGGACAGTCATGATTGGAGCGTGTACGGAGTGCGGGGATCGAGTGAAGCTTTAGTCTTGTTTGATCAAATGAGAGAGGAAGATGTTGTCCCGGATAAAGTTGCTTTGGTAAATGTAGTAAATGCTTGTGCAAAGATAGGTGCAATGCATAAGGCTAAGGTTGTACATGAATATATTGCGAGGAATAGATTTTCGTTGGATGTTATCTTGGGGACGGCGATGGTTGACATGTATGCTAAATGTGGATCTATTGATGTTGCGAGAGAAGTGTTTGATGGTTTGAGAGAAAAGAATGTTATAACTTGGAGCGCAATGATAGCGGCGTATGGTTATCATGGCCAAGGCCACAAAGCTATTGATATGTTCCCTGTGATGTTAAGGAGTGGGATATTTCCTAACAAGATCACATTTGTTTCTCTTTTGTATGCTTGTAGTCATAGTGGTCTGGTTGAAGAAGGTAAGCGGCTTTTCAATTCTATGCAGAAAGAGTTCGGAGTGAAGCCGGATGTCAAACATTTTACTTGTATGGTGGACCTCTTGGGCCGTGCTGGGAAAATTGACGAGTCATTAGAGTTAATAGATAACATGGCTGTTGAAAAAGATGAAGGGCTTTGGGGGGCATTACTAGGAGCGTGTAGAATTCATGGCCATGTAGAGCTTGCAGAAAAGGCAGCAAAATCTCTAATTGAATTGCAACCTCAAAATCCAGGACATTATGTCTTGCTTTCAAATATATATGCGAAAGCAGGTAAATGGCAGGACGTGGCGAAGATTAGGGAATTAATGACCCATCAGAAATTGAAGAAAATTCCTGGTTGGACATGGATTGAAGTTGATAACAAGATTCACCGGTTTAGCGTTGGAGACCACACCCATCCTCGATCGAAGGAGATATACGAGAAGTTGAAATATCTGCTCGACGAATTAGAGGCTGCTGGTTATGTTCCTGATACAAACTTTGCGTTGCATGATGTTGATGAGGAACTTAAGCTTGGAAACCTGTTCTCCCATAGTGAAAAGTTGGCTATTGCATTTGGCCTCATAAGCACACCTGAACATTCTACTATTAGAATTATGAAGAACCTTAGAGTATGTGGTGACTGTCACACATTTTGTAAGTTTGTATCTCAGATTACAAGTAGGGTGATTGTTGTTCGTGATGCAAATCGGTTTCACCACTTTAAAGAAGGTGCCTGTTCTTGTGGAGATTATTGGTGATTTGCATTGTTGCAGTCTTATGAGGTGAATGTAGGGTCTCTTATTTTCCAAAGATGTAAGGTATGCTTCCTATGGGATCTTAACGATTTTAATTTCGATCACCATTCATGTCTTATAGTCAATCAAGTGAACACAGTCACAAATTTGCGTTGTATGACCCCGAAATGCTATAAAATAAACTCGAAAGTCATGGCAAAGCAATGAATATTGGTCACTAGGCCGTTTCCTATGGACCTACAAAATTTTAAGCCAATCAAAGTCCATCACAAAAATTCTATTAAATCATCATGTACTAATACATACGAAAAAGTGGATATAATCACAAATTCGTGTTGCATGACTCCGAAACGCTATAAAATGAAGCCGAAAGTCATGGAGAAGCAATAAGTAATGGTCACTAGGCCATTTTCTCTGGACCAATAAATTTCAAGCCAATCGAAGCCCGTCAATTTTTTTTACTGAATCAGCATGTACTAAATACTAATATACACGAAAAAGTGGATATAGTCACAAATTCGCGCTGCATGACCCTAAAACACCATAAAATGAACCCGAAAGTCATGGATAACCACTAAGTACTGGTCACTAGGCCGCTTCCTATGGACCTACAAAATTTCAGGCAAATCGATGTCCATCAAAAAAATTATACTGAATCAACATGTACTAATACACACGATAAAGGGGATATAATTACAAATTCGCATTGCATGACACCGAAACTCCATTGAATGAACTCGAAAATCATGATGAAACAATGAGTATTAGTCACTAGGCCGTTTTCTATGGATCGACAAAATTTCAGGCCAATCGGAGTCCGTCAAAAAAATTCTACTCAATCAACATGTACTACACAAATTCGCGTTACATGACCTGAAATGCCATAAAATAAACCCGAAAATCATGGCAAAGCAATGAGTATGGTCACTAGGTCGTTCCCAATGGACCTACAAAATTTTAGGCCTATCAGAGTCCGTCATTTTTTAAAGAATCAACATGCATAAATACACACAAAAAGTGGATATTATAAGAAATTCGTGCTACAACTCTGAGAAGCCATAAATTGAACCAGAAAGTCATGACGAAGCAATAAGTATTGGTCACTAAGCAGCGTCATATGGACCTATAAAATATCAGGCCAATCAAAATTCGTAAAAAACAGGCCCTTTCGGTTTGCTTACTGCCTCGCCTTAGCTTATGTCTTATCTTTACACTTAGCATTTCAAGCATAAACCGCCCTAAAAACTAGCTCGAGACTAGATCACGTATTTTTAAAACCCCATTTACAAATTTAATTGTCGTTACCATTTTCACGGTAAATAATAAGAAATTGAGTTTGAGAGTTGATTTGGACTTTGATTTTAAAACTAATAACCTATATGAACTCGTAGGGTCATGGGTAGACGGAATCTACTGAATCAATATGTACTAATACACAGAAGCTGGGGCTATAGCACACGAAAATTTGGGAATCGGCCAGAATTTCAGTTTTATGGCCCTAAAATGAAAAAAGAGGAGTAAGGGTCATGACGAGACGTTGACTATTGTTCTTTAGGTCGTTTTTGATGGGCCGGTAAAATATTAGTGACCTGGGTCCGGTCGCCCGGGCCCATACACAAAGGCGTAGCTATTATAGCACACAAAAATCTGTGAATCGGGCAGAATTCCAGTTTTATGGCCCTAAAACGCCAAAAAAGAGGAACGACCATGGTGATGCTATGATTATTGTTCCTTTGGTCATTTTTGATTAGTCGACAAAATTTTAGGCAATCCAAGTTCGGCCACCCGGACTCATGTAAAAGGCATGGGCTATAACAGACAAAAATCTAGAAATCGGTCGGTATTCAAGTTTTATGGTCTTAAAATGCCAAAAAAGAGGAATGGTCATGGAAAGGCGGTGACTATTATTCTTAGGTCGTTATTGATGGTCCGACAAAATTTTAGGGGATCAGGGTCTGGTCGCCCTGGTCCATGCATGAGGCGTGACTTATAGCATACGGAAATCTGGGTCTCGGGCGGAATTCCAGTTTTATGGCCCCAGAACGCCAAAAAAGAGTAACGGTCATGGCGAGGCGGTGACTATTGTTTCTTAGGTCATTTTTGATGGGCCGATGAAATTTTAGGCAATCGGGGTCCGGTCACCTGGGCCCATGCAGTATGCGTGGGTTATAGTACATGAAAATCTGAGAATCGTACGGAATTTCAGTTATATGGCCCTAAAATGCGAAAAAAGGAGTAACGTTTATGGCGAGGCGATGACTATTTTTCCTTAGGTCATTTTTGATTGGCCGAAAAATTTTTAAGCGATCCGAGTCTGGTCACCCGGGCCCATACAGGAGGCATGGGCTATAGCACACGAAAATCTGGGAATCGGGCGGAATTCCAGTTTTATGGCCCTAAAACGCCAAAAAATGAGGAACGGTCATGTCGAGCCGGTGATTATTATTCCTTAGATCGATTTTGATAGGCTGATAAAATTTTAGGCGATTCCAGGTCCAGTCGCCCGTACCCATGCAGAAGGCATGTGATATAGAACAAAAAAATCTAAAAATTGGGCAAAATTCAAGTTTTATGGCCCTAAAACACCAAAAAACGAGGAACGGTCATGGCGAGGCAGTGACTACTGTTCTATAGGTCATTTTTGATGGGCCAGTAATTTAATGCGATATGGGTCCGGGCGCCTGGGCCCACGTAGCAAGCGTGGATCATAACGCATGAAAATCTGGTAATCAGGCGAAAAATTCAAGTTTTATGACCGTAGAACGCCAAAAAATGAGGAACGGTCATGGAAAGGCGGTGACTAATGTTCTTAGATCATTGTTGATGGTCTGACAAAACTTTAGGTGATCTGGGGCTTGTTGCCTGGCCCATGCAGAGGCGTGGGCTACAGCATACGAATCTGGAATTTCAGTTTTATGGCCCTAAAACGCCAAAATATGAGTAATGGTCACCACGAGGCGTTAACTATTGTCCCTTAGATCGTTTTTGATGGGCCAACAAAATTTTAGGCGATCCAGGTCCGGTCACCCGAGCCCATGCCAGATGCGTGGGCTATAACACATGAAAATCTGAGAACCGAGCGAAATTTCAGTTATATGGCCCTAAAACGTCAAAAAACGCGTAACGGTAATGACGAGGCGGTGACTATTGTTCGTTAGGTCATTTTTGATAGGCCGACAAAATTTTAGGCGATCCGGGTTATGTCACCCGGGCCCATACCTGAGGCGTGGGTTCAGAGGCGGATCTAGGATTTAGAGGCTCCGGGTGCCATAAATTTTGAACGTAGTCATGTTATAATTTATATTGTTTAGATAGGGTATAAATTTAATCAGTTTGTTTATTTGGGTTTCACTTCGGGTTATTCGTCTTTGAGGTTAATATAGACATATCAATCGAGCAAAAAAAATAAAATTATTATGATAACATGGAAAAAAAATTCAACTGGAGTATGCATTTTGTATAAGAAAAAAGCTCGTTATTGTGAGCACGTGATTTTTGTTTCGCGCGACAATCGCTCCAAAAGAAATAAAAATAATAACAATTGGTCCTGCTGTACAATTTTTGGATTTTTACATGGCACTTTGTTAATTATTTATGATTTTTTGCCCATTTTATTTTATTAAAACAAAATACAAAAAATGTATGTGTCATGCATAATTTGAACCGTAATCCGGTTGTTAAATAGAAAATCATAAATAGGCATCTTTGTCCGTGATTTTGTTTTTGCTTGATTTTACCTGTTTTAAAATATTTTAAGGTGTGTGCAAATAATTGTATTAAGTGTTTATTTAATTTTAATTTGATTTACTTAGGTTTTGTTTTTAAAATAAAGAAGAAAATAAAATAATAATAATAAAAAAAATCTTTTCGGACTTGGGCCAATTTTAAAAAAATTGGCCCAAACAAACTCAGCCCAAAACCCCTGTGAAACCCGGTCCACACCAGCTAACACCTAGAGCGTCCAAACGACGCCGTGTTAATCCAGTCTGATCTGGGCCGTTGATCTCAAATTGATCAACGGCCAAGATCAATTCCCCATAACCCACTGAGGAACCCGACCCGTTTCCACCCGGACCGACCCAAACCCCTTTAGGATGAAACGACACCGTTTCCCCATCAGATGAAAGATCTGGGCCTTCCATCTTGCCTCATCCAACGGCCGAGATCAACCCACCCATCCCATATATAATCTTCCAACCATACCCTGCCCCCTATCCAATACCCCGGCCTTCGTCTTCACAGACCATTCCCCTTCAAACCCTAGCCGCCCCCATCTTCCTTCACCAGAAACCCGGCGGCATGAACGCTGGTGACCTTCCCCTTAACACCATAGAACCCCCTTGCCATCCTGAACTTGGATCTGTTAACCACCTAGCTCGAATCCCTTCCCACCTTCTCGAATATTCATTTGAAGATTCGAGTCGGAACCTGACTTACACCGTTTGACCCCAGTTTCACACCAGACACTCCCCAGACCCCCCTCGTGACCAAACCGTGCTTGGTTTGGTCCGAATCTGACCAGGGAAGCATGAATCCCAGATCTGATTTTTGGAACCATAGGGTTCCTCGTCGATGGTCCGTGTCTTGTTCAAACCGAAGAGATTAAGGTCTAATGGACCTTAATCGAAGTGTTTCTCATCTGAGAAACACTTCGATTAAAGTCCGTTCAGCCTTAAGAAAGGTCTGTTCGAGTCCAAGCTAGGGTCTTTTGATTTTTCGGATTTTAAAGTGAGTTTTGCTTTCTTTTCTTTATTTGTTTTAGTCCATGTGATTGTTCTAAAGGCTGTTCATGTTTCGTGAAATCTGTGTTTTGAGTTTTATCAACTGTGTCCTGCCCACTTTGTTTGAACCTACGTGTTTGATTAGGTCCCTTTTCTGTTCACTGATAATGGCATGTGTAAGCTGTACAATCAAATGAATATTGAATTGGTTCGTTCATTTAGTTCCTAGGGCCTTTCTGTGTTAACATTGCAATATGAACCCCTTGTGTGATACTGTTAAATGTCTGATTTTTGGTTACGATTGTACATGTTATGACTAATATAGTCGAGTCGACATGTGTCGTCAATTAGTTTCAGCTGCCTGAACAATAACAAATCGATTTGCTTCTGGACACATTTGTTTGAATCAATTAGGAACTGAGTTTGTTTACTTATAGTTGTTAATTTGAATCAGAAATGTAAAAGGAATGTTTGTTTAACTTCTGAATTGGAGGGCATGTGCACTTGTGCACAACATGTGCATTTGTGCACCACAGGTGCATTTGTGCACAGCCTGTGCCCTGCATAAGGGCTTTTGAATAAAATAATTGACAGCACATGCTGTCAGATATATTCTGCTGCCCATTACCCTGCTTTAGTTTAAGAAGTATTAAACCTCTTTCAAAAGAGTAAGTCTGCCAGGGAATGTGATGGGGTTCTAATACTTAAATAGCTAAGTGGAACTGAAAAGAAGAGAGCACATGGGAGGGTGTTTGGTGATTGATGAACAGGCTGTTAAAGGGCAGACCTTAGGCTTATAAAAGGAAGAACTTCCATCAGAGAGGGGGGGACTGAACATTTTTGAGAACTAAGTTCTGAAAGACAGAAAACTGGAAAAGAATTCTCTTTGATAACACAGACAGACAGAATTTACATTTTTTGATTTGCTGTTTTGATTTCACTAAATCTTGACCTGTTTGTGCAACACTGATTTCTCCCAAATCCCAACTGAGTCTGCTTGGTTGTTGTTGTTTTACTCGGGAACTTGGTCTAGTTGGGGTCTTGATCCCACTCCAATTGTTTCGTGAGTTGTTGCTGCTGCTATTCTGTTTCCTGTTGCTGCTGCTATTCTGTGTCCTGCTGCTACTGCTAATTCTGTTTCTTGCTGCTGCTGATTTCCCTATCTTCTTCCTCTTCTCCTTTGCATTTTCAGTATTTCCAGGTACACATCTCGAGTCTCACATTGGTGTAGCTGATTGTAACATTGAAAAGCATGAATAGAAAGATTTGAAGGAGTTACAATCACCTGTTATTTACTGACTGCCTCTTCATAAATGTTGTTAAGTTGTGTAAATTTTAGTTTATAGCTAATAGAGAATACATTGGTAAGTTTGTACTTAAGTAAAGTTTATGTTAATCTGAAACTGCGGTATTTGATTCGTTTAGTTAGCATACAGGATGTAAATACGATCCATGGAATGTGACACTATTTATACAATTGTTAAACTTAAACTCATTCTTTTAGCATGTTTGAATAGGTAGGGGCAAATGGCTGTTAAATCTAGCCAAATATAATACAGTTTTGAATCATCCAGTTTCGATTTCTTTAGGCAGTTTATAGGACTAGTTTTGAACATCATCAGTAACATCTTTTAATAAGGAACTCTATTAATCCTGTTTAAGCAATTTGATTTAGATTCAACTTAAGGATGTTGTCGGATTAAGTATTGCATTTCATCAATCTCATATGTAATTTCTTTGTTCAACTAAAGCATTTTCGTAAGGTATGACGTCTTTTCACTTTATAAGTAACTAATCAGAAATTGATAGGAGTCCGGTTTAGGCCAAAGCATATACTTCGATTAGCATACATCTTTCTTTCTTCTATTTCTGGAAACAAAATAATAGAAATGTAGTCACTTTAGGATATCCTCTTCTAAAATAATGAGACGAGCCTCGCTAAATAAAAAATGCAAATTGCGGGGCCCTCAACAACTAATCATAATATTTAGAATTCAGGCTAGGCCGTTTAGTGAATCTCATGGCCTTCTCAAAAAATAATAACGCGTTAGACTCTTTAGGCGCGACTTAATTAAATCATATTCTTAAATTCGGGTGCACATTGATGTGACCCAAATCCAAATCTCAACGAAGTCAAAATGTGTTGACGATCACGGGCGCATTGATTGTGACGTGGTTCGAGATGCATTTTCACGACGTTGCAATTCTATAAAAATAAGTGATAATGATAAAAGCGGTTTAAACTTAATAAAAGCACGTAAGTCATAACATGTATTTAAATCAGATATTTAGCCATTATAACAATTTAAGCGACCGTGCTAGAACCACGGGATTCGAGGGTGCCTAACACCTTCCCTCGGGTCAACAGAATTCCTTACTTAGAATTTCTGGTTCGCAGACTTCATTTGGAAAAGTCGAAAATTTCCTCGATTTGGGATTCAAGATAAACCGGTGACTTGGGACACCAAAAGCCAAACCTTTCCCAAGTGGCGACTCTGAATTAAATAAATAATCCCATTTCGAATATTGTCACTTAAATTGGAAAAACTCCCTCGCACATTCTACCCTTCGGGGCGGGCGCGCAAAAAGGAGGTGTGACAGTTATCAATTTATATTTAGATACTCAAAGCAAAACTTATACTAATAAGCACGTTTACGAACATTATTCAATTCACTATTTTTTATAAAAATTCACTCACTCAATGTAATATAAAATGGTCCTACTTTAGAGCAATTTGACAACAAAATAAAGTTTCATCTTTGATTAGAACAATAACTTATTCAAGGATTTCTATTATTATTATTATTATTATTATTATTATTATTATTATTATTATTATTATTATTACTTTTGCAAATAGATTTAACGGGGTTGTGCTCCCGAAGAAAAAAATATTTTTTATCATCTATTCATAAATTATGAAGGAGTTGGGAAAATACAATAGTGGAGATTTTTTTTGACAAGGAAAAATATATTTGTGAAAGGAAAAGATTTTTATATTTTATGTTAAAAAGGAGAAAAGAAATTTTAAAATAAACTAATAAAATTAAAAAAAATCAATAGGAACTACTAACAAACAAATAAGAGTAATTAAGGAAAGAGAAAGAAAAAGCAAAGGAGTAAACCTCCCTGTAGTATGCGGTCTTTAAATGCATAAAACAAAAACTTTTAAAACAATTGTGCTAGGGTGCCACCAAGGTGGTAATGGTAATGTCTTGCCAGTGACACCTTGAACCATTTTGTTAATGGGGGTGCCACTTATATTATTTGTACACATTCCTTCTATATATACATACATGTATATATACTATTGCATAGTCTCTACCAAAGCTTGCGGGTGGCGTACCACCCCATTCCATACACATAGATCCGCCACTGCGTGGTTTATAGCACACACAACTCTAGGAATCAGATGGAATTCTAGTTTTATGGCCCTAAAACACCAAAAAATGAGGAACGGTCAAGGCGAGGCGGTGACTATTATTTCTTAGATCGTTTTTGATAGGTCGGTAAAATTTTAAGCGGTCCATGTCCGGTCGCTCGAACCCATGAAGAAGGCGTGGGCTATAGAACATGAAAATTCATAAATCGGGCAGAATTCAAGATTTATGGCCCTAAAACGCCACAAAACGAGGAACGGTCATGGAGAAGCGGTGACTATTGTTCCTTAGATAATTTTTAATGGGTCGATAAAATTTTAAGCGATATGTGTCCGGGCGCCTTGGCCCATGCAGGAGGCGTGGGTCATAGTACTTGAAAATATGGTAATCAGGCGGAATTCAAGTTTTATGGCCCTAAAATGCCAAAAAATGAGGAACGGTCATAACGAGGCGGTGACTATTTCTCCTTAGGTCGTATTCGATGGGCCGGTTAAATTTTATGTGATATGGGTCCCATCACTGGGCCCATGCAAGAGGCGTGAGTCATAGCACATGACAAATCTAGGAATCGAGTAGAATTCAAATTTTATGGCCTAAAACACCAAAAAATGAGGAACTGTCATGGCAAGGCGGTGACTAATTTTTTAGGTCGTTATTGATTGTCCAGCAAAGTTTTAGATATTCCGGATCCGGTCTAGGCCCATGCAGGAGGCGTGGGCTATAACATACGGAAATCTAGGAATTAGGTGGAATTTCAGTTTTATGGACCTAAAATGCCAAAAACCGAGTAACGGTCACGACGAAGCAGTAACTATTGTTCCTTAGGTCATTTTTGATGGGCTGACGAAATTTTAGGCGATCCGGGCTTTTTCACATGGGTCCGTGCAAGATTCATGGGCTATAACATATTAACATTTGGGAATCGGGTAGAATTTTAGTTATATGGCTATAAAATGCCAAAAAATGGGTAACAATCATGGAGAGGCGGTGACTATTGTTCCTTATGTCACTTTTGATGAGCCTGCAAAATTTTAGGCGATCCGTGTCTGGTCGTCTGGACCCATACATAAGGCGTGGATTATAGCACATGGAAATCTGGAAATCGAGTAGAATTCCAGTTTTATGGCCCTAAAACGCCAAAAAATGAGGAACGGTCATGCCGAGGTAGTGATTATTATTCCTTAGGTCATTTTTGATATGCCGGTAAAATTTAGGCAATCTTTGTTTGGTCGCCTGAACACATGTAGAAAGTGTGGGCTATAACATACGAAAAATCTGAAAAATCTGGCAGAATTCAAGAATTATGGCCCTAAAAACGCCAAAAAATAAGGAACGCTCATGGCGAGGCGGTGACTACTGTTCCTTAGGTCATTTTTAATGGGCCGGTAAAATTTTACGCGATATGGGTCTGGGCGCCTAGGCCAATGTAAGAGGCGTGGGTCATCATAGCACATAAAAACCTGGAAATGGGGCGAAATTTATATTTTATGACCCTAGAACGCCGAAAAAGAATAGCGGTCATGGGGAGACAATGACTTTTGTTCTTTAGGTCATTTTTTATGGAGCGGCAAAATTTTAGGCGATGGGTCCGCTCGTCCGGGTTCATGCACGAGGCGTGGGCTATAACACATAAAAATTCGAAAATCGGGAGGAATTCTAGTTTTATGACCCTTAAACGCCAAAAATAAGTAACGGTCATGGCGAGGCGATGAGTATTCTTCCTTAGGTCATCATACGACAAAAAAATTAGGTGATCCGAGTCTGATTGCTGGGTCTATGTAGGAGACGTGAGCTATAACACATGAAAATTCTTAAATCGGACGAAATTTTAGTTTTATGGCCCTAGAATGCCAAAAAAGCAGGAATAGGCGGTGACTATTATTTCTTAGGTCGTTTTTGATGGGCGAACAAAATTTTAGGTGATCCGGGTCTAGTCGTCTGGGTCCATGCAGAAGGCGTAGGTTATAGCAAACAAAAATCTGGGAATCGAGCACAATTCTACTTTTATAGCTTTAAAATGCCAAAAAATGAGGAACGGTCATGGCGAGACAGTGACTATTGTTCCTTAGGTCTGTTTTTATGGGCTGAATTTTTTTATGCGATATGGGTCCAGTCACCTGGGCCCATGAAGGAGGCGTGAGCTATAACACACCAAAATCTAGAAATTGGATGGAATTCCAGTTTTATTTCCTTAAAACGCCAAAAAATGAGGAATTCCAGTTTCATTTTTTATGGACCAGCAAAATTTTAGGCGATCTAGTTTCGATCGCTCGGGACCACGCGGAAGAAATGGGCTATTGTATACGAATATCTGGGAATCAAGCGGAATTCCAATTTTACGGCCCTAAAACACCCAAAAAGAAGGAACAATCATGGAGAGGTAGTGACTATTATTTCTTAGGTCATTTTTTATGGGCCGAAAAGTTTTTAGGCAATCCAGGTCCGGTCGCCCAAACCCATACATAAGGCGTGGGTTATAACACATAAAAATCTGGAAATCAGGCGGAATTCTAGTTTTTGACCCTAAAATGCCAAAAAATGAGTAATGGTCATGGCGAGGCAGTGACTATTATTCCTTAGGTCGTGTTTGATAGTCTGGTAAAATTCTAGGCGATCCAGGTCAGGTCGCCGGGGCCCATGAAGGAGGCGTGAGCTATAACACACGAAAATCTGGAAATAAGGCAGAATTTCAGTTTTATGGCCCTAAAATGCCAAAAAACGAGTAACTGCGATGCAGTGACTATTGTTCCTTAGGTCATTTTTTATGGTACGATAAAATTTTAGGCGTTCCAGGATCGGTCGTCCGAGCCTATTTAGAAGGCGTGGGCTATAGAACACGAAAATCTGGGAATTAGGCGAAATTCCAATTTATGGCCTTAAAATGCCATAAAAAGAGGAACGATCATGGGGAGGCGGTGACTATTGTTCCTTAGGCCGTTTTCGATAGGCCGGTTAAATTTTATGCGTTATGGGTCCAGGTGCCAAGGCACATGCAGGAGGCGTAGGTCATAGCATATGAATATCTAGGAATCGAACGGAATTCAAGTTTTATGGCTGTAAAACGCCAGAAAATGAGAAACTGTTATGGTAAGGCGGTAACTATTGTTCTTAGGTCGTTATTGAATATTGATGGTCCGGCAAAATTTTACGTGATCCGGGTCCGGTCACCTAGGCCCATGCAGGAGGCATGGGCTACATCATACGGTAATCTGGGAATCGGGTGTAATTTCAGTTTTATGGATCTAAAACGCCAAAAACTGAGTAACAGTCACGACGAAGCAGTAATTATTATACATTAGATCGTTTTTAATGGAACGGCGAACTTTTAGGCGATCCGGGTCCGATCACATGGGTCCGTGCAGGTTTCATGGGCTATAGCAAATGAAAATCTGGGAATCAGACAGAATTTCAATTATATGGCCCTAAAACGCCAAAAAATGAGTAACGGTCATGGCGAGGCGGTGATTACTGTTCCTTAGGTCACTTTTGATGGGCCTGCAAAATTTTAGGCGGTCCGGGTCCGGTTGCCTGGACCCATACAGGAGGCATGAGTTATAACATACGAAAATCTGAAAATCGAGCGAAATTTCAGTTTTGTGACCCTAAAACGCCAAAAAACGAGAAACGGTCATGGCGAGGCGGTGATTATTTTTCTTTAGATCATTTTTGATAGGCCGGTAAAATTTTAGGTGATCCAACTCCGATCGCCCGAACCCATGTAGAAGGCGTGGGCTATAGAATACGAAAATCTAAAAAATTGGGCAGAATTCAAGAATTATGGCCCTAAAACGCCAAAAAACGAAGAACGATCATGGCGAGACAGTGACTATTGTTCCTTAGGTTGTTTTTGATGGGCCAGTAAAATTTTACGCGATATGGGTCCGGGCGTCTGGGCCAATGCAGGAGGCGTGGGTCGTCATAACACATGAAAATCTAGGAATCGGGCAAAATTCATGTTTTATGACCCTAGAATGACGAAAAAGAGTAACGGCATGGCGAGGCGGTGACTTTTGTTCCTTAGGTCATTTTCTATGAAGCTACAAAATTTTAGGCGATGGATCCGCTCCTCCGGGCCCCTGCACGAGGCGTGGTCTATAGCACTGAAAATTCGGGAATCAGGAGGAATTCTAGTTTTATGACCCTAAAACGCCAAAAATGAGTAACGGTCATGGTGAGACGATGAGTATTGTTCCTTAGGTCATTGTACGACAAAATATTTAGGTGATCTGGGTCCGATCGTTGGGCCCATGCAGGAGACGTGAGCTATAACACATGAAAATAATCGAACGGAATTTCAGTTTTATGGCCCTAAAATGCTAAAAAGGAGGAATGGTCATGGCGAGACGGTGACTATTGTTCCTTAGGTAGGTTTTGATGGGCGAACAAAATTTTAGGTGATCCAGGTCTAGTCGTCCGAGTCCATGCAGAAGGCGTAGGTTATAACAAACGAAAATCTGGGAATCGAGCACAATTCTAGTTTTATGGCTCTAAAACGCCAAAAAATGAGGAACAATCATGGAGAGCAGTGACTATTGTTCCTTAGGTTTTTTTCTATGGGCCGACAAAAATCTTAAGCGATCCAGGTCTAGGCCCATGAAGGAGGCGTGGGCTATAACACACCAAAATCTGGGAATCAGACGGAATTCCAGTTTTATTTTCATAGAACGCCAAAAAATGAGGAACGGTCTTGACGAGGCATTGACTATTATTCTTTAGGTAATTTTTGATGGACTGAAAAAAATTTAGGCATTCCAATTTTGATCGCTCGGGCCCATGCAAAAGACATGAGCTATTGCACATGAATATCTCGGAATCAAGCAGAATTCCAATTTTATGGCCCTAAAACGCCCAAAAAAGAGGAACAGTCATGGCGAGACAGTGACTATTGTTTCTTAGGTCATTTTTATGGGTCGACAAAATTTTAGGTAATCCAGATCGGGTCGCCCAAACCTAGGCATAAGGCGTGAGCTATAACACACAAAATTCTAGAAATCGAGCAGAATTCTAATTTTTTGACCTTAAAATGCCAAAAAACGAGTAATGGTCATGGTGAGGCGGTGAATATTATTTCTTGGGTCATGTTTGATAGCCCGATAAAATTCTAGGCGATTTGGGTTCGGTCGCCGGGGCCCATGCACACGAACATCTGGGAATCAGGCGGAATTCCAGTTTTATGACCCTAAAATGCCAAAAAACGAGTAACGATCATGGCGATGCAGTGAACATTTTTCCTTATATCGTTTTTATGGTACGGCAAAATTTTAGGCTATCTGGGTCCGGTCGTCCGGGCCTATTTAGAAGGTGTGGGCTATAGAACACGAAAATATGGAGATTGGGCGAAAATCCAGTTTTATGGCCTTAAAAAGACAAAAAAAAGAGGAACGGTCATGGGGAGGTGGTGACTATTGTTCCTGAGGTCATTTTTGATGGGTTGACAAATTTTAAGGTGATCCGGTCCGGTCGCCCATTCCCATGCAGAAGGCATATGATATAACACACAAAAATTTGAGAATCAGTTGGAATTCCACTTTTATAGTCCTAAAATGCCAAAAACGAGTAACGGTCATGAGCGGTGACTATTGTTCCTTAGGTCATTTTTTATGTGTCGAAAAAAACTTAGGCGATTCAGATCTGGTCGCCGGGGCCCATGCAAAAGACGTAGGCTATAGAACACGAACATCTGAAAATCAGGAGGAATTCTTTTTTTTGGCCCTAAAACGCCAAAAACGAGTAGCAGTTATAGCGAGACAGTGACTATTGTTCCTTAGGTTATTTTTATGTGCCGGCAAAATTTTAGGCGATCCGAGTTCTGCGCCCGGGCCCATGTAGGATGTGTGTGCTGCAGCACACGAAAATGTGGGAATCAGGTGGAATTCCATTTTTATGATCTTAAAATGCAAAAAATGAGTAACCGTCATGGCGAGGCGGTGACTATTGTTCCTTAGGTCATTTTAGATGGGCCCAAAATTTTCTAGGTAATCCGGGTCCGGGTGCCCATACAAATCTGGGAACAACAACAACAACCCAGTAAAATCCCACGAGTAGGGTCTGGGGAGGGTAGTGTGTACGCAGACCTTACCCCTACCCCGAAGGGGTAGAGAGGCTGTTTCCAAAAGACCCGCGGCTCAAGATAATAAAAAGAAGACAAAATGAGAGGATATTAGATTCATCACGGAGATCATAAGAAAAATAGGAACATAAAATGCAGAAGAAAAATGCAAAGCAAAAACGGTGGTTAGTAAATTGATCCAACGTCGAAAAAGAAAATAGTAAGACACGACATTGGCCCTAGCTCTCTTAGACAAAACCTTACCGGACTAGGCTCACAAAGGTACAAAGTAACGCAAGATTCAACTACCTCCTAGCCTACAACCATAATACTCGACCTCCACAGCGTCCTATCAAGTGTCATGTCCTCGGAAATCTAAAGTCTTGCCATATCCTGCCTGATCACCTCTCCCCAATACTTCTTAGGCCGCCCTTTACCTCTTTTCATGCCTTCCACAACCAGCCGCTCACACCTCCTTACTGGAGCATCTGGGCTTCTCCTTTGTACATGCCCGAACAATCTAAGCCTCGCTTCCCACATCTTGTCCTCAATGGGAGCCACGTGCACCTTCTCCCGAATATCATCATTCCTAATCTTATCCATCCTAGTGTGCCCGCACATCCACCTCAACATCCTCATTTCTGCTACTTTCATCTTTTGTATATGTGAATTCTTAATAGGCCAACACTGAGCCCCATACATCATGGCCGGTCTAACCACCGAATTGATGGGAATTTCAATTTTATTGCCCTAAAACACCAAAAACCTTGGAACGGTCATGACGAGACAATGACTATTGTTCCTTAGGTCGTCTTTGTTGGTTCGACCAAATTTTGGGCGATCCAGGTAAGGTCGCCTGCACCCATGCTGGAGGCATGGGCTATAGCATATGAAAATTTAGGAATCAGGCGGAATTTCAGTTTTATGGCCTTAGAACGCCAAAAATTGAGGAACGGTCATGGCAAGGCGGTGACTATTGTTCCTCTTTTTTTGCCATTTGAGGGCCATAAAACAAGAATTCAAGACGATTCCCAGATTTTTTATGTGCTATAGTCCATGTCATCTACATGAATTTGGGAGACTGACTCCGAATAACCTAAATTTTGTGGGCCCGTCAAAAATAATCTAATGAACAATAGTCATTGCTTTGTCATGACTGTTCCTTATTTTTTGGCATTTTAGTTCCATAACACAGGAATTCAGGACCATTCCCAGATTTTCATTTGCTATAGTCCACCACATCTACATGAATTCGGGCAACCAGCTTCGAATCTCTTAAAATTTTACGGGCTATAAAAAATGACCTAATGAACAATAGTCATCGCTTCGCTATGAACATTCCTCGTTATTTGGTGTTTTAGGGCAATAAACCAAGAATTTAAGACGATTCCCAGATTTTGTGTTCTATAATCCACGTTATCTGTATGAATTCAGGCGACTCTGTCACAACCCAAATTGAAGGGCCATGACGGGCACCCGGTACCTTACTCAACCGAGTACCAAAGTATCTTTCTTATCGTACTATTATGGGTAAATGGTCCAAAAAGGTCATCATGAGATAACCAGAATAAAACATAAGAGAATACTAGACATAGGACGACCCAACATGATATAGAAACTTATGCATGTGACATACAGGCCTATAAGGCCGTCATGAGCATTTGTAAACTCAAAACATAGGCCGACAAGGCCATACAACTATCCATATACCTGACATCTGTCTACAAGTCTCTAAGAGTACATAAACATCATAAAGGTCGGGACAGGGCCTCTCCATACTAGTCAATACATATCCAAATCTTACTGATCAAATAGGCAACTCCGGAGCAAGTAGAGTGCACCAACACCTTCCCCTGAGTTGATAGCCTACCAGGAGGACTGTCAACCAATCTATCGGGACCTGCGAGCATAAAACGAAATGCCCCAAGAAAAAGGGACGTCAGTACAAATAAAGTACCGAGTATGTAAGGCATGAAAGCGGTATATAAAAGACGTGAAAGAAACATGGATTAAAGAACTCAACCTGTAAGTCTGAATAGCTCTGTAAATCATGAAACATTTGGAATGTCATGCATATACGTATAAATGTCATATCATGCATAGGTATATGCCTACATAAAATCATCAATCCTCTGAGGGCATCCTGTCATATCATCTCAGCCTCTATGGGCGAAATTATCATCGTATACCAGCTGATCAAGTGGTGGTGCGTATATAACGCTATAATCTTTCCCCCATACACCATATACATATACTATACACGTATATAACGCCATCTGGTCATGGATTAATATGCATGTATAAATGAATGCAATGCATAATGAATTAAGTCTCTCGGAATGTCATGAGACCCATGAATAAATGATATGATAGTAGGACATATGGGGAATCAAGAGCATAGGCAACCCTAGTACTTCTAAGAGTAGAATTATTTGTGAAAGTTGCGTGCTTGCTCGTTTCGTTGTATCATATGGATCATGCCAAAAGGAAATAAGGGATAGCCTTAACATACCTCAAGTCACCAATGCAACTCAACAACAAGCTTATGACAACTAGCGCACCAACTCTATAACAAATAAATACATGTACAACTTAAATGGTGCTAATATATCACGTATCTCAAACGATAACTCGATTCTAAAATAAATGGGCGGCATTTCCCATGATTTTACTGCTCCCTTAAGCCTCCTATAGGCGAGTTACAAACACAATACCATCATCAACTCAAAAACAACCCAACTACAATTCGGTACCTTCAATACAACAAAAATCCCAAATATACTATAACACACCCAATCAACAAGTTATCAATTAGCCTGAAACTGCAACGGCGAGCGACCAGCCTACTACCCTACCACATGTGGCGTTTCTCCATGCCCTTCATCCTTCCAAACTCCATAAATCAACAGTACAATAGTCCAACACGAGTGGACTATAAAATAGTCCACTAAAAGTGAAATAAATTGAACTCACGGCTTCCGATAAACGTCCCGTGAGTTCTAACTATTAGGAAACGACTTTATCAACCTTACTTGATATTAATAGCTTAAATACAGAAAGTAGACATTTTCTTAACTATGAAGTACCTTCAAAAACTCAAACTACAAAGAGAAAGAAATGCGATATAGCAATACTTACGCCGTAGGGATCGTTCTAATGTTATCGCTTCTTGAATTCATACCTGGGATTTTAATCTTCTTTGAAACCCTAGAAAAGAGATTATGGATATATTTAGGGATGTTCTCTGTTCATGCAATAAATACGGCCCAAGACCTATATATATCAACTTTGGAAAAGTCAAAGAGGTGCTAGCTTGCCACCCTAGCACTAACCTATCTTCCGACGTTTATAGCTTTTTATCCAAATATCATATGAATAAACGATTAAGAGCATTGGAAATTACATTCCAAGACATTCAATTTAGTATATAATATGTCCCAAAAAGACCTCATATAACACACGAATTGTATTGCTCAAAAAGCTTCAGTGACACACCTACTTGTCACCTTGCAGTCTGCGCAGTCTTGCGAAACTGCAAATATCTCTCTATTCCGATGTCGTAGCGATGAACGGTTTAATGAGTTAGAACCTAGACTTGTAGATATTCAATTTGATATGTGGATCATCCCATAATTCCAAGTATATTTGGAGACCTAATGTTCAGCACATTTATGAATGTAACTTGTGATGACCTTTACCAACTTTTGTTCCACAACTCGCTTGACTTCAAAACGTAATGCACGACTATCTTAAGCCTAAAATAACTTATAACATAAACTCCTTATCACTCTAAGAACCCTAGTCTCTCCCCAAAGTACATGTTATAGCATTTCTAAACTTGTCGACTTTCGACGAAACTTATTTTCTTCAATTATCGCTTCTAAGTTTTCCAACCCTATTGGTACTTGTTATTCATGATCTTAAATATTTGTAACCTACAAGGCAACATGATTAAATTACTTTATGTACTTTCAAAAACGATCATCAAAAATGAAAATATGGGGTGTAATAGACTGGAAATCTCCTAAAAAATTTTGGGCCCATCAAAAAACCTATTGAACAATAGTCCATACCATTTGTATGAATCCATTCACACGGGACCATGCAAAAGGCATGTGCTATAGCATACGAAAATTTAGAAATTAGGCGGAATTCCAGTTATATAGCCCTAATATACCAAATAACGAGTAATGTTCATGGCGAGGCGATGACTATTGTTCTTTAGGTCGTTTTTGATGGGCAAACAAAATTTAAGGCAATACAGCTCTCCATGCTATTCGACTCAGTGACTATTTTTCTTTAGATAATTTTTGATGGACCGAGCAAAATTTTATGCGATCTAGGTCCGGTCGTCCGGGGCCATGCATGAGGCTTGGGCTATAGCATAAGAAAATCTGGAATCTGGCAGAATTCTAATTTTATGGACATAGAACGCCAAAAAAGAGGAACGGTCATGGCAAGGCAGTGACTGTTGTTCCTCATTTTTTGTCGTTTGAGGACCATAAAACAGGAATTCATGATGATTCCCAGATTTTTGTGTGCTATAGTCCACCCCATATGCATGAATTTAGGAGACCGACTCTGAATCACCTAAAATTTGTGAGATCATGAAAAATAACCTTATGAACAATAGTCATTGCTTCAACATGACTGTTCCTCGTTTTTTAACATTTTAGTTCCATAAAACAGGATTTCAAGACCATTCCCGTATTTTCGTGTGCTATAGTCCATCCCATCTACATGAATTTGAGCAACCAGCCCCAAATCTCCTAATATTTTACGGACACATAAAAAACAACCTAATGAAAAAATAATCATCGCTTCGCCATGACCGTTCTTTGTTGTAATCCAAGTCATTTGTATGAATTCAGGCGATTGGCCCCGAATCTCCTAAAAATTTTAGGCCCTATCAAAAAACCTAATGAACAATAGTAATTGCATCACCTTCATCATTCCTCATTTTTAGCATTTTAGTGTCATAAAATAGGAATTCAGGATAATTCCCAGATTTTAATATGCTATTGTCCATGTCATCTGGATAAATTCGGGCGACCGGTCCAAAATCTCCTAAACTTTTACGTGCCCATAAAAAACTAACAAACAATATTCATCGATTTTCCATGACCGTTCCTCCATTTTTGGCATTTTAGGGCCATAAAATAGGAATTCAAGACGATTCCAGATTTTCGTGTGCTATAGTCCATGCCATCTGGATGAATTCGAGCTACTGACCCCGAATCTCCTAAAATTTATGGGTGCATAAAAAAGACCTAATGAAAAATATTAATTCATTTGCCATAACCGTTCCTTATTTTAATTTAGTGCCATAAAACAGGAATTCAAGATGATTCCAAGATTTTATGTATTTACTCCATCTGCATGAATTCGGGCAACCGGCCCCAAATCTTCTAAAATTTTGCGGGCCCATGAAAAATGACCTAATGAACAATAGTTATCGCTTCTCCATGACTGTTCCTCATTTTTTGCGTTTTAGAGTCATAAAAACAGTAATTCAAGACGATTCCTAGATTTTCATATTCCTTAATTTTCATGTCCTATAGATCACACCATCAGTGTGAATTCAGGCGACCGATCCCGAATCTCCTAAAACTTTGCGGGCCCATAAAAAACTAATGAATAATAGACATCGCTTCGCCATGAACATTCCTCGTTTTTTGAAAATTTTGGACCGTAATCAAGGAATTCAAGACGATTCCTATATTTTAGTGTGCTATAGTCCACACTATCTACATGTAATCGGCCGACCGACTCCGAATCTCTTAAAATTTTGCGGCTAATCAAAACAACTTAATGAACAATTGTCATCGCTTCACCATGACCGTTCCTCATTTTTTGAGATTTTAGTGCCAAATAGGAATTCAGGACGATTCCTAGATTTTTCATGTGCTATAGTTCATGCAATTTGCATAAATTTGAATGATCGGCTCCGCATTACCTAAAATTTTGTCGGCCCATAAAAAATAACCTAATGAACAATAGTCATCGCTATGCCACGACTGTTGCGTTTTAGGTCCATAAAATAGGAATTCAGAACCATTCCCAGATTTTTGTGTGCAATAGTCCACCCCATCTGTATGAATTCGGGCAACTGGTCCCGAATCTCCAAAAATTTTACGGGCCCATAAAAAATGACCTAATGAACAATAGTCATCATTTCACCATTTTTTTGCAATTTAGGGTCATAAAATAGGAATTTAGAACGATTCCCAGATTTTCGTGCGCTATAGTCCTTGCCATCTTTATGAATTCGGACGACTGGACCCGAATCTCTTAATATTTTTCGGGCTCATCAAAAAAACCTAATGAACAAGAATTATCTCTTCATCTTGAATATTCCTCATTTTTTGGCATTTTAGTGAAAATTTGGAATTCAGGACGATTCCAAGTTTTTCATATGCTATAGTCCACACCATCTGCACAAATTTGAGCAACCGGCCCCGAATCTCCTAAAATTTTACGGGTCCATCAAAAAATAATAATGAACAATAATCATCGATTCTCTATAACAGTTCCTCATTTTTGGGCATTTTAGGGCTATAAAACAGGAATTCAGGACCATTCCAGATTGTCATATGATATATAGTCCACACTAATTGTAAGAACTCGGGTGACCGGCTCCAAATATCCTAAAATTTTGCATGCCCATAAAAAACGACCTAATGAACGATAGACATCAATTCTCCAAGACCTTTCCTCGATTTTTAGTATTGTAGGGCCATAAAACAGGAATTCGGTACGATCCCAGATTTTCGTGTGCTATAGTCCATGATATTTGCATGAATTCGGGCGACCGACCCCAAATCACCTAAATTTTGTAGGCTCATAAAAATAATCTAATAAACAATAGTCATCGCTTCGCCATGACCGTTCCACATTTTTTTGTGATTTAGGGCCATAAAACAGGAATTCAGGACGATTCCCATATTTTCGTGTGGCCATCTACATGAATTCAGACGACCATCCCCAAATCTCTTAAAATTTTGCTGAACGTTCCTCATTTTTGGCATTTTTGGTCCATAAAATTGGAATTATAGAGGATTCTCATATTTTGTGTATCTGCTTGAATTCGGGCGATCACCTACGAATCTCCTAAAATTTTGTGGGCCTATAAAAACGATCTAATGAACAGTATTCATCGCTTTTCTTTGACCATTCCTCGTTTTATTTTTTTATTTTAGGACTATAAAACAGGAATTCAGGACGATTCCCAAATTTTCATTTGATGTAGTCTACGTCATGTGTATGGATTCAGGCGACAGGCCTCGAATCTCCTAAAATTTTGCAGTTCCATAAAAAATAACCTAATGAACAATTGTCATTGTTTCTCCATGACTGTCCTTCGATTTTTGGAATTTTAGGGCCATAAAACAGAAATTCAGGACGATTCATAATTTTTCGTGTGCTATAGTCCATGCTATCTGCATGAATTCGGGCGACCGACCCCGATCTCCTAAAATTTTTTGAGATCATAAAAAATGATCTAATGAACAATAGTCCTTGATTCGTCATGACCGTTCCTCATTTTTTTCTTGTTTTAAGACCATTAAAAAGGAATTCAGATTGATTCCCAGATTTTTTGTGTGTTATAGTCCACGCCATTTGCATGAATTCAAGCGACCTTGATCGAATCTCCTAAAATTTTATGAGCCCTCAAAAATGACCTGATGAACAATAGTCATCGCCTCGCCATGATCGTTCTTCATTTTTTGGAGTTTTAGGGCCATAAAACAGGAATTCAGGACAATTCCCAGATTTTCATGTGCTCTAGTCCGCGTCATCTGCATGAATTTGGGCGACCTTGACCGAATCTACTAAGACCTTTTGGGCCCATCAAAAGTGACCTAATGAACAATAGTCATCGATTCACCATGATCATTCCTCTTTTTTAGTATTTTAGCACTATAAAATAGGAATTCAGGAGGATTCCCAGATTTTCGTGTTCCTTAATCCACGTCATATGCATGAATTCGAGCAGCCGGTCCCGAATCTCCTAAATTTTTGCGGTCCTATTAAAAATGACCTAATGAACATTAGTCATCGCTTCGCTATGACCGTTCTTCATTTTTTTTTTGCATTTTATGGCCATAATCGTCGTATATTGATTAGAAAAAATAGATAGTGAATTTGATCGGCTATTAGCGTAATGATCCTTAAATCCAAATTCAACCCCCTTCAATTTGAGTCAACCTGTTGTTTAAAAGTCCAAGAATATAATATTGTACACATGGTTACAAATGTGTAGTGTTGTTTAATACTTATATTATTATTACATCAATGTCAACTTATTCTTCCCCCACAGTTTAAAGTATGACTTCAAAACAAATGCAAACTCCTCTTTCCATTTATGGGGCTTTGATTATAATGCAAACTCAAGATTTAGTAATTGACATCCACAAAAAGCATGCCCTTGAAGGCCTAAACCCTGCCCCCTTTTCCCATAGCCTAATGTATAAAATCTGTAATGATGGGGTTGCTCGGGTTTGAGCCCTGGGTATGGGATTGCTTTTGTTAGATAATACTTTGTTCCTTCAATATGAAATTTTTCGATGCAAATTCAAATTTAATCGGAGCGCAATACGAGTTTCGTACACCGGATGAAAACCCGAAAAAAAAAAAGTTAAATAATGATTTTTAAATTATGTATTTATTTATTTTTCATGAATCATGATTAATTGGCTGTACACAGCGAATTCCTCGCTTTTCAAGTAAGAAAATAGAAAGAAAATAATAACATAGAATAAAAAGAGTTATTAGAAGTCTTTTTACTCGGAGCAAAAGCGATGTATTGATGGCAAGTATATTTAAAACCATTACTTTTGACACATAACGTAAATTTATGTGTAAAAAATAACAAATAGCAATAAATATGAACGTATAACTTCAAAAATATAATGTGTTTAATGCCAAAAATCTTCAAGATTGAACCTATAAAATTTAAATACTAAATCTCTGTTTATACTTTCAATTGGATCATGATAGCTAGTGCTCCTGAGATTGTAGAAGCAATATCAAAGAAAAAGCAGATTTGTCGCAATATAGTTTCATAAGAATCAAAAATAGAAATGACATCTCATTTTTGTACTTTTCTATTTGAGCTGGAGATTTGGAATTTTATGCTTTTTCTTTTTGTTTTGGTCAATAATTGAAGGGAATAAGATAGGAGTACTTCTCGACTTATGCCGAAAGATGGATTATGATTATTACACATCAGGTTGACATGGGAAATATAAATTTATTTATTTACTTTTTAAGATTAGGGTTTATTGGTAGGGAAGTCTTGTGGAATATAAAAGTTTGATATCAAATTGCAATTATTTTGGAAGGTGGACTTCATTTGAATACTAGGGTGAAGCTAGCATATTAGCTATGGGTTCGGAGGAAAACTCAGTACGTAGCTTTTGCTTAAATCATGTATTTAAATTAGAAAGTTCATCAACTATATATAAATATTTAATTGTGAACTGCGGTAACTAAGACAAGCTATGTGTTTGATAGCAAATTCAGAACCTACAAATTTCGAATCATGAATCCACCTCTGTTTGACACGGGCGGATTTAGGGTGGCAGAAGGGGGACCCCCTTCATCGAAAAATTACATTTTATATATAAGACAAAATTTGTTTGTTACCTCTATATATTATGTTTCGAATTACCTTAACCTATCCCAAAAGCATAGCTTTGATGGTTAAGGGGTTGTCACTAGTTCAATTCCTATTGGCCATAATTTCTTTTAATTTTTAAATTTTTTTATTTTTTGTACCTCCTTGACAGAAATCCTGCCTCTATTGTTTGGTTATGTAGCTTTTTCAGATATATTGCCAATATTCCCTTACCAAATGCATATCCTACACTTGGTTCTTTTTGAGATATCACCCAAATTTTTGCTAACAATGTACTTGATTCTTGCAAAGTTGTTGTAGCAAATAGTGGAAACTTGTCATCAGTGGGCAAAACCTTAGTGGAAATTTATGTTGGATGTTTGTCATCAATTTTTCTTGTGCAAAGTGTTAGGATATATATGTCCTTAGCTTGATCGAAGCTCTGCTGGAAGGAATTCGGCTAATTTGAGGCATTCAAATAACCTTTAAAAAAACTAAGCAACGAGAATTTCTTCAAGAACTTGAGTGATCATTTAAGAAATTAACTTTTTAACTGGGTGATAGCGAGAGCTTCGCTCACATGCATACCTTTTTACTTTCTCTCGCATTAAAAAAAATAAATTTTTGTATTAAGTGGATCTCAATAAATCAAGTATAAAACACAATACTATAATTAGATAGGAGTGAGTAGTTTCCAAAAAGTGAAAGATACTGTCATTTTTTCGGGACATGCATAAAAAAGAATATATCACATAAAATAGAAAGTGACATTGCAAATTGGGAACGATTTTATATTTTACTTGAGAATTCAGCTCATTGATACCTGCCAAATTCACCTTAACTATGTTAGAGTCCCACATTCGTTAAGGAAATGAACCTAAAATTTGTTTTCTTTCACATGGTACCAGAACTAGCTAGGTCCATCCATATTCTTGGTCAATCCAATATAAGGTCTTCATGCTATGTTCTTCGCGCTCTAATATTTATTGGTAGTGGCGTAGAGGGAGGGTATTAGAGCCCTACATTAGTTAGGGGCGTGCAAGCTTTAGAGTTTTACATCAATTTTGAAAGTAAATTATTTTCTCCTTATATGAGTTTGGATAAATTCTCACATCATGATGAGCTAACTTGTGGATTGAATTAGTTTCTGTATTGGTCAAAATCTGATCACTGCTGTCAAAATGGACAACATCTCGTCCAGGCGGCAAGGCAGTGAAAGACAACATGACATGTCCCACATCCAACATTCTCGACACCCGTCGAGCCAGAAGAAACTACATTTAGAGGATGACCAAGACAGACATGGAGTAAGAGAGCGTCAGACCAAGTAGATAGCGAAAATCCCATGACTATATATGGTGAGGGAAAACCTTCGGTTAAGGGGGGCTGAGATCTTTGTCCTTTCTCTTTAATTCTCTCTTCTGTAATCCCTATAAGGGAAAGAAGCATGAAGCATTCTCAAAGAAGAGATATGTAAAGCAACCTCTCTCATTGATTCATGAAAGTCACAATGAAGAGTTTCAATAACATTGATTACCACTGTTTCGTCTCATGTATCATCTCTTTTTGATTAGCTCATTGATCTGGAATTTATTATGTTTAGCTAAGATTTACCCCTTCATTTTCTTTGATTGATTTGTCCAAAAAGGTTCCAATATCTTTTTAGTCAAACAATTTGGCGCCGTCTGTGGGGATTTGTTAGTGAAATTTCCTAGTCTCTTCTAGATCAAAAACAAGAAACACGATTACCTACCGAAAAGAGCACTAAGACAAAGCCCAACCCACGCAGAGCAAAGGCACAACATAGGAGGGGAAAGAGAGCTGAGTAGAGTCACCGAATTTAGGAATCATCACCCCACCAACCGTCGAAATGCCAGACAAAATGAGCAACATCACAAACCTACTCTCATTCACCGATCCATCGGATAGGGGTAGGAAAAGTACCATTCCAACTCACCTTCTGCTCTTTGCTCAAGAAGGAACGCAAGTGCCACCCGGGAGAGCGAGTAAAGAAACATCTCAATCGGAGAATGGGAAACTACCACAAGACAACCGAAACATCGCCCGCCAATGACACCCCCACGCTGGAAGGCAGGAATCAAACAAGTAAACTCAAATGTGTGCACAAAACGAACACAAGCAAAACAACCACATTTCACACCCTTCGACATTACACTCTCCAATGCAAACAATATCAAGCAAACTGGGGCTCTCCCAGAAGATGTCTGATTCCTCAAAAACTGGGACTGACGACAGGTGACTTTCGATAAGTTCGAAATAACACCTCTTAAGGCCAAGGGCCTTCGCCAAAAAGAAGAGTTCGACCTCGATCGAATGACGACGGGTTGCAATTTTGATAAGTTCGAAATAACATCTCTTAAGGCCAAGGCCTTCGCCAAAAAGAAGAGTTCGACCTCGATCGAACGACAACGGGTTACTATTTCGATAAGTTCGAAATAACACCTCTTAAGGCCAAGGGCCTTCGCCAAAAAGAAGAGTTCGACCTCGATTGAATGACGACGAGTTACTATTTTGATAAGTTCGAAATAACACCTCTTAAGGCCAAGGCCCTTCGCCAAAAAGAAGCGTTCGACCTCGATCGAACAACAACGGGTTACTATTTCGATAAGTTCGATATAACACCCTTTAAGGCCAAGGGCCTTCGCCAAAAAGAAGAGTTCGACCTCGATCGAACGACAACAGGTTACTATTTCGATAAGTTTTAAATAACACCCTTTAAGGTCAAGGGCCTTCGCCAAAAAGAAGAGTTCGACCTCGATCGAATAACGATGAGTTACTATTTTGATAAGTTCGAAATAACCTTTTAAGGCCAAGGTCCTTCGCCAAAAAGAAGAGTTCGACCTCAATCGAATGACGACGGGTTACTATTTCGATAAGTTCGAAATAACACCCTTCATGGCCAAGGGCCTTCGCCAAAAAGAACAATTCGACCTCGATCAAATGACGATGGGTCACTATTTCAATAAGTTGGAAATAACACCCTTTAAGGCCAAGGGCCTTCGCCAAAAAAAAGAGTTTGGCCTCGATCGAACGACGACGGGTCACTATTTCGATAAGTTTGAAAAATAACACCCTTTAAGGCCAAGGGCCTTCGCCCAAAAGAATAGTTCGACCTCGATCGAACGACGACGGGTTACTATTTCGATGAGTTCGAAATAACACCCTTTAAGGCCAAAGGTCTTCGCCAAAAAGAAGAGTTCGACCTCGATCAAACGACGACGGGTTACTATTTCGATAAGTTCGAAATAACACCTCTTAAGGCCAAGGGCCTTCACCAAAAAGAAGAGCTCGACCTCAATCGAACGACAACGGGTTACTATTTTGATAAGTTCAAAATAACACCTCTTAAGGCCAAGGGCCTTCGCCAAAAAGAAGAGTTCGACCTCAATCGAACGACGATGAGTTACTATTACGATAAGTTCAAAATAACACCTCTTAAGGCCAAGGGCCTTCGCAAAAAGAAGAGTTCGACCTCGATCGAACGACAACGGGTTACTATTTCGATAAGTTCAAAATAACACCCTTTAAGGCCAAGGGCCTTCGCCAAAAAGAAGAGTTCGGCCTCGATCAAACGACAATGGGTTACTATTTTGATAAGTTCAAAATAACACCCTTTAAGGCTAAGGGCTTTCGCCAAAAAGAAGAGTTCAACCTCGATCGAACGACGATGGGTTACTATTTTGATAAGTTCGAAATAACCTTTTAAGGACAAGGGCCTTCGCCAAAAAGAAGAGTTCGACCTCGATCGAATGACGACGGGTTACTATTTTGATAAATTCGAAATAACACCCTTTAAGGCCTAGGTCCTTCGCCAAAAAGAAGAGTTAGACCTGGATCGAATGATGACGGGTCACTAATTTGATAAGTTCAAAATAACACCCTTTAAGGCCAATGGCCTTCGCCAAAAAGAAGAGTTCGACCTCGATCGAACGACGATGGGTCACTATTTCGATAAGTTCGAAATAACACCCTTTAAGGCCAAGGGCCTTCGTCCAAAAGAAGAGTTCGACCTCAATCAAACGACGACGGGTTACTATTTCGTGGGTTCGAAATAACACCCTTTATGGCCAAGGGCCTTCGCCCAAAAAAAGAGTTCGACCTCGATCGAACGACGATGGGTTACTATTTCGATAAGTTTGAAATAACACCCTTTAAGGCCAAGGGCCTTCGCCAAAAAGAAGAGTTCGACCTCGACCAAACGACGACAGGTTACTATTTCGATAAGTTCAAAATAACACTCTTCAAGGCCACGAGCCATCGCTAAAGAGAAAAGTTCGAAATATATCTAAGGCCAAAGGCCATCAGTAAACAAAAAGGGAAGGAAAGACTGGGACTCGCCATATGGGAATCTATCCCGCGCCAAGATCACAAAAGGCGAAAACAAAGATAATGTGCAGGGCAGATAACAACAAAAATATTCTTCTTTATACAAGGTCACCGCGCTAACGGTCGCAGATTACAAACGGCCCAAGCTAGCAATATAAAAAAAAGGAAAAAGAAAGGAACAACGACAACCAACGATGAATAAAAAAATAGAAAACAGACTAAGACAACATTTTTTCACTCGGCGTCATCACCGCCACCATCATCTCCAGGAAGATCTCCCTCAATATCCGCACCCTCTTCGGCCTCCAGAGTCGCAGAGTTATAACCACAGTTGACACGGGCCTCTCGCGCCTTTGCTTATGCTTCTTCATATGTAGCCTCAATAACATTACCCGTCTCTCACATGATCTTATATATATCCCGCTGATCTTCAGCATGAACCCAAAGCTCGTGTAAGCGACGGGGAACAGCGGCGGAGGAAGACTCAATCTGAGCCAACAGTCACTTATTTTCAACTTCAAGAACGGCGACCCGATCTCCTAAGGTCGAAGCTTCCCGGTCGATCTTACCAATGCGCTTCTCAAGCCTCGCCTCCATTAACGTTGTCGTCGCTCTCTCTGAATCCTGCTCAAACTGGAGGACACGAATAGTGTTCTCCAAGGCCGCCGCCCTTGCTGAAGCCGCAGACTAGGCACTCTCGATACTCTCCAGCCCGGCAACTTTTCTCTCTAACTCGGCCATCTTTCTCATCCACTCTGCACTCATCGCCTCGACCTTGATAAGATTCTGGTCCATTTTGGCTTTCATTGAGCTCAGTCTCCCTTGCAGATAGTCACACTCTGCGGCCACTCCCTTTCCCGCCTCGAGCTCTTCATCCTTCGCGCAAAGTTGCTCTTCAAGCACGTTGTTCCTGCGAATGGCCTCCATCAACTGCTGGTCTCTCTTCTCTAATTCCTCACCAAGGGATCGAGCACCAGGATTCTCCCTTAGTCGCTCGTGCATCTCACGACACTTATTGCGATAGCGTCGATACTTTTCTAACATCTTCAAGAAGAGCTTGGCCCGAATGTCGGCCCTGCGCATACTCTCCACTTCCACCATGTACGCCTGAAAAATGAGAAGATTTGTTAAAGCCATATCAATAAGAAAAATGAGAGAAGTATAAAAGAAAAGTGCAACGTACTCTCAAGCCCATAGCGGCCACCTCATTCATTAAATCGACATCAGGAACGTTCCGGAGAGCCTCGTTCTCGGCAGCAGAACACAAAATGTCGAATTGTGGCGCCAGATCCTCCTTGTCCCCCAAGAGATTAACGTCCGAAGAAATCTCAAGAATACGGGCCGACCCTCTCGCACGAACCACCGAGTGGGTAATACCCTCCTCAAACATCCTAACATCATCAGGATCGAGGTCCGACTCGGATTCATAATCATCGACCATAACGCCTTTTCCTCTTTTAGCAGCTGAGGAGGAAGCACGACCAGGTACCGAGGACGAGGGTACGTCCGAAACCACAACAGCATCCTCAGAAATCTGTCCCCCCATCACGACAGGTTGTTGATCAACCACAACAACAGGAATCTCTGTCGACGGGGCAGATAGAACGGTTCTCTCCATCTTTATGGGTGGAGCGGTATCAACCCCCGCCTCAATTGTGCACCCAATGAGAAAGGAGTAGGCGTAGAACACGCAGTACCCGGGATGGTCAAAGTTAACTATATCGTTCCCTACCACCGGCTGCATGTCAACGTAATTAGGGATTCCCCACCTAGTTTTCAATTCTACAATGTCTTCTTCTATCATAATGGAGTGGACAGGTTCCGGCTCCACCCCGGTGAGAGTGCGGAAGTCGATCAATTCTCTCCCAGGACGAGGCAATATCTCAACTACCGATAGGACCTCCTCATCTTCCACCATTTTTGCCCCTCCAATGGCCGGAGCAACATTCTTCGGTGCCGGAATTGTGACAGGGAGATCAGTGCGAGAGGAATTACCGGCCATTTTGTCAAGATGATGTGGCAAAAAGACAATGGAAAGAGAGGATGAAAGTTTCCAGTCAACTGAGAGCGAAAGAAAATTTGGAGTATCAGGAAGAAAGTATATATACAGAATTCTTTTAAGCAAAGGGCAAAGAAGTATGTCAATCGAATGATGTGTTCCTCCTATTTATAAGAGACATAAATCTCCCAAGCACGAAACCCAAAAGTCGCCAATCGAATCTGGTAGGGCATGAAACGTTTCGGTTTCCCAGGAACGTGTGTCGTAATGGCGGCAACCACGAAACAACGCTTCAATACCAAATGACGGTTCGGTTGCGAAACAGCCGCAACGGTCCAAGGATATCGAAAGGACGCCGTCATCTCACTTGAAACCTAAAAAGCATAACCACGGAACAAGTAGTCAGATTTCTCTCGAACTCATAGCAATCATGATCTGTCTGCCTGGCCCGATAGGGGGCGACCCCGATAGACGGGGGGACTAACCATTATTGTCAAGATAGACAACGTCCCGTCCAGTCGACAAGGCAGTGAAAGACAACATGGCCTTTCCCACATCCAACATTCTCGACACCCGTCGAGCCAGAAGAAACGACATTTAGAGGGCGACCAAGACAGACATAGAGTAAGAGCGCGTCAGGCCAAGTAGATAGCGAAGGTCCCATGACTATATATAGTAAGGGAAAACCTTCGGTTGAGGGGGGCTAAGATCTTTGTCCTCTCTCCTTAATTCTCTCTTCTGTAATCTCATAAGGGAAAGAAGCACGAAGCATTCTCAAAGAAGAGATATGTAAAGCAACCTCCCCTATTGATTAATGAAAGTCACAATGAAGAGCTTCAATAAGATTGATTACATCTGTTTCGTCTCATGTATCATTTCTTTTTTATTAGTTCATTGATCTGGAATTTATTATGTTTAACTAAGATTTACCCTTTCATTTTCTTTGATTGATTTGTCCAAAAAGGTTCCAATATCTTTTTAGTCAAATAGTTTCAAGGTTCATTTTCTTTCAAAATTATGACATTTTTTGAGAAATTCTTTTTGTAGCTAAAGGGGGTTTTATATCCCCCCACACACACACCCCAATCCAAGAAGAAAATGTGGCAGACGAACCCACTAAGAAATTCAAAGGTGGAAAAGCACTTGGCTTTGAGAAAAGTTCTGCCACCAGCTATTGAGTAGCTCAAATGTTCCAACACACATATATGCAAATGGAAAGTGGAAAGAAAAAAGCTTTTGCCAAATTCATCAACACATTTTCCAGAAGTAGTCAAAATTTATGCTGATTTTATTGGTCAGATATTTGGGAGAAGTTAAGTAAAATGTGATGTGTAATGCACTTCTTCTTGTTATGCTTATTCAGCGTCTATTCATCTATTAATTCATTACACTGTAATAGCTGGAATCTAGCTAATGGTTCAGATACATGGTTTTGGTAATTTTGCAAGCGTTAAACCATACGAGATAAGTTCAACCAAACCAGATATTTTTATGTATAACTTTTTTATATCATATAAAAGAAGGGTAGTCTGCCGCACAAAGCATCTCGCATTCAAGCAGGGTCCCGAAGTTTAGGGTTTAGGGAAAGAGTGGTACCCCAAGAGATGTATTGTAGATAGTCTACCCTAATACAAATGTTAGTGACTACTTCCATGACTCGAACCGATAACTTATAGGTCACACGGAGAAAAACACCATCTCAAATTTGTCGTAGAAGTTTTATTAAAGACCTTCTAATGGTTAAACTATTCCATCCATTGTTTCATTATTAGTCGTTATATTTACCTTTTTCATTATAATGGTAGATGAGTTTGTTAATTATTTTATGATATTTATAGTAGGTGTACATGCTTAGTGATACTATTTACAAAAGGTTCTCTCATATAAATTGTAATTTTCTTTATTATATATAGTAGTGACACATCCTAATTTTCATAGATGTTCCAAGCATTGAATCCGATGATGCCCTCAAACATCATAGACAATTGTCCAATTATTTGGTGAATTTGGAGGGGGAGAAGTATGGTCTTTTCCACTATATGTGTATAAATTTTGTGACAAATATTTTTGTTTTTGTTACGCAATCAATAGGGTACATAATAAAAATAGCAAAAGAACCAACATGCTCTTATCTACCTTTTCTTTTAATTGTCACATTCTTAGATTTAGAAAAAGCTTCATATAACTATCACAAGTGTGGTGCTAATTATGTAGTTGCTACAATTTGGTAATATTAGGCAATGTTTTTTATCGAATAGTTAGGTGCAGGTTGGCATTGGGTTTCTTTTTCTCGATCTTTCAGATGCCTAACCTATTTTCGGGGCGAAGCTACATGTCTTAAAGGGTGATCAGTTGATCACCTTTTATCAGAAAATTATATAGTATATATAGGTAAATATTAGATTTTAGAGAAATATAACATATATTAAGTACTTTTTATTGGAGAATTTTTTTCACTTCTTTTAAGTTTGAACACCCATGAGAAAATTTCTGGCTTCGCCACTAACGGAGTTAGCAAGAAAAGTACAGGTTAGATAGAACACGATAACTTTGATCAAAAATATTTCAAAACTTATATGTTGTTGAGAAATTTATTAAATATGTACACATATATAATAAAACTTCAAAACTCATAAATTTCAAATCATGGATTTTGTTTTTATCTTTATGTTTAATGGGTTTGGAAGGAGCAACCTTGAGGAAATATTAGAAGAGCCAGAAGGTTTTGTTGGTGAAATTTGAACCATGAATGCCGAGGTGAAGCCAGGATTTCAACTTTATGGGTTATGAATTTTAGAAGACGACTTAAAGTGTTAATAATTGAGTTCTAAATTTTATATTTATACATATTACTGAATTTCTTAACACGAATACACTATTTGATCGATACTAGATTCAGTCGAACTTATAAGCGGGCTCCTAACTCCGCCCCTGCATGGATGTATTACTTAGTGCTCGGTACAATTACAATCGTGAACCAGGAGAGAAGCCACCTTTTGCTAGGGTGGTCAATTCGTCGAAATATTATGAAAAATTATATTGTGTATTTAAGTAAAATATTATATTTTAGAAGTATATAACATATATCGAACACCCTCTATCAAAAAATACTTCTTTCAAGTCTGAACACCCTTAAGGACATTTCTAGGTTCGTCACTGTAGTAAACTGCAACTACAATAAAGTTGCCCTCATGAAAATGCAATTCCTACTATTCCTATATGTTATTCAATTGTATTTTTTAACAGTACTCCATCTGCTTTATTTTATATGAAGATATTTGATAATATATGTTGTTTAATATGTTAATCTGAAAAAATAGTAAAGTTAATGGTTGAAAAACTTATTTTTTAGAGAAACCATCAACCACATATATCAAAGTTTGAAATTTGGATAAGTTAATGAGTAAAATTTCTTGAAAACTATATAAAATAAACAAATTTATATGATTATAATAGTAATTAGTGGTTGAAAAATACCTCACAGAAAATTGATTTCTTTTTATATTTTTTTCAATCCTACGCGCCTAAAAGAGAACGTACACTCTTTGCCACGTCCGTGTTTAGGAAAGAAACGGTTATCAAATAGCTAAGTTCGGGAGAGTAATTAAGACTACGAATAATTTAAAAATACAACTAATTAAAACTACCAAATTTAGGAAGGTTTTTATGTATTCTGCCTAATAATTATTTTTGAAAGCCCTTCATTAATCTATATAAGACAAATATAGCACAACACTAGGCTTGTTAATACATGACCACCACGATCTACCTCCACATTATGTTATGATTTCGAAAATATTGAACTAGGGAATGAATTGGCAAATATAGTCACCAAATAGAAAGACAGAAAGGTTCGAATTTAATTTTATGTCAAATTCTTTTTTACACGTAAAAAATAAAATAAAATAAAATAAAAATTTAGAAGAGAACTCATTATTTTTTTCTATTAAAATTTTAAATAATTACTGTATATTGAATCATTCCCCCGTTGCTTGCATACATGCTTGGAGAAAAAAAAAACAAGAAATGTAGGGTTGGAATATAAAATCTTCAACTATTAAATATCTCATCATTTAATTGCTTCATCGTTATATTTGAAATTTATCCAAAAACTTTAGTAATTCCTATCCATTTAATAAAAAGGAAAAATAAAATCCAAAATCAGCCGTTTATTATCCATTCATCATATATAGTAGTTGGCTTTCTCTATAAATACTCCACACATCCTTTCCTTTCTTCTTCATTCTGTCAGTTTCTTTCTCCATATCATAAAATTTAAGGAAAATAAAAATAAAAATAAAAGATGCAGTTATTTAAGAAAATCTCTTCTCTTTGGGCTACTTTGGCAATTTGCTTCATTGTAGTTTTTACCAGCATTAATGGAGTGTTTGGTTCCCACAAAATTTATTTGGATTTACAATCTTCAAGTGCTGTTAGTGTTAAAAATGTTCACAGAACTGGTTTCCATTTTCAACCACCAAAGCATTGGATTAATGGTACGTTCATCTCTTCTTCTCCGTCCCAACTATTTTCTCTATTGGTTTATTATCATAATTCTACTTAAACACGAGTTTGAATCTAAGGTTTAATAGTAAACGTTCTAAAACTTTATCACATGTTTGATGTTTACTCTGCATTATTTTCAAATGTTGATCTATTATCACAATTCGACTTAAACACGAGTTTGATCTAAGGTTAAATAGTGAGCATTCTAAAACTTTACCACATGTTTATATTGATGTTTACTCTGCATTATTTTCAAATATTAGTCTATTATCATAATTCGACTTAAATACGAGTTTGAGTCAAAGGTTTAATGTGAACGTTCTAAAAGTTTACCACATGTCCATATTGATGTTCACTCTGCATTATTTTTGAATATTGGTCTATTATCATAATTCGACTTAAATACGAGTTTGAGTCAAAGGTTTAATGTGATTGTTCTAAAAGTTTACCACATATTCATATTGATGTTTACTCTGCATTATTTTCAAATATTAGTCTATTATCACAATTCGACTTAAACACGAGTTTGATCTAAGGTTAAATAGTGAGCATTCTAAAACTTTACCACATGTTTATATTGATGTTTACTCTGCATTATTTTCAAATATTAGTCTATTATCATAATTCGACTTAAATACGAGTTTGAGTCAAAGGTTTAATGTGAACGTTCTAAAAGTTTACCACATGTCCATATTGATGTTCACTCTGCATTATTTTTGAATATTGGTCTATTATCATAATTCGACTTAAATACGAGTTTGAGTCAAAGGTTTAATGTGATTGTTCTAAAAGTTTACCACATATTCATATTGATGTTTACTCTGCATTATTTTCAAATATTAGTCTATTATCACAATTCGACTTAAACACGAGTTTGATCTAAGGTTAAATAGTGAGCATTCTAAAACTTTACCACATGTTTATATTGATGTTTACTCTGCATTATTTTCAAATATTAGTCTATTATCATAATTCGACTTAAATACGAGTTTGAGTCAAAGGTTTAATGTGAACGTTCTAAAAGTTTACCACATGTCCATATTGATGTTCACTCTGCATTATTTTTGAATATTGGTCTATTATCATAATTCGACTTAAATACGAGTTTGAGTCAAAGGTTTAATGTGATTGTTCTAAAAGTTTACCACATATTCATATTGATGTTTACTCTGCATTATTTTCAAATATTAGTCTATTATCACAATTCGACTTAAACACGAGTTTGATCTAAGGTTAAATAGTGAGCATTCTAAAACTTTACCACATGTTTATATTGATGTTTACTCTGCATTATTTTCAAATATTAGTCTATTATCATAATTCGACTTAAATACGAGTTTGAGTCAAAGGTTTAATGTGAACGTTCTAAAAGTTTACCACATGTCCATATTGATGTTCACTCTGCATTATTTTTGAATATTGGTCTATTATCATAATTCGACTTAAATACGAGTTTGAGTCAAAGGTTTAATGTGATTGTTCTAAAAGTTTACCACATATTCATATTGATGTTTACTCTGCATTATTTTCAAATATTAGTCTATTATCATAATTCGACTTAAACACGAGTTTGAGTCAAAGGTTTAATGTGAGTGTTCTAAAAGTTTACCACATATTCATATTGATGTTTACTCTGCATTATTTTCAAATATTAGTCTATTATCATAATTCGACTTAAACACGAGTTTGAGTCAAAGGTTTAATGTGAGCGTTCTAAAAGTTTACCACATGTACATATTGATGTTTACTCTGCATTATTTTCAAATATTAGTCTATTATCATAATTCTGACTTAAACACGAGTTTGAGTCAAAGGTTTAATGTGAGCGTTCTAAAAGTTTACCACATGTCCATATTGATGTTTACTCTGCATTATTTTTGAATATTGGTCTATTATCATAATTCGACTTAAACACGAGTTTGAGCCTAAGGTTTAGTAGTGAGCGTTCTATAACTTTATCAGTCGTCCCATATTGATGTTTACTCTACATTATTTTCGAGTGTTATATCTATGCACTCTCTTCTAATTTGATTCTTGTGTTGTTTCATGCATTAATGATGCAATTTTATTAAGAATATTGCATTATAGAGGAGATTAAACTTCAGAAAATCGTCCACTTTTTCTCTATTCCCCCCCCCCAAATCTACTTCGCATAGGGTGGGGGTAAGATTTGCATACACCTCATTTGTGAGATCACACTGAGTATATTATTGTTGTTGTATGACGGTTTGCCCATAGGGGAGCAAGGTTAAAATTTAAAGACCGCCTATTTTTAAGGTCAATGGTGTAATTTCTTCGTGTATTTGATGATTTTTCAATATTCATTCAATTGTGTTCACTAATCATTTTATTATTATTATTTTGTTTTTATGGTCTCTCTCGATGCATGCCTTCAAATATACAACAGACCCTAATGGTAAGTTAATTTATTTATTTCTTCCTTAAATCTTTTTCAATAGTACTATATACAATCACCAATAGTCACACTTATGTGATTTTCATGTTATTTTCCAACAGCTCCAATGTATTACAATGGAATCTATCATCTATTCTATCAATACAATCCAAAAGGATCAGTTTGGGGCAACATTGTTTGGGCTCATTCAGTCTCAAAAAATTTGATCAATTGGATTAATTTAGAGCCTGCAATTTATCCATCCAAACCATTTGACAAATATGGAACATGGTCTGGTTCAGCAACAATTCTCCCTGGAAACAAGCCCATTATTTTGTACACTGGAATAGTTGATGCCAATAAAACCCAAGTCCAAAATTACGCCGTCCCGGCTAACTTATCCGATCCATATCTTCGCGAATGGATCAAGCCCGATAACAACCCGTTAATCGTACCTGATATCAGTATCAACAAGACCCAATTTCGTGACCCGACAACAGCTTGGATGGGGCAAGATGGTCATTGGAGAATTTTGGTAGGGAGTTTGAGAAAACAAAGGGGATTAGCAATATTGTATAAGAGTAGAGATTTTATAAGATGGGTTAAGGCTAAACATCCACTACATTCATCTCCTAATACTGGAAATTGGGAATGTCCTGATTTTTTCCCTGTATCATTACAAAGTACTAATGGTTTAGATGCATCATACTATGGCGAAAATGCTAAATTTGTCCTTAAAAATAGTCTTGATATTACTAGGTTTGAGTACTACACTATTGGTACGTATGACACGAAAAAAGATAGGTATATTCCAGATAACACTTTTGTCGATGGTTGGAAGGGATTGAGACTCGACTATGGCAATTTTTATGCGTCTAAATCGTTCTACGACCCTAGTAAAAATCGAAGAATCGTGTGGGCTTGGACTAATGAATCAGATATTTTGCCCGATGATGAAATTAAGAAAGGATGGGCTGGAATTCAAGCTATTCCGCGCAAAGTATGGCTCGACCCTAGTGGTAAACAGTTGGTTCAATGGCCCGTTGAAGAATTACAAACCTTAAGAAAACAAAATGTCCAATTGAGCAACAAGAGGTTGAACAAAGGGGAAATGGTTGAAATTAAAGGAATCACACCTGCACAGGTTGACTTATTTTTCTTACTTTTCTTAATTCAAATTTTTTTTTTCCCTTTTTAGAAATTTATGCATCAGTAGAAAATATAAAGAACTTCTACTATTATTTATTACTTATTTTATTTTATATTATATTATAATGGTTTGGAATGAGTCTATATATGGAGTAACGTAGTCAGCGAGAATTTATATAGTCGATCTAACTTGTTTGAAAATGACAGGCTGATGTTGAAGTGACATTCTCTTTTGCAAACTTGGACAAGGCAGAGCAATTTAATCCTAAATGGGCTGACCTTTATGCCCAAGATGCTTGTGCTATTAAGGGTTCGACTATTCAAGGTGGGCTTGGGCCATTTGGGCTTGTGACATTAGCTTCTAAAAACTTGGAAGAATACACACCTGTTTTCTTCAGAGTTTTCAAGGCCCAAAGAAATTATAAAGTTCTCATGTGCTCAGATGCAAGAAGGTATGTTTCTTCACCCAAAATCCAACTATATGGTGGTATGTGATAGTGATTATTCTACAACTTCTCTCTTATCATTAGAGGTGGAGCCAGAATTTAAAGTCTATATATTCTGAACTTACCACCAAACTCATAGCTCATTTTATTTACTATAGTCACAGTTATATATTATAAAATTAAAAAAAGGGCAGATCGGTGCATTAAGCTCCCGCTATGCGGGGGATCCGGGGAAGGGCTGGACCACAAGGGTCTATTGTTCACAGCCTTACCCTGCGCGGTTCGAACCTGTGACCTCCTAGTCACATGACAGCAACTTTACCAGTTACGCCAAGGCTCCCCTTCCATAATTATATATTACATATATTAAATTAAGTTTCTAATACAAATAGTATATGATCTAAAGAAATCCATTAGGTTCATCCAAACCCGTACATAATACTCTAGCCCTGAGTTGATTATCGTAAGGAACAAAGTCACCTAGGATAAACTGCTTTACCATTAACCAAATGATATTTGTTAAGTTAACTTGACATTCGTGTAGTTGAAATGTCTAACCTTGTGTTATTTGATGGGCAGGTCTACCCTTAAGCATAGTGAAGCAATGTACAAACCATCATTTGCTGGATATGTGGATGTTGATTTAGTAGACAAGAAGCTATCTCTTAGGAGCTTGGTAATTTTGTCTTTCATTATATTTTACTCAATATGTTCACTTTTCTCTCTATATATCTCTCCTCTCTTGTAATTTTTTTTTTATTGACTTTTTACTATTTGTATATTTTCAGATTGATAACTCAGTAGTGGAAAGTTTTGGAGCTGGAGGAAAAACATGCATAACATCAAGGGTTTATCCGACATTAGCGATTCATGATAATGCACATTTATTTGCTTTCAATAATGGCACAGAGACGATCAAGATTGAAACTCTGAATGCTTGGAGTATGGGTACATCTAATATAACCTAATCAGTTGCAAGAATGCGGCCTTTTCTCGGACTCAGCATAAACGCGAAATATTTTGTGCATTGGGCTATCCTAGTTACAAGAATGTTTCACATTCTCTACCTTATGTGTACTAATTAGAAATTTGTGAACTTTTTGTTTTGTTAGGCAATCAAATATGTGGCTTTTGTATTTACTAATATTTGGTAATATTAGGCAAATTGTTATGTGAAAGAGTTAGGCGCAGGTTGGTTTTGAGTTTCCCTTCTCAGTCTTTCTGATTGGCTATCTTTTAAATTACATGAAAGTGGATGCCTAATATATATATATATATTCCTTTGGTGCTGACTCAATTAAATTTCATTTTGCAAATGAGATAGCTCATGCGTGAAAAGCACTATAACTAACTGAACATATATATACTATTAGAAATCCGGTAATTAGCAACCACAAAAACCGACCAATGTTGATCGGTTTTGACAAATTACCGATCAAAACGCGTCCAAACACGCTTGGTCGCTATTTTGGTGGTCGTTTTAGTATACCGACCAAGATTGGTCGCTAATTACCGACCAAGGTTGGTCGCAAAGGTAAAAGGATCAAGGTTGGTCGCAAAAAAAAACCGACCAAAGTTGGTCGGTATTTTAATTATGTAATCAAAAGATTCACCATCTGGGAATCGAACCGGGGTATGTATGGTGGAAGGATACTATTCTACCATTAAACCATTAGTGCATTTTGTTTTAAGATTGTCTTATTTTTTATTTATACTCTTTAATTGTATTTTCGCACGAAAATAACCAACCAAAGTTGGTCGGTTTTTTTAATATTAATTATTTTAATTGCAAAAACCGACCAAAGTTGGTCTATTTCTTGAAAAATAAATTTTGCGGGACTCAAAAATAGTTTCCCGTATTTTTGCGCCAAAGAAAACTGACCAAAGTTGGTCAATTTCGTAAAAAAATTAAAAATTAAAATATTTTGAAAAACCGACCAAAGTTGGTCGGTTTTTGCCGAATTTCTAGTAATGATATAATTTTATACGAAATCATAAACTTTTTTTATAATTTAGAGATAGTTGACATCATTGGGAAAAAAATAATAATCGTCTTATTTTAGGGTAACTTCAATAGAACTACTAATGTCACTCATGAATCTGATAATTCTGTTTTTATCAAATTATGGGCACCCGAATATTATATTTTGGGCTTGAGGTTTTCATTAGCATGAGGTCTTGAATTTACAACTTAACGAGCTAGAGTTAGAGTGAAGTTTTTAGGATTAAATAGTTGTAGGATTATTGATTTAAATAACTTAAAGAGTAAGTGTCACCGTTGGATTTGGACTCTCAATTAATGTTTAACATTCGGTGTTTAGATTAGGGTGTTTGGTAACTAGATTAATTAGAGTGGTTGACATAAAGTCCTGAATTTGTGGCTTAAAATGGTACAAGCTTAGCTTTGCATAAGTTGAGACATAGAGTTTAGGGACTTCTAAGTATAGAGTATGCGAGTAAAGACTCATGGGAGTAACCAGTGGTATAGCCGCATACAACGAAGGGTGGTCAATTGCATGGCGTAGGCATCTTGCTTGAAGCGGTGTCACGTGACACCGCTTCGTCAAATCTTTTTGGATATAAATATTAGAAATGACATTGTTTGTCGTTACAGTAATTTATTCATTTGTTCACTTTTTTAATTCAAATATTGACACCACTTATGAAAATTCCGTTAGTGAATTTCTGGCTTTATCACTGGGAGTAACAAACCAAATTTAACGTAATTGTAAGTTTGTAACAAAAATCATAAAATTGCACTAATTATATACAAATGAGAGTATACCTATATATGCATGGCCGCATGATTTAACGTACAATCGAGGTACATACGATTTCTAAATATACCCCATTACTACTTAAAATAATTGACTCTGTTATTACTTTCCGCCGGTACAAGAGGTTTTTTTTTTTTTTTGATAAAGTTGCCCAGACAGCTATCTAGGTTGTGTGGTATTCAGAAAAGCACAAGAAGGGGGCTAGACCTTACCTCAGAAAATACAATAACGGTGATTTATACACCCTCCTTCCTGAAACTAAAAACAAAATTAACTAACAAAGAAATTCGACTTTTCATACTTTGTTCTTATACTAGGAAGTTGTCATTTATCAAGTAGGAAAGGTTCTTTTGCATTGTTGGGCAATTGCTGGTGTCACACCTCCTTTTTCCGACCCCGCGAGGGTACAAGGAGTTTTTTCCAATTAAAGGACAATCAAAACGGGATTTATTTATTTATTTCAGAGTCGCCACTTGGGAGATTTAGGGTGTCCCAAGTCACCAATTTTAATCCCGAATCGAGGAAAAGAATGACTCCATATTACAGTATGCGTACCAGAAATCCGGATAAGGAATTCTGTTAACCCGGGAGAAGGTGTTAGGCATTCCCGAGTTCCGTGGTTCTAGCACGGTCGCTCAATTGTCATATTTAGCTTATTTATCTGATTTTAATACAATTATGAACCGGTGTGTCAATCTTAACTTTTTACCACTTTATTATTATTAATATTTTTTTTTTAAAAAAAAAAAAATAAAAAATAAAAAATTAAAATTGTGAACATCGTTTAAAACATGTCTTTGGATTACGTCACATGAAATGCACCCGCAATCCAGAACACATTTTTATTCAATGTTTTAGGATTTAGATTTGGGTCGCATGAAATGCGCATCCGAGTTTAAGAAGGTAAAATTAATTAAATCGCGCCTAAAGAGTCTAGCGTATCATTATTTTGGGTAGGGCCGTGAAATTTGCTAAAACAGCTCCTCCCTAATTCTAAGCGATTAAATGTACATTTATTGAGGGCCCCGCAATCTATACATTTCATTAAGCGAGGCTCATCTCATTTATTTGGACAAATCTTAAAACGACTACATTTTTCTATAAAAATGAGTCTCTAAAATAAAGAAAGAAAATCCTAATTTATTACTAGCTTTTATTATTTTACAATTTTAATTACTATCAATTGTAGAATTAAATCCTACATGCAAAATGCGACATATTTTTGTATTTTTTATTAATTTAGCGAATAAACACGCACAGACAAATACAAATAATTCTTCAAAATATCACAAAATATCACAAAATTGCACACCAAAGAAAAATCATTTTATTTTTGAATTTTTTGGGAGTAATTCTCATATAGGGCAAAAATCACGTGCTTACAGCTGCCCCTCTTTGCCCGAAGACACGAAGGGTTTTCGTGCAAAGATAAAGCGAGCGATTTTTGCCCATCCGAGTACTCCGTGTGAAGCATTTTTTGAAAAAGATTTGACCGAACCTTTGCTTCAAAGGTTTCCTACATATCCTGGGCTAAACAGGAATCAGGTCAATGTAGTTCGGGAAGTTTTTGGTAGCTGGGACTACCGTGGGACTGCGATGTTACTGCTGTTGCATGCTGTTATCACTGCTTACCGATCTCCTTGTTACACCGTGCTTAAAAGAAAACAAGAAGCTAGGCTAGACTAAAATTTGTTCTTGTTGCCTTGCTTTCTTGTCGGCTTGTGTTTCCTCCGGTGCTTTTCTTCCGATGCTTTTCTTCCTTTTGACACATGGACTTGAGTTTATGCTGGGACCTCTTGTTGCAACCTTCTGCTTCCCGGTGCTGGGGATTTTATTGTTTACTGCTGGGGATTCCTGTTGTAACCTTCCGCCTTCTGGTGGGGTTACTGATTCCAAACTCTGTAATACAAGACTAAAAAGTTGCTTCAATGCAAAATTATGAAATGTATGCCCGCATTATACTGGTGGGCGACCTAGAGCTGAAAGTATTCCCGCATTTTACTGGTGGGCGACCTAGAACATGAATGTATTCCCGCATTTTACTGGTGGGCGACCTAGAACTGAAATGTATTCTCGCATTCTACTGGTGGGCGACCTAGAACTGAAATGTATTCCCGCATTTTACTGGTGGGCGACCTAGAACTTAAATGTATTCCCGCATTTTACTGGTGGGCGACCTAGAACAGAAAGTATTCCCGCATTTTACTGGTGGGCGACCTAGAACTGAAATGTATTCCCGCATTATACTGGTGGGCGACCTAGAACTTAAAAGTATTCCCGCATTCTACTGGTGGGCGACCTAGAAGGTGATCACATATTTTGAAGTCATTTCATACTTGTTCTGACCGGACAGACTCTATTGGGGAAAATTTTTTATGAAAGGAGAAAGATAAAAGATACAAAACAAAAGACAAAGGAAATGATGACTCTTTTACAAAAGAAACTATAAATAAAAACCTATCAAACGCAGATACCGACTCTAATGGCCATGACATGCGTATGTGGCCTATCCTCTACCGTCAATCATCTTTCAAGATCTTCAATTGGCGATTCCCCATTGGATTCTTAATCTTATTCGACTTGTAGTGCCCAAAGGGTTTTCACTATCAAGTCTCTCTCATTTTTTGTTCTTCTCTCAGCTTTCATCGCCTTATGGTGCCTGTGAAGGTTTTCACCGATATGACTCTCTCATTTGTATCACTTTCCAGCTGGGGATTTGGAGTGTTGCCGGTATGACTCTCTCTGCTGGAGATTAGAGTCCTTTCTGCTGTGGAACAGAATGTTATGTTCGCCGGTAAGACTCTCATTTGTCTGACTTGGCATCTTTTGAAGACTGGTCAGAAGGTCTTTCTTTGGACCGTAATGTGGGTTTTGGATAGGGCTAGAAAAAAAAGGGTATTAAAGGCTCAAAAATGCATTAATTCTGGGTTATTAGTTACAACTTTCGGAACTAGATTTATTTACCACAAACGCAACTTTTGCCCCAGTTTCTTGCTTGGGGATATTTTACTTGATTGATTTATATTTTTTCAAAACTATGACCGAGCCGTGAAGCGCCTACGTATCCTCTTTGAGGAATCAGGTCAAACGTAGTTCCCAATTCCTCTTTTTTCATTTGATTTTTTTTTTTTGTTACCATTTCTCTTTTCTTTTCTTTTTCGTTTTGTTGTTTTCTTTTCTTCTTTTTTTCCCCATGTTTTCATGCCATGCTCGCGTTTTCTAGTCATTTTTACTGATTCCGAACGAGGGGTATGAAAGAAAAATAAGTAAGGCTCAAAAAGGGGTAACGAAGGATAAAGTGTTTAGGTAGCAGAACAAAATGCCTTCGTCATTCCAGTCTTCAAAACATGCCAAATGCAAACAACACAACAAACAATAGATTTATAGTCTCTTCCGACGGTGCTGGGCTTGACAATTATGTTAAACATATGTTTGTTCATTTGTCACTTCTAAAGCACCGTTGGGCGACACTCTCATTCTCTTTTATTATGAACGACCCTCATGCCAATTTAGGCGAATCTTTATTTAACGGTTTTCTTTGTGTTTGCCCCAGTTCCACATGACTCGGGCTCCAAATAATCTCAAACCGTTCTTATTTCCTTTAAATGCTTTGATCACCTTCTCAGGGTTTTATGATTAACTTTTAAGACTAGGCCCAAACTGGGTGCGCATGTCATGTCCCTAGAATCGGCATTGAACAAAAATGATAAAAGGACTAAACAAAAAGATGACTGGAAATAATAAAAGACCGGATTTTGTATTAGACTACCGGTGAAATGGTTTAAATAACAAAACAAACAAAACAATCCAGAACAAAATCCTAAAACAAACTGGACAAGACAACATCCGACTTATAACCCTAATAATCCGAACAACAGAAATGACAACAAAATGAGCCACCACAAGCTTCTCTCTTGCTGACCAAGGAACGAAACGTCCTCCCACTTTATCAAAATTGGCATTTTAGCCACTGAACTTTGCATCAATACTGCCGAGACCATTACCAGCTTCAATCTCATCAACCTCCGTCGGCAAGTTCTCGAGGGGGTTCGAGTGCTCCATGTCACTGTTATTAATCATAACCCGCCCTTCTCGGATCATTTTCTCTACTTCCCTTCTCCAACTATGACAGCTCTCAATGTTGTGCCCTATGACATTGGAGTGGTAGGCGCATCGCGCTGCCGGATCAAAGCTCCTTGCAAGTGGATTTAGAGTACATGCGGGGAGTGGTTCAATCGAGCCAGCATGCCTTAGCCTTTCAAACAGACTGGCATAAGATACCCCGATAGGGGTGAGAGCCTTTTCTCGTTTCAGCAACCTCTTCATTCTTGCATGTTGACAGGGCCGGAAACCTGATCCAGATGGCTTTTGGTAGGCTTGTATGGGTGGGTAAGCATTTCGTGGAGTCGGGTACCTGGGAAGTGAGGTATGGCTTTTGAGGTCACGGGGAAAGAAGTGGTGTTGGGGAGCGGAGAAACATTGAAGAGTGATGGAGCTACTCGGATAGCTGGGAAAGCTGCCATAAATGGGTTGGGATGGAGAGTATGGAGAATCTTCCATTATGGTGTTGGGTGCTTGGGAAATGACCGAGTTCAAGAGGCTTGGCGGTGGAGGGGGTGGTGCTTTTCCCGTTATCCATGCCTGATACATGTCTGCCACATGCTGTCTCAGCATTTTCACTTCTTCTACCAACCTGTTGTTCTGTTCGACCAATTGTTGTTGGTCATCAGTACCGATCCACTCGGTTCTGCGGTTCGGAGCCATTGTCCTTTGATTTTGCTTTGCAGGGAGGAGTTACCACAACCAACCACTTTCTATATATGGACACATCAAAGGGAAGCCATCACGTTAGTGTTAGGGCATTGGACAGACAATCATGTATCAGAGATACAATGTACCTAAGCAGTTAGACAATTGTGCCCCCCTGAAAATCTTCCACACTCTCTTTTATTTATTTATTATTATATTTTTTTATATTTTTTTTATTTTGGTGGTGGTCGAATCTTATGGAGATTGCCTACGTATCATGACCCCGCATGAATCAGACCGAGCGTAGTTCGGACCCAATAAAAGATAAACAATGCTAAACATTTTTTTTTCAATTTTCATGTTAAAACAAACTGAGTTTCAAAGGTTTGAAGATGACCTACAAGCTGGAAAATCAAACAACCCACATATTCTAATTAAAAGATTTACAAATGGCCAATTTCTTTCCCCGTTTGACAAATGCAACCAAACGGTTATTTTTGCAAATGTGGCCCCTTCCGACTTTCACATGAATTTGAGGCCGGGGAGGATTATTTTATGACACTTTACACACTTGTCCATTCTTTTACGAAAATAACCTTTCGACAACTGACAGATACTCTAAGGTTATTTCGGCAAGAACGGTTCAAGACGCGGCCGAAGTTGGCTCGGGTTATTTTGACTAAAAAAAATCCAAACGGTATTCACCTGACCGCTGACTTTTTTTTTTCTTTTCAAATTATACTAAAAACCTGATGTTGCAAACACGGCCCTTCAGCGCCTCGGGGACGAAGATTTATAGGGCTGTGTGGGTCAACTAGACCAAAATCCTAAACAGGACCCAAAAAAAGTGGCTGTTTATGCAAAGTCAGCCTTCCGGCGTCCCTCTCGGGAACATTCGGCTATTTTTGACAAAACAGCATCACCCGACTTATTTATGACTCTTTTTATCATTTTTCGAATTAGAAAAGTCAATATTGCAAACACGGCCTTTCAACGCCTCGGGGACGAAGATTTTTAAGGATTTTTTTTTAAAAAAAAATAACAATGCTGAGTTTTAATCTAGCTATATTTGTTTATTTTGAATATTAGTTGTTGAATTTTTATTTTATTTATAATTTCGAAATTAAGAGTGAAATTCCTTTTTCATCAATATTTGTATTAATCAAGCAATTAGCATGTCATGTCTTCTTAAAATAATAAAAGCTAGTAATAAATTAGGATTTTCTTTCTTTATTTTAGAGACTCATTTTTATAGAAAAATGTAGTCGTTTTAAGATTTGTCCAAATAAATGAGATGAGCCTCGCTTAATGAAATGTATAGATTGCGGGGCCCTCAATAAATGTACATTTAATCGCTTAGAATTAGGGAGGAGCTGTTTTAGCAAATTTCACGGCCCTACCCAAAATAATGATACGCTAGACTCTTTAGGCGCGATTTAATTAATTTTACCTTCTTAAACTCGGATGCGCATTTCATGCGACCCAAATCTAAATCCTAAAACATTGAATAAAAATGTGTTCTGGATTGCGGGTGCATTTCATGTGACGTAATCCAAAGACATGTTTTAAACGATGTTCACAATTTTAATTTTTTATTTTTTATTTTTTTTTAAAAAAAAATATTAATAATAATAAAGTGGTAAAAAGTTAAGATTGACACACCGGTTCATAATTGTATTAAAATCAGATAAATAAGCTAAATATGACAATTGAGCGACCGTGCTAGAACCACGGAACTCGGGAATGCCTAACACCTTCTCCCGGGTTAACAGAATTCCTTATCCGGATTTCTGGTACGCATACTGTAATATGGAGTCATTCTTTTCCTCGATTCGGGATTAAAATTGGTGACTTGGGACACCCTAAATCTCCCAAGTGGCGACTCTGAAATAAATAAATAAATCCCGTTTTGATTGTCCTTTAATTGGAAAAAACTCCTTGTACCCTCGCGGGGTCGGAAAAAGGAGGTGTGACAGCTCTGGCGACTCTGCTGGGGATAACACTGTTGGGGAATTATTTACTTACCTGTTGGGGGGGTAAAATATTATCAGCTGGGGATAACGCCCAACTTACCTGTTGGGGGGGTAAACAATTTATTGCAATCACGTGCTTACAGCTGGAATGAATGAAACGCCCTTCTATGATTTATGGTGGTAGCCAATTTAGCAAGACAATCCGCTACTTGGTTACCTTCTCTGAAGCAATGTCTGACAGTAGCTCTGGTCTGTTTAACTATGAAGGAAGTTCTGTCTATCACCTTTTTTATCTTAACATTGTTTGTATCTTCTTCCGCTAGTATATCTACAATGACCTTTGAATCCGGTTCGAGAGAGAAATTAGAGTATCCATTTTGATTACACCATTTTCCTCCAAACTCTGCTGTCTTAGCCTCTGCTATGGTATCATTATCACGGCTGATAGAAATAGAAAATGCCATAATCAGATCCCCTTGACTATCCCTGACCACCCCTCCAATGCATGCCTTGCCATTTTCTTTGCAGAAACTACCATCCGTGTTAATCTTGACAATACCGGGTAAAGAAAATTCTCATGTAACTTGTATCCATTTTTGGTGTGGTCTGAGTCTCTCAATTTTATCACATAATAGGGGCCATTCCATTTGAGTATAATCACCAGGAACAATGTTAGTGATGGCAACTTTCAAAGTCCAAATGATTTGGCGTCTCATAGTGTTCAGCTGAAATTTCTTCTATTTTCCATATCTAGACGCATTCCTTTGTTTCTAGAGTTCCCAATATATGAACGTGGGAGATATTTGAAGAATTTGATTGTGCACTTTATTGTTGGTATTTGTCTCCCACCATCTCTTAAAGGTAGCAATAACAGGTTCATGTTGGTGTTTGATTCCAAGTGCATTCCCGATATTATTCCATGTGAAGTTGGCAGCTTCACTACTATTGAAGACATGTTGTACTGTTCAACCTGCGCAAAAGAGCAACAAGAACATCTGAAAATAATGTTAGTACCAAATCTGCAAATAACATCATCAAATGGCAATATATTTTTGAAAATTCTCCAAGTAATAAAAGACATTTTGAATGGGATAGACTTATGCCAGATTTTGTTTATGAAATCATTCTTATGTTTTTTGAATCTAATAGAGTGCCATGCTGAGTTAGAAGAAAAGTTCCCGTCATTAGAGATAATCCAAATAGGGAAATCGTCCTCATTTGGATCCCTAATTTCCAGGTGAGCAATATTATCAGTGATATGAGCAGGGAGAGTTTCATTCAGTTTGCCAATATTCCATTCTCTATTATTCATGAAGTCTTTCACCTTTAATTTAGTAGATCTCCCACCTCCCTGATAAAGATTGGCTAAAGCACCTTTGCATGTCCAGTTATCCCACCAAAAACTACAATTACCTTTCTGAACTTCCCATCGAATGTTATTTTTTGCTTTGTCCCTGATTTTGAGCATGCTTCTCCAAATATGAGAGTTAGTTGGATTTGGCCTTTTGTGTACCGGGTGAGCTCTTTTGCAATATTTACTCTTGAGAAAGTTGGCTCAGAGGGAAGGTTGAGTTCTGAATCTCTACCACCTTTTAATGCTAAGCGTATCTATGATATCCTTCATTTTCCTGACACTTGTTCCTCCCTCATCCTTAGGGAGGCAAAGGTTGTTCCATGAAGACCAATGATATTTGTTCTTACTTTCATTTATGCCGCAGAAGAAATTTGCAAAGTGTTTCTCCATGAGCCTAGTAATTCCTTTAGGAGGATTCATATCATATAGGATGTATGTGGGGAGGGATTGCAGGACATGTTTAATCAAAATCATTCTTCCTCGAGAAGACATCATATTGGTTTTCCATCCATTAAACTTTTTGATAATTCTAGAAAGCATACCCTTAAAAAGATTGCTAGTCTTCCTCCCAAAGTAGATAGGTCATCCCAGATAAGTGAAGGGGAAGAACTTATCCATATAACCGGTAGCATTTCTAATTCTATTGATTCTTGCGGCACAAGTGTGAGGGATTGTAATAAAGAAACTCTGGTCATTGTTAACTTTCTGCCCAAAAGCCTTTTTATACTTGCCAATAACCTTTTTGATAAGCTTGATAGTCATGTTATTTCCTCCACATAATATAACAATACATCGGCATAAGCTAAATGATTGATCATTGGACCTCTTTGATCCATGCTAAAAGGAGTGAAGCTAATAAAGTCATTCAGCTCATTAAGAGATCTAGAGAGAACCTCAGCTCTAATAATAAACAATGAAGGGGATAAAGGATCTCCTTGTTTGAGGCCCTGAGTAGATGTGAAAAAATCAGTTCTAGCCCCATTGATGATGATAGAGTATCAGATCCCTTGTAGGAGCCCCCAGATAATGTCAATCCAGTTTTCAGAGAAGCCAAATTTTCTCATAACTGCCATCAGAAAGGTCCAGGAAATTATATGCTTTTGCCATGTCGAGTTTTATTATAACATTACCTCCTTTGTTCTTCTTGTTCACACCTTGAGCAATCTCCTGTGCTAGCAAAATATTTTCATTGATCAATCTTCATTTCACAAAGCTACTCTGATTTTCTGAAATAAGCTTCCTTAGAATAGGATTTAGCCTTCTGGTTGGCCGTAAAGTTACTCAAACTAATAGGTCTCAAATCCGAGAAACTATTAGGAGAGTCCACTTTAGGAATAAGAACTAGGCAAGTATAAGAGAAGAATTTAGTGAGCCTCCTACCATTAAAGACTGCTTGAACAAAATTAGTAATATCTTCCTTAATGATATCCCATCAGGTTTGGAAGAATTTCCTATTAATATACCACGCTATTGTATTTATGTTACAATAACAAGTATGTCTTACCATAAAAATAAAAATAAAAACAAAACAAAAAAAACAAGTATGTCTTACTCTCAAGTAAGTTGGAATTAATGATATGAATCCTTAATTCTCCATTTAAAAGTTATTGAATGTCAGTTAATTTGAAAAAATTCCCAATTTTTTTTATTGTTTGAATTCATTATTTTTAAATACCACGTAAAAAAGAAAAGATAGTAATTGGCAAAAGACTCGTTCTCGGAAAATATGGTAAAAAACTCGTTGAGAAAAGAAGAAGAAGCAAATTTTCCAAAACAACCGCTCTTCCATTAAATTCAATTATTTTAGATAAATATTATCCAAAAAAATTAAATTTATCATATCCATTTAATTAATTAAATCCTAAATCAACTCTCCATCTTTCAATTTTAACAAACTTCACCCTTCTTTTTCTCTATAAATACTCCTCAAACTTTCCATTCTTCTTCATTCCCCAGTTTCTTTCTCCACATAAAAAAATACAAAAAAAATTAAATATATAAATTAAATACTATATCTGTCAAAGTCCGATAGAGAAAATGGAGTTATATAATAAAAGCTCTTCTCGTTGGGCTTTGCCAATTATCTTAGTTTGCTTCTTTGTAGTTTTATTATCCAATAATGGCGTTTTAGCTTCCCACAAAGTTTTTATCCACCTACAAGATACAAGTGCTGTAAATATCAAAACTATCGGCAGAACTGGTTATCATTTTCAACCACCAAAGCATTGGATCAATGGTACGTACACAGAGGCGGATCCAGGATTTAATGTTTATAGGTTCTTGCAATGACTTCGAGTAAATTTTCAATAGTAACTGAATTCACATTTAAATATTTGTAGATATTTAATGAATTTTTAACACACATTTACACTGTTTGGACAAAAGTTACTGGGTTCACGGGAACTCGTAGATGACATGCTAGATCCGCCCCTGCACGTACATACGATTCGCTCGCTCTGTGGGTTCTGTTCTTTATATATGTATTAATTTTTCTCATGCATGTATAGTCCGAGTAGACGCAGTAAATTTTGTCTAACATGTTTGAGTCTAGTCAATAATGCACCATTGATTGTATTATATATGGTGTTATAGATGCATGGCATGTTCTCTTTGTGGGTTCTGTTCTTTATATATGTATCAAAATTAAATTATGTTCACGCATATATAGTCCGAGTAAGAAATTGTGAATTTTGTCTAGCATGTTGAGTACTCTAGTCTAGGTCCGCCATGAATAAAGCACCATCGATTGTGTTATGGTGTTATAAATGCATGGCATGTTCTCTCTATGGGTTCTGTTCTTTATATATATATATATATATATATATATATATATATATATATATATATATATATATATATATATATATATATATATATATATATATATATCAAATTATTTTCATGCACATATAGTCCGAGTAAGACATAATGAATTATTCTACATGTCAAAGTGTATAGATATCCACATTTCACCTTTCATTTGTTAATAATTTGAATATATATTCCAATATTTAATTTTTGACAATATGCATGTTAATTATTTCAATTATCTTCACTAATCATTTCTTCTAATTATTTCCTTTTCATGTTCTCTCTCGATGCCTTCAAACAAACCTACAATAGACCCCAATGGTGAGTTAAATATTTCTTTTTCTACTTCTTAATTTTTATTAATTTAAAATTAAAACCATGAATTATTCCTAATTATGCTAATGATTTTCATGTTATTTCTTTCAGCCCCAATGTATTTCAATGGATACTATCATTTATTCTATCAATACAATCCAAAAGGATCAGTTTGGGGCAACATTGTTTGGGCTCATTCAGTCTCAGAAGATTTAATCAATTGGATTAATTTAGAGCCTGCAATTTATCCATCCAAACCATTTGACAAGTATGGAACATGGTCTGGCTCAGCAACAATTCTCCCTGGTAACAAGCCCATTATTTTGTACACTGGAATAGTTGATGCCAATAAAACCCAAGTCCAAAATTACGCCGTCCCGGCTAACTTATCCGATCCATATCTTCGCGAATGGATCAAGCCCGATAACAACCCGTTAATCGTCCCGGATATCAGTATCAACAAGACCCAATTTCGTGACCCGACAACAGCTTGGATGGGCAAAGATGGTCATTGGAGAATTATCATGGGAAGTTTAAGAAAAAAGAGAGGACTGGCAATAATGTATAGAAGTAAAGATTTTATGAGATGGATTAAGGCTAAACATCCACTTCATTCAACTGCTAATACAGGAAATTGGGAATGTCCTGATTTTTTCCCTGTATCATTACAAGGTTCAAATGGTTTAGATAAATATGACGAAAATTCTAAGTACGTACTTAAAAATAGTATGGATCTTACTAGGTTTGAGTACTATACCGTTGGTACGTACGATATTAAAAAAGATAGGTATATTCCAGATAACACTTCGGTCGATAGTTGGAAGGGATTGAGACTTGATTATGGAAATTTCTATGCATCTAAATCATTTTATGATCCTAGCAAAAATCGAAGAATTACTTGGGGTTGGGCTAACGAATCGGATATTATGCCCGATGATGATAAGGAAAAAGGATGGGCTGGAATTCAATTAATTCCACGTAAATTATGGCTTGACCCTAGTGGTAAACAATTGGTTCAATGGCCTGTTGAAGAATTAGAAACTCTAAGAAAACAAAAGGTTCAATTGAGCAACAAGAAGTTGAACAAAGGGGAGATGGTTGAAGTTCAAGGAATCACACCTGCACAGGTTGACTTTTTTTATTATTTTCTTAATTCAAATAGTACTTTTTTCCCTTCTTGGAGACTTATGCATCAGTAGAAAATTTAAAAAACTTCAAATATTATTTATTATTTTTGTATTTTTAATTTTATAATAGTAGTTCGGGATGAGTTTATATAAAGTAACTTAATCGGTGAGATTTAGGACCCGTTTAACCATTAAAAAAAATTCTTTTTTCAAAAATGTGTTTGTTCATGAAATTTTGTAAGTTTTTTAAAGAAGAAAAAAAAATAAAAAATGAGTTTTGCAAAAATCAAAACGTGGTTTCGACCACTTTTTCAATTTTTTTAATTTTTTTCCCCACTTACAAAATTGCAATATTTTTTCAAGTAAAATGCATATCCAGGTATAATTTCAAATTCCAAATACTGTTTTTCAACTTAACTCCAAACACTAACTTTTTTTCAAAAATAATAATTTTTCTGTCCATAACGCCTACTTAATATAGCCGATCTAACTTGTTTGAAAATGACAGGCTGATATTGAAGTGACATTCTCTTTTTCAAGCTTGGACAAGGCAGAGCCATTTGATCCAAGTTGGGCAGACCTTTATGCACAAGATGTTTGTGCAATTAAGGGTTCAACTATTCAAGGTGGGCTTGGGCCATTTGGTCTTGCAACATTAGCTTCTCAAAATTTAGAAGAATATACACCTGTTTTCTTTAGAATTTTCAAAGCACAACAAAATTACAAAGTTCTCATGTGCTCTGATGCCACAAGGTATGTATATTTTCTCTTTTTTATAAGCACAATTTTAGATCAATATATATTTGACTAGCGACTAAATATTTTTGACGGAAGGATCTTATTCAATTTTGTTTATTTTGAACAGGTCAACTCTTAAGTATAATGAAACAATGTACAAACCTTCATTTGCTGGATATGTGGATGTAGATTTAGCCGACAAAAAGTTGTCCCTCAGGAGTTTGGTAATCTTTCTTTCATTAATTTATGTAAATATGTCAAATTCTCTCTATTTAATTTAGTCCTCCTGTTAACTTTTTTTGGTCATTTTTTGTATACAGATTGATAATTCAGTGGTGGAGAGTTTTGGTGCTGGTGGTAAAACATGCATAACATCAAGAGTTTATCCAACATTGGCGATTACCAACAAGGCACATTTATTTGCCTTTAATAATGGTACGGAGTCAATCACAATTAAGACTCTAGATGCATGGAGTATGGGTAACGCTAAGATAGAATAAAAAGTTAGGAGAAAGAAACTATCACAAAAGGGGGAAAATATGAGAATTTGATGGACATAGGAGTTTTTCACTAGATATGATGTTACAACTCTATTATGCCTGTCATTGAGATACCCCTCGGGGTAGACAAAAGCAAACTTGTAAATATCCTATATTATCAATTTTATGAGAATAATATGTTTTTGCTTTCAAAATAGTGACTCTTATCTTTCTTATTTTGTTTAATTGAGCGAAGACTTTCTGAATGGGGTAAAAGAACTTGGGATCGTCGATCTCTTCCTTAAAGATTGGGATGAGTCGATGTCGGTCGATGGTGTGAAAACACTTCCTGATGTCGAATTCCAAAAACCAGTGAGAGGTTCCCCACTCTTCTTTGATCCGTCTTAGGACGGAGTGGTCTTGCCGGTATCAACAACGAGGAAGAAACAACCAAATGGAAACAGCAACTAACTATGGCTCTCGGCCTAGACAACGTCCTAGGCGTAGGGGAGATCGGAGCAACAGGGAACGCCTAGACGACGTTTTTCTTCCTGGGCTACAGTAAGTAGATCGAGAGGTCGTTCCGCCCCTTGTCCCCGAATATGGGGAATATGTTCTCATAAAATCTTGCTCCAATCTGACCTAGCTGGCGAGCGTCTACCTAGTTGACATACCGTTTGACAAGAAAATTGGAAAAAAGAATTCTAGCGGCATTTGATTGAGAGAGAGAGATTTTTTTTTTTTTGATAACTAACTATTTTCATTAATCACCAATTGGGAAACTAGACTTGCTCCTATTTATCATAGTTTGCTAGAAAGGCAGATGGTTAAGTATGCAACCAATCTTTACAGAAGCTCTCACATTACATACACAAGCAATTTCTCACGCCAAACTATCCATCTTTTTTTCTACTTTTTCAAATATCCTAGAGTTCCCTTCAGTCCATATTGCATATATAGTTTTTCTGTACACCTGCTTCAATAGGTGAGCTTTGGTAGATTTTCCTTTGACATTGTTGTGAAGCCATTGTTGTTGTTGATTGGCATTAGCTCACAGAGGTATTGGTCCTTATAGCCATAAGATCAATCTTCCCCATAATTGTTGAGAGAAAGTGCACTCATGGAAGAGATGCTCACTTGTTTCTGTTGTGGTATGACATAGAACACAAGTCTGATCAATATTAAGTCCCCATTTTGCAAGTTTATTTGTTGTATTAAGGTTCCCATGTAGTGATACCCATAGGGTAAATACAGCCTTGGGTCTAGCTAGACTGAGTTCCCAAGAGTTGCTTGTAACAATATCTGATCATAGAATGTTGTTTTTGCGGGGTGCCCTGTATATGACTAAAGTCTCCTCTTGCTTCCAGCAATTTCCTCACCATCCGACTAGCTTGTTGTGGGATTGGAATAGTGTTTACTTGTCTCTGCTTTATATAATAACTATAAATCCATCTAATCCACAATTTGTCTTGTTTTTGATAGAGTTCCCAAAAGGTCAGTGCACATTTATTCCACAATCTCAGATTTGTCATATTCAACCCACCTATTGCTTTTGGTAGGCACATTTTGTCCCATCATACTAAAGCCCTTTTGGTAATACTATTTGTTCCACACATAACTTCTGCAATGTGCCTCAATTACTTTAATGACCTTAGCAGGTAATAGAAATAATTGAGACCAATATGCTTATATGCCAAAAAGAACTGATTTCACCAACTGAATCCGCCCTGCATATAAAAGTTTCTTAGCAGTCCAAGAAGAGATACTTGCAACAATTTTATCTATCAGTGGTTGCCATTGCATTAGGGTGAGTTTCTTGGATCACAGTGGGACATCTAAATATTTAAAAGAAAGTTCTCCCTATACATATCCCAGCTCTTGCAATATTGAGTTGCTGACTCCTCCAAAATAGACATTACTTTTGGCTAGATTTGCTTGCAAGCCAGAATCTTTAGAGAATATTAAGAATCTTTCATGGAACTTCTGAATAGATCTTGTCACCTCTGGCAAATAAGAGTAAGTCATCTGCAAAACTTAGATGTGTGATCTTCAATCTTGCACATTTTGGATGATATGCATAAAGCTTATCTTCTCCCAAATCATTCATATTTCTACTTAGATATTCCATTACCACATCAAACAAAAAAGGAGAGATGGGATCCCCTTGTCTTAGACCTCTGACAGCATTAAAAGATTCTGTTGGTTCTCCATTTATGACTATTGAGTAATGCACTGTCTGTACACACTCCATGATCCATTTTATGAATTTTCTTGGGAACTGTAAACCCTCCAGTACTTGTTCAATGTAGATCCATTCGACTGAGTCATATGCCTTCTGAAGATCGACTTTGATCATGATTCTTCCTAGTGTAAGCTTTAATAACCTCGTGTGCAATGATGATATTATCTGCAATTCTCCTACCTGGGATAAAACCTGATTGTGCCTCACTAATAACAATTGCAATAACTTTCTATAGTCTTGTAGTTAAGACTTTAGATATAATCTTGTAAAGAACAGTGCAACATGCTATAGGCCTAAAATCTTTTATAGTAGCAGGATTATGAGTCTTGGGGATCAAGGTAACTGAAGTACAGTTGATAGGCCTAAAAAGTTTACCATATTTGAAGAATTGTACGACAGCTTCAGTTATATCTTGTTTAATGACTCCATGCTTGCTTATAAAAATAAGCATTAAATCCATCCACTCTTGGTGCCTTGTCATCAGCAATAGAACAAAGTCCTTCATAATTTTCCTATTAACAACTGGTAGAGAGTATGTTGTTGTGCCCATCAGTGATTTATAGAAGCTCATTATTTCCTCTCTAATAGCATTTTTGTCAGTGAGTTTGCCTCCTGTCAAAGCATTTATTTCCACAATCTGTTTCTGCTGCTTCTTCTCCTTCGCTATAGCTGAGAAGTACTTTGTATTCGAGTCTCCTTGCTTAATCCAAGTAATTCTTGACTTCTGTCTTAGTACCCCCTTCTTCTATTAAAGACCATTTTTCCAATTTTAGCAGCAATTCCTTTTCTGAAGCTGCTAAGGTGTTAGTGTACTGTTGATGCATTTGCTATAGTAATAAAATGAGTGAAGTTGTACTACACATAGGTGAGAAACGCAGGAACGAACACAAGTAAAAAAGTGCTATTGTGTGCGTCATGTGCAGAGACACGATAACATAAAGCCATAGAACTGTCGGACCCAACATGTTTTTTGAGGCAAATTTTCTTAGGAAATGCGCTTTACGTTTCATAATCATAAGAAAAACTCTGTACATGTACAAAATAAATAATCATAACCAAAAGATTTATATGTTCATCAATGTATGCAAAAGACATAAGTACACTGTAAGTAGAATCATATTCAAAATATTACAGGCACAGTACCTAATAACTTAAGACATAATATCCAAAACCAACTACCTAATAATAGAAAATGTCAGCATCTTCAAACACAACCTAAGCACATCTTTGAATCATCAATTTTTATGGGTAGGAGCAACTTGGTAGCCTGACCTTTGTCATTCCAAAAGCCACATCACAGAGAATTTTTGGAATACCTTTCAATAAGCAAGTAAATATCAATCAATTATAAGAAACTCAAATTGGGAAGCAATTGTAAATGCTGACCAGTTAAGTTTAGTGCTGGTCACCTGTCTTGCCATTCTTTTGGCCTATCATATAATTAAATAACACTTAAATAGTATTTTCAGGAAAAGAACTCATGACAGATAGTTATGATTATTAACCTGTTTGGCCAAGCTGGAGAAATCAGCTTATTTTCAGAAGTGCTTTTGAAAAAAGTACTTTTGGAGAGAATCAATTTATGTTTGGCTAATCAGTCTGAAAAGCACTTTTGAGAAATAATTTGTGTTTGGCCAAGCTTTTTAGAAAGTGCTTTTAAGTGTCAAATTACGAATAAGGACATGAATAAATTTACTTAATAATTAATATTATAAGTAAATAAATAATATCAAATTTTTGTTATTACATGCAATAATTAAAAAAATTATTTTATTTAAGTAAAATATGAAAATAAAATTAAAAAGTACTTAATTCTTTTAATATAAGTTAAATATATTAAAATTCCTTCAACAAATATAAAAGCATTCACCCCTAAAGTCACTATATATTAGAAAGTTTCCTAAAAATAAAAAGAAATATTTATAAATTAATATCTTAAGTATTAGGTTTAAGGGTTATTTTGGTATATACTATATTTTGTTAAGAGTATTTTAGGTAAAAAGAAAAGCCAAAACTGCTTATGTTTCTGCTTTTGGAAAGAAGCTACTTTTTTTCTGCTTCTGCTTCTTCCCAAAAACATTTTTTTCCCAAATAAGCTTGGCCAAACACTTCAAATTAGGGGGAAAAAAATGCTTTTGGGAAAAAAAAAACATTTTTTTTATCTTGAGAAGCTTGGCCAAACGGGCTAATATCTCTACTGCAACGCCTAAGGACATATTCCTTAATTTGTATCTTTTAAACTGGTTATATGAGGAGATTAGAGTATAGTGCGGATAAATGAATTGCATTGACAACTAAATCATACAGTTGAACAAAAAATTTCACTAAGACAGTACCTTAAGCAGTTTAATAGTTAAAGAAATAGCATAAACATACCAAATTCACCATCCAGGAGTTCTTCGCACAATCTTTCTAATGCATCTAATACATCTTTCAAAGAATGAGAAGCTTAAGCAAACCTTTGACCAATTCGAATATAGTTTTTGCTAATTGAATTTTTCAAAAAACCACACGTGAAAACCAACTTAAAAACCATTCACTTTCAGCAGAATCAGGGATGATTTATTACATCCAACAGTAAGAAGATTATTGCAAGTTATATGTTAGCACAAATCTCAATACTCATCCAACAATGAAGATTATTACAGATAATGAGGATACGTACAACTACAGATCAACGACTGCATCACTAAGAAAAAAGAAATTCCTAAACTTTTCCCTAGTAGCTTCAAAAGCAAACAAAAATGACAAGCTTACACTTTTCAGTAAAAATGAAAAAAAACATCAATAGTGCATAATTATAATTTAAAATGGGAAGAAACTGATGAAATAACAGTAAACATCAATAAAATAAAAATCAAAATATAAGGGAGGATTCATAGATCCTAGATGCTCTTTAATTAAACGAAAAAAGAAGAATTTTGACTCTACTCCAATAACAGATAGAATTTACAGCACAAGCTTGCACCTGGGTTACTGGGTACCTATTCCCAAACATGCATGAGCAAATCAAAAAATTATTGACATGCATGAACAAAATCAAACAATAAATAATTCGAGGGAACAGAAATATTACCGGATACCCAACAAAAAGAATAAGAAACTAACTAATACCCAGCAAATGGTAATCATCAAATAAATTACAGTAACAAATAAAGATTGTAGAAAAAAAACTCATCGATAGAAAGAGCATAATTTGAAAAATGAACATAGAAATTCTGGAATAGCAAAAGAGAAGAAAAAAGTGAGAAGAAATTACAGAGACTGACCACGATTTTCTTGGAAAAGATTGATGACCAATTTACCAATTTATCCCTACATGAACTTGTAATTATCAAAGTACCCTTGTTCGTACACCCCAGCTGAATAGTAATTACTTTCAGAGCTGCCCTTTCTTGATCTATCTTCATGGTTATTCCTTTAAATTCCACATTATTCAGGTGTCTCAATTGCGGCCTGAGTGATTTCAGCTTGTCCCCAATGCTCTTCACTCTCCCCTGATTAGTCTGCATCCTCCACTCTTTCTATAATAGGCATGAACTTTGGATGATCAGCCCACACATTAAAGAATCTAAATGGAGCTTTGATACTATAGTCTCTGGATTGAAAGTTTAGAATCATTGAAGCATGATCAAAGATAAATGTTTCTCCATACTCATTCTGAACACGACTATATTGGAGCATCCATTCATCATTTCCCAAGGTTCTATCCAATCGACTGCAAATTCTATCATCTCCCGCTTGTTTGTTAGTCCAAGTGTAATAGTCACCCTTCCATGGAATTTCATTCAGGAAGAGGTTATGTATACAACAATCCCTCAGCTCTGCAATAGTTACTGGTGCACCATAGAGTCTATCTTGTGGATGAAGTAAGGCGAGAGATAGATGTTTGTTCCATCTTCAAGCACTGTCTTACATGTTTTAAAGTACCATATGCCATCAATTTTATACTCAATAAATACACAAAAATGATTAAAAGATGTTCCAAGGTAAAATATAATTCGTGAAAAAATATTTTCTTACATTCTGAATGCACCCAAAAGAGTAACAAGAACACAAATATTCAAGAATGTATGAGCAACTAACAATAGCAGACTGCTCTCTTTGAAAATCATGACATACAGTATCTTCTAGTATGTTGGCTTTTAGAATTTCAAGAAAAGATTTTAGTCACTCTCTTATTCTTTAACCCAGGATCATTTCTTGAACAATAAAGAGTCATTGAAACCTTCAACTTTTTTTGACTTTGGGCTATGAACTACTTGAACCTTTTCCTGTATTCAATGAAAATTAATGGACCTCAAACTTGGCCCCCTCCCTTTTCTGTAGATTTTGGTTTCAAAATAACAGTTACTGGGAAAATACAAGTTACATATCAGAAAAGTGAAAATCAAATGCATAAAGAAGCTCATCCTAGCATTGCAAGCTCCTGTCTTGTTGCTGATGGAACTGAACCGCCACTTCCACCAACCTTCGACAACCATTCAAACAAAAGCCTCCAACTCTTAGTTGCAAGTTCCGATATTGTTACTAACAAGAGTCCACAGTCGAGGGAGTTTTAGAAACAACCTCTCTCCTTCACACAGGGTAAAGTCTGTGTACATCCCATCATCCCCAAACCTCACTTGTGGGATAACACTCGGTGACGTTGTAGTAGAAATACAAGTCTACAAAAATCATTTCGATACCAAAGGATATGTTGGCTAAAAACATGACCACACGGCTTCACTTTGTAACCAAATAAATGAATAAACTAACACATCAAGGGCAAGATTGGCAAGTCAGAATACATTAGCATAACTATTAGAGCTCACAGAGTCATTTGCACCTCTTGCAAATAGAGTAGTTTTCATCATTCTTGCCAATGACAAGCAAGAAATATATATGATTTATATAGAAGTCAAACAACTAAAAATTAAGATTAACAATGATGTTTAATTCTTGAAGGAACATTTCAAAATTGGTAAGATTATGTAAAAAATTTGAAAGTAACAACATTCTCATATACATTGAAATACTTCATGCTCTACGAAAATTATGCCATATAAATTAAAATGGAGAAGATATTTCATAAAGGCAAGTCAGAATATCAATAAGCCTCGATGTTAAGCTCATAGAGGAATTCACCCCTCGCACATCTAATTTTTTTTCATCATCCTTGCCATAACAAAAGAGTAGATTTACCAATAAAGCTTGAATAAAATGTACATCTCCCCATCTACTAGAGCAATCCAAAGTACCTATAAGTCACACCACGGCAAGCAAATTAAAACAAAGGAGTAATCCATAAAGGCACGTTGGAATATATATATGCCTCGATGTTAAGCTCATAGAGGAATACACCCCTCGCACATCTAATTTTTCAGTCATTCTTGTCTTAACAAAAGAGTAGTTTAACCAAAAAAGCTTGCAATAAAATGTGCATCCCCCCATCCGAAGTACCTATAAGTCAGACCACGGCAAGCAGATTGAAACAGAGGAGTAATCCATAAAGGCACGTTGGAATATAAATATGCCTCGATGTTAAGCTCATAGAGGAATACACCCCTTACACATCTAATTTGTTTTCATCATCCTTGCCATAACAAAAGAGTAGATTTACCAATAAAGCTTGCAACAAAATGTACATTTCCCCATCTACTAGAGCAATCCGAAGCACCTATAAGTCAGACTACAGCAAGCAAATTGAAACAGTGGAGTAATCCATAAAGGTAAGTCAGAATATAAATATGCCTCGATGTTAAGCTCATAGAGGAATACACCCATCGCACATCTAATTTTTTTTCATCATTCTTGCCATAACAAAAGAGTAGATTTACAAGTAAAGCCTGCATCTACTAGAGCAATCCAAAGTACCTATAAGTCAGACAATGGCAAGCAAACTGAAATAGCGGAGTATAATCCATAAAGGCAAGTCAGACTATAAATATGCCTCGATGTTAAGCTCATAGAGGAATACACCCCTCGCACATCTAATTTTTTTTCATCATTCTTGCCATAACAAAAGAGTAGATTTACAAATAAAGTCTGCATCTACTAGAGCAATCCAAAGTACCTATAAGCCAGACTACGGCAAGCAAATTGAAACAGTGGAGTAATCCATAAAGGCAAGTCAGACTATAAATATGCCTCGATGTTAAGCTCATAGAGGAATACACCCCTCGCACATCTAATTTTTTTTTCTTCATTCTTGCCATAACAAATGAGTAGATTTGCCGATTCCCTCCCCACGTCTACTGGAGCAAACCGAAGAATCTTTGGTTCTATAATCCCACAATATGGCAAAGATACACCTATAAGACAGACTATGTCATGTAAATTGAAACAATGCAGTAATCGATAAAGGCAAGTCAGAATATCAATAAGCCTCGATGTTAAGCTCACAGAGGAATTCAACACTCGCACATCTAATTTTTTTCATCATTCTTGCCATAACTAAAGAGCAATGTCATCAAAAAAAAGGTATATAATAAAATGTTATGTTGTTTGAATCCTTCAAAAATTCCACCGAACATGTATCGCATCCTCCAATACAACAACAACAACAAAAAACAGGCAAAAAGAACCAAAATATAAGGAAACCAAAAACTCAAGCAAGTCCGAATATCAATAAGCCTCGATGTTAAGCTCAAAAAGGAATTCACCTCTCGCACATCTAATTTTTTTCTTCATTCTTGCCATAACAAGGAATATACATAATAATAAAACTTGCAACAAAATGTACCCCCCCCCCCTCCATCTACTTGAGCAATCCTAAGTATCTTTCGTTTTATAATCTAACAATATGGCAAAGATACACCATATAAATCACACTACAACATATAAATTACAAGGGAGAAGGCAGGTCACAAAAGGCAAGTCAGAATATCAATAAGCCTCGATGTTAAGCTCATAAAGGAATTCACCTCTCGCACATCTAATTTTTTTCATCATTCTTGCCATTTCAAAGAGTAACTATACTAATAAAAATTATGTTATAATGTACACCCCACCTCAACTAGAGCCATTCAAAGTATCTTTGGTTCAATAATCCCATATGAGAAAGATAGAACCAAAAAGGGAAATGACCAAAAGATAATTAGGAGAGGCAAAAGGAAACTTCCTAAAGGAAAACCCTAAAGAAAATCTCCAGCATATACCACACCCTTTATATGTACAAGTACATTAAAAAGGGCTGTGTGTATATACAGTTAATGTAGCGCAGCTATGACTCAAAACGCTTCCATGGTGCATAGTGGAAGGCGATCTTAAGGGCTGCGCAAAATATTAAAATTAATCTAGAATAAACAGTATATTCCTAAAGTGCAATAACTCAAAAAATATATTTTAAAAGGTAGAATTTTTCCATTAATGAACTTTGTATCAACAAATTTTTACCAATTTTTTTACAAAGCACGAAATTCAACTGTTTGTAGTTTAAAAAACAATCGGCAATAGATCAACGCTAATATTTAATCTGCAATCTAAGGTGCAAAATAATAAACATTGTTTTTTTCCAACAAGTGATGTGACTGCTCCCCTGAGCCGAGGATCTATCAAAAACAACCTCTCTGCTTTCACAAGTTAGGGGTAAGGCTGTGTACACACTACCCTCCCCAGACATGACCCGACTTGTAGTATTACTTTGTATTTTTTGTTGTTGTTATAAGGTGCAAAATAATACTGTATCATTCATGAAAATCAACTGCAAGAATAATTACAGCTGACAAAGTGAAGAATGGAAATAAATATTGGGAACTAATAACACCCTCTTTTGCTCTTCACAAGCAGGAGAGAAAATAATACATAGCTCCTCCTCAGAGCATATAAACATCTAATTACATACAATTAAAGAGTAGAAATACTAAAAACAACACTGAACATAATTTATATCAAAGTCTCGTAGTTCTGAGAAACAAAGTTTAAAATTTACCAGTCATGATAATCAACTGCAACAAAAGAAAACACAGCTGACTAAGTTGAGAATGGCAATAACTATAAGGGTACTTATAACATCCCCTGTAGCAAACAAATTGCTATGGGTTTAATAAATAGGCACCCAATATTCACATGAATTTGAGAAAAACAAAGGGCAGAGAGCAAATTGGACAACATGAAAATTAAAGCAATAAAGAAGAAGCTTACTTTGGTTTTGTAACAAAGAAGAAGCTCATTTTCTAGCGCTATTCGGCTACCTTGGGGAGCTTAAACCCCAAGAATTGTTGAATGGAAAACAGATTATTTATAGAATCGTCAGTTTTAGGGTTTTTGAAGAGCATTGATGGGCCAAAACAACATACTGAATTCCTAAGCCTATATACTGGTGAGTGAAGTTAGTTGGGCCGAAAAGATATTTACAGTAGGCCCATAATGAAGTTTCATTTCAAAAATAATATTCTATAGATAGCTTTTAATGTTTATAGCAAAATATCTAATTTTGGTTGTCTCCTACCCCTAAATCATTAAATACGCTATTTAGTTACACTATTGTCTTTTTCTCTCTACTTTGATACATGTCATTCTCTTCCCCCATTTCTTAAAAATACGATGCTCAATCTCAAAATTCCTCTCACCCACGTTACCTACCATTAGTCACAAACAGAGATTTTCAATTTAACTTTTAATTGCAAGCAATCTACACCCAACTGCCACCTTCATTTCCTTCAACCTGCAATACCCTTTCGTATACTCGAATCAAACCTTCTTGTGCTCTAGAAACTTCCATTACCCCCTCAACTTCGTCACTGTTATTATATCTTATCCCTATTTTCTTATCTATATTTGAGTCACCAGTGATGTTTATAACCCGTTCGTGGCAATTTGGTAAAGGATCTTCAAACCGGATTTTGCATCCGGTTTGAGTTTCGAGGTTCTTAATTACACTGCCGGTAATTAAACCACAAACAAATATACAAATTCTGCTACAATGGTAATGTGTGGGAACAGTGAGATTCCAGATTTTTGCTCGACGACGGATTTGTCGGAAATTAGGGTTTGTTTTTTAACAGAAACGACGGAGTTTGGGGCTGTCCAACTTGATTTTCTGTTAATATATTTCAATGTATTTTCAACGTATCACGCTGTATTTTCATGTATTTTATTGTATTCATTGTCATTTGTTTCATTGTAATTCAATGTATCTCGTTGTATTTTATTGTATTCACTGTCTTTTTTTCATTGTATTTCAATGTATCCCGTTGTATTCTATGTATTCCATTGTATTCACTGTCTCGCTATATGCCATAAATGTATTTATATATTTTTTAATTAATATAATTTATGTATTCAGATGTATTATATAATTTCTCTGAAGATTGCTATGTTTTTGAGGTATTTTTCGGTTGAGAATCTTTTTTATAACTGGAAATGCAAATTTTGTGTGTTATAATTGAGTTTGTTGAGTTTTATTAGAAGTCTATTATGTTAATTGATTCACTTTCCGTTTAAAAACAATGTAATCCCCTGTTTCACGCCATGAATACAGTCGGATACAGTCGAATATAATAATCTATTCAGCTGTAATCCCATGTTTCACGCCATGAATACAGTCGAATACACTCGAATACAACAGCTGATTAGCTGGACTCCCCTGATTCATGCCTGTTTTTGCTACTGTATTCATGAATACAGTAGCTTAAATACATCTAATACATCTTATAACAACAGCAAACGTATTTACAATCCGTAATATAATAAATAGTATCTATAAATAGCTAATTACTACTAAAAGATAGTGCTTTGTGAAAATTTCTCTTTTTTTAAAGGCGAAATACATAAACGACCTATTTAAGTTGTCCTCAAGATCAAACAAACACCTTAACTAACTCCCCTATCATTTTGCCACTTCGAGTGGCTTTTAAGTATATCGCGTAGACAGCTTATGCTGACATGCAAGTTACGTGTATTTTAGTTTGATTTGGGCACGTGAGGCTTCTATCAAATTTGTTCTCTTTTTTTTTCAAAATTAAATTAAATTTTGTATGTGGGTCCCACACTATATCATTATATTTTCCTCAACCTTTTTCACCCAACGAGTTTAGCCATGGATAACATTCAAGGTTCTTCCTCGTATCGAGTTCAGCAGCTGCTCATTTCCACTTTTACACGATGAACCACCAAGGTTCAGCCATGGATAACCTTGAAGACCATTGGATTTGGCGTCACTCTTTTAGCCTTTCGATTTCCGAGTTCTCGATTTCCCTATAATTGAGGAGAAAATAGAAGAAATAGAGGGAGAAAAGAATGGAGTTGTGGAGCCTTCACCAAAGCAGTGGCCGGAAGTTTAACTAGAGCCTTCGCTGATCTAGTTTTTGATTTTTGGATGCAGAAAAAAGAATCTTTCTTATAGTAGCACTTCACCATATCAAACAATCCCATATACAAGAATAAAAAGATTCAAATCAATTCCAATCCAACCCCACCATTCAAGAAAATGAACAAACATACCATCCTCAAGATTTTAATACCTTAATACTGCAAATAGAGAGAGGAACCGAGAAGACCCAACTAAAGCACTAAAAATTGCCAATAAAAACCCCGTCCCAGCATCGGGCGACAACGATGACAGACAACAACAGCACACAAAGGCATACTACAAAAGGGGGAAATTGGGATTTGTTTAGTGATGATAAACTCGACTAGTTATAAGTAAGGAAAAAAGTCTTTTTTCTTTAAAATGTTTTTCCTTTTCTTTTTGTTTAATTACAGATGTCAAGCTTTTTAACACAAATTATATATGTCAGTCTTTAATTTGTTCGTTTGACGTGTCATTGGCAAGTGAGATTCACGCATATGGTCTGTTGTATTCAGTTATTTACATGATACACCTAAAAGCCACTTGAAGTATCAAAATGGTAAAGGGATCAGCTGAGGTGTTTGTCTGATATTTCGCCTTTTTAAAATAATTATGGTGTCCGAATCAGCTTGCACACACATGAATTATTTACGTGCTCGCTAATATATGTATCAAAAAACTAATCACATATTAGTACTTTTTATAGTATTGAGATTTGAACTATGATTTTTAAGGTTTGCTTTTATTGATCACTGCGATCGATGCGTTGGCGCGACATATTTGAGGGGAGGTACTGTGGTGCATGTTATTTGCAGATGACATTGCACTGATTGACGAGACGCGAGGTGGTGTTAACGATAGGTTAGAGGTTTGGAGGCAAACCTAGAGTCTAAAGGTTTCAAGTTAAACATGACCAAAACAGAATACTTGGAGTGCAAGTTCAGTAGTGTGACTTAGGAAGTGGACGAATTATGTGCAGCTTGATTCACAAGTCATTCCTAGTATAGAATGTTTCAAGTACCTTGGGTCTGTTATATAAGGGAATGAGGAGATCGACGAGGATGTCACATACCGTATTGGGTCGGGATAGATGAAATGGAGGCTCGCTTCCGATGTTTTGTGTGATAAGAATGTGCCACCAAAACTTAAATGTAAGTTCTATAAAGCGGTGGTCAGAGTATGGGATGGAGTGTTTGTTAGAAAAATTGGATGATTATGGAGAATAAAAGGTTTAGCTTGAGGCGTGTCAAAGACACTATCCTTAAGGATATTTTGCCCACACCGAGATGAATAATATTAGGCGTATTTCCCAGGATTCAACAAGCTCTTCTAGTATAATTAGGAGCAGAAACAACAAAGATTTATGAGAAGAAAACTCAGCACTAAAGAAAACGGAAGCAAAGTTTTTTAACTTTGTTCACATTTTTTTTCTCTTCATCCTCCAAATAAAAAAACATATACTTATATATGAAATCCAAAAAGGACATCTGATTATTGGCAAGAAAACGTTAGAAACCAAGGCCATTAAGGCTCTTAAATTGCCAATTGAATTTTCAACAGTAACCTTCAAATTAGCATTCAATATTCAGAATTATTTTGTCCCAATTGATTTCAAAATTAAACTAAGTCTTTGTTACAAATATATTTAAATAATTACTATAATAATGACTTATTAATATCATAGTAAGAAAATGAATCTAGACATAATTTTAGAATATTTCTTTTTGAGTTACCAAAATTATTTTTCTAACAATCCCCCACATAACTCAAAAAGAATATTAAGTAATAGAGTAAAATAAAAAGTTTCGCTGGGTTTTCACAAATGAACATAATGCGTCGAATCTGGTATCTCTTGAACTATGAATCAGACCTAGATAAAATAAGATTAAACTTACAAAACAATTGGTGAAGTTTAGGACTTCTATGAACCAAGAATTCTTTTGTAAGTTTAGTGTTTTATCTATCACATTCTACTCGCACACACTTTGTTGTTTGTCACGATTTTGCGCTAATAGGTCATGCGCGTACTTGGTTTTCATAAGTGCTCTAGAAATTTCGCCACAAATTTCATAGGAGCATCCCCACTCCACACTCGTATAGGTCCATCCATCAAGTGTATTCTGCAGCACAATACACCACCTATAAAAAGGCTATGGATTATTGGATTAAGAGTATAATAACTCAACCTCACATTCTTGGCAGTCATGCATTATATACACACATCATAGGAAGAGACATAATTTAATAGTGCACATTTGATCAACTAATGACTTGTTATTACCCATATGAACTTACTTCATGAGATCTCCAATCACATAAGTTGGGTTACCATCATTGTTGATATATCTCAAATTGGCAAAAGTCTCAACCCCTCGATGTTTCACTTATAAGTCAAAGGATCGGCCAAATCCTCTTTTGACTACACATAATATGTATAAAATTCTCATCTCTAAGCAATTGCTTTATCACATTATATCTCAAGAGAATGTGTCTATTCTTCCCATTGAAAGATTTATTTTCTTACAATGGTTAGTGCACCTTGGCAATCACAATTCATCGATATAATTATTGTCGGTTTAACTCACCAAGAGGTTGCTTAATTAGCCTCACTACCAGGCAATTTTAATATCATAACCCCCACCAAAAGGTGATCACACAATCACTATCGAGCTTTTCTCATCTGAATCAGAGATTCAATATCATCACTGTATCCTTCTAATACAGTGGAAAGTCCACACACAAAATACTAACTCATAATATTTCTCAAATAAGGCATAAAATCATCTCAATTGAAATGAAACTTGATTTCCTTGCAAGTGCCTTTTGAAATATTTTTCAACACGTAAGATTTTTTTTTTTTTTTGTATCTTCCAATATCAAGTACCAAAGTAAAATTTTCTAAATATGAAAGAAATTTTAACTTCTACAGAAATATCTCAAATCTGTAGGAAACGGGTCATAATTCAACGATTTCTTCCCTCGAAGCAACATAACTTTTTAAAGTCAAAAATACAACATATTTTTTATCTTCCAATACAAATTTTTTGCCGCAAAAAATTTCAATTTTGTAATGCTTTATTATAGCATTAATAAATAATTTTTTCTCATTTTTCTTCTTCTTAGGATCAGGCTATATAACTCTGGACACCATGGTCCCCCATATTTTTCGAAAATTTCAGGTTAAGGAGATAACCTTTTCACAACTCATAAAGAGTTCTGCTTTATAAATAACAAGTTAATAATATAGCTTCACCCAAAATATTTTATCTCCGAATTAGAAAAATATGTATGACGAGAGATATCAAATTCATGGCAAAAGGTCACTAACCTTTAAATAGTATATAAATGTAAATACCATTTATTCTCATGATCTCAAGCAACATAACAAATTGTCCTTTTGACATGTTAGGAAATTCCACAATTACCGAAATAACTAATATTATATTGCCTCTTCAATATGTTAAAAGAGAATATTTAAAACACTCTAGATCAAGAGAACTACAAAATTAGTGCAGCATCTTTCACTATGCAAAATATAGATACAAAATTATAAATACAAATTCATATCAGCAAATAATGTACAGTTATAAACACATCTAAAATTGAAATGACATTATATGAATCATCTTGAGGTCAAAGTTTATCTGCTTGTTATATTCTCGAGAATAAGCATGAAATGACATAAATTTGGTATTAGTCCAATTACGCGTAACTGATAGTTAAATATTAAGTCACACAAAAACATGTAAAGTGGAACAAGCTACCGTGTTTAAAGTCCAACAGAATCCAATTTTGAGGCCCAAAAGTACGAATACAACAAAAACGATGCAGAAAACATCAACGTGAATAATATACTTTATCGGCATTCGCCATAAGAATAAAGTGGTAAATATCCTTAAGATTATTGGAGAAATTGGATGATTATGGAGAATAAAAGGTTTAGCTTGAGGCGTGTCGAAGACACTGTCCTTAAGGATATTTCGCTCACACCGAGATAAATAATATTTGGCATATCCCGCAGGATTCAACAAGCTCTTCTAGTATAACTAGGAGCAGAAACAACAAAGATTTATGAGAAGAAAACCCAGCACTAAAGAAAAGGGAAGAAAAGTTTTTTTACTTTGTTCACACTTTTTTTTTCTTCATCCTCCAAATAAACAAATATATACTTATATGAAATCCCAAAAGGACATCTGATTGTTGGCAAGAAAGCGTTAGAAACCACGGCCATTAAGGCTCTTAAATTGCCAATTGAATTTTCAGCAGTAACCTTCAAATTAGCATTCAATATTCAGAATTATTTTGTCCCAATTGATTTCAAAATTAAACTAAGTTTTTGTTACAAATATATTTAAATAATTACTATAATAATGACTTTTTAATATCATAGTAAGAAAATGAATCTAGACATAATTATAGAATATTTCTTTTTGAGTTATCAAAATTATTTTTCTAACAGTGTTGGCCAATCAAGAACTCCCGTGTAGAAAAGATGAAGGTGGCTGAAATAAGGATGTTGAGATGGATGTGCGGGTATACCAGGTTAGATAGAATTAGAAATGAAGTTATCCGAGACAAGGTGGGCGTGAACCATATGAAGGATAAAATGCGGGAGGTGAGATTTAGATGGTTCTATCATGCTAAGAGGAGAGGTACTGATGCTCCAATGAGAAGGTGTCAGAGGCTAGCGTTGGAGGGCCAACGAAGAGGTAGAGGCGGACCGAAGAAAGTATTTGGGAGAGGTGATTAGGCGAGATATGACGTTTCTCTAGCTGACTGAGGACATGAGCATGGATAGGAATGTGTGGAGGTTGAGAATAAAGGTAGAGGGTTGAGTAGTCGAGTGTTGTCCTTGTTTGTAACAGTAGATTTGATACATCACTTAGTGTCAATTGTATATTTTTTTATCTATAGATTGTTGTTATTACGTGTTGTTGTCTTGTTTCGATTTTCTTATTGCATTATTTTATTGTTAGTTTTGTATTTTCACTTCAGTTGTCATATTAGTTTGCTTGTTATTGCCCCTCCCCTTTTTTCTTCCGGAGCCGAGGGTCTACCGGAAATGGCCTCTTTGCCTTTTAAAGGTAGGGGTAAGATCTCAGTATACTCTACCCTTCCCAAACCCCACTTGTAGGACTACACTGAGTTTGTTGTTGTTGTTGCTTTTATTGATCACTAGGTCGAAACTTTAGGCGTCGCAAAGACTAAATTATTGTTTCAATTTGTGGTAAGCTAGCTTCATCCATCCACACGGATGTACTATACATCAGAGGCGAAACCGATATTTGAAGTTTATTGGTTTTTAGTTTTCTAGTTTTTTAAAGTTATTGAGTTTTAAATTAATAATTCGTACAATTTTAATAGATTCATTCGAACAAATACAAGATTTGGACCAAAATTACTAGGTCGGCCAAACAAACCCCTAATCTAGCATACTAACTCCACCTCTGCTATGCATACACTACATTGCTCACTCTTTTTTCAGTTTCTTTTTTGGAAATCATGCACAGTTACTTCTGCTCGGAGACAGAGAAAGGAGTAGTTCTGCTTGAAAAACGAATAAAATCTATCCAATTGGAACTTTATTCTTAGCTCTCTCCATCTAAATATGATTTCTGATTTTTTATCTCCCAAAGTTTGATACAATTTGTGTTTTGTACGAGAAAAAAAACTATTTTTTTTCTTTTGGAAACAGTTTTCTTAAAATATAATTTGCTACAAAATGTTTCATTGAGTTTGGTGTTGAACAAGCTCACGTGCACCTCAAATATTCTATCAGAGTATGTACCATATTCCACCAACACAAGTATTGTATAATTCTATGCACCCAAACTCAGACGAACGAAAGAAATGTCCTAGCACCTCAACTATACCATTGAGTATCCCTATCTTACACAAACACAAGCATCAAAAACTCTCCCCAACACAAGCTTAGACAAATGAAAAAAATCACTAGAACTTGAATTCTAATGCCCAACATATGCACCTACTTTATTGACACCCTTTGGTGCTAGTTTGCTCTTCTAATATCTTTCTTCACTTACTCTCTCCTCAATTTACAGACAGAAAAGGAAAGAAAACTGAACCGATAATGGACTGAAAGTGAACAGAGGATGATGCATCAAACAGTGTCACAACACTTATAGGGACAGCCGTACAGACTTAACTTTAAATTTGATGAAATTAAGCTTTAACCAACACATTAAGAAAGGTCTACATATGTTTGACCATTCAACCTACTAACATCGACGAAGCCAAATTCAAGAAAACTTCATTATGTCGCAAAGCTGGCCAGATCAAAATGAAGGTGGTTTGAAACCAAAAGTCTCAGCTACAAAGTATTTAGATATCAATTGTAAATAGAAATTGAAAGGATCATCCTCAACAACAAAATCCTCCAAGTTGCAGTATGCTGCAGAAACGAACCATCTTCACAGCCTCCTTCCCCTTCTACCACCCTTTCTGCGAGTACTATCTGTGGGAATTGGAGTCACATCCTCTGCACAGAAAAAATGCAATGTGAATCTCTAAATGAATTTTCCTCAACATAACAATGATACAACAAAAATGAGTTCAATGTGTGATTTACCATAATCCATGGAAACAGTTAAACTAAGAGTCTATGCATGCTCGGACTCTCCAAAAATACTGTTGCACCCGTGGCGGATCTTCCAAAATACACTATACTTTTGGAGGATCCAACACGGTCTTGCAACATTTTTTTTGAAGAGACCGAGCATCATAGCTAGCACATGATAATATAATATAGCTAAGTTGAGACAGACTAAAATTCCAGGAAACACAAGATCAGGAAGCAATGACCACTATATTTTACAATAATAGTAATGCACACAGACAATTACCAGAGCACAATAATCACAACATTATAACAAATATGTACCTATACGTCCAATTTTCATGCCAGATCGAGCCAAAGCCCTAAGAGCAGACTGGGCACCAGGACCAGGAGTCTTAGTCTTGTTGCCTCCTGTAGCCCGAAGCTTAATGTGAAGAGCATTAATTCCAAGTTCCTGTAGATAAAAAATTAGTGAATAATTCCATTAAATTGTAAACATTATACCAAATCAACGAAAGATGGAAGGATACAAGAGCTTCAGTCGTCAATTAACTTAGTATTGTCATACTTGGACTCTAAATAAATTACATAGCTAACAGGAAATACCATCTAACAAAACTATTGACCACCTTTTAAAAACCTTAAGGCTTAAATGAATCTAAAGTAAGCATCTTTTACGTAGCCCAAGGATCAACCATTATATGATTGTTAGTGGTAAAAGTGTATGGAAATTGAAGATGCACATCACATCAATTCAGAAGTGGATCTTCTCCTAGAACACAAGTATAATTCATGCAAACATGGCCCTAAACAATCTTCCAAACCATCTTTCCTCCAAAAGATCGGGAAAGAGAGAAGGGGGAGTACGAGGCCATCTTGTATATAATAGTATCATTGTTTGATTAGTCGGCGGAACCAAGTCATGAGCTTTACGACACTCTCAGGAAAATCTTCAACTAGAATGGAGGCAATCATAAGCTCCATAAAGGTCTCAAGACTCTTGATTGCTAGAAAAACTATCTGATTAATCTGGCATACATTTTACTGGTCATGCAGCAGCAAAAGAAACACCAACCTTTGCACATATACGGAATGCAAATCCAGGTTCAGTGAACTAGATACAGCAACTCCAATTCATGACTTTTTTAAATAGAAGCCAGCATTCAATCTAGGTACATAAGTCAATACCATCTTGGCAAAAAGTCCTCATTTCTTTAATGAAAATGGGTGTATAATGCAGTTTCCCAAATGAAGATATGAACTACACACCTATATATCTGATGGACTTAACGGTTAAGTAGAATTTACGATATAACACATTATCAAAACTACACAACACACTACCTTGCATCGCTGTGACACATCCTGAGCTGCAAGCATGGCAGCATATGGAGAAGATTCATCTCTATCAGCCTTTACCTTCATTCCACCTGCAACCATGGTGTATAATAAATTGAGATGCAAACGACAATGTACATGTAGCTTGAAGCGAAAAGCGAGAAGTAAAGTGCACTTGAAGTGAAGCACACAATTTACGAAAAAGCTGTTAGACAAACATGATTTTAATATCAAAGTACATTCAACATAACTTGTTTTCGCATCCAAAAATGCAATCCAAATTCCCAATGTTAAGATCAAAGAAAGTCTGTTCTTCAATGGCGTCATTGAGGGAAGCACAGACTTCTTCGAAATAAGCTTTGTCTTTTACAACACTGCCTATAAGTAACCTCAAATTTTCAGTTCCCTTCACCTAAAACAATTTCATTCCAATAACAATTATTTGTTGTTTTCGACAAATAAATGGTTCCCTAGCACTAGAGATTCTCGACATTCTATTGCTATAAGATTCTCCAACCTACACCTACAGTGAAAAAATTAAAATAGATAAATACATAGAGCAAAAACAAGAGGATGCTAGATGCTGAACAAAATCATCTACGTCTATCCATATAACTACTAAACAATGAAAATTGACAACTTCAAATGATATACCTAACAACAAAAAATGTAACTAATACTATCAGCAACTACCAGGAACAAATGTCACATTAAAGCATACCAGTAATGCGAACCATAGTTTCTCTTCCAGACAAATCAGTCACATGCTGCATTTTAACATGTAAAATAAATATTCAGCACAAACACACGAAAATCATAAATTCAATTTCTATAATCTCATAAGAACCATCAAAAACAACTCACAATAAAAGTATCGTTGAAAGAGGCAAAAATGTGAGCAACACCGAACACCAATTCACCCTCCCTCGTTGCTGGTCCAAGTGTTACTGTCTCTTCCTTTGGCTCCCTAGTCTTTCTCCTCGACTACACAACCAAATTAAAACAAAATATATTGATGATTATATTTTTGTATAATAAATCAAGCTAAATAATAATCGAAAATGGAGAGAAATAATACCATGGCTTCGGCTGGGATTGGTAAGGAGAAGCTCAAGAGATACTGAAACAGCTAGCGAATAACCCTAGTTTGTGGTTAAAGCTGAGGAAATGGCTGTCCTCTGTTTATATATTTAGGGTTTGGGGAATGAGCTTTTCTGATATATTGGAATGACCCCTCCTTTTGTTTCCTTTTGACAGTAAGTGCCCCCTCTAGTTCTGATACGTGTACTCTTGCCCCTCTCATCAGATGTTTTTGCCAAATCAAATGATTTAACCTTAGAGCCCGTTTGCCCATGAATTTTTTTCGAATTTTTTTTATTTTTTTCGAAATTAGTATTTGGCCATAAAATTTTTGGAATTTTTCAAAAATTTAAAAAACTCCAAAAAGTTATTTTTCAAAATTTTCATTAATGTGATCGATAAGCCTGCCAAGGAAGTCCAAGATGAGAATGATGATGATTCCACCAAGATTTATGAGAAATACTTGGAAGAATGTCTTACTACCAAATGCATCATTCTCGCTTCTATGAGTTCTGAGCTCCAGGTAAAACATCAGGATATGGATCCAACTGCAATCATTGAACATCTTAAGAAGATGTTTGGTACCCAAAGCAGGACAACAAGATATCAGCTATCTAAGGCTTTATTTTGATCCAAATTGACTGGAAACTCTCCAGTTTGGAAATTTTTTGAAACAAGACTCTCTTCATCAGGTACGTCTTAGATCCGATCTTTGACATGTAAATAAATTTTAAACACGAAAGGTTCTGTCTAGGATTGTTATTTCCTTCCGTTGCGTGTTATGAACACCTATATGCTATCCAACACATCTAATATCACACATTTCTGAAGTGTTGCATGTGAGTAATTTCTTTTACTTTAATAAAAATTTAAATTTTAAACTAAGATTTGAAATTGGGGTTGTAAAAATTCAATATGACCAAGCAACTTAAACACACATAGGATTTTTGTGGAGTGCAAGAGGATTAAATAGTGAAGGCTTGCAAATAAGCTGCTTTTAGGTAATTTCTGGGCGGCTCATATTGAGAGGTAATGAATGAACTTTCTTCTTCCTGATCAAACTATAAAGAACTTTTTTAGGTTATTTTAATTATTCATATCGATTGTCGTGATTTTCGTTAATTAGTATTTCAATACTTATATATGAAAAAATGAATTTTACATATGAGCTTCAGACACGTCGATATTTCATTTATAAGGAATTGATTCCAAAATGACAAAACCTCATAAACATGCCTCATTCGACTTTTTGAAGGACTGAAATTGGGTGTTCATTTGGTTCCGACTCCGATAGGATAGCCATGAAAGTTGATAGCTTGAGATTGTCCAGATAAATGATATTGTGTATTTCTACTTTCTTCTTCTACCTTTTTTGAGCGTTAAAAAATTACATAGGGACATGTATCCGACTTAAATTGTTGCTAAGCATAATAGTACAATGATAACGCGAGAATAAAAAATAATTTCTTCGACATATTAAGAAAAATATATTTATTATTACCTATTAAAAATAGAATTTCAGTCAAAGTTAGAATTTAGAAGAACGCGGGTTACTGATAATCAAAAGAATATGTAGAAGAAAATAATTTAGAATAACCAGAGTATAATCAGGAGAAAAATAAGTGAATCAAAGTGTATTCTAATAGTATCCCGTGTTTACAAGTAATCAGATACCTCCCTTTTATAGGTATCTTGAATATATGCGTTTTCTCCAAATCATAATAAGGCTATTATGAGTAATTAAAGACATTGAATGCTACGTTACACAATCATTGTAATCAATACAAATTCTCTAACGTATCCAGTATTTAATGCCTGTCGAATTCCGTATCTGCGCTCTTTATTATGGTCAGATCTGTCGCACCTCCTTTTTCCGCACCCGCGAGGGTGCAAGGGAGTTTTTTTCCAATTAAAGGACAATCGAAACGGGATTTGTTTATTTATTTCAGAGTCGCCACTTGAGAGATTTAGGGTGTCCCAAGTCACCAATTTTAATCCCGAATCGAGGAAAAGAATGACTCCATATTACAATCTGCGCACCAGAAATCCGGATAAGGAATTCTGTTAACCCGGGAGAAGGTGTTAGGCATTCCCGAGTTCCGTGGTTCTAGCACGGTCGCTCAACTGTTATATTCGGCTTGATTATCTGATTTTATACAAATATGAACTTATGTGCAAAATTTTATCTTTTTACCGATTTCTTACTTATTGTTATTATTTTACGAGAATTGCAACGTCGTGGAAACATATCTCGAACCACGTTACATCAATGCACCCGTAGTTGTTTGGCATATCTCGACTCGGTTGAAATTTGGATTTGGGTCACATAAATGTGCACCCGAGTTTAAGGAGATAACATTATTAAATACGCGCCTAAAGCGACTAGCGCATGGTTATTTTGAGAAAAGGCCGTGAAGTTCGCTAAGCGGCCGATCCCGAGTTCTAAGTAATTAACACATACATTTGTGAGGGCCCCGCAATCTATACATTTTACTAGGCGAGGCTCATCTCATTTATTTTAAATGGACAAATCCTAAAGCGACTACATCTTTTCTATTAAAATTAGTCTCTAAAATAAATAAAGAAAATCCTAATTAATTACGAGTTTTTTTTTTTTTTTTTTTTAAGAAAGCATGGCATACTAATTGCTATATTAATACAAATATTGATGAACAAGAATTTTACTAAAAAAATTCGAAATTATAAATAAAATAAAAATTCGACAACTAATATTCAAAAGAATCAAATATAGTTAGATTGAAGCTCGCATTGTTATATATATAAAAAAAACTATTGGAATTAATTATTCACAACCATTTGAAACTGGATTTAACCATAATTACTAAAGCTTAATAGAAAGTTTATTAGACTTAAACGTTCTTCTAATTTTGTTTGAACTCAAATCATGCCTTAATACCTAATTCACGAAATTTAGTTCAAATTCATGTCTTAGCTAAGTTTAAGTACTTGTTCACGATTAACCTACTGTTGATAATCTTAGAACCTTCGTAGCTAGTGAATTAACCCGTTTTGCCAAGCCGATTCATTAAAGACTAACTTATGTTATTTTCTCTTATTCCAATTATTATTCAATAATACATAAAATAGCCTAAATACAATCAATAAAAGGAACAGAGAAAAAGCGAAATTAAAACTTCAAAATTCGATTCTTCATATGTATTCATGCTTCCACATTTTTAGCTTGCAATAACTAGTATTACATTCGTGTACCTGGTATTGGAAAACAAGAGAAGATGAAGATGAGAAGCAGCAACAGTAGTAACAATGCAGCACAGCAACGACAGTCCAGCAACACAGGAATAGACCAGTAACAGTAGGAATAGCAGAAAACCCAGGAGACTATAAACGACTCCAAGTATAGAGAAGAAGTAAAAGGCAGGAAGGTTCTGACTATTTCAGATACTAAGCGAGGCAATGAAACAGTAACTATTCTTTTTCAACTTCAAAACTCTCCAAAATGAATTCTGCCCCTGTATATTCAGTGTATCCAGAATGTATATCGAGTGTATACTTCTAACTCCGCCCCCTCTTTTTTTCTTCTCTCTATCTAGTTTTTCCTCTTTTTTTTCCACCCCTTCTTCCTAAATTTTCTCTTCTATTTATAGCAAAATTTTCGAAATTTTCAGATTTTTTTTATTTTTTTATTTTTTTAATTAAAAGAAATCCCACTTACAAATTGCTTTTATTTTTTTAGAAAAAGAAATCCCACCTTTATTTACTTTTATTTTTAAAATTCCAACTTTAATTACTTTATCTTATTTAAAATCCCACTTTTTATTTTTTTTAAAAGAGAATCTCACTTTATTTAACTTTTCTTTAAAAAACAAACCACTATCTTTTCTTTTTCTTTTAAAAATGCTACTTTCAATTACTTTAAATTTTTTTAAATTTTCAGATACCTTTATATTTATTTTTTAATTCCAACCTTCTTTTACTTTTAAATTTTTTTTTAAAACTTTTTATTTTTATTTTTTTAAATTTTCTACATTCTTTTACTTTTTTTTTAAAATCATTCCCGAAATTATTATATATGTTTTTTTTAAAAAAAAAATAAAAATAAAAAAAATAAAAAAAAATATTTTTCGATTTTTCTTATATATAAAAAAAACAAAAAATAAAACTATTAATAGTGATAATTCACCTTTTATTTTTTATTTTTTTGGTTTTGTTTTGTGTTGGACAAAAATGAAGATGGGGTGTTGGGTTAATGGAGCGGACCGGGTCGACCCGGTTTGAAACGGACCGGGTCATGGGGAAAGTTGGGCAATTATTTGGGCCTGTGGTTTGAAATTGAAGAAGTGGCCCAATCCGATTTTTCTTTGTATTTTTGTTCTCTTTTCTTCTTTTATTTTTCTAAAACTAAATTATAAAAGTACTTAAATTATTATTAAGAACTAAATTAAGTTATAAAAGCGCAAATTAACTTCCAATAACAATTAACGCACAATTAAGTAATAATTAAGCATAAAATTGTTCATTTGGACATTAAATGCTAAAAATGCAAAAGATGCCTATTTTTGTATTTTTTTTATTAATTTAACAAATAAACATGCATAGACAAACATACAAATAGTTACACAAAATATCACAAAAATTGCACACCAAGAAAAATTATTTTATTTTTTGAATTTTTTGGGAGTAATTCTCATATAGGGCAAAAATCACGTGCTTACAGCTGCCCCTCTTTGCCCGAAGACACGAAGGGTTTTCGTGCAAAGATAAAGCGAGCGATTTTTGCCCATCCGAGTACTCCGTGTGAAGCATTTTTTTTTTTTGAAAAAGATTTGACCGAACCTTTGCTTCAAAGGTTTCCTACATATCCTGGGCTAAACAGGAATCAGGTCAATGTAGTTCGGGAAGTTTTGGTAGCTGGGACTACCGTGAGACTGCAATGTTACTGCTGTTGCATGCTGTTATCACTGCTTACCGATCTCCTTGTTACACCGTGTTTAAAAGAAAACAAGAAGCTAGGCTAGACTAAAATTTGTTCTTGTTGCCTTGCTTTCTTGTCAGCTTGTGTTTCCTCCGGTGCTTTTCTTCAGATGCTTTTCTTCCTTTTGACACATGCACTTGAGTTTGTGCTGGGACCTCTTGTTGCATCCTTTTGCTTCCCGGTGTTGGAGATTTTTATTATTTCCTGTTGGGGATTCCTATTGTAACCCTCTGTTTTATTGTCCTCTGACTTGATCTTGAAATGTGTGCCTCTGTTGTATGGGCGGGCTCCCAACTTCAATACTTGAAAATTAATGCTGAAATGTATGCCTCTGTTATCTGGGCGGGCTCCCAACTTCAACGCTTGAAATGTAAAGACTGAATGTATTCCTCTCGTTATACAGGTGGGCGCCTGGCATGAAATGTGATGACTGAAAAGTATTCCTCTCGTTATACAAGGTGGGCGCCTGACATCAACAACAACTTTGAAAATAAAATCCTATTCGAGGGCGGATGAACCCAAAATATCCTATTCGAGGGCGGATGAACCCAAAATATCCTATTCGAGGGCGGATGAACCCAAAATATCCTATTTGAGGGCGGATGAACCCAAAATATCCTATTCGAGGGCGGATGAACCCAAAATATCCTATTCGAGGGCGGATGAACCCAAAATATCCTATTCGAGGGCGGATGAACCCAAAATATCCTATTCGAGGGCGGATGAACCCAGAATATCCTATTCGAGGGCGGATGAACCCAGAATATCCTATTCGAGGGCGGATGAACCCAGAATATCCTATTCGAGGGCGGATGAACCCAGAATATCCTATTCGAGGGCGGATGAACCCAGAATATCCTATTCGAGGGCGGATGAACCCAGAATATCCTATTCGAGGGCGGATGAACCCAGAATATCCTATTCGAGGGCGGATGAACCCAGAATATCCTATTCGAGGGCGGATGAACCCAGAATATCCTATTCGAGGGCGGATGAACCCAGAATATCCTATTCGAGGGCGGATGAACCCAGAATATCCTATTCGAGGGCGGATGAATCCAGAATATCCTATTCGAGGGCGGATGAACCCAGAATATCCTATTCGAGGGCGGATGAACCCAGAATATCCTATTCGAGGGCGGATGAACCCAGAATATCCTATTCGAGGGCGGATGAACCCAGAATATCCTATTCGAGGGCGGATGAACCCAGAATATCCTATTCGAGGGCGGATGAACCCAGAATATCCTATTCGAGGGTGGATGAACCCAGAATATCCTATTCGAGGGCGGATGAACCCAGAATATCCTATTCGAGGGCGGATGAACCCAGAATATCCTATTCGAGGGCGGATGAACCCAGAATATCCTATTCGAGGGCGGATGAACCCAGAATATCCTATTCGAGGGCGGATGAACCCAGAATATCCTATTCGAGGGCGGATGAACCCAGAATATCCTATTCGAGGGCGGATGAACCCAGAATATCCTATTCGAGGGCGGATGAACCCAGAATATCCTATTCGAGGGCGGATGAACCCAGAATATCCTATTCGAGGGCGGATGAACCCATCTTCAAAAATTTGGAATTGTCTTACCTCCGACTGTCTTTCTTAGAATCGTGTTGTCTTGCTATCTCTTAAAACTTGAATTGATTTCCTCGTTCCTTCGAGAAAATTTTCGACAAATGGCAGAAAATTTTCTGCCCCAGTGTTGGTGCTTTTCCTTGTGGCATGTTTTTTCGCCATTAACAAGATTTCCTTTTCCTGCTTCAAATCAAAGAAAATTTGTTAGTTTTAACACATGGTGAGTGGTCGTGCCACTCCTGCTGGGGATGGTTTTTCCCTTTCCCTCTTCCCCGCTCTGTGCTTCATTACGCTATCAAAACTTGCTGGGGATGAATTTTCCTTTTCTTCCTTCCCCACTCTGTGTTTGCGACCAACTTCTTTTCACTTTATCGCCTTATCTTTGGCCTATTGTATTCGCCTTTTGCTTTGCATCATTTTGGCAACTGGTAGTAAACTCTGAAAATCCTTTTCAAAAACAAACTGTTGGGGAGGTAAAATCTTTAAACCAAGAAATGAAAAAGTGAAGAATTTCAAAAAATAGAAAAAGAAGAAGTCTTTCTGAACAAATGCTAGGGAAAAGGAAAGAAAAGAACTTATCTGAATGATATAACCGATTCCAACGATCATGTCGCGCATTCCGGATTAATCAACCCAGTCTATTTGTATCAATCAACCTTCCAGACGGCCTCATGTTGCTGGGGATAAACAGGCACTCAACTCTTTGCCAAATGCGGATCCTTCCCGCCAATCTTGTCTTGTCGCCTCATAGTGCCCTTCGAGGGGTTTTCACTAATAAGACTCTCTCATTTCTCTCAACTCCCGTCGCCTTATGGTGCCTCTGAAGGTTTTCACCGATAAGACTTTCTCATTTTATTTTATTTTTCAGCTGAGGATTGGAGTGCTGCCGATATGACTCTCTCTGTTGGGGATTCTTTCGGCTATCAATTCATTTTCAGCTTATGATCTTCTTCTTTGCTGGGGATCAGAGTGTTATTCCCGACTTCCATTTGAATTGACTTAGCACTTCTCAGATACTGATCGGGAGGTCTTTTTTGGACATCAATAGGGGTTTTTGTGTATGGCTGAAAGTAGAAGGGGGTATCCAAAGTTCAAAAATAATTTTTAAGGGTAAAATAGTACAACTCTTGGAATCAAACTTTCTTGACAAAATTACAAGCGCCAACTTCTGCCCCAGTTTTTCTTGCTCGGGGATTTTTATTTTGTCACACTATGTTACCTTATGCACACTATGTTACACTATGACCGAGCCGTGAGGCGCCTACGTATCCTTCTTTGAGGAATCAGGTCAAACGTAGTTCCCATTCCTTTGTTTTTTTTTTGACTTTTCTTTTGTTCTTATTATCATTACTTTTTTTTCGTTTTCATTACTGATTCCAAAAGAGGGGTATGAAAGAGTAAATAAGGCTCAAAAGGGGAAGCAAAGGTCAAAGTGTTTGGATAGAAGAAAGAATTGCCTCCGTCATTTCATTCTCTGATAAATGCTAAGTACAAACAAACAACAATTATAATTACAAGAAATCATAATATCTCTTAACTGCGTCAGAATTGATAGCCATGTCGACGCATTTTCCTTCGATATCTGTTGATCATAAAGCGTCATCGGGCTTGCTCTGTTTAGATTGCGATAATCAACACACACCTCGGATTTTCCGTCTTCTTCTTTTTTTTTTCATTGGCACCACATTAGCCCACCAATCAGGATATCGAGCGGCCCGAATAACCTTAGTATTCAGCTGTTTGGTCACTTCTTCCTTAATCTTCCCACTCACGTTGGTTTTGAACTTCCTCAATTTTGCTGGACGGGGGGTAATGCCGGGTCAGTGGGCAATTTTTGAACCACTAGATTGGTGCTTAAGCCCGGCATGTCGTCGTATGACCATGCAAAATGTTTTGAATTCAGTAAGTGCTTTGATTAGTTCTTCCCTGATGTTTGGTTCCATGTGGATGCTTATCTTAGCTTCCCTGATGTCATCCGCATCCCCTAGATTGACGGCTTCCGTGTCATTTGAGTTGGGCTCTTTTTTTCAAATTGGCTCAACTCTCTGTTAATTTCTTCGAAGGCTTCATCCTTATCGTATTCCGACTTATCATCACAATCTTGTACTATAAGTTCGAAATCAGATTGATTTTTTTAGACTAGGTTGAAGATCCGTCGTGCATGCCATGTCATTAGAACCAGTAGAAAGAGAACTGTTCAGAAGAGAAAAATAAGAAGAAAAATTAAAACAAAATAAGGAATGAGGAAAAAAACTTTCACTTTATTAAAATACGGGATAGCAAGGTTTCACACTTTGGCGAGCACAAGAAAGATCTGGATTACAACCCTGGAATAATCCAGACAATAAAAAAAAGAAAATCAGAGCCCACTACCAAGACTCCCTTCGTATAGGAAGAGGAGTAGCCATTCAATTGTTGATTTTTGCTTTCAACCCTACAAACTGCACATCTGCCTTGTTGGACCCTTTTCCCAACACCATAACTGGCTTGTCATCCACCTTTTCCAACTATACCACCGTTTTCCCACTGGTTAACATTTCTTTTGAACCGACACGGATCATCATCACTATTTGTGAGGGTTTCTTTAGCTTCCCTCCTTCGTGCATTAGCTCAATCATGTGGGTTTCAAGGTGTGCCGGCAACGGGTTCTGATTGATGTTGGGTGCCTCTAGTGTCTGAACCTCAATCTTGTTGGTGTCAATAAGATTCTGTACTGCATGTTTCAACTTCCAACATTTCTCGGTATCATGTCCGGGAGCCCCCGAACAATACTCACAGCTTACCGAGTGGTCCATATTTTTGGGAAGGGGATTTGGCAATCTGGGCTCAACAGGACTCAACAAGCCTAACTGCCTTAATTTGTGGAACACGGCAGTATAGGTTTCCCCCAACTCAGTGAATGTTCTTTGTATTCTTTCATTTCTGAAAGCCTGATTTCCCCGGAAACCTGCCCCTGGAGGGTTCTTGTAGGCTCTTGGTGGTGAATAGGTGTTTTGCAATGGTGTATGTGTGTTCTGGGGAGCCGGCGCGCGCCATTGTGAGCGAACCGGAGGCTGAGTGTATGTTTGGGCTTGGTTAATGGAAGAATGAGGCTCCGAAGGGTGATAGTAGTGTTGGGATGAATTGTGGTGGTAAGTTGATTGGCGAGGTCGTTGTTGATTATAGTAAGGCGGTGAACCTCTGGGTCCCGACCAAATTCCTGAATCAACTACCGCTGCTTCCTCTCTCTTCTTTCTTCCGATTTCTCCTACCCCGCCTTGAATAGCTTGAGTAGCTGCCTTAATTGCTGAATAGCTCATAATTTTATTTGTCTTGAGGCCTTCTTCCACCATACCTCCCATCTTCACTACCTCGTTGAATGATTTCCCTACCGCTGAAACCAAATGGGCATAGTAAGTTGGTTCCAAGGCTTGGAGGAAGTAGTCTACCATTTCACTCTCCTTCATAGGAGGATCCACTCTTGCTGCCTGTTCTCTCCACCGGAAGCCATACTCTCTGAAACTTTCATTGTGTTTCTTCTCAAATTTTGTCAAAGATAGTCGATCTGGGATGATTTCCAGATTGTATTGGAAATGGTGTGCGAATGCCTGTGCTAGGTCATCCCAGGTGTACCATCTCCCATGGTCCTGGCGTGTATACCACTCCAAAGCTGATCCGCTTAAACTTTGACTGAAGTAAGCCATCAATAATTCGTCCTTTCCCCCAGCTCCTCGCATCTTGCTGCAGAAACCCCTTAAGTGGGCTACTGGATCGCCGTGCCCATTGTATAGGTCAAATTTAGGCATCTTGAAGCCAACTGGTAATTGTACATTTGGGAACAAGCACAAATCCTTGTATGCTACACTGACTTGCCCACCTAACCCTCTCATGTCTCAGAAATATTGTTCTAGACTTTTGACCTTCCTGAACATCTCTTCTTGTTCAGCATTTTTGGCTGGCTTGTCACTTTCGGTTGGGAGGTCAAAACGAGGAGTAGTTGAATGGATTTCGGAGGCTTTGAGGGTGGGCTCCGGGGGGTAATATTGGGTGTCCTGGGCCTGGAATGTAGGCTTCACTAGGAGATTTGTGGAATGTAGCCGGGGGAGGTGCTACGAAAACAGGAGTCACAGGTGGAGGAAAGTATGAAACTGGTTTCGGAGGTGGAGACTGCGGTGTCTGAGAGGTGGTTCCTCGGTAGTGTTGGTAAATGGGGAAATTTGGGGATAATTCAGTGGTAATATTATCCTGAGTTTGGGTCATTGATGGAGCAGGGTTAGTTGGGTAAGATGGGGGTAACTGTCCTGTAGACCAGGCTTGGTACATCTCAGCCATTTGCTGCTTGAGTTTAAACATCTCTTCTTTCATTTTCCCGACATCCATCTCCTCTAGCTCAATACCTGTGTCAACATCTGGGATAGACATACTTTCGGGTATTGGTCCTTTTGATCTCGTGTGATAATGATAATATGCCAGTATACTCTTTAAAGAAACTAACTGCTTGAATTCTGAAAATGAACAAACTTGTTAGTTTTGAGAATTTAACACATATATAATTACACGTTGAGATGCAATGCTCCTAGACAAATATCCCCTTTCTATTATGCATTTGCTCGACTGCTTGTGTCGTCCCAGCTTTCTTGAAAATTTTATTCACTTTTATTTTATTCTATTTTCTTATATATATTTTATTGTGGTGGTCGAATCTTATAGAGATTGCCTACGTATCATGGCCCCGCATGAATCAGACCTTGCGTAGTTCGGACCAGTAAAAGATAAGCAATACTAATTATTATTTTTTCAATTTTCATATTGGGATTCAAATGTTTAAAAATGACCTGCAAACTTGAAAATCAAACGACCCACATATTATAATCAAAAGTTTTACAAACTCCAAAACAAACGGCCAGCTTCCTTTCTCCATTTGACAAATGCAACCAAACGGTTATTTTTGCAAATGTGGCCCCTTCCAAATTTTGAGGCCGGAGAGGATTATTTTATGACACTTTACACACTTGTCCATTCTTTTACGAAAATAGCCTTTCGACAACTGAAAGATACTCTGAGGCTATTTCGGCAAGAACGGTTTAAGACGCGGCCGAAGCTGGCTCGGCTTATTATGACAAAATTCAAACGGTATTCACCTGACCGCCGACTCTTTGTTTTTTTTTTCAAATTACAATAAAAACCAGGTGTTGCAACACGGCCCTTCAGCGCCTTGGGGACGAAGATTTTTTAAGGCTGTGTGGGTCAACTGGACCAAATTTTTAAAAAATGACCCAAAGGTGGCTGTTTATGCAAAGTCAGCCTTCCGGCGTCCCTTTCGGGAACATTCGGCTATGCCTTGATAAAACAGCGTCACCCGACTTCTTTATGACAAAATTAAAATTTGACATATTTTTTTTGGCTATTTTTTAGCAAAAGGGGAGGCTGGACACTGCCCGACTTATTTATGACAAAATTAAAATTTTGACACGTTTTTATTTATTTATTGGTTTTTGGCTTATTTTAGCAAAAAGGGGGTTGGACCCGATGAGGGTTGCCTACGTATCTCACATCCGGTGAGAATCAAACCCGCGTAGTTCGGGCTAATTAACCGAACTATTTTAAATCAGGATTTTTTTTCTTTTTCAGCAACAAATAACAAAACCACTTTCAAAGCACGACTCTTTTCATTTTCATTTTGAATTTTTCAGAAACAAATAAATAAAACTATTTTAAAAGTAAGACTCTTTTTCATTGTCATTTTCAGGGGAAGACAAACTATTTTCCTTTTTATATATTTTTTATATATATTTTTTTTAAAAAAAATAAGACAGAACAACGACTTTTTTTTCTTTGCTTTTAGTAAAACAAACTAATAAAACATTTTTTTTCATTTTCTCGAAATTTCGGTAGAGGTTTGACAATATTTAGGCATTGAGTTTTTTTTTTTCAAAAATAAACAATCAATTCCCTAACCGCTATTTCTTTTTTCATTTCAAAATATTGTTCTTGATATTCAAAAGACAGTCAACACACAAGTCCGAATCAAATAAATTCGCAAGTAGGAGCAAGTAAAATGCATCAGGATGGTCATTTTCATTTTTGGTACACCTGTCCTAGACAGACCCAACCCCTATGTTGAGCCTCCAAAGTCAAATGCACGTGATGCAAACAAACGTTCCTACTAGGGATCCGGCATGTAGCTGAGTTATTCTAAGTGAAAAACCTGAGGCATATTGTTCTAACCCTGGCTTACCCAAGTGGACAGCTTGAGCCGAAATGGGGGCAACGTACCGGGAGCACGAAAGTCTGCCCGGCCTAGTTACTTGTCCCAACTTCGTCTTATTTGGTATGACTTCTAACAGAAAGGTGGGCCACGCGCACGTGTACACCATAAATTTAGAAGACTCAGAAAGAAGAAGGGTTTCGTAGCAGTTTTATATACACAATTCAGATAATATTAAAGCGGTAAAAGCATCATTTAGCACATTAAGCATATATCATGTAAAAATCAGATAATAAATAAAGCCAACTATAACAGTTATTTTAAGCTCGAATTCTTGAACCCTGAACCAGTGGTTCTGGGTCTAGTCCCCAGCAGAGTCGCCAGAGCTGTCGCACCTCCTTTTTCCGCACCCGCGAGGGTGCACGGGAGTTTTTTTCCAATTAAAGGACAATCGAAACGGGATTTGTTTATTTATTTCAGAGTCGCCACTTGAGAGATTTAGGGTGTCCCAAGTCACCAATTTTAATCCCGAATCGAGGAAAAGAATGACTCCATATTACAATATGCGCACCAGAAATCCGGATAAGGAATTCTGTTAACCCGGGAGAAGGTGTTAGGCATTCCCGAGTTCCGTGGTTCTAGCACGGTCGCTCAACTGTTATATTCGGCTTGATTATTTGATTTTATACAAATATGAACTTATGTGCAAAATTTTATCTTTTTACCGATTTCTTACTTATTGTTATTATTTTACGAGAATTGCAACGTCGTGGAAACATATCTCGAACCACGTTACATCAATGCACCCGTAGTTGTTTGGCATATCTCGACTCGGTTGAAATTTGGATTTGGGTCACATAAATGTGCACCCGAGTTTAAGGAGATAACATTATTAAATACGCGCCTAAAGCGACTAGCGCATGGTTATTTTGAGAAAAGGCCGTGAAGTTCGCTAAGCGGCCGATCCCGAGTTCTAAGTAATTAACACATACATTTGTGAGGGCCCCGCAATCTATACATTTTACTAGGCGAGGCTCATCTCATTTATTTTAAATGGACAAATCCTAAAGCGACTACATCTTTTCTATTAAAATTAGTCTCTAAAATAAATAAAGAAAATCCTAATTAATTACGAGTTTTTTTTTTTTTTTTTTTAAGAAAGCATGGCATACTAATTGCTATATTAATACAAATATTGATGAACAAGAATTTTACTAAAAAAAATTCGAAATTATAAATAAAATAAAAATTCGACAACTAATATTCAAAAGAATCAAATATAGTTAGATTGAAGCTCGCATTGTTATATATAAAAAAAACTATTGGAATTAATTATTCACAACCATTTGAAACTGGATTTAACCATAATTACTAAAGCTTAATAGAAAGTTTATTAGACTTAAACGTTCTTCTAATTTTGTTTGAACTCAAATCATGCCTTAATACCTAATTCACGAAATTTAGTTCAAATTCATGTCTTAGCTAAGTTTAAGTACTTGTTCACGATTAACCTACTGTTGATAATCTTAGAACCTTCGTAGCTAGTGAATTAACCCGTTTTGCCAAGCCGATTCATTAAAGACTAACTTATGTTATTTTCTCTTATTCCAATTATTATTCAATAATACATAAAATAGCCTAAATACAATCAATAAAAGGAACAGAGAAAAAGCGAAATTAAAACTTCAAAATTCGATTCTTCATATGTATTCATGCTTCCACATTTTTAGCTTGCAATAACTAGTATTACATTCGTGTACCTGGTATTGGAAAACAAGAGAAGATGAAGATGAGAAGCAGCAACAGTAGTAACAATGCAGCACAACAACGACAGTCCAACAACACAGGAATAGACCAGTAACAGTAGGAATAACAGAAAACCCAGGAGACTATAAACGACTCCAAGTATAGTGAAGAAGTAAAAGGTAGGAAGGTTCTGACTATTTCAGATCTTAAGCGAGGCAATGAAGCAGTAACTATTCTTTTTCAACTTCAAAACTCTCCAAAATGAATTCTGCCCCTGTATATTCAGTGTATCCAGAATGTATATCGGGTGTATACTTCTCACTCCGCCCCCTCTTTTTTTCTTCTCTCTATCTAGTTTTTCCTCTCTTTTTTTCCACCCTTCTTCCTAAATTTTCTCTTCTATTTATAGCAAAATTTTCGAAATTTTCAGATTTGTTTTTTATTATTTTATTATTTTTTTAATTAAAAGAAATCCCACTTACAAATTGCTTTTATTTTTTTAGAAAAAGAAATCCCACCTTTATTTACTTTTATTTTTAAAATTCCAACTTTAATTACTTTATCTTATTTAAAATCCCACTTTTTATTTTTTTTAAAAGAGAATCTCACTTTATTTAACTTTTCTTTAAAAAACAAACCACTATCTTTTCTTTTTCTTTTAAAAATGCTACTTTCAATTACTTTAAATTTTTTTAAATTTTCAGATACCTTTATATTTATTTTTTAATTCCAACCTTCTTTTACTTTTAATTTTTTTTTTAAACTTTTTATTTTTATTTTTTTAAATTTTCTACATTCTTTTACTTTTTTTTTAAAATCATTCCCGAAATTATTATATATGTTTTTTTAAAAAAAATAAAAAAAAAAAAATAAAATAAAATATTTTCGGATTTTTTTTTATATAAAAAAAACAAAAAATAAAACTATTAATAGTGATAATTCACCTTTTATTTTTTATTTTTTTGGTTTTGTTTTGTGTTGGACAAAAATGAAGATGGGGTGTTGGGTTAATGGAGCGGACCGGGTCGACCCGGTTTGAAACGGACCGGGTCATGGGGAAAGTTGGGCAATTATTTGGGCCTGTGGTTTGAAATTGAAGAAGTGGCCCAATCCGATTTTTCTTTGTATTTTTGTTCTCTTTTCTTCTTTTATTTTTCTAAAACTAAATTATAAAAGTACTTAAATTATTATTAAGAACTAAATTAAGTTATAAAAGCGCAAATTAACTTCCAATAACAATTAACACACAATTAAGTAATAATTAAGCATAAAATTGTTCATTTGGACATTAAATGCTAAAAATGCAAAAGATGCCTATTTTTGTATTTTTTTATTAATTTAACAAATAAACATGCATAGACAAACATACAAATAGTTACACAAAATATCACAAAAATTGCACACCAAGAAAAATTATTTTATTTTTTGAATTTTTTGGGAGTAATTCTCATATAGGGCAAAAATCACGTGCTTACAAGATCCATTCCTTTTGATAAATGATTTAAATAGGTACGGGCGCTGAATCCTTCAAATGTCCTCCAGTGCCTCTTTCCTTGCCTTTGCTCGTTTCTACTGCTGCCCGTGCCTCTTGACTAATTATAATTCTTTGACTATTTGACCAGTCCACGTGTCTCAACATGTCACTTGCATATATAAATGCAATTTTTTCCAATACAGATAGTCCCCCCCCCCACACTTTCCATTTATTCATCAATTGAATATTTGGGAAATGGATTTCATTAAACGAGAATTTTTGTCACTATTAATGCTATGATAAAATTGACGCATCAATTGTCACTTCCATTTAATATTTCGTACACGTATCAATTTTCATTGGCTCTGCAGTTTTTGCAGTCTTTTTCAAGGTTTTTACGGTTCCACTACTAATGAAGTGCCAATTATCATAATTATGATCTTTCCACCTCCGCACTTTTGCCTTTGGCGGTTACTTATCGGTATAAATATAATTTTTTTTCCTTGTTCTTTATCACATAAAGCTTATTGAACACTTATTTCTCCAAATCTCTGTTTACTTCTTCCTTAGATCATTCCTCTTCGATATGTCTTCTCCAAGCCCTAACCTTGAGAGAGTTTCCATTACTGACTCCTTCCCCAATGCCCCTGTTAGGCACAGAAGGGGAGGTAGACTTCGTAGTTTAGGATCTACTCGAGGTGGTTCGTCTATGCCTTCTTCTGGTTCTGGTCCTTCCTCTAGAACCAGAGGTTCTCTTTCTCACAAATCTTCTTCTAGGGGTAAAGATCATTCTGATCCTTTACGCGAACTTTTAGTAGATGAGATAGTCCCTTAAGAATTGTCTTTTTACCATGACATGGAATCTCTTAGAAACCAGGTTTAGATCGTGTTGATGCTTACCATACTCAAATTACAGAGGTTTTGACTTCTGTGGTTCGTAAGGACTGTCATTGGAGTAATGATTTTTCCATTATTATCCCTAATCCGAATAAGAGAATTACTTCCTATTTAACTGGGTTCTCTTTTGTTTACATTTACCCTTTTACTTTAGGGTTTAGACCAGCAATCGACCCAGTCATTCTTGAATTTTGCCGTTTCTTCAATGTCTGCTTGGGTCAAATTGGCCCAATCATATGGAGGGTTGTTGCCTGTTTGAGGCATTTAGCCACTAAAGCTGAAGCTCCTTTTATTTTCCCTCACTTGATTCATCTTTACTCACCTAGGTTTTTTCGTAATGGTATTTTTACACTAGTAGCCAGGAGTAAGAGGATTTTGGTGAGCCCTGAAGATGACAAGAATCGTGGCTGGTATGCGCGATTTGTTGTTGCCCTCACTGTTGGTTTAGTGGGTAAAAATAATGTTCCCTTCCCTGAGAAGTGGAATTTTGCACGTAGGTCTTTTATCCCTCTCGTACCTTCTTCTTTCAAGTTTATCAGTTTTTCTAATTTTACCTCCCCCCCTTTTTTTAGCAACCATGGGTGTTGTGGGGGATGTTCCCAATTTCCGTGGTTGGGTAGATAAATTGCTGAAGATCGCGCCAATGGACGGTAGATCTTGGAAAACACTTTCTAACCGCTTTGGTTGGAAGGTAATGACTCAAGGTAAGAGTTCACATTTTGTTCTTTTCGTGCCTTTATTCTCTTTTATTGTTTTAACTTTTATCCTTCTTTTTGTCAGGATTTGCTATTCGAGGGGTTACTACTGAAGCAGTTGCAGCCTCTCGTGTCTCTTTGGGGACTCGTACTCCTTCGGGAACCCGTATCTCTTTAGAGAGAGCCCGAGAAATAGTCTTGGATTCCTCTTCTGCGAAAAGGAAGGCTGCTGAAGAGGAAAATTCTAAAGAAGAGGAAAATGAGAGTTCCTTGGTAACGAGGCCACGAGTTAGGAGACGCATCGTTTCCGATGACGAAGCTGAAGTTTCGGTTTCTCTTACCGAACCTGTTGAAACCCCAATAATAATTCTTGATGATGACGTCACTCCCCATTATACTCGTGAGTCTATCGACCAACTTTTCGTCAGTGGATTTGGTCGTGAAGAAGTCGGGCCTGTTTTAGACAAAGTACCTTTATCGTCTTTTTCATTACCTGTGCCTGTGATTCCTTCTTTACCGGCCCCAGCTATTTCTGTTCCTTCTTCTACTACTCTTACCTCTTCTCTGGCTCCTCCTTTGACTATTCCCCCTCCTATAGTTCATCATACTGAAACGGACTCTTCAAGTAGAAGTGTCGCTATGAGGCGGGTAACTATTGAAATTCCGAATGAGGACAGCCTTTAGGTCAGGCGGATGTATGGTTGGAGCCTCTTTGGGATTCTTATTTCTTCTCTTTTTAGGCCAATCTTATCGACACAGAATTGATGAAAATATTTGCCCCTTTGGAGAAGATAGCACGCGACTCTCAATTGGAAGCAACCAATTGGAAGGGGCAATTTGAGAGTGCTCAGCTTGATATAGAGAGCTTACAAGAGAGCAAAAATACCTTAGAGCAGCGAGTACGGGCTTTAACTTCAGAATTGGCGGTTACAAAAGCTTCTTCACACCAAGCAGAGAAAGACAAAGAGCGTCTCGAGTCCTCCATCTCAGAGCAACTATCTAAAGCTAGTGAAGAGATCAGAGAATTAAAGGCTCTTTTAAACCAAAAGGAAGTTTACGCTGGGGAGCTTGTGCAAAATTTGACTCAAGCACAGGAAGACCTCAGAATATTTGCTGATAATGTGCGTGCTTTAGAATGCTCCCACACCTCTCTTCAAGCTTCTCACAGCTCCGCCTTGGCTGAAAATGAAGAGCTAAAAAATGAGATCACTGCTTGGAAAAAGGATTATGAGATTCTTGAAGAAAAATCTGTTGTTGAAGCAAGTTGGGCTTTTTTGAATTCCCGCCGTGATACCCTACTTGAAACTGGCCAAGAAAACTTTAACCTGGAGTTGGAGTTAGCTAAAATCAACGAAACCATTGAAAAGGCTCAATAAACTCAGGACCTCCCTTCTCCCGTGGATGAAGTTCCATTGGCTGAAGCTCTCATGAATGTTGAAGCTGATACGGGTATCATGACTATTTCAAACCCGATCGAGCCCATTGCTGCAAGCCAAGTTGAAGCCGTGCCTGCTGATGCACCTGCCCAAATTGAGCATGCTGCTATCGACGCTCTTGCCTCAATACCACAAACTTCTCAGTGACCAGTTTTAATCATTCAAATGATTTTATTTTTGTTTTGATTTTGGAAGATTGTAATCAAACCCTTAACTTCATTTGAGGGTTGATTTTAGAAACGTCAGTCCCCAAGTCTTTTAATGGGGCAATCTAATCAATTTCGTAGTTTTATGACTAAGTTCGAACTTAGTCTTAGATTTTTTTACATATTAAGAAGTTTTTTATCTTAAACTTCTGCTTGCTTTATTCTCGCCTTTCTTTTTAAGGACTTACAGAATAATTTGCATTTTCGTTTTTAATGTTTCTGTTAACCTCATGATTAATTTAAACATGAGTTTTATAAAAGAGGGCCCTTTTATATTCCAATACTTAATGAAGAAGACGTATCAACTTCATAATGGTATTATCATACGACAAAAGAAATAGGAATACAAATGTTTCTCTAAAATAACTTTGACAAGATTTTATTTTTGAACCTTGTCTAGTTCCGAATAAAACTTTACATGTATTTGAATTACATCTATAACTTTCTCGTAACTATTTTTCTTGTAACAGATTCAAAAGAAGAATAATAGATACGAGGTTTTTCCTTATAACCCGTTTTAGTATACATCCTTTGCCCTAACTATAGTGAGGTTTTTCTTTGGCCTTAGCTTGTGGATTTATAACTTTTACTATGTACTTCACTCTTTCAGGCTTGATTTTACCTTAATCTGCTTTGCCTATGTCCGTGTATATTATATAGTCTCCCAAGTGTTTGAGTGTTGAAATGTGAAACCTCGAGCACTTGATAGTTTCTCTCGTTTGGTCCGTTTCCTGAAAAGGAAAAACATACGGGACTCAGAGGGACAATTATAGATGAAGATTGCATAACCCGTTTGCATTTCTATCAGAATAATTGTAACCTTAGGCCAGGAATTTTAAGTTACTCCATGTGCCTTACAGATCGTGACTCATCATTTAGTAAGGGTTAGCATTTTGCCTATCATCTAAAATCGTTAGTAAAATTTTAAAAATTTAAGAATGAAATTTAAAATGGTTATACCTGACCGTGGGTTTTCCTTAGAATTAGTATCTCTTTAAATGAACAGCATTCCAATGCGAAGGTAGTATCTTGACATCCATTGTCTCCAGTTCATATGCTCCTTTTCCTGCAACATCACGCACTATGTAGGGTCTTTCCCATGTTGGACTTAATTTCCCTGTGTTAGCTACCTTTGTAGACTGAAAAACCTTTTTAAGCACGAAGTCCCCAATCTTGAAGAACTTGAGGCGCGTTTTTCTATTGTAGTATCGTTCTATGACTTGCTTTTGTGCTGCCATTCTTATTAAAACAACTTTTCTCCGCCCCTCGAGTAAATTTAGGTTGACCCGCATCTCCTCGTCATTAGATTCTTGTGTCGTCTGTGTGAACCGTGTACTTGGTTCCCCTATCTCAACTGGAATTAAAGCCTCAGCTCCATAAACCAATGAGAACGGTGTTTCACCTGTACTTGTTTTTGCAGTTGTGCGATATGCCCATAAAACTCCAGGTAACACTTCAGGCCAGTTTCCTTTTGATTCCTCTAGTCGTTTCTTTAAATTGTTGATAATAACTTTGATCGTTGATTCTGCCTGTCCATTACCCACCGGATGATAAGGTGTTGACGTAATCCTTTTAATTTGCCAGCTTTGAAAAAATTCCGTGATTTGAGCTGCAATAAACTGAGGACCATTATCACATACGATCTCCTTTGGTACGCCGAATCGACATATGATATTCCACCAAATAAAGTCTCTGACTTCCTTTTTTCGCACCTATTTGAATGCACCTGCCTCTACCCATTTAGTAAAATAATCAGTGAGAACAAGCAAAAATTTTACCTGTCCTTTTGCTTGCGGTAATGGACCTACGATATCCATTCCCTATTTCATAAATGGCCATGGCGCAATTACCGGATGTAATAATTCCGCAGGTATATGCATATTGTTACCGTACCTCTGGCATTTATCACATTTGGCCACTAAACTTTCTGCCTCCTCTTTCATTTTAGGCCAGTAATAACCTGCCCTAATTAAGGTTCTTACTAGTGATCTTCCACCTGCGTGATTCCCGCAATGACCCACGTGTATTTCTCTCATTACATATTCTGTTTGCGAAGGTCCAAGGCATCTTGCTAAGGGTCCACCGAACATTTTACGATATAGATTGCCTTGTTTTAAGCAGTACCGAGCGGCCTGCCTTCGAAGCGCATAAACCCTTTTCTTGTCATCAGGGACGGTTCCATACTGCAAAAAAGCAACAATTCTGTTCCTCCAATCCCAGGTTAAGTTATTAAAATTTACCTCATTCGCATCAGGATCAAGAATTGAATGAAATAAATGTATTACTGAGGCATTTGCATCGTTTGCCACGTCAGCCATAGATGCGAGATTTGTCAGGGCGTCTGCTTCAAGATTTTCGTCCTTGGGTATTTGTCTAATTTTCCAATCTTGAAATTATTTTATCAATTCCCGTACCTTTTCCAAGTACTACTGCATCCTTGCTTCCTTGGCTATATAAGTCCCCAGCATTTGATTAACTACAAGCTGAATCACTCTTGATTATAATCTGATTTATGCCAAGTTCCAGTGCCAGTTCTAAACCTGCAATCATAGCCTCATATTCTGCCTCATTGTTAGTTATGGAATGACATTTAATAGCTCGCCGAATGGTTTCACCCGTAGGTGGTACCAATACTACCCCAAACCTGCTCCTCTCACGTTAGATGAGCCATCAGTGAATAAAGTCCAGGTTCCTGGGTTAGCTCCATTGAACACCTGTAATTCTTTTTTTGCTTCTAACTGTATTCCCTGACTAAAATCAGCCACGAAATCAGCTAATACTTGTGATTTTATAGCAGTTCTAGGTTGGTATGCAATTTCTTATTCACTTAACTCTATTGCCCACTTAGCTAACCTACCTGATAACTCATGCTTATGTAATATGTTACGTAAAGGGTAGGTAGTTACCACAACGATATGATGACACTAAAAGTAAGGTCTTAACTTTCTAGATGCCATGATTAACGCAAGTGCAAGTTTTTCTAACTGAGGATACCTCGTCTCTGCATCTAACAAAGATTTACTTACGTAATAGATAGGTGATTGTTTACCTTGCTCTTCTCGGATCAAAACAGCACTTACCACCACCTCCGAAACAGCAAGGTAGAGGAGTAGCTTTTCCCTAGCCTTTGGTTTTGCCAACAAATGTGAATTTGATAAGTACGTTTTCAAATTCCTAAGTGCTTGTTGACATTCCTCATTCCATTCAAAATGATCTTGCTTCTTAAGAGCTAAGAAGAATTTAAAACACTTCTCTGATGATTTAGAGATGAATCTTCCCAAGGCCGCAATTCTCCCTGTTAATCTTTGAACTTCTTTCTTGTTTGAAAGTATGTCAGGGATTTCCTCAATGGCTTTAATCTGTGCAGGATTTACTTCAATTTCACGGTTAGAAACAAGAAAACCCAAAAACTTGCCTGATGCAATGCCAAATGCACATTTTTCGGGATTTAACTTCATATTAAATTTACGCAAAATTAAAAATGTGTCAGATAAGTATGATATGTGATTTTTTGAGTACTAAGTTTTAACAAGCATATCATCTATATATACCTCTATTGTCTTTCCTAAATATTCCTGAAGCATTTTGGTAACTAACCTCTGATACGTTGCACATGCATTCTTTAGACCAAAGGGCATTACTTTATAACAATAAGTCCCCCTGTCTGTTATGAATGGAGTTTTTTCTTCATCTGCCGGATCCATTTTAATCTGATTATAACCTGAATATGCATCTAAAAAACTTAACAATTCGTGACCTGCAGTTGCATCAATCAACTGATCTATGTGTGGTAGTGGAAAAGAATCTTTAGGGCAGGCTTTGTTAAGATATGTATAATCTACACAAACCCGCCACTTACCGTTTTTCTTTGGAACCACAACAGTATTGGCTAACCAGTTAGGATATTTTACCTCTCGAATGGAACCAATTTTTAGCAATTTTTGGACTTCTTCTTGAATCACCTGATTCTTGAAAGTTCCCTGCTTTCTTTTCTTTTGCATCACAGGAGGATATGACGGATCTTCATTTAGTTTATGAGTCATCACCTCCGGTGGTATTCCTGTCATGTCGGAGTGGGACCAAGAAAAGCAGCCCATGTTAGTTTTCAAAAATTCAAGTAACTTACCTTTCATTCCTTGGTCAAGATTAGCTCCGACATAGACTTTTTTATCAGGCCATTGAGCGAATAACACGACAGGTTCTAATTCCTCTATCGTTGTTTTGATATCTTCATTCTCTTCTGGTTCTTGAATGGTATCAGGCCTTGAGTCTACATCTGTTCGGGTTTGTTCAGTTGAGGTTTGTGTTGTGATGTCCTCAACTGCCTTCTGTGATTGCTATTTGCCTCCACTTCTCGTGCTTGTATCTGCAACAGAGTTAATAGCCCTGGACGTATGTTGATCTCCGCGAATTTGACAAATTCCCCATGGCGATGGAAATTTGATAACTTGATGTAAGGTTGAAGGAACAACATCCATTTCATGGATCCATGGTCTCCCCAGAATCATGTTGTAAGATATCTCCATGTCTACTACCTGGAACTTTGTATCTTTGACGACTCCTTCAGCAAAAGTGGTGAGTGTTACCTCTCCTTTTGTGACGACACTGGAATTATCAAATCCAGATAGAGTATGCGCCTTTGGTATTACTCCATCTTCAGCTTGCATCTCACGTAGCACTATTAGCAAAATAATGTTCACGGAACTACCTAGATCAATCAAAACTCGTTTCACACTAGTATCATGCACAATTAAAGATATTACCAGTGCATCATTATGAGGGATTAATACGCCATCTGTATCTGCATCATTGAATATAATATTTCCTTCTTCTAGAACATGCCGCACCCATTTCCCTTGGGTAATAGTTACTTTGGAAGTTTTGTTAGCTGCAATATATGACACACCATTGATGTCTTCACCCCCACTTATAACGTTAACAGTTTTTTTGGGAAAATGTGGCTTTGGAGGCTTCTGTCTGTTCTTCATGTAAGCTTGCTTGCCTTTCTCGCTGAACAACTCAGTAAGATATCCTTGTTTTAATAAATGATCAACTTCACTTTGTAAAAATCTGCAATCTGCTGTTTTATGCCCGTGATCATTATGGAACTCGCACCAATGGTCAGGGTTGCGCCTGTTTGGATTCGATCTCATTTCCTTTGGCCATCGAACCTTATCTCCCATGCTTTTCAAAACAGCTACGAGCTCGGAGGTGCTGACGTTGAAGTTGTAACCTCCGAATCTCGCTTTTAAATTTCTATCATCATCCCGTGACTCATAGTTGTTTCGCTCGTTCCTAAATCTTGATGAAGAACCTGATTCTCTGTTTCTTGATCTGTGATCATGCCTTTGATTATCCTGTTTTAACCGCGAGTCTTTCCCCGCAGGTCCCATATAGGGCTCGTACCTGTTTTTACCGGATCTTTTTTTGTTCTCTACACGTCTTAAACATATACTTTCTTCTTTTTGAGATCGGGGAACAGTATCTTCCTCAATCCTCAACTTCGTGCTACACCTGTTATAAACATCATTCCACGTTGTAGCTGAGAATTCTCGAAGGCTTTCCTTGAGTCTCCTTGTAGCTTCCGAGCTTTTTTCATTCAAATTGTTTGTGAAAGTTATAGCTGCCTAGTTATCAGGTACACGCGGCAATGTCATTCTTTCGCGTTGAAATCTGTCCACGAATTCTCTAAGCAATTCTGAATCTCCTTGCTTAATTTTGAAAATATCCTCCATTCTTTTTTCCACTTTTTGGGCTCCCGAGTGTGCCTTGATGAAAGAATCTGCAAGCTCAGCAAAAGAGTTTATAGAATTTTCAGGTAAAAGGGAATACCATGTTAGTGCTCCTTTGGTGAGTGTTTCACCAGATTTCTTGACTAATACCGATTCGATCTCCTGGTTAGTCAAATCATTGCCTTTTATGCCCGTTGTGAATGCAGTCACGTGGTCTCGTCGGTCTGTTGTTCCATCATACTTTGGAATATCAGGCATTTTGAACTTTTTTAGAATTGGGAGTGGGGCAGCACTTGGCTTTCAGGGTTGTTGCGAATATCTGTCCATGTCTACCCCTTTGATTATGGGCGATACCCCGCTTATCTGCTCTATGCGTTCACTTTGCTCCTTGAGCTGTCTCTGCAGGGTTAGTACTAAATTTTGTAAATCAGAATTAATTGCATTACCTGGTTCTCTCTCTTGCGGTTTACTGGGAGTTCCACCGCTGCCTGAGTTAACAAGCCCGGAACGAGGGTTTTCTATCGTGTTATTATTTGGAGAAGGTGTGGGTGTTGCAACAGGTAACTGGTTAACAAGCGCCTCAACAACTTTGTTGACCTGAGCAATAATTAATTTCTGCAAAGCTTCATCAACGACTTCAACATTTTCAAATTGAGCATACTCGTTTATTTGAGATCCATTAGGAGTACCCTCACGAGATTGTCGTGGAGAGTCCTGCAGAGTTGGAACTTGAATGTTAATATTCTGTGGGCCTCTCTGACTTTGTTGGTTCTCTTGATTTCCTCGGGTGTTATCATTGTTATTTGACATAATTGATGTAACAAGGAAGGTCAAGTGAAAAGAAAATAGATTATCAGATTCCGGGTAACGGAACCAATTTGTTTAATCAAAAAAAAAATTTCAGTCAAAATTAGAATTTAGAAGAACGCGGGTTACTGATAATCAAAAGAATATGTAGAAGAAAGTAATTTAGAGTAACCAGAGTGTAATCAGGAGAAAAACAAGTAAATCAAAGTATATTCCGATTGTGTCACCCCTTTACAAGTGACCAGATACCTCCCTTTTATAGGTATCTTGAAGATATGCGTTTCCTCCAAATCATAATGAGGCTATTATGAATAATTAAAGACATTAAATGCTACGTTACACAATCATTGTAATCAATACAAATTCTCTAGCGTATCCAGTATTTAATGCCTGTCGAATTCCGTATCTGCGCTCTTTATTATGGTCAGATCCATTCCTTTTGATAAATGATTTAAATAGGTACGGGCGCTGAATCCTTCAAATGTCCTCCAGTGCCTCTTCCTTTGCCTTTGCTCGTTTCTACTGTTGTCCGTGCCTCTTGACTAATTATAATTCTTTGACTATTTGACCAGTCCACGTATCTCAACATGTCACTTGCATATATAAATACAATTTTTCCCAATACACTCACACACACACTATGTAACATAATGAATATCTTACACTTAGTAATGCATCTAAAATACCCAATTAAATGTCTGTATTCCTCCAATATATATCTAAATCATTCTTGTCATTCTCTGAAACAATGTGGTCAACTGCAGTGCAAATGAAACTACGCATTGATTGAACTTATAAAAAATTTCACGTAAATTATAAGCATATGACACTTAGTGCGAGCGAACAAGTTTCTGGTCCCCTTCTTATCACGAATCTATTGTTTAAACAAGTATTGCCTTTTTGTTTACGGACGATAGATCAGCTTTGGTTAGTCGCTTTATAATACTTCCTCCGTTTCAATTTATGTGAACTTATTTCCTTTTTAGTCCGTGCAAAAAAGAATGACCTCTTTCCCTATTTGGAAACAATTTACCTTTATGCAATAATTTATATATTCCGTGTCCAGTCAAATGAGTTCACATAAACCGAAACGGAGGGAGTATGAAAAATCATAATTCAAAACAGTATGGAAAAGAATTAACATTAGAAATCAGGTTTTGGAAAAGAAAAAAAACTACAACTTAATGACAGCTGTGGGATTTGAACCCACGCCCTTTCGGACCAGAGCCTAAATCTGGCGCCTTAGACCACTCGGCCAAACTGTCTTGAGATGACAACAAGTTGTCAATTTTACTATATTAATTATCGCGCGTTTAACATCAATTACTCTACCACCTTTCTTATAGCGGTCAAATCTCTCTCTCCACCCCCACACCCCCCACCCCACAACATATTCTAACTATTAATAAGAGGGAATAAGCGCACGCAGCTATTTTCTTTTGGTGAGCTCTATTGCATTGTTTCTTGAAATTGGAAGCAGCTGGCCGTTGTCTTGCCGTCTTGCCGACCAAGGCCTTCTTTCGGTATTTAAAGATTTTTGTGCATCTTCTAGTAGTCGAGCCTGAGTTTTTGTATTGTAACTGGAAAATAGAGCTGAAGTTTTTGTGTTGTAACTGGAAATTAGAACTTAAGTTTTTGTGTTGTAACTGGAAACTTCAGGTCTATAGCTGAAGTTTTTATTTTGTAACTGGAGAAAAATAGAACCGGAACCAATAGCAGCTTCAAGTTACGCAAGCAAGTTAACGTAGTGAAGATTTTGGGGGTTTGGGTTACCACGGACATTGTCATGTTTACATGAGAAAGCATAATGTATAATGTACCATAAACTGTAAAGAAGATCTGAATATATATTTTTTCAGAAAACACAATAAGTATAATGTAGGGTACAAGTTATAAATAATACTAATTGGAACCAGTCGGATACTAACTCTAAAAGAATATGGTTGGTTTCTAAAATACCCAGGAGAGGCTTTGGGAAGACTTACAGCTTGATATCTTGATACAAAAGAATTTTCAGTCTAGTTTCCGTCCTACAATGGCTGCTAATATACATAAATAGGAATATCTGTACACTTTCGTATACACATAAATAAGTTCTTGGTAAACACATCCTGTAAACTGAAGTTCCATAGCAACACCAACAACAACATAAGAAAGAAGAAGAAAACGAAGGAGGAGAAGGAGGAGGAGAAAAGGGCTGAAATTATTTAAAAAGTGGGTACAAGTTAAAAGTTTTTAAAAAAATGGGTATAGGTTAAATGGGAGCGACCAAATAAGGCGTCCGTGCAATTTTTACTATACGGCTTGCACCCATTCACAAAGTACATCCTCTGGCCTGTGGGACCTACTTAGTAATAGCCAAATTCTTAATTTCATCTAACCCTTTTCTTCTGTTCATTCACCGAATTAAACATCGTGCCACTTTTTCTTTCTTCTAAATTTTATAACTCATGGGCTTTGTGGTTTTATAAACAGAAATTTTCATAAAACACTATTTTTTAGTAGTAATTAGCCATCTATAGATATTATTTGCTATATTACGGATTATAAATATTTTTTCTGTGGTTATATGATGTATTTGATGTATTTAAGTTATTGTATTCATGAACACAGTAGTAAAAATAGGCGTGAATCAGGGAAGTCCAGCTAATCAGTTGTTGTATTCGAATGTATTCGACTGTATTCATGGCGTGAAACATGGAATTACAGCTGGACATATTACTGTATTCGACTGTATTCACGGCGTGAAAAAGAGGATTATACTGTTTTTAAACGGAAAATGTATCAATTAACATAATAGACTCCTAATATAACTCAACAAACTCAATTATAATACACAAAATTTGTATTTTCGCTTATAAAAAAGATTCTCAACTAGAAAAAATCCCAAAAATATAGCTATCTTCAGAGAAATTATATAATGCATCTGAATACATAAATTATATTAATTAAAAAAATATATGAATACATAGAATACAACGGGATATATTGAAATACAATAAAAAAGACAGTGAATACAATGAAATACACTGAATACAGCGAGATACATTGAATTACAATGAAAAAAAAGACAATGAATACAATGAAATATAAGAAAATACAGTGTGATACGTTGAAAATACATTAAAATATATTAACAGAAAATCAAGTTGCTCAGCCCCAAACTCCGTCGTCTTTGCTTAAGAACAAACCCTAATTTTCGCCTTGTAGCCAAATAGTCCTTCCATCTTCAAAGATCTTGCACGCGTGAGCACGCGATTTTTGCCCTATATGTATTACTCCAACAAATTCAAAACAACATAATTTCTTTCAGTGTTTGCAATTTTGTTGAATTTCGTGGCATTTTCTGTTAATTATTTGCATTTGTCTGTGCACGTTTATTTCATTTAATTCATGAAAATACAAAAATATGTTGCATCTGCATTTAGGATTTAATTTTACATTTTTTAGATTAATTAGCAAATTAGTTTGTTTTATAAAAAATGAAAATCACAAAAATAATTCATTTTGCATTTTTACTTTTTAATTTTGAATTGTGTAATTGTTCTTTAAAATTAGGGATTTAATTAATTAATGTAAGTACCATGATGAGTGATTAATCTATTTGGGTAGGTTAATTTAGTTTGAAAAAATTATTATTAATTAATTTAGGATTTATTTTGATTTTGGGAAAAGTAAAGAATTGTCAATTGAAAAAGGAAAAAGAAAGAATGAAAGAAATCTGGGCTCAAACCCGATTTTATTGCCCCACCCCAAGTAATAACCACCCAATACCCGGCCCAACCCACGCCTGACCTGGTCTGGATTCCCCCCCAAGCGAAACGACACTGTTTCATCAAGATTGATCTGGGCCGTTGATATTGCCTAATCCAACAGATCAGAACTAGGGGGAGTTTTAATATATATATGTCCAAACGCCACCCTACCCCCCTTCATTTCATCGTTCCCAACCCCCATCCTCAGCATCCTGCCCGCCAAACCCTAGTAGCCGCCCCAGAATCCCCCCACCATCCGGTGGCGGCGCCACCCCCAACCACTCCCAAAATAACACCGCATGACCATCAAGAGCCCCTCATTCAAAATCCCCACTCCGTTTGCCTCGAATCAACCCAGAACTTCTCGAATCTTGATCTGAAAAGAAGAACCCTAAAATCCCAAAGTCCAAATCAACGAGTGTGTTGAATATTTTAGACTGTAATGGGCTTTATTCACGTATTTTCACATGAAAACACACGATTAAGGGCTATTCCGGTCAGGAATTTGAAAAGCCCTTCAAAGTTTGTCGAATCGGCTCCTGGCTGGTGTTAGGTATCTTCTTTGTTCGTTTTGTTTATTTATTTATCTTTTCTTTTGTGTTTCTGCTTCATCTCCTCTTCTTGGTTTTGTTTAGTTGTTCCGGAGTTTTGTTATTCATGCATGATTAGTTCGGGATACTTTCTTAATTAGTTAATCATCTAGTAGTTCAGTTAATTCCCTCTATTTGTGTCAGTTAGTAGTAATTTAGTTTAGGGTTTTAGTTTTGAAAATTGTTCCAGTACTTGGATGGTTTTGTCTCTCAGAAGCTCATAGAATTTAGGGATGTTAATGTACGAATTGGGCTTTAGTTTGTTGTTGACCCATCTCGAAAATGTAGCCCATTTAATTTGGTCTATATCTTTGGGTCAATTTGACCCGTTTGGATTTCTGAAGTAATTTTCAAAGGGTTAAGGGGTAAATTAGCTAATTGGTTTAGGGAATCTAGGGTGTAACTGTTTGGGAAGCTTCTGAGAAGCTGGGGAAGGGACTATTTTGCAAAAAAAGAATTTAAACTAGGGGTGTTTAAGCTAAAATAAAAATTAAAAAGGGACCAAAGGGCAAAAATGAACTCTTAAGGCCTGCCCTAATGCCTTGCCTATAAAGGCATCTCTATCTTGCCTTTCAAGACAGGGATTCAAGAGCTAAAATACAGACCCAAGAAACTGGGAAGGGCTAAAAAATCTCTGAAAATTCTAGACGAAAAAAACTCAGAAAAGGTACTGTTCCATTCTTTGGCTAATTTCTGAAGTTTTCCTGATGATACAACAAATCCTGACTAGTCGACCTTAGAAATGGATTAAAATCAGCTTGGGTTGAAGTTTTCCTAGTCCATTGTTTGGGTCGAATTGGTTTCTGGTTGTTTATTTCAACTTCTGGGTTTGAAATTCGATTTTTGGAGCTGATGGTCGATTCTGTTGATCTGCTTTGCTGCTAACCCTTACTCTTTGTTATTGCGTTGCTGATCTTCTTACCCTCTCTTATTTGTGATCTCAGGTACTTATTTAACTCTTCTCAATGTAAAAACCTTGTGATATAAAAATCTGGAAGACTTGAAGCATGTTGGCCATTTGTTCTTATTGTAGGAGCTTAATTTTGTCTTTATTTGAAAACTTTAGTTTGTATATATTCATGTTTGTGTATTGGCCAATGACAATGCTCCTTGCGGGTGAGTCTGATTTGAAATAGACATGAGGTTCAATTTGGGTCGAATGCTCGGTAACTTGAAAACCAATGATGTATAAATAGACTTTGTCATGACAGTTAGTTTCGAATCTGCTTGAAAGCTTAAACATCATGTTCATTTAGTTGAATCAACGATGAAGTTCTGCATATAACTTTAAGCAACAACCCACTTAATTAGATGATTGAATGACTAAAATCACTAGATATGGTAGCCTCTATACAGGAGCAATATGATTAACTGTGATGTTATGAGACTGAAGTTGTTAAATTCCATCGCCTATTGTTAGTAATTGGAATTGGAAATCACGAGTGCTTCCATGATCGGATCATATTTGGGTGTTATCTAACTGGTTAATGATGAGTTAAAATGACTCCCAAGCTTGCTTGTACAGGCACCAGTCCCTTCCTTGGCTCATGTTGAATTCACTGACTGCCTCAAATGGGGTAGGGATTCGATGATTGGTTCTTGACTCAACAGCTGCAAGGCTCAGAATTTGGGCTCACTTTGAGGCCCAGTTCGGAAAGTGTTTTCTTGTATCAAATTGGGTTGGCCCAAGCCCGTTATGTAATGAATTAAGTTTCCCTCACATAAGCCTTCCTAGTTAGTTTGAATGGAACCTTTAACTATATCTAGTGTTAATTAATTAAGCCCATCAAATAGATTGGAGGTGAGTCATAATTAGATATCTCATAACTCATGGCCCTTCAAGCTATAGTTTGAATAACCTCTTAAAAATGGAATCGAGGCGCGCCGCGCCAAGTAAAATGACAAATCGCGTAGCCCTCTTTAATTATGTCTTTAAAATTATTTAAAATTCGAGGCGTTCCATTTAGTAAATTTCCATGGCCCTCGCAAAGTTAAAAACGCGTAGTTGCTTTAGGTGCGATATTTTAATAAAGTTACTTTCCTAAATTCGGGTGCGCATTTATGTGACCCAAATCCAAATCTCAACGATGTTAAAGTATGTCAAGGACCACGGGTGCATTTATGTGACGTGGTTCAAGACATATTTTAAATGACGTTGCAATTTTTCTTAAAAATAATTAAAAACGGCTAATAAAGTTAAAATTGCACCATAGGCTAAAACATGTACTAAAATCAGATAATAGGCCAATTATAATAGTTGAGCGACTGTGCTAGAACCACGGAACTCGGGAATGCCTAATACCTTCTCCAGGGTTAACAGAATTCCTTACCCGGATTTCTGGTTCGCGGACTGTAAAAACGGAGTCAATCTTTTCCTCGATTTGGGATTTAACCAGTGACTTGGGACACCATAAATTATCCCAAGTGGCGACTCTGAATCTCTAAATAAACAAATCCCGTTTCGATTGTCCTTTAATTGAAAAAACTCCCTTATATTACATCCCTTCCGGGGGTGTAGGTAAAAAGGAGGTGTGACAGCACGCTCAAACCTGGAGGAAGTGACTGCTTCAACTTGTTGGCCTTCTCAAAGTCGGACACACAAAGTGTGTAGAGGTACTTGGAGCAGCGAACCTTGAATTTGACCATATCCTTATTCTTCTTGATCTAGGGTTTTTGATTGCCATAAGTAATTGAATTAATAGAAGAATTCAAATACTAAAAACCAAAGAATCAGTTCATCGTAGCCCGATAGAACAATTAAAAGACCCCCAAAACGATCAAAGAAGAAAATATATACTCAGGAAAAATTACACTACAAATATCAAAACCTAGAGCAATCAAAAACCCTAGATAAAGTGAATCAAAGAGAAGATGCCGTTAGAAGGAGGAGGAGAGCGGAAATCTTAATGGGATGGGGGAAGAGAATGGGATGTATCAAAGTAGAGAGAGAAAGAAAATAGTGTAACTAAATAGCGTATTTAGTGGCTTAGGGGTAGGAGGTAACCAAAATTAGATATTTTGCTATAAACATTAAAAGGTATCTATAGAATATAATTTTTTTTAAATGGTATTTATTTAAAATAAATAAGGTACCTTTGTTATAGGAGGTAAAAATTCCTTTTATAAAATAGCATGTATTTGTTTTGGTATAATAGGAAAAAACATCAATCTTTACTTTATAATCAATACCAAATTTAATAGTCAAAGGGAGGTAAATCCAATAATTCATAACAATTTTATCATTAAATTTCACACTTTTTATCGTCAAAGTTAAGATTAGGTGCTCAAGTTATGAATATTTTGAAATTTGAACGGACTTGTGTGTTGTCTAATTAAAAAGGAAAAAACTCAAAATTTTATACTGGTTTCCTTTATTGACATGAAAAAGAAACGCAGCGTGAGTTATATATTTTGAAATCGGAGTTTAGCCATAAAATTTTTAATTTTCACTTCAAGATGAATTTTGGAATTTTTCAAAAATTTAAAAAACTCCAAAAACAGTTTTACAAACTTATAAATTTTTTAATTTTTTTAAAATAAAAACTATATATTTAAAAATTACGTAAAGGTATTATAAGTCATAATAATTAACAATTCAAAAATTACATATAAGTATTATAAGTCATAATAATTAACAATTCAAAATATTTAAAAGGTACAAATTAAGAAGATATTAATTTGTTTTTAAAGTTACATATGTTGTCTAATAAAGGATATAACAATCATTTGTCCATGCTTGGTTGAATTTACTAAGAGAGATAAATAACGATTATGTCAAATAATCTTATTAGTAATGTTATTAATTGAATTTCTACACGAGTGCAAAAATTTAAGGAGAAGAATTAATCTAAATAGTCACTAACCAATTCGCTTAAACAAAAAAATTCAGGAATTAATAATATATGCGTAATTCATGTACAATAAGTATAATAATGTATAATTAGTGTATAATATATGTAAATTAAGTGGGAGAATTTTTTTATTTTTATTTTTATTTTATGTGGGAGAGGTAATTAGTGAATTGACTGTCTATCTGTGTAAAATCCTAACTTTCAAAGACATTTTGGATCAAAGGTAGTGCAAGACAATTTATTGGGCTCGTGCTAGCACGGACCAACGACATCTAGTATATATATCTATATATATATGCATATATTTTCTAGTTAAAAAATGCTTCTTCGCTCGCTTGCAGCGTCTCAACTTAAGTTTTCAATATAAAAATGGTATGGCTTTTTTTACTATTGTCTTACAATATTACTCAAATTTAAATTGAGAAGACACTGTTTGTTCAGTTTCATTTAAGGGTTCACTTGGACGATTTTTTTTTTTTTTTTAGATTTGAGATGAAATTTCTAATGACATACTTTCAAGTGCCATTTGGAGTGAAGTATGTAACCAACATTCAAATTTAGGTTAAATACATAGAGAGCCGCTTAAAGTTGCCATGTCTTTTAATTTAGATACCTTAACTAATGTTGTATACTTAATTAGTTTGTGTTCAAAATGTTGTATACTTCTAGTTTCCCAATTTTAAAAGTAGTCTACTTTAGACAGCATAATTCAAGACTCATTGGCTTTGATTTCTCAAGTTCTCTAGCACGAGTGATATGTCAAGTCAAGCTGACATGGGGAAGACTAAGAAAAGCTTAGCACCAAGAAGAATGATGTTTCCAAATGGCCAAATATAAAAGTAGTAGCACTTGAAACAAGAACAGCAAGATAAAACTCAAGATTAATGATAAAGAGAGGATAATTGGAGGGATATTTCCATGTCTGGTTTAAGATTATCTGTACAATGGAAAGCAAAATTAGGATCATCACATATCATGTCGTGAGTATGTTTCCTATTTATCTCATTTTGACGTTAATTGCCCCTGTCTTGACTGATGGGTAACTACGATTTTCAATCGCATTTCGTAATTGCGATTTATAAATCGCTTTCATCCATTGACATTTATAATTGTATTGCTAAGTGTGATTTATAAATCGCGTTCACCGATTATTCCTTAATTGCTTTTTATAAAACGTGTTCAAATAGTTGCGATTTATAAAATGCATTCTTTAATTGCAATTATTCAGAAATAGCGATGTACAATTCTTCAATTGCAATTATTCAGAAATAGCGATGTACAATTCTTCAATTGTAATTATTCAGAAATAGCGATGTACAAATCACATTCAACATAAATCGCATCACTGTTTGCGATTATCAATCGCATTCACCCCTTGCCGCATAAATTGCATTCACCCATTGTGTTAAGATAAAGTGACACTTGAATTGGAAGTAGCCATCAACCAAGTCTTGGATAGATCTCAGGTGGGCTTGCACTACTTTATTCGGTCTTCAGTTGGCCTACGAAGCTTGCGATTGATAAGTACGATTTATCTTTGGATTAGTCGTGCGCTATACTATTGAGCCTTTTCTGTTAACGTCAACTGTGGGGCTCATCCCATAAATCAAGGAAGAAAATATTTGTGGGGTCCATCCCATAAATCAAGGAAGAAAATTTTCTTCCTTGATTAGCAGTCCATGTTTCCCTTCTGCATTTGTTAAATATGGCAGGCGTACGAAGAAAAATGTCAAGCATAGTAGACGAGATTCTGCCTATAAAAGGAGAGCTTCAGCTCTCATTTTTGACACACCAATCTAAGAGGAAAAATATATCTGAGAGTTAGAAAGAAAGAGTGAAGTTTCACAGACAGGGTATAAGAAAATAGTCTGTGAAAAAATAGAGAGTGGGTGATATTGTAGTGAGGTGAGAATATCAAAAGAGGGTTATTTCTTTTAAGTGTTGTAGTGGTCTTTTAAGTATTTTACTCGGACCTACAAAGTATAAAATTCATTGCTATAGTGATATCAGTTGCTCTTCTCAAGGCCGTGGTTTTTTCCCTTATTCAAAAGGGTTTTCCACGTAAAAATTTGGTGTCATTGTTATTCTTTTATTCTTGTTAATTACCGTATCTCGGTACTACATTATTATTCCATTTTTTTACCGTGAATATTATTTTTGTAGGGGGTTTATTTCCAACAACTGGTATCAGAGCACAGGTTCTGCTCATTCACTGAAATACTATTTACTATCTGTAGTACTATACTCGGTGAAAAATAAAAATATCCGGAGTAAAGTACGAGTAGAAAAATTCAACGGAGATAACGGTTTCTCAACATGGAAAAGAAGCATGAGGGATCTGCTCATCCAATAAGGATTACACAAGGTACTAGATGTTGATGCCAAAAAGCCCGATACCATAAAAGCTAAGGATTGGGCTGACTTTGATGAAAGAGCTGCTAGTGCAGTCAGGTTGCACTTATCAAATGATGTGATAAATAACATCATTGATGAAGAGACTGCACGTGGAATTTGGACAAGCTTGGAAAGCCTATACATGTCCAAAACACTGACAAATAAATTGTACCTGAAGAAGCAGTTATACGCCCTGCACATGGGTGAATGTACGAATTTTTTGTCACATTTAAATGTGTTTAACGGACTAATCACACAACTTGCCAACCTAGGAGTGAAAATCGAGGAAGAAGATAAAGCCATCTTACTATTGAACTCGTTGCCATCTTCGTACAATAATTTGGCAACAACTATCCTGCACGGTAAGACTACTATTGAGTTGAAAGATGTCACATCGGCTATTTTACTCAATGAGAAGATGAGAAAGAAGCCTAAAAATCAAGGATAGACTCTCATCACAGAAGGTAGAGGCAAGAGTTATCAAAAGAGTTCGAGCAACTATGGTAGATCCGGAGCTCGTGGGAAGTCAAAGAACCGATCCAAATCAAGAGCCAGAAATTGCTACAACTGTGATCAACCAGGTCACTTCAAAAGAGATTGCCCAAATCCAAGGAAGGGCAAAGGTGAAACCAGTGGCCAGAAGAATGACGACAACACAGACGCCATGGTGCAAAACAATGATAATGTTGTCCTCTTTATAAATAAGGAAGAGGAATGCATGCACCTGTCAGGTCCAGAGTCGGAATGGGTGATTGACACAGTGGCATCTTACCATGCCACACCGGTAAGAGATCTTTTTTGTAGATATGTAGCAGGTGATTTCAGCACAGTGAGAATGACTAACACAAGTTACTCAAAGATTGCGGGGATTATTTACATTTGTATCAAGACAAATGTCGGATGCACATTGGTTCTAAAGGATGTGCGGCATGTACATGATTTGCGGATGAACTTGATCTCGGGAATTGCTTTAGACCGAGATGGATACGAGAACTATTTTGTAAATCAAAAGTGGAGACTCACTAAGGGATCATTGGTGATTGCAAAGGGAGTTGCTCGTGGCACGTTGTACATAACAAATGCAGAAATATGCCAAGGTGAATTGAACGCGGCACAAGATGAGATTTCTGCAGATTTGTGGCACAAAAGAATGGGTCATATGAGCGAGAAGGGATTGCAAATTCTTGCCAAGAAATCACTCATTTCTTATGCCAAAGGTACAATAGTAAAACCTTGTGACTACTGTTTATTTGGTAAGCATCATAGAGTCTCATTTCAGACATTGTCTGAAAGAAAATTGAATATACTTGATTTAGTATATTCTGATATTTGTGGCCCAATGAAAATTGAATCAATGGGAGGTAACAAATATTTTGTTACTTTTATTGATGATGCTTCACGAAAATTATGGGTTTATATTTTGAAAACCGAAGATCAGGTGTTTCAAGTTTTCCAGAAGTTTCATGCTCTAGTACAAAGGGAGACGAGTCGAAAGCTAAAGCGTCTCCAAAGTGACAATGTAGGTGAGTACACTTCAATGGAATTTGAAGTGTACTATTCAAGTCATGGGATTAGACATGAAAAGACAGTTCCTGGAACCCCACAATACAATTGCGTAGCCGAGAGGATGAACACCATTGTGGAGAAGGTGAGAAACATGCTCAGAATGGCTAAATTGCCTAAGTCATTCTAGGGTGAAGCAGTTCAGACAACCTGTTACCTGATCAATAGGAGTCCATTAGTTCCGTTGGCATTTGACATCCCAGAGAGAGTTTGGACCAACAAGGAGGTGTCCTACTCGCATCTGAAGGTGTTCGGTTGTAGAGCTTTTGCACATGAACCAAAAGAGCAGAGAACAAAGCTGGATGATAAATCTGTTCCCTGCATATTTATCGGATATGGAGATGAAGAGTTCGGGTACAAATTGTGGGATCTTGTAAAGAAGAAGGTCATCAAAAGCAAATATGTTATAATTCCTAACCTTGTTACTATTTCTTCTACTTCTAACAATCCCACAAGTGCAGAAAGTACAACCGACGAGGTTGCCGAGCAGGGGGAGCAACCTGGTGAGGTTATTGAGTAGAGGGAGCAACTTAATGAAGGTGTCGAGGAAGTGGAGCACTGATAACTAGGGATTTTAATACACTTTATACTCCTTCTTGCTTAAGTTTTGATTAGAAATTTGTACAAAATATTCCCAAAAGGCTCACAAGTTGTGCTTGATTGCAGGTTTGATCAACAAAGTGACAAGATGTCAAAAATCAGCTCAAAAGGAGTGAAACTTGCATGAGTGCCAAGACAAGACAAGCTTAGTCAAAGCAGGCCCAGTGCAGCCGCACACCATTCTGTGCGGTCTGCACTAGGAGATTCAGAGAGGTTGATTTCCAGGCAAAGATGAAATGCGGCCGCACTAGGTTTTGTGCGGTCTGCACTGAAGGCAATGCGGCCGCACTAGGTTTTGTGCGGTCTGCACTGAAGGCAATGCGGCCGCACTAGGTTTTGTGCGGTCTGCACTGAAGGCAATGCAGCCACACTTGATTTAATGCAGTCCGCAGAACCCAAGATCAGAGAGGTGCCAGATTTGAGGATTGAAGCCTATGCGGCCGCAGTCCATTATGTGCGGTCCGCATTGCCCAAGTTCAGAGAGCTGTATTTTCAAGTTCAGAGCCCTAGTGCAGCCACACACCATTTTGTGCGGTCCGCACTAACCCTGCAGGGGCATTTTTGTTCAGAATTTCAGCTTAGTATAAATAGCTTCTTTTCCCATTTTTAGGGTATCAGATTTTGTAATTAAGCAGTTGTGCTCGTGGGTTCGAGATTCTTAGCTATTTTGGGCAATTTTATCTACTTTTCATCATTGAATCTTGTTATTTACCTTAGTGATGAATTAATATGAGTTGTTCTTCATCTATTTCTTGCTTTTCTTCTTTAATTATGAGTAGCTAGATCCATAATCTAGGGTTGTGGCTCAACCCTAGTGTGGGTAATTGATGGGTCTTATATTTTAGGGCTAGATTAACTATGGGTGTTTGATATTTGGGCCAATTTCATGGTTAATTGCTGAATTAGTGGTTGTAAACACTAGTTTGTGTTTAGTTGACTAAGGCTCTTCTTGAGAAAGAGAACCTAAGTTTCCGAAATTGGTCCAACAAGGAATTGGGGCGTACTCAAGAGATTGATAGCCCTAATTAAAGGGTTAAACCTCGAGAGAGTAATACCCAACTTGAACCGTAGTTGCTTGTGCAAATTTGCATACCTAATTGGTCTTGAGAAAGTCAATTCGGGCAAAATCACTCGAACCACCGAGAGGTGTAGAGTGGGTAATACCATGCAACGGTTATATCATACTCCCCAATTGTGTCAATCGTGTCTTAGATTCAATTACCCGTAAATTGATCACCTAGGCGAAAGTCACTTACCTAGTGCCTTTTAAACCATTTGAACAACCCGTAGCATTAACTCTTAGCTTAATCTAGTTGCATTTACCATTTGTAGTTGATAATAGTAAAAGTAAAACGAAAACCACAAAAATGATTAGAAGTGTAATTTGGAACACATATGCACTCCTAAACTAGATAGATACTCGATTCCAAATTCTAGCTCTGTGTGGAAATCGATCGCAACCCTAAATTGGGTAAAAGCTGCTCCGACCCTCTCTCGCTACTCAATAGTAGTGCGGAGTAGGCCGCGATCACCTTTTTGGCGCCGTTGCCGGGGAGCTAACGGTTTTGGATATCTATTTAGTTAGTTTTGTGCATTGTTCCTCTTTCCTTCTTTGTTACTAACTTGTTTGGGTCACAACTCAGGTACTAAATGGCAGTGAACAACGCCAATGACCCTCTTGGAAATGTTATTGTAGGGGAGGAGGTAGATGATGTCGGAGAAGATGAGGTGCCTCTTGTACCTCAAGGACAACGTAGAGGCTGTCAGGCTAATGCTAATGCGAATGACAATATTCCAGACCCTCCTCCGCCACCTCCAAGAGTTGCTCCCAGAGTACTTTCGAACCAAGGCTATGCAAGTGCTATTGTCCCACCCCAAAACTGGGCGGGCAATTTTTAGATAACTAATGTGATGTTGACCTTACTAGAGCAGCGTGTGTACTTCACGAGCACTGCAAATCAAAATACTTACAAACATCTTAAGGGGTTCGTGGATACATGTTGGGGGAGAAAATAGACAAATGTGTCCGAGGATGCTCTTAGGTTGAGACTCTTCCCATTCTCACTTAGAGGGAAGGCATTGGATTGGCTCGAGCGACTTCCCAACCATTCCATCATAACTTGGGATGAGTTGGCGGATAAGTTCATTTCTAAATTTTTCTTACCGGGGCATATGGAGGCACTGCATGATGAGATATTGGCTTTCAATCAAGAGCCCACGGAACCTTTGCATGAGATTTGGGAGCGTTATAGAACAATGGTGAAAGAATACCCCAACAATGATATGACCGAGGCTATGATCCAACAAACCTTCTACCGGGGCATTAACACCACAAACCAATGCATAGTGAACCAACTTGCCGAGGGAAACTTTATGAAGTTGTCATATGATGAGGCATGTGATATACTTGACGAGATGGCTGACACTTCTTCTGCATGGCAAAGTAGAGCCAATGTGCCTCAAGGTGACCCCACGATTATTCATTTGCACAAGGAACTAAATGATCATGGGCATATAGCGGAGTTGACTATTACTATGAATCAATTGGCAAATGCACAGTTGCAACAAGTTCAAAATCCTCGCTAAGTGAATGCCATGAAGGGTGTTAATATGCTTTTTAACAAAAGAAGGCAACAAAATCAAGGGAATTCTGAGCAATGTGATGATGACTGTGATGGGTTTCAATATGATGGTTATGATGAACAAAGTGAAAAGGTTCAATATGTGAACAATTATCAAGGCCAACGGGGCAACTCTTCCAACCAACAACAATGGAGACCTCAAGGCAATTGGGACAATCAACAACAAGGAAATGGTAATTGGGGGAACAACAACTGGGGCAATTAGAACAACAACCAAAACAATCAAAGGAATTGGAATGGTAATAACAACAATTGGGGTGGTAATAACAATCAAGGTGGATGGAACAATGGAAACCAAGGAAACCGGGGGCAAGGCTTTTAAAGGACCCCAATGTACCAACAACCGAACAATACACCCCCATTTCCATCTTAAGGTCCTAGTTTTTCTGGCAATGACATGGGTAGAACTGAAATGGTGTTCGACCAGATAATGAAGAAGAATGTTGATTCTGATGCACAGTTGGCTTCCCACAATACCTCTATCAGAAACTTGGAGGTACAATTGGGCCAAATATCTCAATCTTTAAATACTCGCCCTAAGGGTGCTCTACCAAGTGATACGGTAGTGAACCCGAAGGGTGGGAACAATCATGTTATGGCAGTTATAACAAGAAGTGGGAGAGGCAGTGATGTGAATGCCTCCAAACAAAAGCAAATCTTGGATGATGATGTTGAATTGCAAGAAAATGAATTTCCTTTGGTAGTTGAAGATGTGGTTGATGAAATGTGTAAAATGAAGTGAGGATTGATATTCAAGATATTGAGGTGGAAACTCAAAATGACGTGAACCCGTCTAGGGAACACGTAATAGATATGCTGGAGCCGGTTGTGCCTAAAGCTAAGGCACCTTTGCCAAGGCCACCTCCACCTTATCTTCAAAGGCTCGCGAAGCAAAAGAATGATAATCAGTTTAAGAAGTTCATTGACATGATGAAGAGCTTGTCCATTAATGTCCCTCTGGTAGAAGCTCTTGAACAAATGCTAGGCTATGAAAAATTCATGAAAGACTTGGTCATAAAGAAGCATTCTATGGATTGTGAAACTATAAAGATGACTCACCAAGTTAGTGCTACAGTGCATTCAATGGCCCCGAAGCTTGAAGATCCCGGTGCCTTCACCATTCCTTGCACCATTGGGAGTGCGGATTTGCCAAGGCTCTATGTGATTTGGGAGTTAGTATCAATTTGATGCCCTACTCAGTTTTCAATACTTTGGGTATTGGAAAACCTAGGTCGACTTCCATGAGGTTACAAATGGCGGATAGATCGATGAAGAGACCCTTGGGTATTATTGATGATATGCTTGTCCGGGTGGAAAAATTTATCTTGCCAGCTGATTTTGTGATCTTGGACTGCGAGGTGGACTAGGAAGTTCCTATCATACTGGGCAGACCTTTCCTAGCTACGGGGAAGGCATTGGTAGATGTGAAACCAATTGAACTCACCTTCCGGGTGGGTGATAAAAAGGTGGTCTTTCATGTGTGCAAATCTATGGAGCGGCCCAACAGTACCGAAGTGTGCTCTTTTGTTAACCTTGTCACGGTAGTGATAATTAATGACACCAGTGCAATGATCAATGTGGAGGACCCATTAGAGGTCGTATTGTTGAATCTTGATGTCAATGAGGATGCAAACCGAGTAGAGTGCGTGAATGCTTTACATGGAATGGGCTCTTATTCTTATGAGCCTAGGAAATTGTCTTTGGATCTCGAGAATAGAAAGACTCCACCAACTAAAACTTCAATTGAGGAGCCTCCGGTGTTGGAGTTGAAACCACTTCCTCCACACCTCAAGTATGAGTTCTTAGGCTCAAATTCTACTTTGCCAGTTATTCTTTATTCTTTCCTTACTAGCATGCAGGTTGATGCCATATTGGCGGCGCTTCAAAAGCGGAAAAAGGTAATTGGATGAACTTTAGATGATATTTCGGGAATAATCCCCGCATTTTGCATGCATAAGATTATTCTGGAAGATGATGCAAAGCCTTCCTTGGAGAATCAAAGGAGGTTGAACGAGGCAATGCAAGAAGTTGTGAAAAAAGAGGTGATCAAGTGGTTGGATGTCGGGGTTGTGTACCCCATCTCTGATAGCTCTTGGACTTTACCGGTGCAATGTGTACCGAAGAAGGGTGGCATGACCGTGGTTACGAATTCTCAAAATGAGTTGATTTCTACAAGAACAGTCACTCGTTGGAAGGAATGCATGGACTACCGTAAGTTGAATAAAGTGACCCGCAAGGATCATTTCCCTTTGCCTTTCCTTGACCAAATGTTAGACCGACTTGCTGGGCGTGCCTTCTATTGCTTCTTGATGGATATTCTGGGTACAACCAAATCTTGATTGCTCCAGAAGATCAGGAGAAGATCACATTCACTTGCCCATATGACACTTTTGCCTTCTCTAGGATGCCTTTTGGGTTGTGTAATGCACCAGCTACATTTCAAGGGTGTATGATGGCCATTTTCACTGATATGGTGGAAGACATTTTGGAGGTGTTCATGGAAGATTTTAGAGTTGTGGGGGATTTATTTGATGAGTGCTTGAAGAATCTTGATAGGGTGTTGGCCCGTTGTGAAGAAACCAATCTTGTCCTCAATTGGGAGAAATGCCACTTTATGGTGGAAGAAGGAATAGTTCTTGGGCATAAAATTTTGAAGCATGGTATTAAGGTAGATAAAGCAAAGATCGAGGTGATTTCAAGGCTCCCTCCCCCTACATCCATCAAGGGAGTCCAAAGTTTTCTTGGGCATGTGGGGTTCTACCAGAGATTTATCAAAGACTTTTCGAAGGTAGTGAATCCCTTGTGCAAGTTGTTAGAAAAAGATGCTAAATTCATGTTTGATAAAAAGTGTATGCAAGCCTTTGAACTTCTCAAGCATAAGTTGACCACCACTCCTATCATTACCGCACCTAATTGGAGCTTTCCCTTTGAGCTCATGTGTGATGCGAGCGATGTTGTAGTTAGGGCGATTTTGGGTCAAAGAGTGAACAAAATGTTTCATCCAGTGTACTATGCGAGCAAGACAATGAATGATGCTCAAGTGAACTACACGGTGAACGAGAAAGAACTTTTGGCTATTGTGTTTGCTATGGAAAAATTTCGGCCGTATCTTATGGGTGCTAAGGTTATTATTCATACCGACCGTGCTGCACTCCGGTACTTGATGACGAAGAAGGATTCCAAATCTAGACTAATGCGATGGGTCTTGTTACTTCAAGAGTTTGATTTGGAGATTGTGGACCGGAAGGGTAGTGAGAACCAAGTGACGGACCACTTATCCCGCTTGGAGAAAGAGGGGAGGCCTCGTGATGGCCTAGAGATCAATGATTCATTTCCTGACGAACAACTCCTTTGGGTGTCGATGAATGATATGCCATGGTTTGCCGATGTTGCTAATTTCCTTGTGACCGATGTAATCCCGTGTGAGTTCTCTTCTAACCAAAGGAAGAAGCTCAAGCGGGATAGTTTGGACTTCTATTGGGATGAGCCGTACTTGTTCAAAATTTGCACGGATGGTGTGATCCGAAGGTGTGTCCCGGAGGAGGAGCAATTGAGTATCTTGTAGGCTTGTCATTCCTCTCCCTATGGTGGCCATCATGGCGTGGCGAGGACGGCTTCTAAAGTTCTTAGTTGTGAGTTTTGTTAGCCAACTTTGTTCAAATATGCGGGTGATATTGTGAAGAGATGCGACGAATGCCAAAGAGCGGGTGGAATTTTGAAGAAAGATGAGATGCCTCTCAATACCATCCTTGAGGTTGATATTTTTGATTTATGGGGCACTGATTTCATGGGCCCATTTGTTAGCTCTTGTGGGAACACTTATATTCTTGTGGCGGTTGACTATGTTTCAAAGTGGGTTGAAGCCGTAGCTTTGCCCAACAATGAGGCCCGAAGTGTTGTTGCATTTCTCAAAAAGAGCATTTTTACAAGGTTTGGCACTCCTCGTGCAATTATACGTGATGGGGGGTCTCATTTTTGCAATAGAGCTTTCGACACTCTGCTTTCAAAGTATGATGTCAATCACAAAGTTTCTACTCCCTATCATTCTCAAGCAAGTGGTCAAGTTGAAGTCTCCAACAGGGAAATTAAAAGCATATTGTCAAAGACGGTCAATGCAAATAGGACCGATTGGTCAAAGAAGTTGGATGACGTTCTATGGGCTTATAGAACTTCTTACAAGACTCTGATTGGTATGTCTCCGTATCGGTTGATGTTTGAGAAAGCTTGCCATCTACCGGTTGAGTTAGAGCACAAGGCCATGTGGGATTTGAGGAAGCTAAATCTTGTGTGGGATGTTGCAGCCAATCTTCATGTGGAGCAGCTCAATGAACTTGATGAATTCAGATTCCATGCCTACTCCAGTTCGTTCTTGTATAAGGACAAGATGAAGTACCTTCATGATAAATATGCTCGTGGATAGGAGTTCAAAGTAGGTGATTTGGTTCTCTTGTTCAACTCCCGGTTACATTTGTTTCCGGGAAAGCTCAAGTCCAAATGGAGTGGACCTTTTGAAGTGATATGTGTAACCCTGTTTGGTGCTCTTGATTTAAAGAACAAAAATGATGAAGTCTTCAGAGTTAATGGGCACCGAGTCAAGCATTACTTAGGAAAAATTGATGACAACCACGTGGTGGCACTTCTTCATTTCAATTGATGTGATGGTAACCTGCGTCGTGCCGCGACGTTAAATCAGGCGCTTCTTGGGAGGCAACCCATGTGTTTTTATTCTTGTTTTTATTTGATTTTCATTGTAGAGTAGGATTGATTTTTGGGCTAACTGGTTATGAGATGTTACAAGGTTGTGTTGATGCAGTGCATGACATATTGGAAAAAAGTGCCAGGTCTCTGAAGTTGTTAATGTGGCGCACAACATTTAGTGCGGACCGCACTGGTAAGGGTGAAATGTAGACCTCTCTGAAGTTTGCCACTGCGGCCGCACTACATTTTGTGCGGTCCGCAGTGGACCACTACAGCCACAATCCATTTTGTGCGAACAGCAATGTGTTGCCTTCTCAAGCTTTAAAATAGATGTGATGTGCGGACCGCAGTCCATTTTGTGTGGTCCGCATTGGTTGGTGAAACTGGGCCCTAGGTCATTTTCTATAAATAGGGCCTGAGGCCCTCCTTTTACCCTTTTCAAACCCTAACTCTTAGAACTAATAGAAGCATTGTTCATCATCTTTTCTCCTCGTAACTAACTGCTTGGAATTGTTATTCTTCATTTCATCTCATAGTTGGTACCATTAGATCCCTTTTACTTGTTCAATTTTGTTAATTTATTTTAATTTTTGTTTTCCTTGCTTCCTTTTCTATGTTTCCCGTATTTTCCTCAATTGATTAGATTAGGGTTGTTAATTTCTTGATTAGAGTAGGTTCATGTAGTTAAAAACAATGGGAAATCACGTAGGGACATGGCTCAGGTGTTAATTAAGCTTAAAATCAAAAATATATGAACCTTAATTTAGTGCCATAGCTGGGGTCCGCAATACCATTTTGTGCAGACCGCACTGCTTAATGTTCTGAAAGGTGAGTCTCAGGGAATGCGGCCACACTACATTTTGTGCGGACCGCGTTGCCCCTTGTGCGGCCGCACTACATTTTGTGCGGTCCGCACTTCCTGGATACATAGAGTGGGTAGTCTGAACCCCACCTCTGTGCGGACCACATGGCCATTTTGTGCGGTCCGCATTAACCCCTGTGCGGCCACACACCACTTTGTGCGGTCCGCACTGGGTGACTCTTGCAACCTGTCTGCAATTTTTCCTTTCTGATTCTGCAACTCTGTTATTAACTGCTGCAACTGATACTAACAAGTTCATTTGAATTGTGTTTGCAGACAATGGTGAAACAACGAGGTAAAGGATCCAACCGGGCAGAGGAGGATCCTCCCGATAGGGAAACAGAAAATGATTAGACTCACTCCTCAATCCCGGCAAAATATATAAAAAAAAGAGAAAGATGATTAAAGCTGTGGATAGGGCCACTAATATGTCGGGGAGTGAGTACGAACCCTCACGGGAGATCTATTCGGACTTAATCCTAGAATATATCCCTGACTGGCCGAAGAGGAACAGGCTGAGAGACACACCTCTGATATCCCCCGCTGCACAAGCTTCCGTCAACATTTATTCTGGGTCGTCTGAGGGCTCAGGTGAAGGTAGTAGGGAATACTCCACCTCTCCCACAACTTCATTATCTGGAGAGGGTGCAGTAGGTAATGAGGAGGAAATAGGGGGAAAAGAAGAAGTAGGAGAAGGAGGTGAACCACAGGTGGGGGGTATTGCTAGGACTAGGAACCCGGAGGTTTGGCAAGACCAATTCGTTAGTGAAGTAGCATACCATAAATTTTGGGAATGGTGACCGGTGAAGAAGTAAATCCCAGAGCGGAGTTTTATTGATAGAGACTTGCTACCTCACAACCCCAACGTGAGGAGGCAGTTTAGGACAAGAGTGGGCTGGGAACATTTTCTAGATGAGTGTGCGGATGCCAATAAACACTTGGTCAAGGAATTTTACAGCAACGTAGCCCACATCAAAAAGGGCTCCAAAATGACCAAGGTTCGAAATCTGAAGGTGTTGTTCGACGGGAAGACAATCAATGACTATCTTGGGTTTAATGCGGAGATGAGACCCTGTACATGGCAAAGATGGAAATGGGCGAAGAGGTCCACCCATGGTTGGCACAATACTTGGCAATCCCAGGTACCACCCCTGACTGGTTGACTTCGGGCATCAAGATTCTGAGACGTAGTCTGAATTTCGAGGCACGAGGGTGGGAGACATTTGTATGTAGTAGGTTAGATCACACGACACATGAAAACTCCCTACCTCTTCACCGGGCAATTTTGGTGGCCTCAATCATGGCGGGGTACCCAATAAATATGGGGAATGTGATGTCAAGAATTATTACAATTGTGGGTGCTGAGCATGACAAAAATGACCCGTTCCCCAGTTTTCTCACTATGTACTTCCGGGATCTGAATGTGGAAAAGAGGCCCTTCGATATCAAAGTCAAAGCAAATGCCCCTTTTTCCTGGTACAACATGCATGCGGATGATAACCCCAAGAGAAAGAATTTCAAGGGTACAGTTACTGCTCTAACTGTCCAGTCTGAAGAGCCAGTTGTGGTAGTGACTCCTGGTGAGCCTGCATCTACTTCACTGTTATCCTTCCTGGTCCATCCACCTCAACGGATCCAGAGATTCCATCCTCCCGTGCCCATCCTATCACTGCCCACCGACTGAGCCAGGCACTTCTTAGTATCAACAACTGGATGCAGACTGCCTCATCCAAGTTGTCCACCCTCACCACCGTGGTAGAGGCTCAGTCGGCACTGTGAGCACGTGATTTTTGTTTCGCGCGACAATCGCTCCAAAAGAAATAAAAAATGTGACAAATGGTCCTGCTGTACAGGTTTTGGATTTTGTGTGGCATATTCGTTAGTTATCTGTAATCTCGTCCGTGTTTATTTTTAAAATAAATAAATAAAAAATGTGCATCTTTCATTTTTATTTCTGTCATTAAGTGATGTTAGTATAATTAATGTCAATTGTATGTAAAATGTTGTTTATGGTTTTATATGGTATTATTTGGTAAATTAATTCAAAAGAAAAAAAATAAATAATAAAAGAGAAGAAAGAATTCTCGGACTTGGGCCAGTCCAATTTTAAATAAATTGGCCCAAACAACTCAGCCCAAAACCCGTGCTTGCCCCGGTCCAGACCAGCCTACTTTAAGAACGTCCAAACGATGCCGTTTTAATCCAGTCTGATCTGGGCCGTTGATCTCAGATTGATCAATGGCCAAGATCACTTCCCCATAACCCACTGATGAACTCGACCCGTTTCCACCCGGACCGACCCAAACCCCTTTAGGATGAAACGACACCGTCCCCCATCAGCCAAGAGATCCTGACCCTTCATCGCACCCCATCCAACGGCTAGGAATCAACCCCTCACTAACTATATAAACCCATAACCTTTACCCTGCCCCTCCCTATCCGAACCCCCAGCCTTAAGTCACCTTCGTCCTCATCCCCTTCCCCTCCAAACCCTAGCCGCCCCTGTATTCTTCACCATGAAAGCCGGCGGCATGAACGCCGGTGGCCTTCACCTTAACACCATAGGACCATCTCACCCCCCTGAACATGGATCTGTGGACCGTTTAGTTCGAATCATCCTCTAGGTCCTCGAATCTTCATTTGAAGATTCGAGCAAAACTCGATCTACACCGATCTGCCCTAGATTCATACCAGACAATCACCGGACCCCCCTCGTGACCAAACCATGCTTGGTTTGGTCCGAATCTAACCTTGGAAGCCCAAAACCCAAATCTGCCCTCTAGAACCCTAGGTTTCCTCGTGCCTGTTTCGAACCAAGAGATTAGGGTCTAATGGACCTTAATCGAAGTGTTTCTCATTTGAGAAACATTTCGATTAAAGTCCGTTCAACCTTGAGAAAGGGTCTGTACAACACAAGCTGATTTTTTCTGTTTCTGCTTTCAAAGTTTAAGGTAAGTTTGTTTTCTCTTTGTTATTCAGTACGTGTGTGGTTTAAAGGTCTGTTCGTATTGGCCGAATGTCTTGTGTAATTTGTTGTCTTTGAATTTTTTACCAAATGTATCCTGTCCACCTTTCCTGAACCTATGTGTTTGATTAAAGGCCTTCTTCTATTCACTGATAACATGTATGTATGTATGTGCTGTGCAATTAGCTGAATTTCAAATTTGAACTGATTAACTGATTCCTCGAGTACAATTCTGCTGGGTCAGTATGACTCGAGTCATGTGTTCGATACTATTAAACATCTGATTTTTGGTTACGATTGTACATGTTATGATTAATATAGTCGAGTCGACATGTGTCGTCAATTAGTTTCAGCTGCCTGAACAATAACAAATCGATTTGCTTCTGCTAAGCATTGCCTGAATCAATTAGGAACTGAGTTTAGTACTTATAATTGTTAATTTGAATCAGAAATGTAAAATCAATGTTTGTTCAGTTACAGTTCTGAAATTGGAGGGCATGTGCACTTGTGCACCACATGTGCATTTGTGCACAGCCTGTGTCCCGCATAAGGGCTTTTTGAATTAAATAGTTTGACAGCATATGCTGTCAGACTACATTCTGCTGCCCATACTCTACTTTAGTTTCAGAAATAATAAACATTACTCAAAAGTGAGTCTACCAGGGAATATCATGGGGTTTTGTTTATACTTAATTAGCTAAGTGGAATCTGAAATAGGAGAGCACATGGGAGGGGTGTTCTAATTGTCTGAACAGGCTGTTAAAGGTTTTAGGTTTATAAAAGAGGGGACTTCCATCAGTTTTGGGGACATCAGATAGATCAGATAAGAGGGAGGAGCTGAAGACATACACATATAGACATAGATACACACACACAGAGGGGACAAAAGAGAATACATACAGAAAACTTAGTTTGGAGATTGAGAGTTGAAGTTCTGAAAAGCAGAAAACTGGAAAAGAACTCTGTTTGATAACACAGACAGACAAAACTAGAAATTGCATTCTTCTTTGCTGTCTTGATTTCACTGGTCTTGACTTGTTTGTCCGATACTGTTTTCTTCTAAATCCAACTGAGTCTATTGGTTGTTTGTTTGGTTTACTCTGGGACTTGGTCTAGCTGGAGATCTTGATTCTACTCCAATTATTTTGCTTGTTGTTGCTGCTGCTATTCTGTTTCTTGCTGTTGCTGATTTCCCCATCTTCTTCCTCTTCTCCTTTGCATTTTCAGTATTTCCAGGTACACATCTCGAGTCTCACATTGGTGTAGCTGATTGTAACATTGAAAAACATGAATCGAAAGATCTGAAGAATTTTAATCATCTGTTGCCTTACTTATAGCTTTGCGAATATTGTTAAAGTTGTATAGATCCTTTAACTTGTAGCCTAATAGAGAATACATTAGTAAGCTTGTACTTAATTAATGTTTATGTTGATTTGAAACTGTGGTGTTTGATTCGTTTAGTAGTATACAAGATGTAAATATAACTCATGGAATGTGGAACTATTTAGTGCGATTGTTAAAATTAAATTCACTCTTTCAGCATGCTTTGAATAAGTAGGGGCAAATGACTGTTAAATCTAGCCAAATATAATACAATTTTTGAATCACCCAGTTTAGATTTCTTTAGGCAGTTTATAGGATTAGTTTTGAATATCATCGGTAGTATTCTTTAATAAGGAATCCTATTAACCCTGTTTAAGCAAGTTAATCTAAATTCGACTTAAAGATGTTTGTTCGGGTTAAGTGTTGTATTTTGTTAGAATAAACGGATTTCTTTGTCAAATTAAAGCATTTTTCCATTGAAGTATAATGTCTTCTCAACTTTGTAAATGATTAACCATAAGAATCCAGATTGGGCCAAAGCATATAATTAAATTAGAATGTACCTTCTTTCTTCTAGTTTTAGGAACAAACGCATTAGAAATATAGCCACTTTAGGATATCCTTTCTAAAAATAGAGACGAGCCTCGCCAAATAAAACGCAAAATCGCGGGGCCCTCAATAAATAACCACAATAAATTTTTAGAATTCGGGATAGGCCGTTTAGTGAATTTCATGGCCTTCTACAAAAATAATAACGCGTTAGACTCTTTAGGCGCGACTTAATAATTTAACCTTCTTAAACACGGGTGCACATTGATGTGACCCAAATCCAAATCTCAACGGAGTCAAAATGTGTCGACGACCACGGGTGCATTGATTGTGACGTGGTTCGAGATGCATTTTCACGACGTTGCAATTCTATAAAAATAAATGATAATAATAAAAGCGGTTTAAACTTAATAAAAGCACATAAGTCACAACATGTATTTAAATCAGATATTTAGCCATTATAACAATTTAAGCGACCGTGCTAGAACCACGGGATTCGAGGGTGCCTAACACCTTCCCTCGGGTCAACAGAATTCCTTACTTAGAATTTCTGGTTCGCAGACTTCATTTGGAAAAGTCGAAAATTTCCTCGATTTGGGATTCGAGATAAACCGGTGACTTGGGACACCAAAAGCCAAACCTTTCCCAAGTGGCGACTCTGAATTAAATAAATAATCCCATTTCGAATATTGTCACTTAAATTGGAAAAACTCCCTCGCGCATTTAACCCTTCGGGGCGGGGCGCGCAAAAAGGAGGTGTGACAGCTCTGGCGACTCTGCTGGGGATAGATTAACCCAGAACCACTGGTTCAGGGTTCAAGAATTCGAGCTTAGAATAATTGTTATATTTGGCTTTATTATCTGATATTTATTACATGTTTTGACATAACGTGCTAAATGTTGTTGTTTACCGCTTTGATATTATCTAAACTATATATAAACTGTGCCGAACCATTCTCTCTTCACCTCCGGGGAGAAGCTCGCTGGCCGAGGCTCCTTATTCTATTAGTGTCGATACCTGAAATAAGAAAGAGGACGGATAAGTTACGAAGCCGGACGGCCTTTTGGTTCCCGGTAAGTTGCCCCTCCTCGACCCGAGTTGTCCGCTCGGGTACACGGTCTAGAACATCTACCCAGGTTATAAACTTAGTATAACGAAACCTCATGCCGGATCCCTAGTAGGAACATTTATCTGCATCATGTTGCATTTGACATAGGGGACTCAACACAGGGGTTGGGTCCGTCTAGGACAGGCAACCTGGAACGAAAAGACCATCCTGCTGCATCCCGTTTGTTTTGCGCATCTATTTGCTTCAGATCTGCGTGTTGACTGGTTTCCGAAAATTTTTCAAAAATAGCAGGGTAGGGAGATAATTACTTATTCTTTTGAAAAAAAAAGAACCATGTCCGAGCAATGTTAAACCTAACCGGAATTTTCTAAAATATATAAAAAATGATAAAAAGAAAAGGCTTGCCTTTCAGTTCGACTATTCCTTTTAATCACTTTCAAAATCCAAAAAATATATAAATAAAAAATCAATTTTTTTATTGTTTCATTTGTAGTACCTCTTTAAAAGATTTTCAAAATTTCAAAAAAAAGAGGAAGTTTTAAATGTGTAAATATTTCCTTGGTCTCTTTTCAAAAAATAAATAGTAAAATGAAAAACAAAACATATAACAAAATTTCAAAAAAAAAGGGTTATTCTTCTTTAAAGGATTTTATTTTTTGTTTCCCCTATTTTGATCCGACCGAACTACGCCGGTTTGATTCTCGCACGGGGTGAGATACGTAGGCAACCCTCGTCGGGTCCAACCTCCCGTTTTTTTTACAAAGGAAAAAAGAAAAATCTAGATAATTTTAATTTTTGAGTCTAATAAAGTTTATCACCCTAAATAAATGTGCAGGATGAGCACGATACAAAATGAATCGTTTTCAATAATGACCAAGATCCCTTTTGAGTTGCGATTATGGTGGAACGACTTAGGCAAAGAGGGGCAAGGCAAAGTGAGGAAATATCTGAAAAATCTCCCGGATTTACTAGACATTCAGCCTCGGGGTGATATTATCAGATCATTGGTCACTTACTGGGATTCGGCGCACAATGTATTCCATTTTTCAGACTTCGAACTCACCCCGACGTTGGAGGAAATAGCGGGATACATTGGGGGTGATGAAGCTCCGTTAAGGTTCAAGTACTTGATTGCACCTAGGGCCGTCACGGTACACCGATTTTTGGATTTTCTGAAAATACCCCGAACATTTCACCATCCAGATCTTGCCAAAGGTTTCTGCAGTCTCCATCTCATGTATGCTAGATACGGTCATGAAGGCGGGTTCAATAAGCCGGATTTCAAACTATGTAGTAAAGGCAACCGACAAAAGTGGGACGAACACAGGCAGTTGGCTTTCATGACGGCCTTCTTAGGTCTTATAGTGTTCCCGAGGAAGGACGGCAACATCGATCTAAAAATAACTGGGGTTGTCAGTACTTTGCTCACCCAAGATAAGAGTACTCTAGCGCCTATGATTATGGCTGACATTTTCCGGGCTCTCACTGCTTGTCAAGCTAGGGGCGACTTTTTCGAAGGATGTAACCTACTGTTGCAAATATGGATGACCGATCACTTATGCCGCCGCTCTCCGCTCTTGGGTTACGGTTCGCCTGAGAAGACTTGCATTGGAGAATTCTACACTAGAGTCAAAGGTTTCAATCTACCTGAGGGCGTCACATCATGGACCTCATTTTTCCGAACTCTCACTGCTAGCCAAATCCAGTGGACGCTCGGATGGTTGCCTGTTGAGGAAATCATATACATGCCAGCAACCAGGCCCCACTTTCTGTTGATGGGACTTAAAAGCATCCAACCCTACCCACCATATCGGGTTTTGAGGCAACTTGGGAGGTATCAAGTGGTGCCGAAAGATGAAGATCTGAGTACCTAAGTGATTGAGATCAGTCCAGACGGTCGTTTCCCCGAAGAAGAAGTTCGCCAAATCTGGAGTGAGTGCCAACATCTGACGACAAGCACTTGTGTAATGGATATAGCAAAAGGGGAAGTTGCCCCAGGATATCACGCTTGGTTCAGGGGCGACCTGTCTTTTGAAAGACCGGCTAAGAGACCGCATCTCAAAGATTTTGTGGAATCATCCCAAGGGCAATGGAACTGGTTAGCAAAAGAAAAGAGGTATCGGGCCGAGATCGGTGATTTGAAGCTACAAATTGACAGTCTGAAATTCAGTAACAGCATGCAAATCGCGGCGGATCGAAGCGAAAAGAATAAATTGGTCCGAGAGAATGAAGAACTTAAGGCCCAAATCCAAAAATTGAGATTGTCTCTTGATGAACAGCCCAGAAGTCGATCAGACCAACAGTTGATTAAGGGTTTGAGAAGAGAAGTCGCGGAATGGTGAGATGGTTTAGAAGAATCGGGAAAGATTATGGCGAAGCTCAAGGCACAGTGGGGAGTAAAAGTAGAGAAGCATCGCCGATACTTGAACCAATCGAAACGCGACCACGAGAAAACTGTTGCCAAAATGAAGAGAGAGATGGCTATACTTGAGACCAAAGCAGTTAATCAGGCTAAGGATTTCCAAATTGAGAGCAGATACTGGTACGACTTATTGGCCCAGATGAAGTTAGAAGTACGGCAACTGAAGAATCAACATACACAGGATGCTCAGGTATTCAAGACGTGTAGTGATCAGATAAAACGCCTACTCATAGAGAAAAAGCAAACCAGAGATAAGATCAGGGTCATTGCCCATGCCATCACCAGACGGTGTCTACGATGTAAGAACATGACCAGCGTTACCGTTTTCTCGGCAGTGATGAGTTATGTCAAACAGACCATGCATGAGCTGGAGCAACTTGAGAGGGATCTCACACCTAGGACCGCGACGAGGCCGAACGATGCCCCGCGGACACCAATTTTCAAAACCATAATGCACTCATAAGTCAAGTCTGTATCTTAGCATCTTCTGCCTGTTTTCCCACCAGGGTGATTTTTAGTCTGGGTTTATTTTCAAAATTTGCTCTTTCTTTTGCAAAATGTAGTTTGTAATAGACCATTTCAATAATAAAAGGTGTGTTTCTTTCATTTGTGTTTCGAACTATAAAATGCAGTCCTTGTAAGCACGTGATTTTTGCCCTATATGAGAATTACTCCCAAAAAATCCAAAAATAAAATGATTTTTCTTTGGTGTGCAATTTTGTGATATTTTGTGATATTTTGAATAATTATTTGTATTTGTCTGTGCGTGTTTATTTGATAAATTAATAAAAAATACAAAAATATGTCGCATTTTGCATGTAGGATTTAATTCTATAGTTGTTAGTAATTAAATTTGTTTTACAAAAATTAAAAAATTACAAAAATAGGCATCGTTTGCATTTTTAGCATTTAATGTCCAAATATACAATTTTACGCTTAATTAATACTTAATTGTGCGTTAATTGTTATTGGGAGTTAATTTGTGCTTTTATAACTTAATTTAATTCTTAATAATAGTTTAAGTATTTTTATAATTTAGTTTTAGAGAAATAAAAGAAGAAAAGAAAGCAAAAATATAAAGAAAGTCGGAATTAGGCCTCTTCTTCAATTTCAAGCCACAGGCCCAAAAATTGGCCCAATCTTCCCTACGACCCAGTCCATTTCGAACTGGGTCGACCCAGTCCATAACCCAAAAGACTCAAACCCCATTTGTCTTTCATTTTTACAAAACAAAAACAAAACAAAAAAAAATAAGAGAAGAAAACCCTAAAAATCTAAACCATCCGCCCCCCCTCTCCTATCTTCTTCTTCTTCCTCAAGCTCACATCCCTTCCAACCATGGCTGCCCCTCTCCCATTCCCTTCATCCCCACATCACACTCACACACACACTCACCAAACACATCCAAGCTGACCTCCCATGAACGACCTCAAGAACCTAAGCGACCAAAGCTTCATCGAGCTGCTTCATCTTCCAATCCAAACATGTTGCGGACTGCTGCTGCCATGGTTGCCATTAACGCTGCTTCAAGCTCGAGTTTTCTACTTGCTGCGTTGACCACCTTCCTTCTCCTCGACGAACAGCTGCTACTGCCCGTCGAACCCACGCGAACGCCACCCAAACCAGTCCGGCAGTCCCCCGAGCTACTGCTGTCCGCCATAGCCTTCCTCCTCGTCGAGCAGCTGCTCGACGTCCAGTCGTCCCCAGCTGCGGACTGCTGCTCCTTCCTCTCCATCTTCTTCGTTTATTCGTCGTTTTTTCGAATCGGTTAGTTGGTTTATGTTTTCAAATTTCGTCTATATTTTTTTGTTGTTCGTTGTTTTTAGGATTCAAAATCGATAAATGATTCAATGTTTGTTTTGTTTGTCCGTAGTTGAAATAATTTTAGTTTGTTCATATATTTCGTTAAATTAATTTTCAGATTTCAAAATAGAAGTTTAATTAGTTGTTTTCATGTTTATTTCATGTTTGTATTATTGTTTAAGTAAGTATTTGTTAGTTTGATGTTTGTTAGATTCAAATTGAAATTTAATCAACTATTTCTTCAATTTGTTTCATGTGTTTATGTATTGTTAGAAATTGTTAATATTGTTAAGTTCAAGCTTAAGTTCATAATTGTTTATTCGTCAATCTTGTTATTTGTCTAAAAAGAATTTAGTTGTGTTAAAGGAAATATATTGATTTAATCGTTTAATCCGTCATGTTTGTTGTGTTAAAATAGATTCATTCATGTTCATACTTTGTTTGGATGATCTTGAATCCGAATTTTGTATAGTTTGATTTCTTGTTTACCATTTGTGATTATTTCTTGAATTTGTCTCATAAAGTTTAATATAGGAATTGTTGTTGTAATGTTGTTAGAGTAGTTGATTTTAAGTTCAATATTATTGAATTTAGAAATCAAAATATACTTGTTTGTTGTTGTTGTTGAATCCGAAAATAGGATTGTTTGTTGCTAAAATATTGTTCAATCAAATTTTAGTTGTTCTTTGTTGTTCAATTTGTGTTCATGTGATTTGTTGTTGAAATGTTGTTGAAATCATGTTCATGTGCTTTGTTGTTGAAATGTTGTTAAAATCGTGTTCATGTGATATTGTTGTTATGATGTTCATCCGTGTTCATATTGTTGTTTGAACATTGTTAGAAATTGATCATATTGTCTATATTTTGGTTAAGTTTGATTAATTGATGTGTTATAGCTGATGGGTAGTTTGGTAAATTTGTAGTACGTTCAGGGGTAGTTTGGTAATTTCAGTAAGGTCGGAGGGGGTAGTTTAGGAATTGTACATTTTGAAATTGTTTATTTGAAGCATGGGGGACAAAATGAAATGGGGTGGGTTGTGATATAGTTATTTAATATAAAGGGGGGACAAGATTTAATTTAAAGGGGAATCTTGCATTATTTTAAATGAAGCATGGGGGACAAAATGAAATGGGGTGGTGTGATATGTTTATTTAATATAATGGGGATGAGTGAGAAGATAATGAGTTTGGTAGAGAAAATGGGTTGATTTTAATTGATTAAAAGATTTATGGGATGTGTTATAAGAAGTCTTGAAATCAGAATAAACAGGGAGATAGAGAAAAATACACAGATATGAGAGAGAGAAACAAATCTGAAAATAAGAGAGAGAAAAGGGCTGAACATTTAAGAGATAGAAAATTCCGAAAAATATTTAAGCTTTCAAATATAAAAAAAAACTAAAAAAAATATTCTGTTTTCTTTTGTTGTTTGAAATCAGAATTAATTGTTTTTTTTTTTGGATTACTACTCCACCGGTCTGTTACTGGGTTGTTACTGTTGTTGGGCTATTGTTGCTGTGTTGTACTGATTTTACTGCTGTTGCTGATTCTCATATTCATTTTCTTTTGCTTCCAATATCAGGTACACAACTGAAATGCTGTTTATTGTAATCTGAAATATGAAGCGTGAATACATATGAAGAATGAAAATTTGAAGTTTTAATTTTCGTTTTTATTTCTTTGTTCCTTTTGTTGATTGTATTTAAGCTATTTCATGAATTACTAAATAATAACTGGAATAAGAAAATAATATCATAAGTTAGTCTGTAATAAATCAGTTCGGCAAAATAGGTTAATTCACTAGTTATGAAGGCTTCAAGATTATAGGTTGATCATGAACAAGTAGCTAAATTTAGCTAAGACACGAATTTAAATTAAACATCGTAAATTAGGCATTAAGGCATGACTTGAGCTTAAGCAAGATTAAGAGAACGTTTAAGTCTAATAAACTTTCTAATAAGCTTTAGTAATTATGGTTAAATCTAGTTTCAAATGATTGTGAATAATTAATCTCAATAATTTTTTTTAAAAAAAATAACAATGCTGAGTTTTAATCTAGCTATATTTGTTTATTTTGAATATTAGTTGTTGAATTTTTATTTTATTTATAATTTCGAAATTAAGAGTGAAATTCCTTTTTCATCAATATTTGTATTAATCAAGCAATTAGCATGTCATGTCTTCTTAAAATAATAAAAGCTAGTAATAAATTAGGATTTTCTTTCTTTATTTTAGAGACTCATTTTTATAGAAAAATGTAGTCGTTTTAAGATTTGTCCAAATAAATGAGATGAGCCTCGCTTAATGAAATGTATAGATTGCGGGGCCCTCAATAAATGTACATTTAATCGCTTAGAATTAGGGAGGAGCCGTTTTAGCAAATTTCACGGCCCTACCCAAAATAATGATACGCTAGACTCTTTAGGCGCGATTTAATTAATTTTACCTTCTTAAACTCGGATGCGCATTTCATGCGACCCAAATCTAAATCCTAAAACATTGAATAAAAATGTGTTCCGGATTGCGGGTGCATTTCATGTGACGTAATCCAAAGACATGTTTTAAACGATGTTCACAATTTTCTAAAAAATAATAATTATAATAATAAAGCGGTAAAAGATAAAATTTGCACATGGTTCATAATTGTATTAAAAATCAGATAAATAAGCCGAATATAACAGTTGAGCGACCGTGCTAGAACCACGGAACTCGGGAATGCCTAACACCTTCTCCCGGGTTAACAGAATTCCTTATCCGGATTTCTGGTACGCAGACTGTAATATAGAGTCATTCTTTTCCTCGATTCGGGATTAAAATTGGTGACTTGGGACACCCTAAATCTCCCAAGTGGCGACTCTGAAATAATTAAACCAATCCCGTTTCGACTGTCCTTTAATTGGAAAAAACTCCCTACGCACCTCGCGGTGCCGGAAAAAGGAGGTGTGACAGCTCTGGCGACTCTGCTGGGGACTTAACCCAGAACCAGTGGTTCAGGGTTAGAAATTCGAGCTCATATAAATTGTTATATTTGGTTTTATCTGATTTTTACATGTTTGAGCCTAATGTGCTAAATGCTGCTTTTACCGCTTTGATATTACGTGAACTGTGTATAAACTGTGCCGAAACCCATCTCCTCTCTGAGTCTTCTAAATCATGAAGAAGGGTGTACTTCGTACGACTTCTTTTCTGTATAGTGTCAAATCCCAATTTAGAACGAGGTTCGGACAAGTTGCTAAGCCGGTGAAGCTTCTGTATTCCCGGTACGCTACCCCCCTCGGCTCGAGCTGTCCGCTCGGGTAAGCCAGGTCTAGAACAAACACCCAGGTTCTGAACCTAGTATAACAAAGCCACATGCCGGATCCCTAGTAGGAACGTTTGTTTGCATCACGTGCATCTGACTTTGGAGGCTCAACACAGGGGTTGAGTCTGTCTAGGACAGGTGCACCAAAAATGAAAATGACCATCCTGATGCATCTTACTTGTTACTACTTGCGCATTAATTTGATTCGGACTTGTGTGTTGACTGACTTGTGAATATCAGGAATAATATTTTGAAATTGAAAAAAAAAAGAAATAGCGGTTAGGGAATTGATTGTTTATTTTGAAAAGAAAACAAATGCCCAAATACTGTCAAAACTCTGCTGAAATTTTGAGAAAATGAAAAAAAAATGTCTTATTAGTTTGTTTTATTAAAAGCTAAGAAAAGAAAAAAAGTCGTTGTTCTGTTTTGTTTTTCAAAAAAGAAAATAGAAAAAATATATAGTTTGTCTTGCCATGAAAATGAAAATGAAAAAGAGTCTTATTTTTAAAATGGTTTTTTTTATTATTTATTTGCTTATGAAAATGCAAAAAATAAAAAAATAAAAAAAAGTCTTTCATTATTTGTCGCAAATATATATATAAATCTGAAAAGTTTTTTTTATTTCCAAAAAATATATATATCTTTATTTGTTGCAAAGAGTATTTGTCTTGCCAAGAAAATTCAAAGTAAAATTCCAAAAAAAATATGTCTTGCAAAAAATAATATAAATATCTTTATTTTCCATTGTTGATAAAACAAAAATAATAAAAATGTTTTTTTTTAAAAAAAAAAATCCGAAAATATTTTGATACTTCTTTCAAAATTGAAAAGAAAATTCAAAATTTAAAAAATATTTTTTAGAAGCATTTCTTTTATCAAAAGTAAAATTCCAAAAATATTTTTTTTTCTTTAGAATAAGAAAAAAAAAACAAATGGAAATTCAAAAAAAAAAAAAAAACTTGCTTTTACTTTTGAAATTCTCAAAGTTCAAATCAAAAGAAAAGGAATTTTTACAAGTCTTTCTTTCAAAAAGAAATCAATCAAAAAAAAAATATATATATACTTCCTTTCTTCTTTTGAAGCAGTTCTTTCACAGTTCCAATTAAAAAAAATATTAGTTCATTTACTTATTCGCGAGGCTCGAACTACGCGGGTTTGATTTTCACCAGATGTGAGATACGTAGGCAACCCTCATCGGGTCCAACCCCACATTTTGCTAAAAAAGCCAAAAACGAATAAGTAATAAAAAAAATATGTCATAAATAAGTCGGGTGATGTCCAACCCACCTTTTGCTAAAATAGCCAAAAATCAAAAATTTTAATCTTGTCATGAATAAGTCGGGTAGTGTCCAACCTCCCCTTTTGCTAAAATAGCCAAAAAAAAAAAACATGTCAAAATTTTAACTTTGTCATAGAGAAGTCGGATGACGCTGTTTTATGAAGGCATAGCCGAATGTTCCCGAAAGGGACACCGGGAGGCTGACTTTGCATAAACAGCCACCTTCGGGTCATTTTTAAGATTTTGTCCAGTTGACCCACACAGCCTTAAAAATCTTCGTCCCCGAGGCGTTGAAAGGCCGTGTTTGCAATATTGACTTTTCTAATTCGAAAAATGATAAAAAGAGTCATAAATAAGTCGGGTGATGCTGTTTTGTCAAAAATAGCCGAATGTTCCCGAGAGGGACGCCGGAAGGCTGACTTTGCATAAACAGCCACTTTTTTTGGGTCCTGTTTAGGATTTTGGTCTAGTTGACCCACACAGCCCTATAAATCTTCGTCCCCGAGGCGCTGAAGGGCCGTGTTTGCAACATCAGGTTTTTAGTATAATTTGAAAAGAAAAAAAAAAGAGTCAGCGGTCAGGTGAATACCGTTTGGATTTTTTTTAGTCAAAATAACCCGAGCCAACTTCGGCCGCGTCTTGAACCGTTCTTGCCGAAATAACCTTAGAGTATCTGTCAGTTGTCGAAAGGTTATTTTCGTAAAAGAATGGACAAGTGTGTAAAGTGTCATAAAATAATCCTCCCCGGCCTCAAATTCATGTGAAATTTGGAAGGGGCCACATTTGCAAAAATAACCGTTTGGTTGCATTTGTCAAACGGGGAAAGAAATTGGCCGTTTGTAAATCTTTTAATTAGAATATGTGGGTTGTTTGATTTTCCAGCTTGTAGGTCATCTTCAAACCTTTGAAACTCAGTTTGTTTTAACATGAAAATTGAAAAAAAAATGTTTAGCATTGTTTATCTTTTATTGGGTCCGAACTACGCTCGGTCTGATTCATGCGGGGTCATGATACGTAGGCAATCTCCATAAGATTCGACCACCACCAAAATAAAAAAAAATATAAAAAAATATAATAATAAATAAATAAAAGAGAGTGTGGAAGATTTTCAGGGGGGCACAATTGTCTAACTGCTTAGGTACATTGTATCTCTGATACATGATTGTCTGTCCAATGCCCTAACACTAACGTGATGGCTTCCCTTTGATGTGTCCATATATAGAAAGTGGTTGGTTGTGGTAACTCCTCCCTGCAAAGCAAAATCAAAGGACAATGGCTCAGAACCGCAGAACCGAGTGGATCGGTACTGATGACCAACAACAATTGGTCGAACAGAACAACAGGTTGGTAGAAGAAGTGAAAATGCTGAGACAGCATGTGGCAGACATGTATCAGGCATGGATAACGGGAAAAGCACCACCCCCTCCACCGCCAAGCCTCTTGAACTCGGTCATTTCCCAAGCACCCAACACCATAATGGAAGATTCTCCATACTCTCCATCCCAACCCATTTATGGCAGCTTTCCCAGCTATCCGAGTAGCTCCATCACTCTTCAATGTTTCTCCGCTCCCCAACACCACTTCTTTCCCCGTGACCTCAAAAGCCATACCTCACTTCCCAGGTACCCGACTCCACGAAATGCTTACCCACCCATACAAGCCTACCAAAAGCCATCTGGATCAGGTTTCCGGCCCTGTCAACATGCAAGAATGAAGAGGTTGCTGAAACGAGGAAAGGCTCTCACCCCTATCGGGGTATCTTATGCCAGTCTGTTTGAAAGGCTAAGGCATGCTGGCTCGATTGAGCCACTCCCCGCATGTACTCCAAATCCACTTGCAAGGAGCTTTGATCCGGCAGCGCGATGCGCCTACCACTCCAATGTCATAGGGCACAACATTGAGAGTTGTCATAGTTGGAGAAGGGAAGTAGAGAAAATGATCCAAGAAGGGCGGGTTGTGATTAATAACAGTGACATGGTGCACTCGAGCCCCCTCGAGAACTTGCCGACGGATGTTGATGATATTGAAGCTGGTAATGGTCTTGGCAGTATCGATGCAAAGCTCAGTGGCTAAGATGCCAGTCTTGATAAAGTGGAAGGACGCTCTGTTCCTTGGTTAACAAGAGAGAAGCTTGTGGTGGCTTATTTTGTTGACATTTATGTTGTTCGGATTATTAGGGTTATAAGTCGGATATTGTCTTGTCCAGTTTGTTTTAGGATTTTGTTCTGGATTGTTTTGTTTGTTTTGTTATTTAAACCATTTCACCGGTAGTCTAATACAAAATCCGGTCTTTCTTTATTTCCAGTCATCTCTTTGTTTAGGCCTTTTATCATTTTTATTCAATGCCGATTCTAGTGACATGACATGCGCACACAGTTTGGGCCAAACCTTAAAAGTTAATCGTAAAACCCTCGAAAGGCGATCAGACCATTTAAAGGATATTTGAAGCCCGAGTCATGTGGAATTGGGGCAAGTTAAACACAAAGAAAACCGTTAAAATCAAGATTCTCCAAATTGGCGTGAGGGTCATTCATGATAATGAGAGTGTCGCCCAACGATGTTTTAGAAATAACAAAGGGAAAAGCAAATGTTTAACATAATTGTCAAGCCCAGCACCGTCGGAAGAGACTATAAATCTATTGTTTGTTGTGTTGTTTGCATTTGGCATGTTTTGAAGACTGGAATGACGAAGGCATTTTGTTCTGCTACCTAAACACTTTATCCTTCGTTACCCCTTTTTGAGCCTTACTTATTTTTCTTTCATACCCCTCGTTCGGAATCAGTAAAAACGACTAGAAAACGCGAGCATGGCATGAAAACATGAAAAAAAAAAACGAAAAAGAAAAGAAAAGAAAAATGGTAACAAAAAAAAACAAAAGAGAGTCAAATGAAAAAAGAGGAATTGGGAACTACGTTTGACCTGATTCCTCAAAGAGGATACGTAGGCGCTTCACAGCTCGGTCATAGGGTGCATAGTGTGCATAATGTGCATGGTATGCATGGTGTAATAAATAATAATAAAAAAAATTTAATAAATAATCCCCAAGCAAGAAACTGGGGCAAGGGTTGCGCTTGTGGTAAGCAAAATTGGTTCCGAATGTTGTAATTTTAAACCTCCAATTTATTTTGTTTTGAGCCTTTAATACCCTTTCTTTCTAAGCCTATCCAAAAAACCCACATTACGGTCCAAAGAAAGACCTTCTGATCAGTCTGCAAAAGATGCCAAGTCAGACAAATGAGAGTCTTACCGGCGAACATAACACTCTGTTCCACAACAGAAAGGACTCTAATCTCCAGCAGAGAGAGTCATACCGGCAACACTCCAAATCCCCAGCGGGAAAGTGATACAAATGAGAGAGTCTTATCGGTGAAAATCTTCACGGACACCATAAGGCGATGAAAGCTGAGAGAAAAACCAAAATGAGAGAGGCTTGATAGTGAAAACCCTTCGGGCACTACAAGTCGAATAAGATTAGGAATCAGATGGAGAATTGCCAATTGAAGGTCTTGAAAGACGATTGACGGCAGAGGATAGGCCACATGTGCATGTCATGACCATTAGAGTCGTTGTTTTCGTTTGATAGGTTTTTATTTATAGTTTCTTTTGTAAAAGAGTCATCGTTTCCTTTGTCTTTTATTTTGTTTCTTTTATCTTTCTCCTTTCATAGAAAAACTCCCCAATAGAGTCTGTCTGGTCATAACAAGTGTGAATTGACTTCAAAATATGTCATAAGCTTCCCAATTATAGAAAATGAGATCTGACTAGTGCATCCAAATGGTATAGTCAGCGAGGAACAAATGCGAGGCCAGTGTCAAGAAAATATCCCCAGCAAAAGGGAATTGACAAAAGGATTGACGAGTGTCAAAAGGGATATCCTTGCCAAAACCAAAGTTATAAACCTCAAGGCCAAAACCCGTGGGCAAATCAAGGAGAGCAATGAGCATGATTTGGGAAATTCATACTAGGACTAAAAGGTCGGGGAAATGCCAGCTTCCGAGCTATGTCACAAAAGAAGACGGATATCCCCAGCAGGAAGGGATTATCCCCAGCACATAATATCATCCCCAACAAGCTGTGGAACGCAGAGCAAGGAAGGAGAAAGGGAAAAGCCATCCCAGTAGGGGTATCACAACCAACCACCATGTTTTAAACTAACAAATTTTGTTTGATTTGAAACAGGTAAAGGAAATGGCATTGATGCCAGAAATGCATGCCGCAAGGGATATTATCAAACTGGGGCAGAAAATTTTCCTTCCGCTTAGAAAATTTTCTGGAAGTCAGGTACCCATGCGGGGAAGAATAAAGATAACACCAGTCTCAAGGGAAGTGGTCTTAGAACCAGTGTTGCCCCCAACATAATAAGTTTCTATGGAGGAAGTTGTTCCCCAGCAAAGGGATGAAACTTGAGCTCAGTGAAGCACTAGTTCTGAAAGAATCAGAATCCCCCAACGGTGTTATCCTCGACAGCGTTATCCCCAGCTGATAACATTTTACCCCCCAACAGGTAAGTAAATAATTCCCCAACAGTGTTATCCCCAGCAAGTATTCGAGGTAAGACATTTTCAAGTCTTAAGGGTATTTTGGGTTCATCCGCCCTCGAATAGGATATTTTGGGTTCATCCGCCCTCGAATAGGATATTGTGGGTTCATCCGCCCTCGAATAGAATATTTTGGGTTCATCCGCCCTCGAATAGGATATTTTGGGTTCATCCGCCCTCGAATAGGATATTTTGGTTTCATCCGCCCTCGAATAGGATATTTTGGGTTCATCCGCCCTCGAATAGGATTTTATTTTCAAAGTTGTTGTTGAAGCCAGACGCCCACCTGAATAACGAGAGGAATACTTTCTTGTCTGTCCATTGCATATTTTAGGCGCTCACCTGTATAACAAGGGAATACATTCCACGCCTTTGCCAATAGGAGACGCACTTCCTAAGTCTAGTTCTTCCAATAGGAGACACACTTCCTAAGTTAGTTTCACCCATAGGAGACACATTTCCTCCTAAGTTTAGTTTACCCATAGGAGACGCATTTCCTCCTAAGTTTAGTTTACCCATAGGAGACACATTTCCTCCTAAGTTTACTTTTACCCATAGGAGACGCATTTCCTCCTAAGTTAGCATTGAATTTGGGAGCCCGCCCATATAACAGAGGCATACATTTCTGTCCTTTTACTTTCTGTCCTAGGTCGCCCACCAGTAAAATGCGGGAATACTTTCTGTTCTAGGTCGCCCACCAGTAAAATGCGGGAATATTTTAAGTTCTAGGTCGCCCACCAGTATAATGCGGGAATACATTTCAGTTCTAGGTCGCCCACCAGTAGAATGCGGGAATACATTTCAGTTCTAGGTCGCCCACCAGTAAAATGCGGGAATACATTTCAGTTCTAGGTCACCCACCAGTAAAATGCGGGAATACATTTCAGTTCTAGGTCGCCCACCAGTAAAATGCGGGAATACTTTATGTTCTAGGTCGCCCACCAGTAAAATGCGGGAATACTTTCTGTTCTAGGTCGCCCACCAGTAAAATGCGGGAATACTTTATGTTCTAGGTCGCCCACCAGTAAAATGCAGGAATACATTTATGTTCTAGGTCGCCCACCAGTAAAATGCGGGAATACATTTCAGTTCTAGGTCGCCCACCAGTAAAATGCGGGAATACATTTCAGTTCTAGGTCGCCCACCAGTAGAATGCGGGAATACATTTCAGTTCTAGGTCGCCCACCAGTAAAATGCGGGAATACATTTCAGTTCTAGGTCGCCCACCAGTAGAATGCGGGAATACATTTCAGTTCTAGGTCGCCCACCAGTAAAATGCGGGAATACTTTATGTTCTAGGTCGCCCACCAGTAAAATGCGGGAATACTTTCTGTTCTAGGTCGCCCACCAGTAAAATGCGGGAATACTTTATGTTCTAGGTCGCCCACCAGTAAAATGCGGGAATACATTTATGTTCTAGGTCGCCCACCAGTAAAATGCGGGAATACATTTCAGTTCTAGGTCGCCCACCAGTAGAATGCGGGAATACTTTAAAGTTCTAGGTCGCCCACCAGTATAATGCGGGAATACATTTCAGTTCTAGGTCGCCCACCAGTAAAATGCGGGAATACATTTATGTTCTAGGTCGCCCACCAGTAAAATGCGGGAATACATTTCAGTTCTAGGTCGCCCACCAGTAAAATGCGGGAATACATTTCAGTTCTAGGTCGCCCACCAGTAGAATGCGGGAATACATTTAAGTTCTAGGTCGCCCACCAGTAAAATGCGGGAATACATTTCAGTTCTAGGTCGCCCACCAGTAGAGTGCGGGAATACATTTCAGTTCTAGGTCGCCCACCAGTAAAATGCGGGAATACTTTATGTTCTAGGTCGCCCACCAGTAAAATGCGGGAATACTTTCTGTTCTAGGTCGCCCACCAGTAAAATGCGGGAATACATTTCAGTTCTAGGTCGCCCACCAGTAAAATGTGGGAATACATTTCAGTTCTAGGTCGCCCACCAGTAAAATGCGGGAATACATTCATGTTCTAGGTCGCCCACCAGTAAAATGCGGGAATACTTTCAGCTCTAGGTCGCCCACCAGTATAATGCGGGCATACATTTCATAATTTTGCATTGAAGCAACTTTTTAGTCTTGTATTACAGATTTTGGAATCAGTAACCCCACCAGAAGGCGGAAGGTTACAACAGGAATCCCCAGCAGTAAACAATAAAATCCCCAGCACCGGGAAGCAGAAGGTTGCAACAAGAGGTCCCAGCATAAACTCAAGTCCATGTGTCAAAAGGAAGAAAAGCATCGGAAGAAAAGCACCGGAGGAAACACAAGCCGACAAGAAAGCAAGGCAACAAGAACAAATTTTAGTCTAGCCTAGCTTCTTGTTTTCTTTTAAGCACGGTGTAACAAGGAGATCGGTAAGCAGTGATAACAGCATGCAACAGCAGTAACATCGCAGTCCCACGGTAGTCCCAGCTACCAAAAACTTCCCGAACTACATTGACCTGATTCCTGTTTAGCCCAGGATATGTAGGAAACCTTTGAAGCAAAGGTTCGGTCAAATCTTTTTCAAAAAATGCTTCACACGGAGTACTCGGATGGGCAAAAATCGCTCGCTTTATCTTTGCACGAAAACCCTTCGTGTATCCGGGCAAAGAGGGGCAGCTGTAAGCACGTGATTTTTGCCCTATATGAGAATTACTCCCAAAAAATCCAAAAATAAAATGATTTTTCTTTGGTGTGCAATTTTGTGATATTTTGTGATATTTTGAATAATTATTTGTATTTGTCTGTGCGTGTTTATTTGATAAATTAATAAAAAATACAAAAATATGTCGCATTTTGCATGTAGGATTTAATTCTATAGTTGTTAGTAATTAAATTTGTTTTACAAAAATTAAAAAATTACAAAAATAGGCATCGTTTGCATTTTTAGCATTTAATGTCCAAATATACAATTTTACGCTTAATTAATACTTAATTGTGCGTTAATTGTTATTGGGAGTTAATTTGCGCTTTTATAACTTAATTTAATTCTTAATAATAGTTTAAGTATTTTTATAATTTAGTTTTAGAGAAATAAAAGAAGAAAAGAAAGCAAAAATATAAAGAAAGTCGGAATTAGGCCTCTTCTTCAATTTCAAGCCACAGGCCCAAAAATTGGCCCAATCTTCCCTACGACCCAGTCCATTTCGAACTGGGTCGACCCAGTCCATAACCCAAAAGACTCAAACCCCATTTGTCTTTCATTTTTACAAAACAAAAACAAAACAAAAAAAAATAAGAGAAGAAAACCCTAAAAATCTAAACCATCCGCCCCCCCTCTCCTATCTTCTTCTTCTTCCTCAAGCTCACATCCCTTCCAACCATGGCTGCCCCTCTCCCATTCCCTTCATCGCCACATCACACTCACACACACACTCACCAAACACATCCAAGCTGACCTCCCATGAACGACCTCAAGAACCTAAGCGACCAAAGCTTCATCGAGCTGCTTCATCTTCCAATCCAAACGTGTTGCGGACTGCTGCTGCCATGGTCGCCATTAACGCTGCTTCAAGCTCGAGTTTTCTGCTTGCTGCGTCGACCACCTTCCTTCTCCTCGACGAACAGCTGCTACTGCCCGTCGAACCCACGCGAACGCCACCCAAACCAGTCCGGCAGTCCCCCGAGCTACTGCTGTCCGCCATAGCCTTCCTCCTCGTCGAGCAGCTGCTCGACGTCCAGTCGTCCCCAGCTGCGGACTGCTGCTCCTTCCTCTCCATCTTCTTCGTTTATTCGTCGTTGTTTCGAATCGGTTAGTTGGTTTATGTTTTCAAATTTCGTCCATATTTTTTTGTTGTTCGTTGTTTTTCGGATTCAAAATCGATAAATGATTCAATGTTTGTTTTGTTTGTCCGTAGTTGAAATAATTTTAGTTTGTTCATATGTTTCGTTAAATTAATTTTCAGATTTCAAAATAGAAGTTTAATTAGTTGTTTTCATGTTTATTTCATGTTTGTATTATTGTTTAAGTAAGTATTTGTTAGTTTGATGTTTGTTAGATTCAAATTGAACTATTTCTTCAATTTGTTTCATGTGTTTATGTATTGTTAGAAATTGTTAATATTGTTAAGTTCAAGCTTAAGTTCATAATTGTTTATTCGTCAATCTTGTTATTTGTCTAAAAAGAATTTAGTTGTGTTAAAGGAAATATATTGATTTAATCGTTTAATCCGTCATGTTTGTTGTGTTAAAATAGATTCATTCATGTTCATACTTTGTTTGGATGATCTTGAATCCGAATTTTGTATAGTTTGATTTCTTGTTTACCATTTGTGATTATTTCTTGAATTTGTCTCATAAAGTTTAATATAGGAATTGTTGTTGTAATGTTGTTAGAGTAGTTGATTTTAAGTTCAATATTATTGAATTTAGAAATCAAAATATACTTGTTTGTTGTTGTTGTTGAATCCGAAAATAGGATTGTTTGTTGCTAAAATATTGTTCAATCAAATTTTAGTTGTTCTTTGTTGTTCAATTTGTGTTCATGTGATTTGTTGTTGAAATGTTGTTGAAATCATGTTCATGTGCTTTGTTGTTGAAATGTTGTTAAAATCGTGTTCATGTGATATTGTTGTTATGATGTTCATCCGTGTTCATATTGTTGTTTGAACATTGTTAGAAATTGATCATATTGTCTATATTTTGGTTAAGTTTGATTAATTGATGTGTTATAGCTGATGGGTAGTTTGGTAAATTTGTAGTACGTTCAGGGGTAGTTTGGTAATTTCAGTAAGGTCGGAGGGGGTAGTTTAGGAATTGTACATTTTGAAATTGTTTATTTGAAGCATGGGGGACAAAATGAAATGGGGTGGGTTGTGATATAGTTGTTTAATATAAAGGGGGGACAAGATTTAATTTAAAGGGGAATCTTGCATTATTTTAAATGAAGCATGGGGGACAAAATGAAATGGGGTGGTGTGATATGTTTATTTAATATAATGGGGATGAGTGGGAAGATAATGGGTTTGGTAGAGAAAATGGGTTGATTTTAATTGATTAAAAGATTTATGGGATGGGTTATAAGAAGTCTTGAAATCAGAATAAACAGAGAGATAGAGAAAAATACACAGATACGAGAGAGAGAAACAAATCTGAAAATAAGAGAGAGAAAAGGGCTGAACATTTAAGAGATAGAAAATTCCGAAAAATATTTAAGCTTTCAAATAAAAAAAAACCTAAGAAAAAATATTCTGTTTTCTTTTGTTGTTTGAAATCAGAATTAATTGTTGTTTCATAAAAGCTGGAAGCTTTTTTTTTTTTTTGGATTACTACTCCACCGGTCTGTTACTGGGTTGTTACTGTTGCTGGGCTATTGTTGCTGTGTTGTACTGATTTTACTGCTGTTGCTGATTCTCATATTCATTTTCTTTTGCTTCCAATATCAGGTACACAACTGAAAAGCTGTTTATTGTAATCCGAAATATGAAGCGTGAATACATATGAAGAATGAAAATTTGAAGTTTTAATTTCGTTTTTATTTCTTTGTTCCTTTTGTTGATTGTATTTAAGCTATTTCATGAATTACTAAATAATAACTGGAATAAGAAAATAATATCATAAGTTAGTCTGTAATAAATCAGTTCGGCAAAATAGGTTAATTCACTAGTTATGAAGGCTTCAAGATTATAGGTTGATCATGAACAAGTAGCTAAATTTAGCTAAGACACGAATTTAAATTAAACATCGTAAATTAGGCATTAAGGCATGACTTGAGCTTAAGCAAGATTAAGAGAACGTTTAAGTCTAATAAACTTTCTAATAAGCTTTAGTAATTATGGTTAAATCTAGTTTCAAATGATTGTGAATAACTAATCTCAATAATTTTTTTTTATAAAAAAAATAACAATGCTGAGTTTTAATCTAGCTATATTTGTTTATTTTGAATATTAGTTGTTGAATTTTTATTTTATTTATAATTTCGAAATTAAGAGTGAAATTCCTTTTTCATCAATATTTGTATTAATCAAGCAATTAGCATGTCATGTCTTCTTAAAATAATAAAAGCTAGTAATAAATTAGGATTTTCTTTCTTTATTTTAGAGACTCATTTTTATAGAAAAATGTAGTCGTTTTAAGATTTGTCCAAATAAATGAGATGAGCCTCGCTTAATGAAATGTATAGATTGCGGGGCCCTCAATAAATGTACATTTAATCGCTTAGAATTAGGGAGGAGCCGTTTTAGCAAATTTCACGGCCCTACCCAAAATAATGATACGCTAGACTCTTTAGGCGCGATTTAATTAATTTTACCTTCTTAAACTCGGATGCGCATTTCATGCGACCCAAATCTAAATCCTAAAACATTGAATAAAAATGTGTTCCGGATTGCGGGTGCATTTCATGTGACGTAATCCAAAGACATGTTTTAAACGATGTTCACAATTTTTTTTTAAAAATAATAATAATAATAAAGTGGTAAAGAGTTAAAATTGGCACATCGGTTCATAATTGTATTAAAATCAGATAAATAAGCCAAATATGACAATTGAGCGACCGTGCTAGAACCACGGAACTCGGGAATGCCTAACACCTTCTCCCGGGTTAACAGAATTCCTTATCCGGATTTCTGGTTCGCGGACTGTAATATGGAGTCATTCTTTTCCTCGATTCGGGATTAAACTGGTGACTTGGGACACCCTAAATCTCCCAAGTGGCGACTCTGAAATAAATAAACAAATCCCGTTTCGACTGTCCTTTAATTGGAAAAAAACTCCCTACGCCCTTCGCAGGGTCAGAAAAAGGAGGTGTGACAGTCCTCATCGGATCCGGTCGCATTTCTTTTACTGCAAAATAAAAAAATAAAAATAAAAGAAAAAAAAAGTGGAAAAAATAATAAGAGGAAAAATGCCGGAATGACGCATGCTCTCGTAGCAAACATGTAGTAATCCACTCAACTGTATAGGTGCATCATGCCCAACGTGAGATTGACTATCTGTTATTTGCTACAAATTAACCGTGCGTTTGTCGTTGAGTACCTCCAGGTTTTTTGGAAAGACGGTTGGTTTGGTGAAAGTCTGGCCTCGCACTCATACTTCACGAGGTCAAAGAGAAGTGTTCAACTACCTGTTGTTAGGACCAGAAGCAGTACTCACACTTACTTCACCAGGTCAAAAGGAAGTGTGGAAATGTCTTCAGAAATTCCGTTGCAAACAATCCCTGTTTCCGAGGAGAGCTCGATCTCAGCCGTCCTCACACCTGAATCCGCAACTGCGGAGGAAAATAGAATCCTACGGCTCCACATGTTGGAAATGCTGGACGACTGGAATAATGGGAAAGAGCCGCCAAGTGTCGTTCCCGGATTCCCTGAATTATTCTCCAGGTCAAGTGGGACTTCTAATGTCCCCATAAATTATCCTGCTACCCCATTCGGGTATCCAGCCACCTCAGCCTTCTCTGCTGGATCGCCTTCTGAGCCTCATCCCCGAATGTCAGCCACCGATGCAAGCATGAACATCTTTACTGCACCGCCTTGCCCGATTACGGCACAGCCTGCCACATACAAGCCGAGCTTTGACTCATCCTCTTTTACATTCCAAGCACCATCGTTCTCAATGGAACCAACTAGGTTCGCTACCAGCACTAATCCTCCACCGCCTCAGTGCGAACTTGCACCCGGGCAGGATCAGAACCCCAGAATTGCAGAACAAAATGAGATTTCCAAGAGAATGAGAAGCCTTGAACAAAGTTTGAAGAATATGCAAGGATTGAGCGGGCAGAAGAGCGTCTCTTACGCCGACCTATGCATGTTCCCTCACGTGCACCTGCCAGCGGGTTTCAAGACCCCAAAGTTCGAGAAATACGATGGGCACGGTGACCCCATTGCACATCTTAAGAAATACTGCAACCAATTGCGGGGAGCCGGCGGAAAAGAAGAACTGCTAATGGCATATTTTGGGGAAAGTCTAGTAGGGATAGCCTCAGAATGGTATATGGACCAGGAAATGTCCCGATGGCATATATGGGATGATCTCGCCAGAGATTTTGTAAAACAATTCCAGTATAACATCGACATTGCACCAGACCGAAATTCTCTGTCAAATTTAAAGAAGAAACCTTCAGAAAGCTTCAGAGAATATGCTATTAAGTGGCGTGAGCAGGCGTCAAGGGTGAAGCCTCCCATGGATGAAGTGGAAATGGTCACTACCTTTCTCCAGGCTCAAGAGTCTGACTATTTCCAAAACATGATGTCAGCCATGGGAAAGCCATTCGCGGAAGCGATTAAGATTGGAGAGATGGTGGAAAATGGTCTGAAAACAGGTAGGATTCTGAGTCAAGCAGCCATAAGGGCGACCTCCCAAGCCGTCCAAAGCGGGTCCGGAGGAATGACAAGAGGGAAGAAGAAGGAAGAAACGACCATGGCAGCCTCGGAAGCAAGGGAGTATCGTCATCCCAGGCCCCGTTTTCCGGAAAGAACCCCACAACACTACTACCCCCACTCAAATTTGGCATATGCTCATCAACCTTATATGGTCATGAATGCCCAGCCTTATGCCCATCCACCACAACAAGCCAACCGAGGCCCAGCTCCACCTCCTAGAAATCAGCCTCCTTACCGCAACCACTATAACCCACAACCCCCGTAGAATAACTTTCGCCCTCAGGAGCCACCTCGAAGGCGGACTTTCACGCCCATCGGTGAACAATACTCTACTTTATTCCCGAAGCTAGTCCAGTTGGGTTTCTTGCAACCAATCCCTCAAACAAGGCAAAACCCGACGTCACCTTCTTACAAAGCTGGAGTCAGATGCGCCTATCATTCAGGGGCCGAGGGACATGATACAAATGACTGCTGGTCGTTGAAAAGAGTGGTCGAGAATTTGATAGAGCAAGGGAAAATAGTGCTAAGGGACGAAGAGATCCCAAATGTGACTAACAATCCATTGCCTGCTCACAATAATGGGCCGCTGATCGGAATGATTTGCGAAGACAAAGAATTCGACCCTGCTCTGAAAGCCATAATTGCCATTGTCGACACGGGGAAGAGGCCTGAGACAGACCAGAAACCAGAAAAGGGGGAGGAGGCCAAGGCTATAAAGAGCGAGCCTGAAAAGAAGGTGGAGAAGAAAGTGGTACCGGTAAAGGATGGAGTTCTTTACATACCACGAGGTCGAGCTGAGAAGACGCAGAACTTCGGGATCAAAAAGACAAAACCTATGTATGTGCCAAAAGGGGCCTATGTGGCCCGGGGGACGATTCAACCACCTCGGCTGAATGAGCCAGTGGTTATCGGACGCGTGCCACAAAAGCCAATGACCAACCCGTCCACAGTGCCGTGGAATTATCAAAAGACTTTGGTAATGTACAAAGGTAAAGAGGTCATGGGAGAACTTCCAGAAAATACTTTCATTGGAAGGTATTCAAATACCCAAGAGCTGAACAACGCCACACAAAGGCGCTTCCCACCAAAGAAGCCTGTAAGCGTTGAAGAAGCGGAAGTGTTCTTCCAACAAATGAAAATGCCGGATTACGAAGTGATAGATCAACTGCGCAAGTACCCCGAGCAAGTGTCTATGCTATCATTGTTGATGAGGTCGGCCGAGCATCAAAAGATCTTACTGAAGACCCTGAATGAAGCACATGTGCCAGTTGAAACCTCGGTTGAACAACTAGAGCGGATGACGGAAAGATTCTTCGCCGTCAACCAAATCTCTTTCAGCAAAAACGATTTACCCCCAGAAGGAGCGGCACACAACAAGGCCTTGCATCTAACAGTTAAATGCGAGGACTACTATGTCAAGCGGGTAATGTTGGATGGGGGATCAGGTGTTGACATTTGCCCGCTCTCCACGCTACAAAGAATGGAAATTGGGACCGGAAGAATCCGACCCAACAATGTCTGCGTAAGGGCTTTCGACGGCATCAAGAGAGATACCATGGGGGAAATAGACCTGTTGTTGGTCATAGGACCAGTCGAGTTTGAAGTAACCTTTCAGGTGCTCGACATGGATACATCCTACAATTTCCTCCTCGGCAGACCTTGGATCCATGCGGCAGGAGCTGTGCCTTCCACTCTTCACCAGATGGTGAAGTTCGAGTACGAAGACCGAGAGATCGTGGTCCATGGGGAAGACGAGCATGCTATCTATCGGTACCCATCCATCCCATATCTTGAAGCGAACATACGGTCTATCAAGCTTTCGAGATTGTACTGGCAGAGCAGCACGAAGAGGGAATACCCTGCCCCCAGCCTTTCTTGTCTAACGCCTCGGTTATGGTGGCCAAAGAGATGATCCGGCACGGATTTAGGCCAGGGAAAGGGCTTGGACGAACCCTTCAGGGAATAACAGAACCCATTACCTTGCCAGTCACCAAGAAACCCTTTGGACTAGGCTTCAAACCTACTCCAGCAGACGAAGAGTGGGCAAAGAAAAGGAAAAATGAGGGTTGGAAGTTACCTCGACCACTGCCGGATTTATATGCAACTTTCATCAGGCCAAGGTACGCCGAAGAAGAAGATGATGAGGTCTTCACAGCTGAGGAAATCGAGGAGATATGTGGGGCGATGAGAGAGATGCTCTACGAGGTCTACATGGTTCAACCAGGTGAAGGCACAAGCACTGCTGAGATGCTGTACGTGGGGCCGAACGCCAAACTTCAAAACTAGGAGGCCACGCCATTCCCAACTAGACGGAAGTCCAGGTAGACCTGTCCTGCCACCTTTCCTGTGTCACAAGTTGTCTCCAGGACATAACTTGAACGTTTTCTTCCTTTCAATTGTTGTTTTGAATTCCTAAGTTGTAAACATTGTTGTCTTCCAACTTTCCAAAGAAAATGAAAAAAAATCATCATTGCTTTCCCATTCTTTCTTTTGTTCTGATTTTTGTTATTTTTCCTTTTATCTTTCCTTTCAGTTATAATAATGCGGCTTTAAATATGACATGCTTGCGGACTTCACGCCCAGATCACAACGAGCTATTTAACTGCGAATTAATGAACCCAGAACCAGAATATGATGAGGAAGAAGCTTTTAGGGAAATAAACCGAGAGTTGGAACATTTTGAGAATAAACCTAAGCCAAATCTGAATGACACCGAACCGGTTAATTTAGGAACTCCTGAAGAAATCCGGGAGACCAAAATAAGCATTCACACGGACAAGAAAACGCGAGAGGCGATAATTCAACTTCTTTTTGAATTTAAAGACGTGTTTGCTTGGTCATATGATGACATGCCGGGTCTAGGTGTTGATCTAGTGGTTCATAAATTGCCGATTCATCCTGATTGTCCTCCAGTTCAACAAAAGCAACGAAAGTTCAAAACTGAGGTCAGTGACAAGATTAAAGAGGAGATCACCAAACAATTGAAAACGGGAGTGATTCGGGTAGTCCAGTATACAACTTGGTTGGCAAATGTGGTTCCAGTACCGAAAAAGGACGGGAAAACTCGGGTATGTGTAGATTACCGAGATCTGAACAGAGCAAGTCCTAAAGATAATTTCCCGCTGCCCAACATCCACATCCTCGTTGATAATTGCGCCAAACACGAGATACAGTCTTTCGTAGATTGTTACGCTGGGTATCATCAGGTATTGATGGATGAAGAGGATGCCGAGAAAACTGCCTTCACCACGCCTTGGGGCACCTACTGTTACCGGGTCATGCCATTTGGTTTGAAGAATGCTGGGGCTACTTACATGAGGGCCATGACTGCCATTTTTCATGACATGATGCATCAGGAAATAGAGGTGTACGTGGACGACGTGATAGTCAAGTCCAGGACGCAGGATAATCACATCCAAGACTTGAGGAAATTCTTCGAGAGATTAAGGAAGTATGACTTGAAGCTGAACCCAGCCAAATGTGCTTTCGGAGTTCCGTCGGGCAAACTTGTGGGCTTCATCGTAAGCAGGAGAGGTATCGAGCTAGATTTAACTAAGATAAAATCCATCAGAGATCTGCCTCCCCCGAGAACAAAGAAAGACGTGATGAGTCTGTTGGGCAGGTTGAACTACATCAGTCGGTTTATTGCCCAACTGACAAGCACGTGTGAGCCCATATTCAAGCTGTTAAGGAAATATGCGGCGATTAAATGGACAACTGAGTGTCAAGAAGCCTTTGATAAAGTCAAAGAATACCTTTCGAATCCCCCGGTCTTGGTCCCTCCAGAACCGGGAAGGCCACTTTTCTTGTATCTGACAGTCTTGGAGAACTCTTTCGGTTGCGTCCTCGGGCAACACGGCGTAACCGGAAAGAAGGAGCAAGCAATCTACTACTTGAGCAAGAAATTCACCGGCTACGAGGCCAAATACACTCTGCTGGAAAGTACATGCTGCGCTCTCACGTGGGTTGCTCAAAAGCTGAGACATTATCTCCAAGCCCACACTACGTTCCTCATAAGCAGGTTGGATCCTTTGAAGTATATATTTCAGAAACCAATGCCTACTGGGAGACTGGCTAAATGGCAAATCTTGCTTACGGAATTCGACATAGTCTATGTCACTCGCACGGCAATGAAAGCCCAGGCGCTAGCAGATCATTTGGCCGAAAATCCGGTCGATGAGGAATACCAGCCATTGAGTACCTACTTTCCAGATGAAGAAGTAAACACCGTAGAAGTGGTCTCGGAGGACGCTCATGTCTGGAAGATGTTCTTTGATGGAGCCGTGAACGCCAAGGGTGTAGGGATTGGGGCAATTTTGATCTCGCCTTCTGGTCAGCATTATCCCGCCACAGCTAGACTTCGTTTCTTTTGCACAAATAATACAGCTGAGTATGAAGCCTGCATCATGGGCATGCATATGGCAATCGATCAGGATGTCGAAGACTTACTGATTATGGGAGATTCTGACCTGATTATCCGGCAAGCTCAAGGTGAATGGGAAACTCGGGATGTCAAACTTATCCCTTACCGACAGCATGTGGAGGACCTCAGCAAGCGCTTTACATCAATAGAGTTCAGGTATATCCCGAGGTGTCACAATGAACTGGCAGATGCACTTGCTACTTTGGCTTCAATGCTACCCTACCCGGGCAACGCCCACGTCGATCCTTTGGAAATCCAAATCAAGGAAAGACACGGTTACTGCAATGTAATCGAGGCGGGATCAAATACGCAGCCTTGGTACCATGACATCAAGAGGTTCCTGAAGACACAAGAATACCCCGAGCACGCTACTGGAGATCAAAAGAGGACCATTAGGCGACATGCAAGTGGTTTCTTTCTGAGCGGTGAATTGTTATATAAGAGGACCCCGGACCTCAATCTCCTAAGATGTGTCGATATCGAGGAAGCGAGAAAGATCATGCACGAAGTACACGCAGGTGTGTGCGGACCTCACATGAACGGGTATGTCTTAGCGAAGAAAATCCTTCGAGCAGGTTATTACTGGATGACCATGGAAAAGGATTGCTTTAGCTTCGTTCGGAAGTGTCATCAGTGTCAGGTGCACGGTGATTTGATTCATGCACCTCCCACGGAGCTGCATCCCATGTCTGCACCTTGGCCATTTGTCGCCTGGGGCATGGACGTCATTGGACCAATCGAACCAAAGGCTTCGAATGGACACAGGTTTATACTGGTTGCCATCGATTACTTCACAAAATGGGTAGAGGCTGTCACTCTCAAGTCGGTCACTAAAAAAGCTGTAGTGGATTTTGTACACTCAAATCTTATCTGTCGTTTCGGTATTCCTGCGACTATCATTACAGATAACGCAGCAAACTTGAACAGTCACTTGATGGGAGATGTATGCGAGCAATTCAAGATAACGCATAGGAATTCTACTCCTTATCGGCCGAAAGCCAATGGTGCTGTGGAAGCGGCGAACAAAAACATCAAGAAGATTTTGAGGAAAACGATCCAAAGTTCCCGACAGTGGCATGAGCAGTTACCATTTGCATTGTTGGGGTATCGCACTACGGTACGCACATCAGTAGGAGCGACTCCTTATCTTTTGGTTTATGGGACCGAGGCTGTAATACCGGCAGAGGTAGAAATTCCTTCGCTTCGAACCATTGTCGAAGCAGAAATCGAAGACAGCGAGTGGGTCAAGACTCGGTTAGAGCAATTGACTTTGATTGATGAAAAGCGAATGGCCGCGGTTTGTCACGGACAGTTGTACCAACGAAGAATGGCCCGTGCTTACAACAAGAAAGTCCGACCCAGGAATTTCGAAGTAGGTCAGCTGGTACTGAGGCGTATTCTGCCGCATCATGAGGAAGCAAAAGGAAAGTTTGCTCCAAATTGGAAAGGCCCATACATCATAAGGAAGATATTGCCGAGAGGAGCATTGTATTTAGGTGATATCGAAGGAAATGACCCCGACACACAGTAAATGCGGAGGCAGTCAAGAGATACTACGTCTGAATTATACTCCAGTAGTCTTGACGCATTTGAAATGACGAAGGTTTTATTCCCCACTACTCCCCAAACACTACCCAATTCTCTCTATAAACCTTTGAGACGCTTACAAAAAAACAACAAAACAAAAGAAAACAAAACAAAACATTGATTGAGGCCTGAACTACGTTTGACTTGATTCCGAAAGGATACGTAGGCAGCCTCTCCCTGAGGTTCAGTCACACCAACAATAAAATCCCATTCACCCTGAAATTGAAACCGGGGCACGTCGAGCAGTTTAGAAGTTAGTATCATCTACCTCTCTTTACCAAGCACAAGCCTTCAGATCAATTACCAAAGATAGTGGGAAACCAATAAGCGTCACAAATGGAGACCGGCACACTCTGAATTGAGAGAGATAAAATGAGAGAGTCTCGTCGGTGAAAACCTTCGGGCACCGCGAGGCGACGGGAGTAGAGAAACCAAAATGAGAGAGCTTGTTTAGTAAAAACTCACAAAGAGTGCTATCAAGCGATGACAGGAAGAGAAATGAGAGAGGTCAGCCAGCAAAAACCCGCAAAGGGCGCTGTTGGCCGAAAAGAATGACTCCACCCCAAGGAGGTCTCGGCAAAGCTCCACCGGTTTGGAATCACAGATCCGTTCTGGTTCAGGGAAACGCAAGTTCATGGAAGGTCAGGCGTCCAGTCCAAAGAGCATGTCATGTCATTTAAAGCCAGCGTTATCTTCCTCAGATAAGTCTTTCTCGTCCCAAAAGGGACACTCCCTTCCTGAAATTTGTTTTCTCCTTTCTTTGTTTCTCTTCGAATCCCTTTTATGTTTTAACCCCAAGTTCAGGATACACCGGAAAGGGCAGGTGGCAGGTTTGTTTTCACGGAATTCCATTTCATGAAGGAAAACACCCCGTTTCGTGTATGTCTGTCCAAACTTGATGAATCATGATGTTTGATGGCGTTCGAAGTAAAGAGGAAAAAGAGAAATTCCCCCCAGCAAGTCCGCCTTTGGACGAATCCCCACAGAGTCTCCCCTTGTACAATCCCCCACAGAGTCTCCCCAATATATATAAAAAAAAAATCCCCGTTGGAATTTCCCCAGCACATCACCAGCGAGTTCCTTTGAAAAAATTCCCCCAACCAACTTACCCCAACAAATCCTAGAAAGCCCGCTTTGAAACAAATCCCCAGCATGCCCGTTGTACAAAAATCCACACAAAGAATCCACTTTCAAAATATTCCCCCCACAGAGCTTCCTTTTGTACAAATCCCCACAGAGTATCCCCAATAAAATCCCCGTTGAGAATCTCCAAGCAAGATGGGACAAAAAAAAGAGAAAAGAAAAAAGAGCCTTACGAGGCAAATCATCACAAAATCTGGAAATACAAGCCTGAGCAGTCTAAAGGGTTTCGACATATGAATCAAATCAATGGTGGGACTTCGCAACAGAAATGAAGACGCAACAAAGCAACCGGGAACGATCAAGGTCACCAAACCGACCGTCATTTCCGAACTAACAATTGTTCTTTGTCTGAAAAGTTGAAACAGGTGTAATCCAAGACAACCGTGCAAGAAGCAGGTGTCGCCCAAAGAAGAAGGTACATGGGTACAAGAAATATTTTGGCAATAAGGAATTCACTCGAAAGGTAAGTTTCCACGAAACTCCCTTTTATCTTCTACTAAAACAAGAAAATTAAAAAAAAAAGAGGTCAGTTGTTGTTCTCGAATTTTGTCCCCATTCAATCAGCATTAGGGTTTTCAACCCTAAACTGAATTTTTTCTTTAGTCAACATTAGGGTTTTAAACCCTAAACTGAACTTTTTCCATTCAGCCAGCATTAGGGTTTTAAACCCTAAACTGAATTTTTCCTTTAGTCAACATTAGGGTTTTAAACCCTAAACTGAACTTTTTCCATCCAGCCAGCATTAGGGTTTTAAACCCTAAACTGAGCTTTTCCATGCAGTCAGCATTAGGGTTTTAAACCCTAAACTGAACTTTTCCTTTCAGCCAGCATTAGGGTTTTAAACCCTAAACTGAGCTTTTCCATGCAGTCAGCATTAGGGTTTTAAACCCTAAACTGAATTTTTCCTTTCAGCCGGCATTAGGGTTTTAAACCCTAAACTGAGCTCTTCCATGCAGTCAGCATTAGGGTTTTAAACCCTAAACTGAATTTTTCCTTTAGTCAGCATTAGGGTTTTAAACCCTAAACTGAATTTTTTCCATTCAGCCAGCATTAGGGTTTTAAACCCTAAACTGAGCTTTTCCATGCAGTCAGCATTAGGGTTTTAAACCCTAAACTGAACTTTTCCTTTCAGCCAACATTAGGGTTTTAAACCCTAAACTGAGCTTTTCCATGCAGTCAGCATTAGGGTTTTAAACCCTAAACTGAATTTTTCCTTTCAGCCGACATTAGGGTTTTAAACCCTAAACTGAGCTTTTCCATGCAATCAGCATTAGGGTTTTAAACCCTAAACTGAATTTTCCTTTTAGTCAGCATTAGGGTTTTAAACCCTAAACTGAATTTTCCTTTTAGTCAGCATTAGGGTTTTAAACCCTAAACTGAACTTTTTCCATTCAGCCAGCATTAGGGTTTTAAACCCTAAACTGAGCTTTTCCATGCAGTCAGCATTAGGGTTTTAAACCCTAAACTGAACTTTTTCCATTCAGCCAGCATTAGGGTTTTAAACCCTAAACTGAGCTTTTTCCATGCAGTCAGCATTAGGGTTTTAAACCCTAAACTGAATTTTTCCTTTCAGCCGGCATTAGGGTTTTAAACCCTAAACTGAGCTCTTCCATGCAGTCAGCATTAGGGTTTTAAACCCTAAACTGAATTTTTCCTTTAGTCAGCAGTAGGGTTTTAAACCCTAAACTGAACTTTTTCCATTCAGCCAGCATTAGGGTTTTAAACCCTAAACTGAGTTTTTCCATGCAGTCAGCATTAGGGTTTTAAAACCCTAAACTGAATTTTTCCTTTGGTCAGCATTAGGGTTTTAAACCCTAAACTGAATTTTTCCATTCAGCCAGCATTAGGGTTCTAAACCCTAAACTGAGCTTTTCCATGCAATCAGCATTAGGGTTTTAAACCCTAAGCTGAATTTTTCCTTTGGTCAGCATTAGGGTTTTAAACCCTAAACTGAATTTTCCTTTAGTCAGCATTAGGGTTTTAAACCCTAAACTGAATTTTTCCTTTGGTCAACATTAGGGTTTTAAAACCCTAAACTGAACTTTTCCCCAGTTGGTCAGTATTAGAGTTTCAACTCTAAAAACTGAACTTCTCCCCAACTATTCGGTATTAGGGCTCCAACCCTGAACTGAACATTTTTATCTCCCTTCCTCAATTTTATGAACTTCCTGGCGAATAATTAACGAAATTTTCCTAGTGAAACTGGGGCAGAAAATTTCGTTCGTTGGTTTGTTTTCTCCCGCAGGTCTAACCTCGAGCCACACGGATCGAAATGACCCACGAGATGAGTCTCAACTCAGAATCAAAAAAGAAAAGACAAAAAGAAGATGTCCCGAGATACCGGAGAAAATGGAAGGCGGATCGTTCCAAGATTTGATTAAGGTCTAGAACTCTGCCAGTCACGTCTCACTGAGTATCCCAGAGATTAAACAAGCACCTACAACTCGCAAGCATCAAGATTCGGATCGAAGTCTCCAAGCAAAATCAGCTAAGACCCATGATCAAGTCGCAAAAGAATCATGGATAAGGATCTTGTAACTAGCAGTTGACATGCATATAAGTATTTAGTTCAGTTTCAATGTTTCTTTGGTTGTAATAAGGCGGTTAGTAAAGCAGGTGACAACAGCAACAACAGTAACAGCAAGCATTGCGATCCCATGGTAGTCCCAGCTACCGAAGCTTCCCGAACTACATTGACCTGATTCCTGTTTAGCCCAGGATATGTAGGAAATCTTTGAAGCAAAGATTCGGTCAGATCTTTCAAAACATGCTTCACACAAAGTAGTCCATAGGCAAAAATCGCTCATACCCGCTCACTTTATCTTTGCACGAAAACTCTTCGGGTTTCCGAACAAAGAGGGGCAGCTGTGAGCACGTGATTTTTGTTTCGCGCGACAATCGCTCCAAAAGAAATAAAAAATGTGACAAATGGTCCTGCTGTACAGGTTTTGGGTTTTGTGTGGCATATTCGTTAGTTATCTGTAATCCCGTCCGTGTTTATTTTTAAAATAAATAAATAAAAAATGTGCATCTTTATTTCTGTCATTAAGTGATGTTAGTATAATTAATGTCAATTGTATGTAAAATGTTGTTTATGGTATTATTTGGTAAATTAATTCAAAAGAAAAAAAAATAAATAATAAAAGAGAAGAAAGAATTCTCGGACTTGGGCCAGTCCAATTTTAAATAAATTGGCCCAAACAACTCAGCCCAAAACCCGTGCTTGCCCCGGTCCAGACCAGCCTACTTTAAGAACGTCCAAACGACGCCGTTTTAATCCAGTCTGATCTGGGCCGTTGATCTCAGAATGATCAACGGCCAAGATCACTTCCCCATAACCCACTGATGAACCCGACCCGTTTCCACCCGGACCGACCCGAACCCCTTTAGGATGAAACGACACCGTCCCCCATCAGCCAAGAGATCCTGACCCTTCATCGCACCCCATCCAACGGCTAGAAATCAACCCCTCACTAACTATATAAACCCATAACCTTTACCCTGCCCCCTATCCGAACCCCCAGCCTTAGGTCACCTTCGTCCTCATCCCCTTCCCCTCCAAACCCTAGCCGCCCCTGTATTCTTCACCATGAAAGCCGGCGGCATGAACGCCGGTGGCCTTCACCTTAACACCATAGGACCATCTCACCCCCCTGAACATGGATCTGTGGACCGTTTAGTTCGAATCATCCTCTAGGTCCTCGAATCTTCATTTGAAGATTCGAGCAAAACTCGATCTACACCGATCTGCCCTAGATTCATACCAGACAATCACCGGACCCCCCTCGTGACCAAACCATGCTTGGTTTGGTCCGAATCTAACCAAGAAAGCCCAAAACCCAAATCTGCCCTTTAGAACCCTAGGTTTCCTCGTGCCTGTTCTGTGCCTGTTCGAACCAAGAGATTAGGGTCTAATGGACCTTAATCGAAGTGTTTCTCATTTGAGAAACATTTCGATTAAAGTCCGTTCAACCTTGAGAAAAGGTCTATACAACACAAGCTGATTTTTTCTGTTTCTGCTTTCAAAGTTTAAGGTAAGTTTGTTTTCTCTTTGTTATTCAGTACGTGTGTGGTTTAAAGGTCTGTTCGTATTGGCCGAATGTCTTGTGTAATTTGTTGTCTTTGAATTTTTTACCAAATGTATCCTGTCCACCTTTCCTGAACCTATGTGTTTGATTAAAGGCCTTCTTCTATTCACTGATAACATGTATGTATGTATGTGCTGTGCAATTAGCTGAATTTCAAATTTGAACTGATTAACTGATTCCTCGAGTACAATTCTGCTGGGTCAGTATGACTCGAGTCATGTGTTCGATACTATTAAACATCTGATTTTTGGTTACGATTGTACATGTTATGATTAATATAGTCGAGTCGACATGTGTCGTCAATTAGTTTCAGCTGCCTGAACAATAACAAATCGATTTGCTTCTGCTAAGCATTGCCTGAATCAATTAGGAACTGAGTTTAGTACTTATAATTGTTAATTTGAATCAGAAATGTAAAATCAATGTTTGTTCAGTTACAGTTCTGAAATTGGAGGGCATGTGCACTTGTGCACCACATGTGCATTTGTGCACAGCCTGTGTCCTGCATAAGGGCTTTTTGAATTAAATAGTTTGACAGCATATGCTGTCAGACTACATTCTGCTGCCCATACTCTACTTTAGTTTCAGAAATAATAAACATTACTCAAAAGTGAGTCTGCCAGGGAATATCATGGGGTTTTGTTTATACTTAATTAGCTAAGTGGAATCTGAAATAGGAGAGCACATGGGAGGGGTGTTCTAATTGTATGAACAGGCTGTTAAAGGTTTTAGGTTTATAAAAGAGGGGACTTCCATCAGTTTTGGGGACATCAGATAGATCATATAAGAGGGAGGAGCTGAAGACATACACATATAGACATAGATACACACACACAGAGGGGACAAAAGAGAATACATACAGAAAACTTAGTTTGGAGATTGAGAGTTGAAGTTCTGAAAAGCAGAAAACTGGAAAAGAACTCTGTTTGATAACACAGACAGACAAAACTAGAAATTGCATTCTTCTTTGCTGTCTTGATTTCACTGGTCTTGACTTGTTTGTCCGATACTGTTTTCTTCTAAATCCAACTGAGTCTGTTGGTTGTTTGTTTGGTTTACTCTAGGACTTGGTCTAGCTGGGGATCTTGATTCTACTCCAATTATTTTGCTTGTTGCTGCTGCTGCTATTCTGTTTCTTACTGCTGCTGATTTCCCCATCTTCTTCCTCTTCTCCTTTGCATTTTCAGTATTTCCAGGTACACATCTCGAGTCTCACATTGGTGTAGCTGATTGTAACATTGAAAAGCATGAATCGAAAGATCTGAAGAATTTTAATCATCTGTTGCCTTACTTATAGCTTTGCGAATATTGTTAAAGTTGTATAGATCCTTTAACTTGTAGCCTAATAGAGAATACATTAGTAAGCTTGTACTTAATTAATGTTTATGTTGATTTGAAACTGTGGTGTTTGATTCGTTTAGTAGCATACAGGATGTAAATATAACTCATGGAATGTGGAACTATTTAGTGCGATTGTTAAAATTAAATTCACTCTTTCAGCATGCTTTGAATAAGTAGGGGCAAATGGCTGTTAAATCTAGCCAAATATAATACAGTTTTTGAATCACCCAGTTTCGATTTCTTTAGGCAGTTTATAGGACTAGTTTTGAATATCATCGGTAGTATTCTTTAATAAGGAATCCTATTAACCCTGTTTAAGCAAGTTAATCTAAATTCAACTTAAAGATGTTTGTTCGGGTTAAGTGTTGTATTTTGTTAGAATAAACGGATTTCTTTGTCAAATTATAGCATTTTTCCATTGAAGTATAATGTCTTCTCAACTTTGTAAATGATTAACCATAAGAATCCGGATTGGGCCAAAGCATATAATTAAATTAGCATGTACCTTCTTTCTTCTAGTTTTAGGAACAAACGCATTAGAAATATAGCCACTTTAGGATATCCTTTCCTAAAATAGAGACGAGTCTCGCCAAATAAAACGCAAAATCGCAGGGCCCTCAATAAATAACCACAATAAATTTTTAGAATTCGGGATAGGCCGTTTAGTGAATTTCATGGCCTTCTACAAAAATAATAACGCGTTAGACTCTTTAGGCGCGACTTAATAATTTAACCTTCTTAAACACGGGTGCACATTGATGTGACCCAAATCCAAATCTCAACGGAGTCAAAATGTGTCGACGACCACGGGTGCATTGATTGTGACGCGGTTCGAGATGCATTTTCGCGACGTTGCAATTCTATAAAAATAAATGATAATAATAAAAGCGGTTTAAACTTAATAAAAGCACATAAGTCACAACATGTATTTGAACCAGATATTTAGCCATTATAACAATTTAAGCGACCGTGCTAGAACCACGGGATTCGAGGGTGCCTAACACCTTCCCTCGGGTCAACAGAATTCCTTACTTAGAATTTCTAGTTCGCAGACTTCATTTGGAAAAGTCGAAAATTTCCTCGATTTGGGATTCAAGATAAACCGGTGACTTGGGACACCAAAAGCCAAACCTTTCCCAAGTGGCGACTCTGAATTAAATAAATAATCCCATTTCGAATATTGTCACTTAAATTGGAAAAACTCCCTCGCGCATTTAACCCTTCGGGGCGGGGCGCGCAAAAAGGAGGTGTGACAGGCACCTCCACCCCCACAGGTTCCCTAGTCTATAGAGGGTGCTCTCAAAGAGATTTTAGACAACCAGAAGAAAATCCTTGACACTCAGAAGTACTGACTGAGGTAGTTGATTCACATATCAAAGCTCTCAAGGAGCTTGCTCGGGAACACAAGAAGCTGAGAAAGACACGGGCATCCAAGGAGTCCGTGAAGGCGTTAAAAGCTGATGCTGACAGACTGAAGGCAAATCAACTACCTATAGACTTACTGCTCCAGGACCCAGTACCCGCAGCTCATTCCCAGCCAGAGTAGTCACAGAGGCCTCCCAAGAGGAAGGGGATGATTCCTAGAGCAGACGATGCAGTCATCCAATTGGTCGACCCACCGGAGGCTTCCTCCAGTCAGCCTCAGGATGCACTTCAGGAGCTTGTCCAGGTCTAGGTCCAGGTCCTAGCAGCACAGCATCAGGCCACTAGGAACCAGTCTGAGGTTCCCGAGCACAGTGAGGACCCTAGGACCACTCAGGAGCCTATGCAGACAGACAGGCCATAGGGAGTCCCTATATCCTTTTTCCTTTCTCTTTTGATGCTTTATTTGGTTTAGTTGATATCGGGGACAATGCTAGCTTTCATTTGAGGGGGTAGGCCCTACTTTTGATTCATTCGGATGATTGTATATATTTGATACTTTTTATGCTTTCTTTATTTTTTATTTTTGGTTTGTATATAATTTTAACATTTCGTTACATTTCTCGCACTTTTATTTTACTTTGGGTCTGTATATAAAGTTATATTACATTATACATATTCATCCCATCTATTGTATATTCCACAAATCCCCTCTTGTATATATTCATTTTACTTTCCGCAATTTTTTCTTTACATAGCTTCTTATTTATGATTCGTATGCCTTTGGTTTTCTTAATGCCACGGTTCTTTCCAAAGGTGGAGTGTTGTGTGAACCAGGTGGGTCTTCCCAATGATGGATGGCGTGACAACCTTCTTAAGGGTTTGAGTCCGTTTTTCTTTTTGCTTTTAGTAGTTAGTAGTTAAGGGTGCCTCAAGCAAAGCTTCACTTGGGCCTAGCACATTTGCATTTGATCTTATGGTCAAAAATAAATTATTGTGTTTAGGATGGTGAAAGTCGTGGCCTTGAGACTCTTGTGTTGACCGATAATCATCAAGTGGTTTTTCGGGACCATTGTGTGCTCAAATTTTATCTAATGTTGTTGTGGGCCCCCGACTCTATGTCTTTAGCGATCCCATAGCTTGTGTGGTGAGTAATTGCATTGCAAGTCCAAGTCCCGAGCCATTGGTCTAGAGTTTGCCCTGAATGTTTATTGAGGCGAAATCCTAAGTGAATTTTGACTTGAGAAATGATTATAGGCTCTCCTTGGTCCAAATGATAGTTGAACACATCCATAACCCACCAATGATAAGATCCCTAGTCAACCCTTTTGAGCCTTAGACCTGTTTCATTCAAGAACCATGATACAAGCCTATACCCATTCTGAAAGATACCCTCTCTTGGCACCCGATCTTTTCTTTAGCACATGGCAAAAGTATAAGTTTGGGGCGAGAGACGAGGATTGCAACAAAGTGGTAAAAAGACACAAAAATAAAGAAAAAGAAAGGCAATGAAAAAGAAAGAAAAGCAAAATGGCAAATAGAATGTTTAATATGAAAAAGAACAAAAAGAGATTCAAGAAAAGCAAAGAATGAAAGGTGTGAAAAGTTGAAAAAAAGAAAGAAAAGGTTTGAATTGTATAAGAAAGAGTGACCGTGCATTTCTCTAACCCCTCAGAAAGAAGTGAAATGACTCAAAAAGTCAAGTGAATGTGTGCCAAATGAATCAAAAGAAGTGCTTAAGGGAAGATGGATTCTACTTAGATCAAAACATTTCCTACCCTGAACCAAAAGCCTTCACAATGTCTCCACAAAAGCCCTATATGATCTTGAGTTGAATGACGCTTACATTAGTGGATACCCATATAAGGGGCAAGCATATAGTACCTAGAGCCGTACTTGTGGCTTTTTCTTGAGAGAGATGAGTGAATTTCCATTATCCTCGTTCTAAGTGCCACTATCTTAAAGGTGAGGGTTGCGTAGGAAGAGTTGAGGATATGTGAGTTTGGGTTCCATAATGACCAAAGTAATGGAAAAGAGTTCTTTGATGTGTTGAGTCAACTCTTGATGCTCTTGTGTCACACTTAATCCATGGTGTTTCAAGGAGTAAAAATTGTTAATGATTCATTTGTATTGAGGGCAATTGTTAGTCCCAATTGATGCTAGATGGGATTACTTTAGGACAGCTTAAGGGGTGGGTCTTATTTTGTTTGCTTGAGGACAAGCAAAAGCTTAAGTTTGGGGGAGTTGATAACTAGGGATTTTAATACATTTTATACTCCTTCTTGCTTAAGTTTGGATTAGAAATTTGTACAAAATAGTTCCAAAAGGCTCACAAGTTGTGATTAATTGCAGGTTTGATCAACAAAGTGACAAGATGTCAAAGATCAGCTCAAAAGGAGTGAAACCTGCATGAGTGCCAACGACAAGACAAGCTCAGGCAAAGCAGACCCAGTGCGACCGCACACCATTTTATGCGGTCCGCACTAGGAGATTCAGAGAGGTTGATTTCCAGGCAAAGATGCAATGCGGCCGCACTAGGTTTTGTGCGGTCGGCACTGAAGGCAATGCGGCTGCATTAGGTTTTGTGCGGTCCGCACTGAAGGCAATACGGCCGCACTCGATTTAGTGCGGTCCGCAGAACCCAAGATCAGAGAGGTGCCAGATTTGAGGATTGAAGCCTATGCAGTCAGCGGTTCATTTTATGCGAACCGCACTAGAAGCCTATGCGGCCGCAGTCTATTATGTGCGGTCCATATTGCCTAAGTTCAGAGAGCTGTATTTTCAAGTTCAGAACCCTAGTGCGGCCGCACACCATTTTGTGCGGTCCGCATTAACCCCGCAGGGGCATTTTTGTCCAGAATTTTCAGCTTAGTATAAATAGCTTCTTTTCCCCTTTTTTAGGGTATCATATATTGTAATTAAGCAGCTGCGCTCGTGGGTTCGAGATTCTTTGCTATTTTGGGCAATTTTATCTACTTTTCATCATTGAATCTTGTTATTTACCTTAGTGATTACTTAATATGAGTTGTTCTTCATCTATTTCTTGCTTTTCTTCTTTAATTATGAGTAGTTAGACCTATAAGCTAGGGTTGTGGCTCAACCCTAGTGTGGGTAATTGATGGGTCTTGTATTTTAGGGATAAATTGACATGGGTGTTTGATATTTGGGCCAATTTCATGGTTAATTGCTGAATTAGTGGTTTCAAATACTAGTTTCTGTTTAGTTGACTAAAACTCTTCTTGAGAAAGAGAACCTAAGTTTCCGAAATTGGTCCAACAAGGAATTGGGGCGTACTCAAGAGATTGATAGCTCCAATTAAAGGGTTAAACCTCGAGATAGTAATACCCGACTTGAACCCTAGTTGCTTGTGCAAATTTGCATACCCAATTGGTCTTGAGAAAGTCAATTCGGGCAAAATCACTCGAACCACCGAGAGGTATAGAGTGGGTAATATCGTGCAACGGTTATTTCATACTCCCCAATTGTGTCAATCGTGTCTTAGATTCAATTACCCTTCAATTGACCACCTAGGCGAAAGTCACTACCTAAGTGCCTTTTAAACCATTTGAACAACCCGTAGCATTAATTTTTAGCTTAATCTAGTTGCATTTACCATTTGTAGTTGATAATAGTAGAAGTAAAACGAAAATCCCAAAAATGATTAGAAGTATAATTTGGAACACATACGCACTCCTAAACTAGATAGATACTCGATTCCAAATTCTAGCTCTCTGTGGAAATCGATCGCGACCCTAAATCGGGTAAAAGCTGCTCCGACCCTCTCTCGCTACTTAATAGTAGTGCGGAGTAGGCCGCGATCAAGCACCCCACTCAAGAAGAAGAACAACCTCAACCTCTAAGGAAATCAGAGAGGCCAAGGGTAGAGTCATGCAGGTACCCTTCCACAGAGTATGTCTTCATCAGTGATGAGAGGGAGCCAGAAAGTCTTAAGGAGGTGTTGTCCCATCCAGAAAAGAACCAGTGGATGAAAGCCATGCAAGAAGAGATGGAATCTCTACATAAAAATGGCACGTACAATCTGGTTGAACTTCGAAAGGGTAAAAGACCACTCAAATGCAAATGGGTCTTTAAACTCAAGAAAGATGAAAATGGCAAGCTGGTCAGATACAAAGCTCGATTGGTGGTTAAAGGCTTCGAACAAAAGAAAGGTATTGATTTTGACAAAATTTTCTCACTTGTTGTCAAAATGACTTTTATTAGAACAATTTTAAGCTTAGCAGCTAGCCTAGATCTTGAAGTGGAGCAGTTGGATGTGAAAACTACATTTCTTCATGGATATTTGGAAGAGGAGATTTATATGGAGCAGCCAGAAGGATTTGAAGTAGCTGGAAAGAAACACATGGTGTGCAAATTGAATAAGAGTCTTTATGGATTGAAGCAGACAAGGCAGTGGTACATGAAGTTTGACTTATTCATGAAAAGTCAAACATACCTAAAAACCTATTTTGATCCATGTGTATACTTCAAAAGATTTTCTGAGAATAATTTTATTATATTGTTGTTGTATGTGAATAGCATGTTAATTGTAGGAAAAGACAAGGGGCTGATCGCAAAGTTGAAGAGAGATTTGTCCAAGTCATTTGATATGAAGGATTTGGGCCCAACACAACAAATTCTAGGGATGAAGATAGTTCGAGAGAGAACAAGTAGAAAGTTGTGGCTATCTCAAGAGAAGTACATTGAACGTGTACTAGAATGCTTCAACAAAAAGAATACTAAGCCAGTCAGCACACCTCTTGCTAGTCATCTAAAATTGAGCAAAAAGATGTGTCCTACAACAGAGGAGGAGAAAGGGAACATGTCTAGAGTTCTTATTCTTCAGCAGTCGGAAGCTTGATGTATGCAATGGTATGTACTAGACCTGATATTGCTCACGCAGTTGGTGCTGTCAGCAGGTTTCTTGAAAATCCTGGAAAGGAACATTGGGAAGCAGTCAAGTGGATACTTAGATACCTAAGAGGTACCACAGGAGATTGTTTGTGCTTTGGAGTATCGGATCCAATCTTGAAGGGCTATACAGATGCTGACATGGCAGGTGACATTGATAACAGAAAATCCACTACTGGATATTTGTTTTCATTTTCAGGGGGAGCTATATCATGGCAGACGAGGTTGCAGAAGTGTGTCGCACTCTCTACAATTGAAGCGGAGTATATTGCCATTACTGAAGCTGGCAAAGAGATGGTATGGCTCAAACGGTTCCTTCAAGAGTTTGGATTGCATCAGAAGGAGTATGTCGTCTATTGTGACAATCAAAGTGTAATAGACCTGAGCAAAAACACCATGTATCATGCAAAGACGAAGCATATCGACATGAGATATCATTGGATTCGAGAAAGGATAGAGGATGGGTCTATGCAGGTAAAGAAGATTCATACAAGTGAGAATCCTTCGGATATGTTGACCAAAGTGGTACCAAGAGACAAGTTTGAGCTATGCAAAGAACTTATTGGCATACACTCAAACTAGAACCTCCGGTGTTACCTCTTTTCAGGTGAATGAGACTGGAGGAGGTGGTTTGTGGGATCCATCCCATAAATCAAGGAAGAAAATGTTTGTGGGGTCCATCCCATAAATCAAGGAAGAAAATTTTCTTCCTTGATTAGCAACCCATGTTTCCCTTCTGCATTTGTCAAATATGGCAGGCATGAAGAAAAATGTCAAGCGTAATAAGTGAGGTTCTCCCTATAAAAGGAGAGCTTCGGCTCTCATTTTTGACACACCAATCTCAGAGGAAAAATATATCTAAGAATTAGAAAGAAAGAGTGAGGTTTCACAGACAGGGCATAAGAAAATAGTCTGTGAGAAAAATAGAGAGTAAGTGATATTGTAGTGAGGTGGGAATATCAAAAGAGGGTTATTTCTTTTGAGTGTTGTAGTGGTCTTTTGAGTATTTTACTCGGATCTACAAAGTGTAAAATTCCTTGCTATAGTGATATCAGTTGCTCTTCTCATGGGCGTGGTTTTTTCCCTTATTCAAAAGAGTTTTCCATGTAAAAATCTTGGTGTCGTTGTTACTCTTTTATTCTTGTTAATTACCGTATCTCGGTGCACGTTATTATTCCGCTTTTATTATCGTAAATATTATTTTTGTAAGGGGTTTATTCCCAACATCAACAACCTCAACTCCGTCATCTTCCACCGTTCTTCAAACAGATTTTTGGTTAATTACAGTGATGGAAAGAGGTAGATTACTAACCCTTTTAACTACTTACTCTATTAACTAAGAAAAGATTACCGAGTTAATTTGAAAATTTGGATGTAAAATCAGAATTTCGATCAAATCATACATGCTAATCGGCATTATTAAAATCCAATTACTCGCAAAAAGATGAGAAATTTTCATCATCATTACCAAAGGCCTGGCCTTAACTAGGGTGTTTTATATATCAACTATGATTTATAACAAAAGGAAAAAATGAAAAGGAAAAAAAAATGAAGCAAAGGTTTTTCGAACGTAAGTTACAAAATGAAAATTGGCTATATATGTCCTAATCAAATGGATCTATACGAAGGTCATGCTCACTTGCCATCACCATCCCAGTGCACAGACATGTAGGGCACATCACCTACAAAATAATGACAACAATAATATGAAACAAAATCCATTAGCATTTATGTTGGTCGGACTCTCCAAAAATGTTGCTAGGTTCGTGTCGGATCCTCCAAAAGTAGTGCATATTTGGAAGATCCGACATGGGTGTGGCAGCAGTCGTGGAGAGTCCACGCAACAAAATTAGCATATATGTAGGATAAGGCAAAGTAGTAAAATACATGATGAGAGGTGCATGAGCACATTAACACTACAATAAAAACACGCATTTGTGACAGAATGTTAATGACGGAACAATTATTAATTCTGATGGATTTACGACAACGTTATGATGAAAGTCAAAAACGGCAGCCCGGTGCACTAAGCTTTCGCTATGCGCGGGGCTCGGGGAAGGGTCGGACCACCAGAGTCTATTATACGCAGCCTTACCCTACATTTATGTAAGAGGCTGTTTCCACGGCTCGAACTCGTGACCTCCTGATCACATGGCAACAACTTTACCAGTTAAGCCAAGACTCCCCTTCATAAATGTGGATAACTATGATGGTTTTATTCTTCCGTCACAAGATTTCTGCGAGGCTCGCATTTGTGACGAATTCTTCCGTGACATATTATTTTTTCTTGTAGTGTAAGGATGATGTGAAGAATAAATTTGTGAATTGTAAACCGAAAAATCAGTACATTCATATCCTAAGATGACTGTTAACTGCATGAAGTTAGAGAGATCATGTTTCATACCTTTCCTGTCCCAGAGCAGTTTGCACATCTTTTAAGAGATGGTGCGCGCAACGGTTGATAAGAACCATTCACTGAAATAGGTTCGGTATAAAGGCATTTACCGCTTGCTGAACAGCGTGCGCATGCCAAGTATCCTACCAAAAAGATCACGAAAGGATGTTATCGTCACTTTTGACAATAATCTAGTACACCATGAACTAAGGAAAATGAAAAATCATTGTAAAATAAGGTTATGACAACAAAGCTATCTTGCATTCTTCAACACAATAAATCTCTACAAAGAGATAAGCCATCTCAACAATTTACGAGTCTAAACATTGTGTTATACGGATTACGTCAGATGAACATACCACTTCCATGGCAATATTTGCACAGTTTCTTCTCTTGTTGGACTACATTGTTAGCTTCTATTAGCATGAGCGCTGAGATGACTCCCACTGCCCCACCTGAAAAAGATGCTACTATGGGGTCTACCTGGCTGAAAATAATTGAAAAAGAAGTCATATCAAAAGTTCAACGATGTAAATGGTTTTCTATTTTTTTGTTGTCACATTCCCTTGTTTTATCCACCTTTTCTTGGAAAGTAAAGATCACGCGGTAGACAACTTTGCACAATTCGAAAATGAATTTCAGGTTTTAGTCTCCATACCTCAATTGCATAGGCAAATGCAAGTTTCGTATAAAATCTTCATATGAGGTGCCTCCTATACCTAATCTCAGCTCAAGCTGCCATGTCAAAGAGGCTCAGTAGTCCGAAGACTTTGTAACTTAAGAATAAGCAAGTGAAATAACACCATAATCCTGGTATGCATAATTCAGCAGTAGAATAAGAAGTAAAGGTGGAAAAACAAATTGAGTTCAGGAGCTTACTATTGGGGCAAGGAATCCGCCAAAGACCATAATCCCAGCTATGAATGAAAAGCTTGTTAGATAAAGCTGCTTCAGTGTCTTTGGAGTCTGATACAAACAACGAATGCACCAGGTTACTGCTATAAGGAGTAAGTTCAAGTCACTAAGTTAAAGGAAGAGGTATAGATGTTACTAATTCAGACACCAATTATAAAGAAAGATTGAAGGAAGAGGTATAGATGTTACTAATTCAGACACCAATTATAAAGAAAGATTGCTAATTATAACAAACAAAAGGTCTTTGTCAAGTAGCATACTTTGACAAACTAATATGTACCAACTGAAGTCCTGGTGTACTTCAATTGTCTACTGGAGCAGTCGGCAAATTACCATGTTAGGAATAAATGGTATTGTTGATGGGATATCTGGCATCTCATTTTCATCTTCACCAGTCTCACGTCTAGTGTTTGAGGTCTTTAACCTTTGTTGTATTCTTAGCCTGCGTACCTGAAAATTATTTCCGAAATTTAAGATGCATTTGACAGTACAACATAATAAGTTATTCCTTCAAGTTTTGTTAGGCAGTACATTAGAACTTGAGAAAACTCACTTCTTCCATGAGGAGAAAGATTTTGTTGCGCCTGCTCCTTATGTTATCTTGGATTTCTTGAAACTGCATCTTACCAAAATCTTGAACGGTCTCTGGTCCTTCAATGATGCAGAAATTACTATAACAAACAACGACCAACATTAGTCAACTTCAATAGAATGCAAGCTTATAAATTGAGTCCAAAAACAGCAGTCAATATAAAATCAATCAACCACTCCTCAATCTTAAAGTAGTTGGTGTTAGCTACATGAATCCTATATATCCATTCTGCTCCGCTCTATTAAGGTCAAACAGCCAAATGAGTTCAGTATTCCAAGAATTCATCAACAGTTAGAAACATTTTTTCGCTGGTCTTCAACCTATAACAATCCGACTTGAGACATGCTATGCTTTACAAAGTTCACATACAGCCAAGTTATGAGTCCAAAATCATCATTCTAAAAATTACTATTTGTAGCAAAATATTTCATAATAATCTATTTCACGCGCTAACTTTAACTATTAGAACTTCAAGTAAAACAATGTTATTCGAAAATATGAATAATTAGACCTTGGGTGACCATATAAGGAGACCAATCCAACATCCATCCTACAACCAAATGTGGGACAACTTAACACCCCCGCAAGCTCAGGCTTGCCAACTGGAGCGTGGACAACATAATATCGGGCCCAACATCGGTGTATAAACTAAGAGTTGGGATGCGTCTGACTCTAATACCATGTAGAAAACCGAGATTTTCTCAACCAAAATCTCTCTGTTTTCTTCATAAAAAGGAAAAAATTCCTGGAAATCAAACCTCCAATATATAAGAACCAAAAAGGATGTTAACCAGATACTAAAGTTACAAACTTGTTAACATATATACAGTTACAATATCGACATTTCAGCCATATACGATGGACATATTAAATTCTCAAAGGAAGATTATTTCTACCTTAAATCTAACACACAAATTTCCCAATTTCTAAAACTAAAGCTACCAAACTAAGCAAACTAAAAATAACCCAATAGCTCAGACAACAACAAATACAATGTTTCCATAGGTGGGGTCTGGAGAGGGTAGTGTGTACCTAGGGTAGAGAGGCTTTTTCCAATAAACCTTAGAATATCACTTAGGACAAATCAGCACAAAAATACCAAAATTAAAATAAAGGCAAAAAATTGGAGAATTGAATAAAGAAATATAATAACCCAACCTTGGATAATTATTATCACCAGAAGATTGAAGAGAATCAAGACCATCCTTAGATGTAGCAGAACAAACTAACTGAGTTCTTGATTTACAGTTGAAGAAAGAGAAGTTCTTTGGATTTGAACTTAAACTGGAACTAAAACAAACAAGGGTCTTTGAGGAATCAAGATTAGAAGTATGGTTTAAGGGATGAAAGCAATAAAAGATAGAACCCATCTTTCCTTTTCTGGAAGGAAATGAAGGAACAGTATCGGGAGTGAAGATTTGAAGAAAAAAAAAGAAGAAAAAAAGAGAAGATGGGTTTTGGAGGATTATACTGAGAATCAAAGATGGCAAAGAGGATGAGGCCAAACTCCAAAATCCTCAACTAAGCCAACTTGCTGCGTACTGACGACAGTTAGGCAGTTACTTTCCCTTTTGGGACTAATCCTAACTTTTGGGTTTAGTGATTTTGACGAGTTGGTTGCGCGAGTGGTTTCTCCCGTGGAAGGGCTTAGTCAGAGTTCATCCCGTTGGATTTATCTTGTGCAATATATATTTTTTGTGTAGTTTGCGAGCTATTGCACAATATATTTAGTGCGTAATCCAAGGATAGCGAGGTTTTTCCTAAGAATTTTCAAAGAAAAAAAACTTTTCGATTTAGTTCTAAACTTATAGTTCGTCTTAATTACCGGTTCGTGTAATTTTTTTATGGAACTTTTATATTATATAGCGGCCTACTCAAAAAATTAAATGACAGATGTATAAATAGTGTATATTTATATTAGTTAGCGGATGTAAATATTTTTTTACTATGTAAGCAAATGTGAAACTTTCTCTTTTTATATATATTTAATAAAAAATTTAATATAGATATTGAATATCGAATATAAGATGATGATAAAAAAGCAAACTATAGTAATTCCCAACTAACTAGGTTTGTAGAGTTGTCTACAAGTTAAAGTATTTAACTTCTAAATTTTGTTAGCATAAAAAAAATTATGCGCCTGAAAAAAATTAAATGTACCTAACTGCCACTGCCCGTAACAAGTGAAAATAATAACTGAAATATTTTTTTAAAAATAAATAAATAACTGAAAATATGGTAAAATATGTTATAATATGTTAAATTACATATAGTGTAAATATTCTTTAGACGATTAATGCATGTGATTTACCATCCCATAATCTAAGCCTCATGTTCCAAATTAGTTTTCAATTAGCACTTGTCACAAAATTCTAATCATTAAGAAAACTTTTAATTTGTGTACTTCGTCCCATTTCCAACTTTATAGGACATTCTTTTTGGTCATTCTCAATATTTGATATGTATTTTATTTTATACAACTTTAAAAAGCTGTCAATAGCTTAAATTTCAATTTGAAGAGTTTTGCATGTCAGTAGTCTCCATTGCAGACTCATAATTTTCAATCCCTAAATTCGCCTCTGACTGCAATGTAATAAAGTTCCATTGAATTTTAAAAAGTTGTGTCCGGAACCTAAATGTGATTCTTTTTTACTCAAAATAAGTTTTTAAGTGTAAAAAAGAAGAAGTTACATTTCTACATTACCTTAACGGCCGTTTGGACTGTTAAGGTAAAACACGGTATGTAACCGCGATTTATATAAAATGCGGTTATATACCGCGATTTATAGGGAGCTGAAAAGACTGGTATATAAAACGCGGTCCATTACCGAGATTTATATAAAATGTTGTAATGGACCGCGTTTTACATGTTAAGTGGGTCCACCAATAATTCCTTTGCGCTTGCCATAACAATAATTCAAATACGGAAAAGGGCCTAAAATGCCCCTCTACTATATGAAATAGGACATCCTAGCCCTCCGTTAAAAGTTGGCCCCTTATCTGCCCTTGCCGTCTAAAAATGGGCTCAAAAATGTCCTTCTCCACTAATAGGAGACTCTAAAATCCACGTGGAATTATATTTGACTAATTAAAAATTCCAATCCTAATTTAAAATGCCACATGGATTTAAAAATACCCCAACCCCTATTATTTCCCTACCCCTACCCCCAGGCCCAACCTCAATTTTTACTTAATATAGCCGTTAGGTTAATTCCAATTACCATCCCCTTTCCTTCCCCATTTTCATCCCAAAAGCTTCTCCCTAAAAAAAAATTGACCTTCATTGATGTTTGATTTCTCCTACTAATTGGGTCACCTTGTCGATTTCGAGTTGGGTTCTAGTTTAGGTTTAATTCTTTTTCATCTTTCTCAGTTTGTTTTGGAGATTTCTCTAAGACAATGTCGCAATGTTCGAGTAGCTTAAATGGGTCGATTAGGAGGTGTCGTTGTGGACTTGCTGCTAATTATTTCATGACGTGGACTCCTTTAAATACTGGGAGAAGGTTTTTCAAGTGCCCTAAGCATGATGTAAGTAAATTTGTTGATGGGTTCTTTTAATTATTTCGATTTGACTGTAATTTCTTTTATTTTTTATTTTTGGTTTTAGGATGAAAAATGTTCCTATTGGGAATGGCAAGATAAGGAGCTTCCTCCCAGAATTTCAAATCTCATATGCAGTTTTAAAAAAGAAAATGAAGCTCTAATCCGTGAAAGAAATGTACTCCAAAGGAAAGTTGCCGATCTTGAGAATGTTATGTTGCTCGTCGATCATGAAGGAATAGGATCCTTGGAATTGGAAAGAAATGTTCTAATGAAGAAAGTGGTTGATTTAGAGTACTCAGTTGTGCGTGATGCTAAATTTCGGAAAAAGATGTAAATTTTCATTTGTGTGGTATTGGGATGTTTTGTTGTGTTCTTTGGATTAGGGGGAAATGATATGTAATGTTAGTGTTATTGTGGCTTAATTGTTGTCTTTTATTATGTAATAAAATTTTATGTTTTTGTGCAAGGATTCAATGAAGTCATTCCCATTCATTTGAATGTTTGTGTCTATGATTGAGTTACTTGCTGTGATAATTAGTTTGTTGGTCTCAAATAGGCATGTGAGTAAACTGATATGGTGTGAAGTGTTTGAGAATTAACTACTATAACTGACTCATATATGATCCTATAAAATTTGAAAATAGTCTAAAATGCCCTCATATATACCTGTTGGACCAGATTCAAACAAATTTACAGAAGACTCCAGGCACACCACTGTAATAGTTTTTTCATTTCACCACTCCTGCACTTCTTCATCCAATTAGCTTCAATATGTCTCACACAAAATCTGTGATGTGCATCTGGGAGTATAGTGCATACAACATCCAAGAGCCCCTACAGTTTTCACATGATCAAAAAAATAAAAGTATCAGTTCTGTTTCAAAGAAAACATCAAAACAAACGAAAATAACTAATAAAGATCAGCAGGTTTAATTACCTTTTGCATGTCAGATATGAAAGTTACATTTGCCCAGTTTTCAAATCCAAAGATAGCTTCAAATGCTCCATGTCCTGCTATTTTCTTTGTCCACAATTGCCAAGCAAGTGGATAAAAATGGTTCATACAGTCTTGTCCAATTGCCACCAGTAACTGACCCTTGCACTTTCCTTTTAAAAAGGTACCATCCAAACCAATAAGTGGTCTCAAACCATTTTTCCAACCTTCTTTCAGAGCTTGGAAGCAAGTGTACATTCTCAAAAACCTCATTTTTCATTGTTCAAGTGCATCCTTTGATAGGTTAATTACAAAGTCAGTTATTGGATTTGTATGTCTAATTTCTTGTCCATAAGCTTCTAACTTGTTATACTCATCTCTAAAGTTGCCCTCTAGCCTCTCAAGGGCCAATCTTTTAGCCATTTTTAGCTTACTTTTAGACACATTCACCTGAAAGGTATTCTCCAACTGCCCTCTCATATCTTTTACAGCATACATAGGATTGTTCTGCACATGCTTCTTGAAATACAAAGCTAAAGTTTTGTAACCAGCTCTAGGATTATCAAAACAGTCATCACATAAATGTTTGGACTTCAATGTTTTGATTGTACAAGTAGATGTATTTTTATCCTATGAAACAAGACACACAAATGGACAGCCAGTTTGACAAATGTATCTAACTCTAGTTGTGTCACTTTTTTTGACTTTAAGCTTCTTCTTATTAGCTAAAGCATAAAAGCCCACCACCTCTCTTGCTTCATTGATGTCCTTGAAGGACATTCCCAGTTCCAACTCTCTATAATGTTCAAGCTCATTAGTCACTACTCTTCTTTTTTCTATGTCAATTCCATCAAATTCATTACTATCATTTTCACTACCTTCCATTTCTTCTAACATGTTGTCAAGACCTTAACCCCAAACCCGATCGTGATGACACCTCTCGTGAAGACAAGGCCAGCCAGACCAAAACAGAACACCTCATTTAAATAGTTAAATACCATAAATAGTTCTAAAATATGAAAATGATAACCATAATTTTCGGAAATAACGATAACAACAGTAGAAACTATTCCGACACAAGCCAAACTGGGGTGTCACAAGCCATGAGCAACTAAGGATCCTGATACAAGTTTACTAGATATGATATCTGGTACAACTGTTTGAAGAATATAAAAGTAATAAGATAAGGGAGGCACGGGGGCTGCGGACGCCAACAACTACCTCGTGGTCTTTGAAAACATTGCCTGGACTGGGAGGATCAAGTCTCAGGAGCGGTCTCTGCGATGCCTGAATCTGCACACACGGTGCAGGGAGTAATGTGAGTACTCCGACCCAGTGAGTAATAATCATAAATAATGGTTGAAAGCAAGAAAATACGTAAAGGTACAAAGCAGTTCTATATCAAGCAGTAAAATCACTAAAAGCAGTAAATCAGTGAAGAAGTCAAATGGAATCCCTTTAAACCAAGTAAAACAGGTAATTTAGCAGGTAATTAACAAGTAGAAATCTGCCCCTCGGGCACAATATCAATCACTCGGAACAGTATCAGCTCCTCGGGCTCACTCTCATCACTTAGTGCTCATTCTCAGCTCTCAACCCATATATCTCTCATAATAACAGAAATTAGAATAACCGTTGTGGCGTGCAGCCCGATCCGTACATCGCTGCAGCATGCAGCCCGATCCATATAGATAGTCGGCTGCGCTCACTGGGGTGTGTAGACTCCGGAGGGGTTCCTACAGCCTAAGCGCTATATTGTTGCGGCGTGTAGCCCGATCCATATAAGTATTGTTGCGGCATGCAGCCCGATCCATAACATATATAATCCATATAAGTATTGTTGCGGTGTGCAGCCCAATCCATAACATATATAATATCCTTACCATTGGGTTCTCAACCCCTGTCAGTCATTAACCTCACAGCCTCTCGGGCACAATAATAGAAGATATGGATCTCAACCCACAAATTTCTCTCATTTAGGAATAGTATGATAAAACCAGCTCGAATCGTTTAAAATAGATAGAAACATGACTGAGGATATGATTTTTAACAAGTATAGAGAGGAAAATCAGTCAAAATCCCCGAAGGGTTCAAATAGTTGGCACGAAGCCCAAATATAGCAATTAGTCCAAATTATGATGATAACAAATAAGTTTCAGTCAAATACGCGAAAAAATCATCAATCGGGATGGACCAAGTCACAATCCCCAATAGTATACGACCACACGCTCGTCATCAAACGTGTGTCTCACATCAATATGGCACTACGATGTGCAAGTCCGGGGTTTTAAATACTCAGAGCATCATTTACAATCATTACTCACCTCGAACCGGCTAAAACTCTAGCTCGCGACGCCTTTGCCCCTCAAATTGGCCTCCACGCGCGTCGAATCTATCCAAAATCAGAACAAATACGTCACAATATGCTAAGGGAACCAAGCCCAAGCAAAAACAATCAAAAAATACCAAAAATCTCGAAATTAGCAAAACCGGAGCCCCAGGCCCACTTCTTGAAACTCAGAAATTTTTACATCAGCGGGTTCCTTATCTCCCCACGAGTTCAACCATACCAATTTTACCAAAATCCGACATCAACTCGACCCTCAAATCTTCAAATTAAACCAAGAGGTTTTCAAGATTTTTCCAACTAAAATTAACAATTAAATGTTATAAACAGCGATAGATTCGAGTAATCTAACTAAAATTGAGTTAAGAACACTTACCCCGATATTTTTCTTGAAAATCTCTCGAAATATCGCCTCACCCGAGCTCTCCCAACTATGTTTTTGTCAAAAATGGCCAAAGACCCCCTTTTTATTGAGTTTTACGATTCGGGCACCACAGGTGGCGCCGGGCGCTGCCGATGGCGCTGGTTCTGGTAGCCAAAAATAATCCTGGCGCCATAGATGGCGCCCCGCGCTACCCTGGGTGCTAGCGATGGGAAATTATTTTTTCCCGACATGAAAATGGGCGTAACTCTCTCATACGATGTCCGAATTGGACGATTCTTTTTGCTATGGCTCCGAAATTGCGATACGGATCTAATGCTTCAATCAAAACTGAATTTGGAGCTCATTTGCATAATATGATACCACTTATTCTTGAAAACGACATCGAAACATTCTTGAAATGCCCAAGTTAAACTTCCAATAACCATCCAAACTCCACCCGAGGCCCTCGGGACCTCAACCAAATATATCAACAAGTCTTAAAATATCATGCGAACTTACTCGGAGTTTCAAATCATGCCAAGCAACGTCGAAACTACAATTCATACCTCAATTCGGACTTATGAGTTTCAAACTTTTCCTTTTTACAAAACGCATGCCGAAACGTATCAAATGAATCCAGAATGACTTCAAATTTTACACACAAGTCATTAATGACATAATGGAGTTGTTCTAATTTTCAGAATCAGATTCTGACCCTGATATCAAAAAGTCAACTCTCGGTCAAACTTTCCAAAAATCATCTATTTCTCAACTTTTGCCAAATTGCGCCAAATTATCTTACGGACTTCCAAATCCAACTCCGAATATGCGCATAAGTCCAAAATAAGTCAATATCCGGTTAACTTTTCCAACTTAAGCTTTCAACTAAGAGACTAAGTGTCTCAACTCATTTCAAAACCACACCGGGCCCGAACCAATTCCCCGATGAATAATTTAATGACTGTAAAGCATGAATTTAGTAGTAAATGGTGAAACGGGGTTGTACTATTCAAAACGACTAGCTGAGTCGTTACATCCTCCCCCTCTTAAACAAACGTCCGTCCTCGAACGGGTTTAGAAAAATACCTGGAGTCTCAAATAGGTGTGGATATTTTCTCCACATCTCCTGTTCAGTCTCTCAAGTAGCCTCTGCGACTGGCTGGTCTCTCCACTACACTTTCACTTAAGCTATATTCTTCGACCTCAACTTTCGAACCTACCGATCTAAAATTGCCACTGGCTCTACATCATAAGTCAAATTACTATCCAACTGAACTGTTCTGATATCCTAAACATGAGATGGATATCCAATATACTTCCGGAGCATAGAAACATGAAATACCAGATGCACGCTAGACAAGCTGGGTAGCAAAGCAAGCTCATAAGCCATCTCCCCAATCCTCCGAAGCACCTCAAAAGGCCCAATGAATCGCGAACTCAACTTTTCCTTCTTCCCAAATCTCATAACACCCTTCTTGGGCAAAACCTTCAGCAAGACCTTCTCACCAACCATGTAGGATACATCTCGAACCTTTCGGTCCGCATAACTCTTCTGACGCGACTGCGCTGTACGAAGCCTCTCCTGAATCACCTTCACCTTCTATAAGGCATCCTGAACCAAATCTGTCCCTAATAGTCTAGCCTCGCGGGGCTCGAACCAACCAATTGGAGATCTACACCGCCTCCCATACAAAGCATCATACGGAGCCATTTGAATACTCGACTGGTAGCTATTGTTGTTGGCAAACTCTGCAAGCGGTAGAAACTTATCCCATGAACTTCCGAAATCAATAATACAAGCACGCAACATGTCCTCCAATATCTGAATAGTACGCTCGGACTGCCCATCCGTCTGAGGATGAAATGTTGTGCTCAACTCCACTTGAGTACCCAACTCTCTCTGTACGGCTCTCCAAAACTGCGAAGTAAACTGAGTACCTCTATCTGAGATGATGGAAACCGGAACACCGAGCAACCGAACAATCTCCTGGATATAAATCCCTGCCAACCGCTCTGAAGAATAGGTAGTACACACCAGAATGAAGTGCGCGGACTTGGTTAGCCGATCCACAATCACCCAAATAGCATCAAACTTCTTCAAAGTCCGTGGGAGTCCAACAACAAAGTCCATAGTAATTCTCTCCCACTTCCACTCGGGAATAACCATCTGCTGAAGCAAGCCACCTGGTCTCTGATGCTCATATTTCACCTGTTGACAATTGAGACACCGAGCTACAAATCCTACAATATCTTTCTTCATTCTTCTCCACCAATAGTGCTGCCTCAAATCCTGGTACATCTTCGCGGCACTCGGATGAATAGAATACCGCGAGTTATGGGCCTCCTCCAGAATCAACTCTCTAAGCCCATCTACATTGGGCATGCAAATTCGGCCCTGCATCCTCAACACCCCATCATCACCGATGGTCACATCCCTAGCATCATCATGCTGAACTTTGTCCTTAAGGATAAGCAAATATGGATCATCATACTGGTGCTCTCTGATGCGATCATATAAGGAAAACCGAGAAACCACACAAGCCAACACCCGACTTGGCTCCGAAATATCTAATCTCACAAACCGATTGGCCAAGGCCTGAACATCAACTGCAAGGGGTCTCTCCCCAACTGGAATATATGCCAAACTCCCCATACTCACTGCCTTCCGGCTGAAAGCATCGGTCACCATATTGGCCTTTCCCGGATGGTACAATATATTGATATTATAATCCTTCACCAACTCTAACCATCTCCGCTGCCTCAAATTATGATCCTTTTGCTTGAACAAATGTTGAAGACTGCGATGATCAGTGAATACCTCACAAGATACGCGATACAAGTAGTGCCTCCAAATCTTCAATGCATGAACTATGGCAGCCAACTCCAAATCATGAACATGGTAATTCTTCTCATGGGGCTTCAACTGACGAGAAGCATAAGCAATAACTCTACCCTCCTGCATCAATACACAACCAATACCAACTCTCGAGGCATCACAATATACGGTATATGAACCTGAAGCTGATGGCAAAACCAATACTGGAGCTATGGTCAAATCTGTCTTGAGCTTCTGAAAGCTCTCCTCACACTCGTCCGACCATACAAATGGAGCACCCTTTTGAGTCAACTTGGTCAAGGGCGATGCGATATAAGAATCCCTGAACAAACCGACGATAATAGCCTGCCAACCCAAGAAATCTACGAATCTCGGTGGTTGAGGACGGTCTAGGCCAACTCTGAATCGCCTCTATCTTCTTTGGATCTACCTAACTACCCTTACTGGACACCACGTGTCCCAAGAAATTCACTGAACTAAGCTAAAATTCACACTTGGAGAACTTTGCATAAAGCTTCTCCTCCCTTAGTCTCTGCAATACAACCTTCAAATGCTCCGCGTGCTCCTCCTGACTACGAGAGTACACCAGAATATCATCAATGAATACTATAACGAACGAATCTAGATAAGGCCGAAATACATTGTTCATCAAATGCATGAACGTTGTTAGGGCATTGGTCAGCCCAAAGGACATCACGAAAAATTCATAGTGACTATAAAGGGTCCTGAATACCGTCTTTAGAATATTTGAGTCCCTGATCTTCAACTGGTGATAGCCCTAACGGAGATCAATCTTGGAAAACACTCTCGCTCCCTGAAACTGGTCAAATAAATCATCAATGCGAGGCAAGGGATACTTATTCTTAATTGTTACCTTGTTCAATTGCCTATAATCGATACACATTCTCATTGTGCCATCCTTCTTTTTTTACAAACAGAATCGCCGCACCCCAAGGTGACACGCTAGACCGAATGAACCCTTTATCTAGGAGTTCTTGAAGCTGTTATTTCAATTCCTTCAACTCCGCTGGTGCCATACGATATGACGGAATAGAAATGGGCTGAGTGTCCGGTACCAAGTCAATACCAAAATCAATATCCATGTCCGGTAGCATGCCCGACAGGTCTGCAGAAAACACATCAGGAAAATCCCTCACAATTGGAACAGAATCAATGCTAGTAGTCTCAGCTCCCACATCCCTCACAAACGCTAAATATGAAAGGCAACCCTTCCCAACCATACATTGGGCCTTTAAGAAAGATATCACTCTACTAGGAACATAATCAGTCACATCACGCCACTCTATCCGCGGTACACCCGGCATAGCCAAAGTGACTGTCTTAGCATGACAATCCAGAATAGCACGACACGAAAATAACCAATTCATGCCTAAAATGACATCAAAATCCACCATGCTCAAAGCAATAGATCCACTCGGGTCTCCAGACCCCCAATAGTCACCACACATGACCGGTACACACGGTCTATAACAATAGTATCGCCCATCGGGGTAGATACATGAACAGGTAAAGCAAGAAACTCTCGGGACATACCTAAATGATGAGCAAAATACGAGGACACATAAAAATAGGTGGAACCGGGATCATATAATACAGAGGCATCTCTGTGGTAGACTGAAACAATACCTGTAATGACAGCATCTGAAGCAATAACATCTGTCCTACCTGGAATAGCATAAAAACGAGCCTGGCTACCTCTTGATCAACCTCCCCCTCTGGGGAGACCCCTGGCTGCCTGACCCCCACCTCTAGCTGGCTGGGCGGGTGGTGAAGTAATTGGAGCAGAAGTCGAGGGCTGACCCCTCTACTGAAGTTGACCATCATGAAGTCGAGGGCACTGCCTCCTTATATGTCCAAACTCTCCGCACTCATAACAACTACCCGATGATAGAGATGGGGACTGAAGGGAACCCCTGGCACCGAAATGACCAGTAGAAGGACCTAGCATGGAAGAACCCTGGACTGATGGGGCACGTGACGAGCTTTGGGCTGGTAGGACACCGAGTGATGACTGGCCCCGCTGAGATCCATGATGACCATGACCTGAAAGTGCCCCGCAATACTCTGGACGGGCTGACTGAGCGGGCCTAATAGAACGACCTCTACCATGCTGGAACTAGCCCCTCGAAGGAGCACCACTATAACTGCCAGACCCTCGAGGCCTCTTGGCCTCCCTCTCCTCTCGATCCTGACGGTGAACCGTCTCAATCTCGCAAGTGATATTAACCACCTCCTCGAACGTAGCACCCAACACCCTCTCTCGGTTCATAAAAATACGGAGATGATAGTTAAGGCCATTAAGAAATCTCCTGATCCTCTCACGATCTGTTGGAACCATCCAAACGGCATGACGAGTCAACTCAGAAAACCTAACTCAAACTGTGACGTAGTCAAATCCCCTTGTCTCAACCACTTAAACTGCCTACGCAACTCCTCTCTGCGGGACTGCGGTACATACTTCTCCAAGAAGAGAGTGGAGAACTCCTGCCAAGATAGGGGCGCTGCACCAACCGACCTACACCTCTCATACGCCTCCCACCAAGTGAATGCAGCCCTAGTAAACTGAAAGGTGGTAAATGCCACACCACTAGTCTCAAGAATCCCTACTGTACAGAGCATCCGCTGACACTTATCAAGAAAACCCTGGGCATTCTCGCCCTCAGCACCACTGAATGACAGAGGCTGGAGTCTACCAAACCTCTCAAGACGACGTTGTTCATCCTCTGGCATAACTGGTACAATGAACTCTTGAGCTGGTGCAACCGGTTGGGCTAGAGGTGCCCCCGGTGTCTATAGTCCCTGCACTACCTGCTCAGGTGTACGAGCAACGGGGGTTTGATTGCCTCCCCCGGCCTGTGAAGTAGCTGCTGCTGCTATGGTGGCTAAAACTGCCTAAGCCAAGCCAGTGCAAACTGTCAAGATCTGTGCCAAGGCCTCCTATAGACTCGGGATCATGATGGGCACAGCTGGTGCCTGAACTGGTGCTACTGGAGTCTGATCCGGAGCTGGGGTAGCTGGTGGAGCAATAGGTGCTGCCCTCGCTACTCTGCCTCTGCCACGACCACGACCGCGTCCCCAGCCTCTGCTAGTCTCAGCTGGTGGCACTGGTGGTAGTCCACCTCGTCCGGTAGCTCGCGTCCTCACCATCTGTGAGAGAATAAAATAACGGAAATTTAGTTCTCGGATCAACAAGGTCGCACAACAAGAACTTCAAGAATATGAAGTTTTCCCTAAAAAGGTTCTGCAGCCTCTCGGGGATAAATACAGACGTCTCTGTACCGATCCGCGAGACTCTACTAAACCCGCTCATGACTCGTGAGACCTATGTAACTTAGGATCTGATACCAACTTGTCACGACCCTAACCCCAAATCCGGTCGTGATGGCGCCTCTCGTGAAGACAAGGCCATCCAGACCAAAATAGAACACCTCATTTAAACAGTTAAATACCATAAATAGTTCTAAAACATCAAAATGATAACCATAATTTGTGGAAATAACGATAACAATAGTAGAAACCATCCTGACACAGCCCAAAATCGAGGTGTCACAAGTCATGAGCAACTAAGGATCCTGATACGGGTCTACTAGATATGATATCTGGTACAACTATTTGAAGAATATAAAAGTAATAAGATAAGGGAGGCACGGGGGCTGCGGACGCCAACAACTACCTCGTGGTCTCCGAAAACATTGCCTGGACTGGGAGGATCAGCTCTCAGGAGCGGTCTCTGCGATGCCTAAATCTGCACACACGGGGCAGGGAGTAATGTGAGTACTCTGATCTAGTAAGTAATAATCATAAATAATGGCTGAAAGCAAGAAAACACGTAAAAGTACAAAGCAGTTCTATATCAAGGAGTAAAATCACTTAAAGCAGTACATCAGTGAAGAAGTCAAATGGAATCCCTTTAAACTAAGTAAAATAGGTAATTTAGCACGTAATTAACAAGTAGAAATCTGCCCATCGGGCACAGTACTCAGAACAGTATCAGCTCCACGGGCTCACTCTCATCACTTAGTGCTCATTCTCAGCTCTCAACCCATATATCTCTCATAATAACAGAAATCAGAATAACCATTGCAGCGTGCAGCCCGATTCGTACATTGCTGCGGTATGCAACCCGATCCATATAGATAGTCGACTGCGCTCACTGGGGGTGTGCTGACTCCAGAGGGGCTCCTACAGCCCAAGCGCTATATTGCTGCGGCGTGCAGCCTGATCCATAACATATATAATATCCTCACCATTGGGTTCTCAACCCCTCTCAGTCATTAACCTCACAGCCTCTCGGGCACAATAATAGAAGATAGGGATCTTAACCCACAAATTCCTCTTATATAGGAATAGTATGATAAAACCAGCTCGAATCATTTAAAACAGATAGAAACATGACTGAGGATATGATTTTTAACAAGTATTGTGAGGAAAATCAGTCAAAATCCTCGAAGGGTTCAAATATTTGGCACGAAGCCCAAATATGGCAATTAGCCCAAATTATGATGATAACAAATAAGTTTCAGTCAAATATGCGAAAAAATCATCAATCAGGATGGACCAAGTCACAATCCCCAATAGTATACCACAACATGCTCGTCAACAAACGTGTGTCTCACATCAATATGGCACTACGATGTGCAAGTCCGGGGTTTCAAACCTTCAGAGCATCATTTACAATCATTACTCACCTCGAACTGGCTAAAACTTTAGCTTGCGATGCCTTTGCCCCTCAAATTGGCCTCCACTCATGTCGAATCTATTCAAAATCAGAAGGAATACGTCACAATATGCTAAGGGAACCAAGCCCAAGCAAAAACAATCAAAAAAACAACAAAAATCTCAAAATTGGCAAAACCCGAGCCTCGAGACCACTTCTCGAAACTCAGAAATTCTTACATCAACGGGTTCCTTATCTCCCCACGAGTTCAACCATACCAATTTTACCGAAATCCGACATCAACTCGACCCTCAAATCTTCAAATTAAACCAAGAGGGTTTTTAAGATTTTACCAACTAAAATCACCAATTAAATGTTAAAAACAATGATGGATTTGAGTAATCTTACCAAAATTGAGTTAAGAACACTTACCCTGATGTTTTCCTTGAAAATCTCTCGAAAAATCGCTTCACCTGAGCTCTCCCAACTATGTTTCTGTCAAAAACGGCCAAAGACCCCCTTTTTATTGAGTTTTACGATTCGGGCGCCACAGGTGGTGCCGGGAGCTGCCTGTGGTTCTGGTTCCAGTAGCCAAAAATAATCCCGGCACCATGGATGGTGCCCCGCGCTACCCTGGGCGCTAGCGATGGGAAATTATTTTTCCCCGACACGAAAATGGGCATAACTCTCTCATACGATGTCCGAATTGGACGATTCTTTTTGCTATGGCTCCAAAGTTTCGATACGGATCTAATGCTTCAATAAAAACTGAATTTGGAGCTCATTTTCATAATATGACACCACTTATTCTTGAAAAACGACATCGAAACATTCTTGAAATGCCCAAGTTAAACTTCCAATAACCATCCAAACTCCACCCGAGGCCCTCGGGACCTCAACCAAATATATCAAAAAATCCTAAAATATCATGCGGACTTACTCGGAGTTTCAAATCATACCAAGCAAAGTCGAAACTACAATTCACACCTCAATTCGGACTTATGAGTTTCAAACTTTTCCTTTTTACAAAGCGCGTGCCGAAACATATCAAATGAATCCGGAATGACTTCAAATTTTACACACAAATCATTAATGACATAATGGAGTTGTTCAAATTTTCAGAATCAGATTTTGACCCTGATATCAAAAAGTCAACTCTCAGTCAAACTTTCCAAAAATCATTTATTTCTCAACTTTTGCCAAAATGCGCCAAATTATCCTACGAACTTCCAAATCCAACTCCGAATATGCGCATAAGTCCAAAATCATCATACGAAGATATTGGAATCATCGAAATTTGAATCCAAGGTCGTTTACACATAAGTCCATATCCGGTCAACTTTTCCAACTTAAGCTTTCAAATAAGAGACTAAGTGTCTCAACTCATTTCAAAACCACACCGGGCCCGAACCAATTTCCCCTATGAATAATTTAACGACTGTAAAGCATGAATTTAGTAGTAAATAGGGAAATGGGGTTGTACTATTCAAATGACCGGCTGAGTCGTTACATATGTCATCACCAAGTTCATATTCACAATCAGTCCCAACATCAATATCAACAATATATGACTCAGTGTGATGGATAATATTTGGTATAGACATACTAAGATCATACTCATCGACGACAAAGAAATCAAGAACCTTAAACTCCTTAGATAAGAGAAATTTAAGTACATTAATTCCTTCCCGATTTTCTACCAAATAATACCTACCAGATGCACCAGTTACCAGCAGCTGTTTAACAGTAAGATACCCTAGTTTGGAAGTGAATTCTTCACAAATGTCCTTATAAGAAAGTGAATGTGCATCATAACGAAGCCAAGATTGCAGAAGTCTTTTATTGTAGACTAGTTCAAGTGAAATGACCCAATTGCCACCACAATGGAATAAAACATCAACTTCTTCAATCATCTTCAATTAGAACATGCAACAAAAAGAAAAGGGCAAATACAAAGGGACCACCTCAGCATTGAAAGCAACAGTTCAAAAATAGAGTTAAGCCATAAAAAAGAATTAAAAAACACCAACCACACAAACATATTCATTCTGAGATTGAATTAAAACCCCTTAAAAAGATTCATTTATTTCGGGACCACCAACCCCACACAAACAGATTCATACTATAATAAACAAACATAAAAGACACAAAACATGTGAATAAACTAATGAGATGGTCACAATACCAAGAAATGTCACATGCATCTCTATTCCCCTTTTCTAATTACAAACCTCTACGGCTCTACCCCACGGTTTAAATGCAAATAAACCAATAAAAAAACTTACCTTGACAAAAAAAGACAGCTTGAACACCAAATTTTCAAGCTTCGATCGGAGATGAACACTACTCCAGAACCCTAGCTCATCGTTCAATTTGGGGATTTAGTAGAAAGAGAAATGTAAAATTGTTAAATGGTGAAAAGAACGAGGGGTTAACTTATCAATAGTGAGTTAGGTAAATATTGGGGGTGGGCCCAGGGGTAGGGGTAGGGAAATAATAGGGGTTGGGGTATTTTTAAATCCATGTGGTATTTTAAATTAGGATTGGAATTTTTAACTAGTCAAATGTAATTCCACGTGAATTTTAGAGTCTCCCGTTAGTGAAGAAGGATATTTTTGAGCCCATTATTAGACGGCAAGGGCAGATAAGGGGCCAACTTTTAACGGAGGGCTAGGATGTCCTATTTCATATAGTAGAGGGGCATTTTAGGCCCTTTCCCGATTCAAATATGTAAAACGCTCTTTTAAACCGCGTTTTACTTCCAAAAATTTGACCCCCGGATTGGGCATTGCCTTATATAAATGCACTAAGGGTTTTGAGAATTATCATTCAGAAATACTCCAACTTCGTAATAAATTTTTGTTGTTGTTAAATTCTCAAGCTTTGTTCATAATGTCTGAAGAGTGAAAAGTAAGGGTTTCATTATATTGGAGGGGGAGAAGTTGTGGTGGCGAATAACTCAGTGAGCTATAGTTTATCTCCAAAGAGTCATGTTAAGTTGCCACTTACAATAGAGTACGATAGACTGGTATCGTTGTTATGCAATAAAATGAGATTGAGCAAACGTTCCGTGAATCTTAAAATAACCGGAAGATATTCGCATTTTGTGACTTCGCAGGGGTTTGCTTGTTATTCTGAGTTTAGCATCAAAGACGATGAAACTCTAAGAGATTTTTTTCGGATTTCGGATGAATACAGGGAATTTATTGTGATAAAATTGTTGGAAATGTACGTCAAGGTTGAAGACGTTCGCAATAATGAGATTGCGCAAAGTAGGGATAACCCTCAATCATCGAGTGGTTATTCTGGAGCAGTTTTAGCCCAACAGGTTTCGGCTGAAAGAGTTTGGCCGGATCTCAACTTATCTTCGTGGGCGAACAAGGAGCGAGAAAATAATTTCTCTCCTACTTTACATAATCTACAAGACGAATGGTAAACTTTAATTTTCCTTTCTGTTACGATGTTTATTTTTTGTTGAATTGAATTTGTATTAACATTCATATATTCCACAGGGGGTACCATCCGGATATGAATTTTACAAGTTATGACCCCATGCCCAGTTGGAATATGCGTAGTTTTGGCGTGTTGGATCACGGTAGTCCATCCGGGAGTCATCACCAATATGAAAATGTCCATCATGGAATGTCAACACAGTACGACTTGTAGGTGAAGTGATATAGCTATATGTAAAGTATTTATCAATTTGAGTAGCTTATCATTTGTTGTTTGTGCAGTGAAAACGAGCATTTTGATGGTCCTGACCTCACTCGGTTGCCCGTAGATGATGTATTTACTCGTGATTTGGCAGATGCACTAAGTCAGGAAGATAATAGTGATTATGACAATAATGCCGATGAGTGTGGAGATGACATACCCTTCCCTGACGAGGGTGATGATGATGAGGAAGTGAATGTCGAACCTAAGCTGACAAGGGAGCATGCTCCTCCACCTCCCGTTAGACCAAGAGTGTACGAGTCCCACGTGCCATTTCATTTAAAGCATATTTCCTACCTTGATAATTTTCCAAGTATGTCGGATGTGGATGCCCTCACAAGGGATACTGACGAATTTCGGTCAGCAATATGGGATGAGTCTAGGTCAACGTTGCTGGCAAAGGGCATGTATTTTCCCGATAAAGCTCACCTAACCAGGGCTATAAAAATATACAGCATAAGAGAGTGCCGTGAGTTGACGATATAGGAGTCAACTCCGGAGGTATACAAGGTCGTATGCCATAAATACTTTATGGGTTGTAACTGGATGTCGTGTGCGAGCAAGAAGGAAATAGGGTTGTGGAAAGTGGGTAAATATATTAGCACCCACATTTGTGAAATGGACATATTCAATGAGAATCACTTCAACTTGGATGTAGACTTGATTTTTATTATCTTGATTCCACACTTGGAAGTGTCCATTAGGTACAAGATCAAAGAGTGTATTACATTCATCCACCAGGAATATGGGTGTACTATTACCAAAAGAAAGGCATATCTCGGGCGCAAACGGGCATTTAAAATTATTCATGGTGATTGGGATAAGTCATTTTCATCTCTACCCAGGTACATGGCCGCACTGAAACAATTTAACCCTGGGACTATTGTCGAATGTAGGCATGAGCGGAGTCCGGGAACACCGGAATATATATTCAGATACGTGTTCTGGGCATTTAAACTAGCAATTAATGGTTTTGTGCATTGCCGTCCGATAATTTTCATAGACGGTACTTATGTCTATGGAAAGTATGATATTAAGATATTGATCTTTCTTGCAGTAGATGCCAATGGACAAATATTTTAACTAGATTTTGCCATTTGTGCCAATGAAAGAGAACAGACGTTGATGCTATTTTTGAACCACTTAAAGCAGTATGTTGTCAAACAGCGTTAAGGTATTTGTCTAATATCTGATCGGCATAGTGGTATTTTAAGTTCTGTACGGCATTTGCCTGAATGACAGTAACCCTATACATACCACTGTTACTATGTAAGGCACCTGACGGCCAATTTCTAGAAGAAATATCCCACCAAGGAATTGCATGATTTAATGTGGATGGCTACAACTGAGCACCAATAGTGCAAATTCAGGAGGCGCATGGAAGTGATCCGGCAGTTAGACGAAAGAGCCTATAATTTGTTGATGGGACATGAGCTTCACAAGTGGATATTGCATGCTGATGGTGGAGACGATAGGGAGCCCTGACTACAAATGTGTCAGAGTCATTCAACGGGCTATTGAAGTCTGCACGTGGATTGCCTGTCACTGCCATGGTCTGGATGACATTCAAATAGATGGTGGAGAGGTTTGTTGAAAGGCATAGAGCTGCATCAAAATTGATGGACATGGGTGTTGAATTTATACCAATACCGATGAGAAGATTTGAGAAATACAGGAGGCGAGAATATTGGCATTCATATTTACAGTATGATCACAATCAGGGTATTTTTGAAGTTCGCACCGCTATCAGCGAACACCGTGAATGAAGCCAGTAGGTTGTGTTCATGTGAAAAATGGACAATCTACCATATGCTGTGCGCACATGCCATGAAATGCTTTCAACAAGTTGGTTTAGGGGCAACCAACTATGTTGATAAGCAATACAGTGTTGCTGCATACTTAAACACATATTGTGGGCAGTTGCAGTCATTAGGTGCTGAGCATTATTGGCTGCCGGAACCATTTAAAATGTTGCATAACAAGGACTATTTGCGCAAGCTGCAACTGCAAATGAGAACGCGTATATGAAACCAAATGGATGTTGGTGATATCGTTTATACCCGTAAATATGGCATATGCTCGCAAACAGGACACGACCGTCGTAATGTCCTTCAACTGGTTTGGGTGGCGGTAGTAATCCAGCTCCTAGTGCAAGTTCGTCTAATGTACCCAACTATCAAGGATACACCTAGTGTTTTGTTTTCATAATATTTTTGTAATAAGTGTTTGTACTTGTTTATGTTGCAAGATGTATAAAATAAAATTATGTCCCACAGCCTTGTTACATCTTATTATCTAAAATTATTAGAAAACTAAATTGTCAGAGGAGGAAGATATTTGGGATGATGATCTTTTGAATTGGGATGATGATATGATAGTTCCAACATTCAACTTATTGGTGTTAGTAAAGAAGACCAATATGAAGATTGAAATTTCATAACATAATACTTTAAGAGAAAAAGCACAACAACCATAACTAAAGCAACATACATGAAAATAAAAGATAATAAAAGGATAAATCAAGACAAATGCATCCTAGTACCAAGTAAAAAATGGATTAGTACAAACAGGATATCCGTCTCCCTTCACATCCACATTAAAGATAGCACGCAGTGGTAAAACATCAACCAACGTAAATTTGACGATGAAACCTCGACTGATAAAATTCTCCAACACAACAAGTCTCCAGCCTACCTTAAACCTTCTTTGATCACCAACGCTCATATTTACATACCACTCTTTGCCATGATGGTGAAGATATGCGTGTTCTAATGTTTGAGGAAGATGCTTGCAGATTTTTCTTGGAATATACTTTAAAAAAAAGCATTACTATTAAGTTACGGAAAATATGAAACTGAATAAAGATATACAATACAGATGTATATATATTTTCTGGAGTTAAAGTATAAGAAATAAAAGTATTTTATGTTAAAGAAATAAAGTTTAATGGACATAATAATTTACCAAATCGTTGTCGTCGACGCATGAATCAGTCATAACCACTTCAAATGTTGGAGGATTCTCTTCTTCATTATCACTGCTAGTAGAAGAGTAAGCATCACTGCTAGTAGAAGAGTAAGATAGGGCTCGTTTGGTAGAGGAAGAGTCATCCATAGTTTAGGATTTGAGTATGTCAGTGTGTTTTATATTTTGAGTATGTGACTATATATATAAGGACATGCATAGCATATCGCGGTTAAATACTACATTTTGTGTGAATACATATAGCACGGTTGAATACTACGTTTTGTATGTTGTCTTGTCGGTCTAAAAAGCTAACCGACTACGAAAAAACTGTTTCGTTTAAGAAAAAGTCAATATGTATAGCGCGGTTAAATACTACATTTTGTGTGTTGTCTTGTCGGTCTGAAAAGATGACCGACTGCGAAAAAGCTGTTTCGTCTCAGAAATAGTCAATATGTATAGCGCGGTTAAATACTACGTCTTGTGTATTGTCTTGTCGGTCTAAAAATATAACCGACTACGAAAAAGCTTTTTCGTTTCAAAAAAATTCAATATGTATAGCGCGGTTAAATACTATGTTTTGTGTGTTGTCTTGTCGTTCTAAAAAGTTGACCGACTACGAAAAAGTTGTTTTGTATCAGAAAGAATCTTTTACACGCCAAGCATATCGCGGTTAAATACTACATTTTGTGTGAATATATATAGCACGGTTAAGTACTACGTTTTCTGTGTTGCCTTGCCTATAAATAACGGGCGCATTCTAGTTATTTTCTGCGCTTAACAATAACTAATAGTAAATATTTCCATAAAAGCAAGATTTGTTTTACGCTTTAACAAATGTCTGAACCCCTTTATGTACCAAGGTGCGAGTGCGGTAAAAAATGCATGATGAACGACTGTTGGGATGATGGTGAAGTGGGACGCCGCTACTGGATGTGTATGAATAAGTTTTATAGGGTTCCTGATGAACCTCTTTGCAATTTTGAGGTATGGATTGATAATCCCTGTCAATAGGAATACTACAAAGAAAAGTTGCAGTATTTTCATTATTTGACCAGAAAACAATGGGAATATGAACGACAATACAAACGAGAAGTTGAAGGAGAAACTCAAAGAGGTGAAAGAAGAAAAAAAAAGCTGGAAGAAAAATTTAAGTGGTTGGAGCAGAGAATACTAGGCGGTGGTGACTAAACAATGACATGTACATGTTGAGCGTAATAGTGTATCTTTATGTTTCCTGTGTCATGTGTTTTCATTAGTCATACTAAATTTAAGTTATGTTAAGTTTCTATGTTTGTATTTGTGTTGTAGTGTTAAAATAAAAGAAGAAACCGGGTAATAAAAACATAATGTGCATATTATGTAAGCATAAAAAATTATTATTATTATTTACATAAAATACAAAAAAAAGAAAATCAAAGTGTCCCACAGCCTTTGTGCTTCAAAGCAGTCGTTGGCCTGAGGCGTATCCCCTCCCGCCTGGATACACTATCGAGATCATCCACATCACGTCGCCTCTTTATATGAGGATGGTTGCAGCATGATCGTCAGTTGAGCTGGCAGGATCGGTAGAAGGGGTCGTCGGTCTATCAGCAACCTACAAAACAATAAGTAAGCTCAGTATATGAAAATGTATATTAGTAATGTACGTGTTAAGTCAAAATTATTTTCTTACCATGGTCTTGTCATACTCCTGAATATAAGCATCCGTGGTGTCCTCAGCATCGCACAAAGTGGCCTCCGTAACGGGATGGGATGAAGCCTTAATAAGAAAATTAAAAATTAATTTATGGCGAATCAATGAGAAAAAAATAAATTAAAATTTAATAGTAATACAAACATATTTGCACCTGTGATAGATCCACAGCACCCGACGATGATGAACCAAGACTCAACTTGCGCCCACTATCCACGTCTCGGGTCGGCCGATCCTCAACTGCGGTCGATAAGCCTGAAAAGAACTGCTCCCAATCTCCGGTGAAGCTCGTGCCCGTAATCAACAATGGATCCGACAGGGTCACCTGCGATGCTGGCAGCGCCAGCTGAAGGCTGTATGATGGCATGCTGCTGGGATGCTCGTCTGGCTGAGGAATGTAACCCGGCAGATCAGCTCCAACCTCCTCATTAGGTGCCTCAACGCCCCCTTGCTGGGGACCAACTCCTCTCCGGCCCCCACAACCCTGTGGGGCACCCCTGCCTTGTGGGACAACCCTGCCTCGTGGGACAGCCCTGTCTCGTCCCCGTCCCCTCGCGCGTACGACAGGCCTACCCCGATGGTAGTTCTCTGGCGCCACATAACTAGGGTCGTGATCTAAGCGCTCGCCCTCTCTGGCTCGCTACAGTGTCCGGGCAGCCAGCTCTGTCACCTGCCGGCCATACTCCTACAAAGCGAATGCAGGATCGCCGGCATGCTGTTGCATCTGCAGTCCCCAACTGGTGTACTAAATGAAGACCAATAGCCTGCACAACATGTAAAATATAAATTACAGAATGCTATATCACAGTTATAAATAAGAATACCAAATAACATACCACTGCCTCGTGCCTCCCAGCGTATGGAACGTACCGACCGCCAGATCGATGGTTGGGGTTCCCGATGATAAGTCGGGTAATGCCGCGGTACCAGGGCATATATTCATGCTCAGTATCCTGCAGACTCGGTGAGGGGGGGCAGAAGCAGGTCAGCTCGCCGGTCCCATGTATCGATCTGCTCCTCTAGTCATGCCAAAAATACGTCTTCCACCCTGGTCTGATCATCCCGCTGGTAATGTGTGGTCTCTTAGGTGGGCGGTGTCGGTACGAGTTGTGGCCTGCCAAACTGGCAAAGTACTCACTCGGTGGCATGATGCTCCACAATATCAAGGTAGAACAATGGGACGAAAGCGCCCTACAGAAGTTGGTCGGTCGAGCAATAATCGGGCAAGCCAGCTATCATCGCGTCGTTGTATGGCGTCCAGATGAACTATTAAGGAAGAACAGAAAAAGTCAGTATACGGAACTTGTGTTTGAAGCAATGACAACTAAACTTAGATATACATTTACCTGTGCGCCATCCAGCAAACCCAATATATCTCTGCACAAGGAGAGATTATGATGAGCCTCGTTCTCGCGCGTATGTCCCTGTCGGAGTACCCACCTCCTAGCTAGAGGGAGCAACTCCGGTGGTACAACCGAAACTAATGGTGGTAGAGGTGGTTGGAACTGCAGAAACCGCTCCCAAGCCCAAACCTAACATAAAAACTTGACGTCAAATTTAAGATATATTTTTACTAGGTATATTAAAATGAATAGAGTATTCGAATATGTTATCACTTGTAGTAGCGGCAAGAATCCAGCAACCTCACACTAGGTGCCAATGCTCGCCCGGCACATGTATCTGTACAAGTAGACAAGAACAGCAGAGCCCCAGTTGTACTGGGGTAAATCATCTAGCTGCTCAAGATGATGGAGAAATCTCAAGTTGACCCCTCCAAACAACAACAGTAGAAGCTCGTATACCGGTCAACATGATAATCTGGTATATCGTCATCGATCAGAGGATGCATCTCCTCCAACCACAGTCGAATAGTTGTCAACGGAAAACGACTGGCCCCATGCAGTATAGTCTCATCCTCTGGCCGGAAAGCAGTGAGCCGCTGCAGCGTGTCCAGGTACATACCACGTGTCATCTCTCTCATGTCAAGTGGCAGTGAAACGGCCAGTCCATCAACGAGCAGCCCATGCAAAACCTCCACGTCCTGCAGTGTGACGGTGGCCTCGCTAATGGGCAGGTGGAAAGTGTGTGTCTCCGGCCTCCACCGCTTTATCAGGGCCATGATCAAAGACCAATCGATCTGCCATCCGCCCGATCTCAATCATCCTGTAGAAACCAGTGTCCCGCATGCGCGCGACTACACGGGCATGGAGAACTCTGCCATGTAGAAAGTCCCACATGTTGTCCCCTCTCCTGGCGCGGAGAGTCTAGGTCAGTAACTCACCCTCCCCTATGTGGGTTGACTTATGGTCCTGTAACGAGAGTAGCTGATCGCTAAAAGGTCCAGGATGAATAGGCGGCGCCTCCATGTCGTCTACTGTAAATTACACAACATTAATTACATGTTAGTTTTATAATTTTATATGTTTGTTTTTGTATTAAATAATTAAAATTTTATAATTAAATATTGACATATGGGTTTCATGCTCCATATTTGGAGCCCAGTAGCACCAATTCTTTGATGTGTTAGTTTTATTATAGTTTTATATGTTTTGTTTTTGGATTAAATAATTAAATTTTATAATTAAATATTGACATATGGGTTCCAGCCTCGATATTTGCGGCCCAGTAGCACCAATTCTTCGATGTGTTAGTTTTATTATAATTTTATATGTTAGTTTGTAAATTAAATAATTATTTTTTATAACTATCCAATATTTAATTATTAAAGATTCATATGTGTTCCAGACTCGATATTTGCGGCCTAGTAACACCAAATATATGTTGACTATAATTGGACAAAGTTTGGGTTTGATATATTTGGCGTATTTTTGAGTATAAGATATACTTAAACTACAGGAAAACTACGCTAAAAGACACTACATTATACTACGCTAAAAGACACTACATTATACTACGTTAAAAGGCACTACATTTTACTACACTAAAAGGCATTATATTTTACTACCCTAAAAGGCACTATATTACTAGTCTTTAAGCAAAAAATAATTTAAACCAAATAAAACACAACAAATACATTGTAATCACAAAAATACATATAAAAACAGTAATAGTAATTTATTAACAAATAATAACGATTTCACAATTATATTAGATTTTTTTTTACAACATTAATATTTTAGTTCGGATAAAAATAATATATCAATTTAATCGCAAAAAAATATAAAACAACATACAACACATTCAAAACAACTAATATGCATTTTTATACGAGTTTTAACAAAAACTAAGTTGGAATACCTCGATTTAAGGTTTTTGGAAAATTGAAAATTTGGCGATTTGAATCCGAAACGAGCAAACCACAACGAAATATTGCCTTAGCTAGGTTATGGGACCGAGAATCTTTACTTTTTGTGGGACGGGTGGGCTCCACACGAGTTTTTTTGTTGTTAATGGAGGGGGGGATCTTTTTTGTTTTAAAATTGAAGAAGAAGAAGACTGGGCAGAAACGGTGGGGAAAGGGAAGGGATATACTATTTTTGTATATAAAACGCGGTCTATTACTGCGTTTTATATAAATCGCGGTAATGGACCGCGTTTTATATACCAGTCTTTTCAGCTCCCTATAAATCGCGGTATATAACCGCATTTTATATAAAATAATTTTTTTTTTACACTTAAAAACGTATTTTGAGTCAAAAAGAATCATATTTAGGTTCCGGACTCGTATATTGATTATTCAGAAAGTTATTACAGAAAATGGGAAATGCTTTTATACATAAAAGAGTGTTGAAAGAAAGAACAATTGAAATCGTAAAAATGTTCCAAATTTCAAACTCTAGCAATCTCAACAGATTTCTGAAGAGCACCTAAAAGACTTCTCATGATTCTTGGCTCCCCTGGAGGCGCCTTATCTCTCGACGGTCCATTTCTTATGGCTCGAAATATTGGAGGTGAGTTATCGGTCGCAGGAAAAACCATACAATCTATATATACAAGAACTTCAGTTTGTGCATCTTCAACTGTAATAAAACCAAGTCTGGCTCCGCGAGGAATTTTGTCAACCTGTACACACAACGTTTAACATTAAAACGAATCGTTTGAGTTTTTAGTCTGCAAATTGTATGCATTTTCCATAAGCAAGACTGCTGAATTGGAACCTTTTGTAGTTTGTATCATCAAAGTAATGAATATGAAACAAGCCAAAGGGCAGCCCGGTGCACTAAGCTCCCGCTATGCGCGGGGTCCGGGGAAGGGCCGGACCACAAGGGTCTATTATACGCAACCTTACCCTGCATTTCTACACGAGGCTGTTTCCACGGTTCGAACCGAACCCGTAACCTCCTGGTCACATGACAACAACTTTATCGGTTACGTGAAGGCTCCCCTACATTATCAAACAAGTCAAAAGACATAGAAGAGAAAGTAGAGCCTATTTTGTTATATAGAAAATTGAAGTTTGCCTCTGAATATTTTGGCTAATCCCCTATTATTTTTTTGAAACTACAATGCCCTTTTTTTCCCATTTTGTAAAACAAAACATAGATGCTATGAGCCAAACAGATTAAACTTAGGGATTTTTTGGTTAACTTTACAGCCTAGCAACATGGGCTGTTCTACACGTGAAGCTATGGGTTCGCTGAACCTAACAGCTTTAGCTTAGAATTCCGAATTCATAAAGTTCAAATCCTGAATCTGCCTCTACCTCCGAAATTAGGAAGAGTTACCTTTAGAGGCACTGGAAGTGGCAGCATAGCTCCTTGACAAAGACTGTTAGCCCACTGCGAAGTCACAAAACAAAGTATCCTTAAACATAACATAAAGGAGAAGGTATTTATGTGTCCTATTAATAAAGATATTAGTAAAAAAATGTCAAAGGATCAGTGCTTAAAACTACATTTTTGCTTTCTATGTTAATATTTGTGCAGAGGAATTTGCATGCAAAAAGGGTACCTATGATTAATGAACATATAGTTCCTAGTTCCTACCAAAAAGGACTTCATTTCCAACGCTCAAACTCGAGACTTAAGGTTAAGGTGGAAAATTTTTTACCGTTTCACTACACCCCTTGTCATTCAGGGGTGGATCTACCATGTAAACACGGTTCACGTGAACCCGTGGTCCTCGGGTTAAAGTATAGATATGCCGTACATAATTTGACAAAAATAGATATATACACTTGATGGAACCCATGGTCAAAACAGATCAAGTGGTGCACTGATTTTGGTCTTTTATTTCCAATAGTCTAAGAGGTAAGGGGATCAAAACCCCTACCAAACCTTTTTGTTATATATTTTTTTAAAAGTAATAGTGCACCCATCCTTCGGAAATCCTGGATCCGCCTCTGGGGTCATTGATGTTTTCTTCACAAACAAATCAGTACAACAAAAGTTCACTTTTCTTAATCTATCTGTGTTTTCCAAGGGAATGGTAACTTGGGATACAAGAACTAGAATACTCTGTTTACCACTTCTAATTAAATGGAATTGAAAATAACTTATTTGCAAGCAAAGGACATTCCAATAAAATTAAATAACACATGAAACCTATCAGATTTTGGTGGAAAGTAACTATCTTGAAACAAAATCACAATCAAAAGTACCTGAAAAAGTAGAGTTTCAAATCTTGCAACATCAATATCCAGAGGCAATTTCATAGTTCCCAAAGACACACCATCTTCATCATCTTGATTTTTAGGTGAAATTCTTCCATCCCCTGCGGCTGCCTTTACCACAACACTCAAATTCTTGAAACCTGAAAACTCACTGATGTTAAAGAACCTATTACTCCTGTTGTTGTTCTTGTTGGTGATGAACACAGGAATAGACCTGAAAAGACAAATTTGCACTTGGGAATTACTACTTGTTATGTGGAAAAGTTGTCTGGTTGTTAAGGAAGACATAGCTACTTGTCTTCCTTTCTGTGTTGGTAGATACACTACACTGTCATGTAGAGGAATGTGGAAAATATGAGATATTTTGTTTTCTCTGTGTGCAGTTAGAAGTGGTTATTTTCTGACCATGATGATGAGATAGGATAAGGGATTTTGCAAATCAGTGGAGGACAGTCTACAAGAAATTACCACTATGCTCCATTTCAAGCGAGATTAACTATTAGTCCAAAAATAATAAGTACATAAAATATTAATTTCTCTAACACTAGATATTTTAAATATTTTTTACTAATATATAAATCTCTGACGGGACAGTCTACAATAATATCGTGTCATTAATTCTGTATTGGAGTTTAAATTCTCATATCGTGTATCGATTTTTTACACTATCTGACTAAGACGTTACTCTTCCGGTCCACTTTAATTGATATTTTGGTTGTTTCATACATATTAAGGAATTCATCTTTTAGCATTAATTAACAATAAAATGGATTATATTAACCTTAATTTGTTCACCGAAAATACAACAAAGGCTACTAGGCTCTTTACTCAAACGGCAACTTTGGAAAGAAAAAAAAAGTCAATTCCTTCTTGATATTTGAAAAAATCAAACATTGCGGACCACAAACAAAGGCCAAAAATCAATAAAGTGGACCGGAAGGAGTAAGTTAACCTACAACAATATGCAACTCTCGATAGCAAGTCATTTTGTTAACCTGAATAATACAGTAATAATTTGCTATAATCAGTTAAATTAGATTGATGGCATGAAAAATATCATGAGGTGAATTTATATAACTTAAATCCTTCTTTATTCCCCTACTCTAAAGCAAATAATTCATGCCATCATCATCATAATTGTAGTATGGCAAAGGGTCAAATATATCTCTCTACTTTCGGAAAAGGTTTACATATATCCCTTGTTATACTTAAAGTCCAAATATAGCCATATTGCTATACTTTTGGCTCAAATATACCCCTCATTTAACGGAATGACACGTGTCATTGTCCTGTTGGCCAATTTTAAATATTTCCTAATTCATTAAAAAAACTCATACCCATATCCATACCTATTCCCCATACCCGAAAAGCAAATTTCAAAAGCTTCTTCAACATGTCTAATACTCATTATCTCTATTACAAAATATTTTATTTGTTATGAATAGAATTCTATTTAGAGTGAATGTCTATCTTGTAGAGAGTTTTACTTTGTGGCTAAGTCATTTTTTCCCCTATAAATAGAGGGGTCTTACCCCATTGTAGGTCATCCCAAAATTCAATAAGAATTTTCTCTCTTTTTCTCTGCAATATTGTTCTTCTATTTTTATTGTTTCATAACACGTTATCAGCACGAGACTCTACCGTCTCAAGAAGCGTTTGAGAAGATAAGGTATAACTTTTCTCCTCTTTTTAATTATGACTGACATTATGAAAAGAAAGTTTGTTGCCCTTGAAATTTCGGGCAAGAACTATATGACATGGGTGTTGGATGCTGAAATCCATTTAGATGCAATGGGTCTTGGAGACGCCATTAAAGACAAAACTAAAGCATCCACCCAAGAATGTGCTAAGGCCTTGATTTTCTTGTGCCATCACCTTGATGAAGGGTTGAAAATAGAATATCTCACAGTCAAAGATCCACTTGTTTTGTGGAATGGCTTAAAGGAAAGATATGACAACTTAAAGTTGGTCACTCTTCCACAAGCACGATATGATTGGGCTCATCTTAGGCTCCAAGACTTTAAGTCTGTTTCAGAATATAATTCTGCGATTTTCAGAATTACTTCTAAATTGAAACTCTGTGGAGATATTATCAGTGATTATGATATGCTAGAAAAAATGTTTACAACGTTTCATGCCTCCAATATGGTTCTGCAACAGCAGTACAGAGGGAAAGGTTTCAAGAAGTACTCTGAGTTGATTTCTCTTCTCCTTGTGGCTGAGCGAAACAATGACTTGCTCATAAGAAATCACGAAAATCGACCCACTGGGTCTACACCATTGCCGGAAGTGGATGAGGTGTATTCCCATTATGCTAAGAGTGGAAAAGGCCGTGGCCCTATTCGTGGTCGTGGTCGTGGCCGTGGACAAGGAAGAAATTTTCCTGGTGTTAATCACCCCTCAAAGAAAAATAACCACCAAAAGTGAAAAGGAAAAGATGCGAAACCAAAGGCAAATGGTTCAGAAACCTAATGTTATCGTTGCGGTGGAAAAGGCCATTGGGCAAATATTTGTCGTGTACCAAGACATTTGGTTAACTTTATCAAGCATCTCTAAAGAACAAGGGCCCTGAAGTTAATTTTGTCTATGACAATGAATTTGACATCACCCACTTAGATGTGGCGGACTTCTTTGAGCGCCCTGATGGAAAAATAGGCCACTTGATCGGTGATGGATCTGTGGTTAAAGAAGATTGAGTAGTTTAATTTTTATTTTTTGTCTATTCTTAGTAGCTAGTGAATAAACATCATGTAACCATAGTTCTTTACATGAGTAGTAGTCATTAATATTATTTATTTTATAAAATAGTGTTAGTTCATTTTGATTAAATATCGTTCTAGTATTCATTTTAAATAATTACTATTATTTGGTATTACTTAATTATGTGGTTGATGATACAACATGAACGCTGTGGTATGAAATCGTATTCGTTTTGCGCATGGTGATTATCATTGATGTACTATTGTGATTGTGGTGTTTGAACTGGTAATTAATTATGGTATTGGGCAAATATAATGCAGCACACTTTACAATGATTTGTGTTTAAGAATACACACGTAAGAATACAAATGTTTTGTACTATTAAATTTTTAATTAATATTTATTACTCCAATAACGTCAAAGTGATATTGATCCTACCAGATTGTTGGTTATAAAGTGTACGGGAACATGATCCTTAGCTTTAGGGAATTTAACAGCAAATCCTTGTTCATTTATGCATAATAAATTGCCTACTTTATTTACGTTTGCAGCAAATATGATATCTCTCAAAGTAAACTTGGATCAAAGTTTAATTGTAAAAATATTTGTTTAATTGATTCATGTACGACACATACAATATTTAAAGAGAAGAAATATTTCTCTCACTTAAATATATGTAAGGCAGATGTTACTACAATTTCTGATAGTAGTAAATTAATTGAAGGCTCTGGAAGAGCTACCATAACTCTGCCTAAGGGAACAATACTTATCATAGTGAATGCAATGTTCTCCTCCAAGTCCAAGAGGAACTTGTTGAGTTTTAAAGATATTCGTCGAAATGGATATCATATTGAGACAATAGATGAGAATAATCTTGAATATCTCATCATTACCAAGAATGTCTCCGGCCAAAAGAGGGTTATTGAGAAGTTCTCATCTTTATCTTGTGGCCTGTATTGGACAAGAATTAATGCAATTGAGGCACATTCTACCGTAAACCAAAAGGTTACTGATTCCAATACTTTTGTACTTTGGCATGATCGATTGGGACACCCTGGATCAATTATGATGAGACGAATTATAGAAAACTCAAATGGGCATTCATTAAAGAATTTAAAGATTCTTTTAAATAATGAATTTTCTTGCACTTCTTGTTATCAAGGCAAGTTAATTATTAGACCATCACCAACAAAGGTTGGAATTGAGTCCCCTGCGTTTTTGGAACGTATATAAGGGGACATTTGTGGACCTATTTACCCACCCAGTGGGTCGTTTAGATATTTTATGGTCTTAATAGATGCATCTTCTAGATAGTTCCATGCATGCCTATTGGCATCTCGCAACCTCGCGTTTGCAAAATTAATGGCACAAATAATTCGATTACGGGCACAATTTCTCGATAATCCAATTAAGTCTGTTAGACTTGATAATACTGCTGAGTTTTCATCCCAAGCATTTAATGATTATTGCTTATCAATTGGGATAAAAGTGGAACATCTTGTAGCTCATGTTCACACTCAAAATGGTCTTGCAGAGTCTTTAATTAAACGTCTGCAATTGATAGCAAGACCGTTACTCATGAAAACGAGGCTGTCCACTTCCGTTTGGGGTCATGCCATTTTGCATGCAGCAATGCTAGTTCGTCTCAGACCGACAAATTATCATAAATATTCCCCGTTGCAACTAGTTTTGGGTCATGAACCTAATATATCCCATTTAAGAATTTTTGGATGCGTAGTATATGTGCCCGTAGCACCGCCATATCGCACCAAAATGGGTCCCCAAAGAAGGTTAGGAATATATGTTAGGTTTGAATCGCCCTCCATTATTCGCTATCTTGAAACATTAACGGGAGATTTATTCACTGCTCGATTTGCAGACTATCGATTCGATGAGACACTTTTCCCAAAATTAGGGGGAGAAGCTGGTGAAACCAAATGGGAAATTTTGTGGAAAAATCCATCATTATCTCATCTTGATCCACGTGCCTCTATTTGTGAAAAAGAGGTGCAAAAGATTATCCATTTGCAGAGAATAGCAAATCAAATGCTAGACGCATTTACGGATTTGAAAAGGATAACAAAATCACATATCCCTGCAGAGAATGTTCCAATCCTTATTGATGTCCCTATTGGACATTCTTCTAGTGTCATAGCTAATGAGTCAAACGCACGCTAAAATGTGGCAGACCATTAGGTTCCAAAGATCGAAATCCTAGAAAAAGGAAAACAAATGATCAAAATGACACTACGAAAGAACCTCATGAAGAAATCCACGATTTAATAAATTCTGAGATTTATGAGGAATCCACTGAGCCCGAGGCTCAAGAAAATAAGAAACTATCAATAAATCCAATCGATATTGAGACAAATTTGAATCGAGTGAATATAGTGGTGGATTATGTCTTTGCATATAATGTTGCATTTAGCATTATGCAAGAAAGTGAGGATCTTGAACCTCAATCTGTTGGAGAATGTCGACAAAGACTTGATTGACCAAAATGGCAAGAAGCAATCCAATCAGAGTTGAATTCACTTGCAAAACGTGAAGTTTTTGGGCCTGTAGTCCAAACACCTAATGGTGTTAAGCCTGTTGGCTATAAATGGGTCTTTTTAAGCAAGAGAAATGAAAAAAATGAGGTACAAATATATAAGGCACGCCTTGTTGCACAAGGATTTTCACAAAGGTCTGGTGTCGATTATGAAGAGACATATTCACCCGTTATGGATGCTATAACTTTCCGTTATCTCAATAGTTTTGTTGTCCATGAAAAGCTTGACATGCATTTAATGGATGTGGTTACCGCCTACCTTTATGGCTCACTTGATAATGAGATATACATGAAAAATCCCTATGGATTTAAAATGCCAAACACACATAATTCAAAGTCCCGGAAAATATTTTCAATCAAATTACAAAGATCTTTGTATGGTCTAAAGCAATCAGGACGAATGTGGTATAATCGTCTTAGTGAGTATTTATTAAAGGAAGGCTATATAAATGATGTCATTTGCCCATGTGTTTTTATAAAGAAAATAACATCGGAATTTGTTGTACTTGCTGTATATGTTGATGACATAAACCTTATTGGAACTCCTATAGAACTCCAAAAGGCAATTGATTATTTAAAGAAGGAATTTGAGATGAAAGATCTCGGAAAGACAAATTATGTCTTGGTTTGCAAATTGAACATTTGGCAAACGGAATTTTTGTTATCAATCTGCCTACATAGAAAAGGTATTGAAACGGTTTTACATGGATGGAGCACATCCATTAAGTACTCTGATGGTTGTTCAATCACTTGATGTGAATAAGGATCCATTCCAGCCTCAAGAAGAGAATGAAGAGCTACTTGGTCCTGAAGTACCATATCTTAGTGCAATTGGTGCACTAATGTATCTTGCTAATACTACAAGGCCTGACATAACTTTTTCAGTTAATGTCTTAGCAAGATATAGTTTTGCTCCTACAAGGAGACATTGGAATGGAATCAAACACATATTGCGGTATCTAAAAGGGACTACCGATATGGGCTTATTTTATGGCAACAATTGCAGTCCCGATCTGGTTGGTTATGCCGATGCTGGGTATTTATCTGACCCACACAAGGCTCGGTCTCAAACAGGTTATGTATTTACCTGTGGAGGCATTGTCATATCTTGGCGATCGACTAAGCAATCAATTGTGGCTACTTCTTTTTCCCTTACAAGGTTTTGTCCCATTGGGTTTTCCTTGAAAGGTTTTTAACGAGGCAACCAAAAGGCGTATTATTAGAGATGTGTACTTTTTTTCCTTTTCTAGAATTTTTTTCCCATTGAGTTTTATTTTAGTTAAGGTTTTAATGAGGCACATTACTTATCGAGTAGACATTCAAAGGGGAGTGTTATGAATAGAATTCTATTTAGAGTGAATGTCTATCTTATAGAGAGTTTTACTTTGTGGCTAAGTCATTTTTTTCCCTATAAATAAAGGAGTCTTACCCCATTGTAAATCATCCCAAAATTCAATAATAATTTTCTCTCTCTTTCTCTGCAATATTGTTCTTCTACTTTTATTGTTTCGTAACATTATTGAATTTATAGACTATGAGACTCGAGAGCCATATTATGAAATGGAAATAACAACCCGAAAGGAGCAGAGATTTGAACTTAAGCAACATTTAAGAGCTCTATTAATTCTTTTTCTTGAAATTAAATTCCTTATTCAGTTTTCCATATTGCCCTTCAGCTTTCTCCTAATTTCCAAATCATACGAGAAGTAATTGCATTGTTTCCAAGGGCAATTCAGTCCAGATCTGAAAGTAAAATATATCTCCTATGGATGGCCTCGATGTGCTGACTCGAGACTTCGGGTTCAAACGCGCCGGAAAATCAGCTCTGATGAGATCCGACGGTGGAGATGGCCGCTCCTCTTCCGTCTGACCATCAAACTCCTCACCATTGTTGAAGAAGCTTTTAAAATTTGTTATTCGGGTATGGATAATGGGTATGGTATGGGTATGAGTCTTTTTAATTGATTAAGAGATATTTAAAATTGGCCAACAGGACAATGACACGTGTCATTTCGTTAAATGATGGGTATATTTAAGTCCAAAGTATAACAATAGAGGTATATTTGAACTCGAAGTATAATGTGGTATATATTTAAGTCCAAAGGATAATGGGTATGTTTGGCCCTTTCCCTATTGTAGTATATCCTTTCCTACTTGACGAAGCTAAATCAATCTCCCTAAAATAAGCTTTCAAGTTTGATATATCGTACAGAAATCCAAATTGGAATTATAATTACACATTTGGAAAAGTGATTTACCAGAAATGTATTACTTGAATCGTCGCAAAAAAACTGAAAACTGGAAATTGGGATTAAGAGAAAGAAGAATAAAATTGTGGAGTAAACAAGTTTATTTGGTGTTTGGAACTTCGCCTATCACATGGACCCAAATTAACTCTAAGCTATTTTCAATTTTTCTTTTTGCTGCTGTACAAGTTACACAAATATCTAACCCAAATTCATACAACCACGAAGCTGCAGCAACAATAACAATTCTCAAAGACCCATTCGCAAACTCAATGCAACAATTTCCATGTATGCCCTCATGTTGAGAGCAGATTGTGCTGATGTTTGTCGTCATGTTGTTGTAGGATTATTACGAAGAGCAAGCTTCAAGCTTGGGAAGAAGACTTCGCCATCCATCTGCTATCCCATTTGCTAGCCGTGCTTGTCCCTTAGCAAATTCATGGAAAGCAAGTCCCATATCCAATGTCTTCTGTTCTTGAAATCGGACAATCTCTTCATTCATAAGCCTCACTATCGTATCAAATCTTCTTGATGCTTCTTCCCCTTCAGCCTTGAGCTATATTACACAGAAAGACGATGTCAGTCATCACACATGGAGTTTCACGACTAGCCAGACATAAGAAAGAGTAAGTTAAACCACACTGACCATTTCATACTCACGCTCAGCCTCAGACAACTTATCAGATCGTGTCAGCCTGTATTTATTTCTGCAATAAAAGGTAGAGCCATGTTTTGTTTCAGCATAGAGACTCTGAGATGCTCCATATAATGACCAATGAATATTAATGGGATGCATATTTCCTCATCTTAGACAAGTAACACATACATGTTTTGACTTTTCACTTTGCAGATGAACAGGATAGAAAAAATGCGAAAAGAAGTCGGTGTTTACAATGGCATTTTTCTACCTACGAGATGCATATTCTATATGCAAGAAGAAGGATGTCAGATATTTTTAAGGCAAAATGAGGATGCTACATTAAATGAAATTGCATAAGTAACCTGTTCACTCTTCAGTGAATCAAATTCTTAAAGTTATTTCACTTTTCACTAAATCAAATGGTAAGTGTTTTTCTGTTACATTAGATGACTTGGACTGTACACATATATAGTGTCAATATGCTCTTGGCACCATTTAATCTTGAGCCAGATAGTTACAGTTCGGCACCTGAGTAAAAGGCCATTGGTTAAAGTCTCATCTGTATATTGGGTTGTACACAATATATACCTTTTATCGTCCTAATAGTGTGTAACAGTATATACCATTGGCGGAATAAAAGTACCTATATGGCTATTGCTCACAAAAGGAGAGAGGGTAAGGTTGACCGGAGGGGGAGAATAAGCGGGACCTGTGTAAATGTACACATATCAACAACAACATACCTAGTGTAGTCCCACAAGTGGGGTCTGGGGAGGTAAATGTACACATATCAAGGGACCAAAATGATGACTAATAAACCCATCATAAAGTTGAGCTCAGATGTAAGTGAAATCAGCAATTAAGCTTCACCTTATATACAACAAGCAGGACACTGATAAACTAATCAAATACACTAAATTCCCATACTGCATCTTTTGAAAGATCTAGCTGCCGGAAAAAAAATTGCAACTAGACGGTATTTTACAGCAACATCAAACCATGTGTCATACTAAGCATGCCTGGATAATAATAGCAGATTAGACCATACTAGCGACAAAACAGCACGAAGCCTTGTTTTATAGGCAGATTTAAGATATCAATAAGAACATGAGCAGTAGTTGATATTCAGTCAATAGTGAACCTTGAGATCCAGGCTCAAGCACAGAAGATAATCTTGTTGGTGGGGAGAGTTAATGATGTACATATTTAATCCTTCCCACACCCCCAGAATGCAGAAGGCTCAAAGACCAGGTCAATTTATAATTGAGAAATCATTGAAGGAAAGCTTGCAACAACCAACAGAACTTATCACCAAAGGCAAATTAAGGCCAGATTCAGGAAACCACCAAAAGAAACGAAAAAGGAGGAACAGCAGTATAGTTGATTGAGCCTTACAAATCTATTTCCTTAAACTTGATTGTCTCAGCCAGTTCACACTGCTGTTTGAATGCATTTGCTCTCTCTGCTATCGTAGCCTGTTTCAAAGTTAGGAAGGATATGAGCGTAGGGCAGCACCAGAGCATTATATTACTCTTAGCAGAAGAAAAAGGTGAAAGCACGAATTCAGATGCAACAGTTTTTTTTTTCTTCATGAATGTAGAATTGTCAAATGCGTGCTTTGGTCACGGCTCAAGTCCTAAAGCAAGGCCCAAGGCAGGATTGGCACAATGCTTTGTGTCGTGCTTGAGTCCTGAAGCGAAGCTCAATGCAGGCTTGGTGCTTTGCCTCATTTCAGTAGTGCCATAGGGAAGGCGCTAAAGCATGCCCAATTTAGAGAAAACCAACCAACTATTTTTAAATTATGTAAATTTATAAGATCCATGAGCTCTGTATTGAAAGGCGGTAGTAAACAATAAATGTAGTTGGCAAAACGATATATTATTGTAATCCAAACATTTCATACGGATATATTAATGACTAATAACAGAAAAGAAATTTTCCATATGAGAAATTAATCTAAGATCTTTAGCAGAAACTTATAATTGCATTTTTGGAGATGAATTAGAAAACTAAGAAGGCTTCTGAATGCGATTGATATGGTTTTACTTCATACAATCCACATGATAGCAATTATTGCAATTTATTTACCCATATATTTATCCGTGTTTATTGTTGATTTTTCTTGCGTACATATAACTACATCATGTAAAAATTAACTCTAAATAACTTTCTAATGCACCCACTTCTTTTGCCTTTTTTGGGCCTTTTCTTTCACTTCTTTTGCCCTTTTTTTTCCTTTTCGCATTTGACAACACTATGTGGAAGCAAAACATTTGATAGAATGATTCTTTGACCCCCGTTAAAGTACGATCTCCAATCAAGGTTCAACTACTTTTTTTTGGGTGGGTTTGGGGGAGGGGGGGCATCTGCGGCAAAAAGAAGAACTCCGTCCATTTCGAGGGGGAATACACATTTTCTCGAAAGCAGAATTGCCCACTCACCTTAATAGATTGCACAGCTCGAACATAATCCTTCAGAGGTTCTTCAAAGTTCATTAAAAGGTGGTGAGCCTGAGTGGGAGAGCACGGTCAGTTATTATTACCTACCTATGAGTAAGAGAAAAGACCATTGGTAATTCTCTTTGATGAAATTACCTCTTTCTGCAGCTTAATTGATATTATCTCAGACTTTGCCCCAAGTTCAGAAAATGCCTTTCCAAGGGCATCGTCCTCACAAGTACCAAGAAGCTTGACTGCCTTCCCAAATTCTGATAGAGACTCCCCCAACTCTGAGTTAACAAGGACAATCATAAGTCAGTCGCTTGGAATGACAAGCTTGTCATATGTATGAGGGGAAAGGAAATTAAAGCACACAACATGTTGGAGAAACAAAGACATCAATTAAAAAAAATTAGATGCCACCTTCGGAATTGGAAACTTCTAGGCAAAGAAAAGAGACTAAGATATGTTAAATACAGAAGGGAGGCTTGAGCATACAGTTCACATGAGACATGCGTGTTGCTTCACTTTTTTCATGCAAGGAAATAGGAGAGGCTTTTCGCTAGTTCACTTCGAGTTTCTCCAGTAGACCTTAATAATGGCTTGATGTTACTATCTAATTTAGCCAGTTTGCAATTAGATGAGCCCCATCATTACTTATCAAGAAAAAGATGAGACCCCGTCACCGACTGAGTTCCCAGATGGATCTAGCTTGCCACACAATCACATTTCAACTTCAATCTTCTTCAATCCAGTATTTGGATTTATAAATGTAAATTTTCCCATGAAGAGAAGTTGACGTGGAACTTCTTTCCACCTTACTTGAGCATACAAATGAGGATTAAACTGTTAGTATGAATTTTAACATTAGTTAATAAATCAGCCCAATTGGTTACTGGGACGAACATATAGCATGACTCCTCCCAGAAGCTTCGGATCCTACAGGCAAGAGAATGGAGAGAGAGCAAGGGAGAGAGAAGGCAATGAATCCTGAATCACCATGCCTCTCACTGCTTGAGAATGGGATAGGTATCACCTTAAAAGAGTGAACTAGAAATGGAGCAATGTGTTAAATATCTGAAGTGATGTTACTATCTAATTTAGCCAGTTTGCAATTAGATGAGCCCCATCATTACTTATCAAGAAAAAGATGAGACCCTGTCACCGACTGAGTTCCCAGATGGATCTAGCTTGCCACACAATCACATTTTCAGTACTGCATGTCGTTAACCAGATTTCTCCTACCTCTGTGTCTCTTGACAAGACGATATGCATGTTTTTGAGCTTCAGCTAAATGGTCCTCAAGCTCAAATATGTAGCTCTTCATCTTCTCATATTCTGGGGTTGATTCTTCAACTGGCTTTTCCTTGCCGAGAACAACATCACTCACTTTAGATTGCACGTCCTGCCATTTACAAACTACTGTTAGTTTTTACATAATCCTGTGTTGAAGTCATTGTAATATACCCTCATTCGATGGCATCGGTTAAATGTGATTTTGGGGTACACGAAGACGCCTAACAAACTCAAGAAAAGAAAAACACTGTATGCAACACAAGCCCCACATTAAATCACATCAAAGGACAGATGTCAAGTTTAGTTTCAACTCACTTAGATACGGAACAAGAACATGCTAACTGCTGAGACTACAAGAACAATAGACGACATAGGTGTTTAATTAACATAGCGTATATAGCTTCCTTCGTAGCAGAAATTTCCAAAACTAACTCTCTAGTAATTCATCTTAATACAAAGACAATCAACTATATCTTACACTAACACAGCCATAAGGGGTGTTGATGAAAAGTCTGGGTTTTACCATTAATGGTCCACGAGGAGAACCTAACAAGAAAATTACTAAATGACTAGCTCGAATTACAAAAAAGAAATTAGGCACCACTTTATAATAACAGAATTTCTCTTTTTCTTCATTTTATATTCTGCAACTGAAACCTTTTTTAAGGGTAAGGTAGAATTGCCTATTTAAAGCTCGGTTAATGCATCAATACAGATGCTATCAGAGAAAAGACATCGAAGGGGGAATTTTGTTTCACTAATTGAAGTGCAGAATTGAAATTTTAATAACGTGGAAATTGTATTATTTTATGTAACTGCCAGATACCTTAAAGATTTGTATCAAATCTGCAGGCTTTTTCTTGAAAATACCAGTCTCCTGGAACCTCGCTCTTTCCATTGTCTGAAGAAAAGGTAAAAAATAACAAACGTAAATACATCTGCGGAAAAGATGAAATTAAGCAAAGTATTAGGAAAAATATGAAAGCTATTATCACAAGTGCATTCTTGAGCATGAAACTTTTTTTCTTTTGGGTGGGTTTGTGGGGGGTGCAAATAAGCATTATACATAGTTCAATCTTCGTGCATCTCATATCTCAAGTAAATTGTTAATGAATTCTTTCTACAGATTTTGAAATTAAAAGCATTTAATAATTGAAGAGAAGAAAACTTTGAGACGAGACGAGATGTCCTCAAATAGCAATCTGAAAGCATAAGCATTATACATAGTTCAATCTTCGTGCATCTCATATCTCAAGTAAATTGTTAATGAATTCTTTCTACAGATTTTGAAATTAAAACCATTTAATAATTGAAGAGAAGAAAACTTTGAGACGAGACGAGATGTCCTCAAATACCAATCTGAAAGCAATAAATAAAAATAGGCTCTCAAATCTACTGAAGATCTGTTAAGACCAGTTTATTACTCTAGAAGCTCACTACACCTAATTTGCTCATTGAACCCCAAATGCACGTCTGGTAGTAGTGCATTAATTTCACCAAAGCAAAATATTTAAGGGGTTGTTTGGTTGGTGTAGTAAGGAGAGCTAATCTCCGCATATAATCTATAACTACTTTATGTAATGTTTTCTATAACCGAGAAATCCTTGGCCAACTGGCGAACGATTTGAAACTCGGTGGATTATTTCATACAATTTGGTTGCTTCTTTTGTTTTTCTCGTAAATAATACTAGCGGAAGATTTGCGAGAACCTATGTATTGGATGGAATGTGGAATAAGAATGCGGGTACTAATAATACAAGGATTAAAACACTGAAATGACAAAACTTAACTTTATAAAGGTAAATAAACTTTTCTTTTGTTTAAAAAGTAAACATATTTGAAAGTATACATTGTATATTAACTTGTAGTATATTGTACCAAACATCCAACAAGAAATAATCATTGCAATCTTGCATTACTAATCCCTGCGTAACTTGTCTCTAGACTGAACAACCCCTAAATTCTTTAGATAATGCTAACTTAGTAAATAGTAAGAAAGAGTTTGGGGTTAATTATAGGAGCCATTCCCTATCAATCGTGTTTGTACCAGGTTAAATAGCACAAATCAGTACAAGATCAAGATGAGAGACATTCATGATATAGCTTAGTAACAATCAGAAACATCATCACAATTCAAAGTCACAGGGCGAATCAGCCTTATGTCTCCACAAGAAAGCTAAGCTAACACATGAACTCCACTAAATAGTCCAAAAAAAAAGCAAATTAAAATTATTACCTGCTCATCAGCCTGCAAGAAGGTTCTCAAGTCGTCACTTTGCCGAAGTGCATGATGTGAAGCTATTCTGTTTATGAACACATCCAGAGCTTGGCGCCTCATTTCAATAAATTCTGCACTAAATCTGAACTTTTCTGCAAGAAGGTAGAGAATAATAATCTCAAAATGCTTTCTTAAGCTCCCAGGCTCTGGTTTGACAAATATATACAGCTTCTTCTGAAAATAAGATCATTTTATTGGTGCAAAAGCTGGTAGCATCCCTTGATAGATTACGATACTCAATCTTTATAACTAATACTTCTCTAAAGAAAATGGGATCAATGCCCCAAATATAGACATCCTCAAACATAATTGAAACAGTTAAATATGTTAATCTATAGCCACTTCCACCTACATGACTCCTAATTCTTGTCCCTCTTATTTCCAATAAGCAATGATAAATCAATACAATTCCAGATTGGATTTATTAAATACCTATTGGTTTTAGTATCAGTTTAGAAAAAAATCAAAGAGAAGGCATGTACATGAGGATGAAGTGTAACCAGTACCTACTGTGCTCTTCTCTGGAAGTGGAGGAATAAAAATGCCCTTGTATTTCTCAAAAAGACGATCACGTAACCATACAAAATCATTATAACGTCGAATCACAATCTTTTCGTGCCCTTGGTACTCTGGCAAATTTGTCTGTCTTAAAAAAGATTGGTGAATGAGAACCAGAAAGGAATCAAGAGAAGTATATTCTACATTCTGCTGATAAAAAACGTATGAAAGCCTGTTTCGGGAACAGGAAGAAGAGAAAACAACAACCACAAGCATAAGCACAAGAAGCAGAATATTTTTGAATCTTAAGTCCAGCAAAATAACTTCCATATGATGCAGGGATAGGGATGTGCAAGGGATGGATCTAAAAAGAGTTTTGAACATTAAGTTGAGCCTCAAAATGTTCTTAAGTTGTGGATTCATGGTTTGTTTCAACCCATTAAGAAAAATAAACATACTGCCTAACTCAACCTCAAAAACTAGCTCATAACATAAAGATTGTCCAAAACTATATAAAGAGATTACAGCCTATACCCTCAAGCAATGTGGGGGTGGGACCTAATGCAACCTATGAGGTTCACATCTCAAGCCTCAATGTTCCAAACTAAAGCCACCCCGACTAAATTTCAAAGAGCCTTTCCTTTCCAACATGACCAAAACACCAACGTATTGGTGTGAGTTGAGCATAAAGAAAGAAGTGAGGATTCATATTGCCTCCCACAACCTTGTTTGGCACTGAGGCGTAGTAGTAGTAGTTGTTGTTGTTGTGTGTAATGCATACTTTAAAGGAAAAGATCTTTAGAATTGAAAGGAAGTACAAATACCTTGGATGGTACAAAGTACCTATAAAGGACCTTTTCCTTAAGAACAGATCTTTAGAATTGAACGAATGTACAAATACCCTAGATGGTACAATGTAAGGACCTTTTCCTTAGAACAATAAAGTACCAAATGCAAAAAGAGCAAGTGACTTTAGATTCTTTGTTATACAAACTCCAATGTGATTGTTGTGGGCGTAATGTGAATAAATAAAGTGTCCAGCTTAAATTTAAATAAGCGGTTCACACTGTTCAATATAGTATTAGAATAGAGGTTCTAACTCTGTCTGTGTGAGCTTGATCACGTTATCAATCCCAAGCACGGATAAAGGAGGATGATTACGGTAGGTTAATAGCTAGCATAAAGCTAGTCAATCGATGATGAGTCCTTACAATACGAACTACATTGATAGTTGAATTGAGATGAGCTTAAATTGAGCGACATGAGCAATGAAGATTCATACAGCTGAAACCAACTTGCTTGGAAATGATGTGTAGTTATTGTTGTATTAGAGCAGAGCCCTGAGTCCAAGTTTCACTACCATTATCTAAAAAGAACTTAACATGTTGGGCCAATAAAGCAAAAGTGTACTTTCTAGAGGTTCTTTTATACCCGTTAAAGACAATTCGAAGCGTTTCAGATTTAGCCACTATAACTATTTGCCAGAGGTGCCTAGTTCCACATACGCCAAGATATAAAAACAGTAAGAATATGTTGAACACCATATACTATTGTACCAATGAAATTACAAAAACTAAATGAAAGAAAGAGAAAAGAAAGAAAATAACTTTTCTTTGCAGTAAGAAATATAAGACAACCCTTGATTTTAGGACATTCGCAGAAATCATAACAAGGTCAAACTATGAAATGAAAGTATAATCAAGATATGAACAAGAGGCAACTAAGGCATAAATCTATCAGCATGTAATGTCCAACTCTTCAATTTATTGGCGCCTCTTCAAAACCCAAGCCTATTGTCTAGTTTCTCTTCCTATGGATCATGTATCTTAAACTACATAGTTCACATCACCATGAAAACACTATCTATGAGCAAAGTATCAAATCAAACATTATTCTCTCAAGTCATGCAAATTATGCCAAGGTTGCTTCTTTCCAAATATCATTTAGGATACCCAATAAATTCTCAAGGATCATTAGCGCACAGGTCAAATACTTGGTGAATACTGGGTCTGGCCCTCTACCCTTCTCCATTTAAATACCAAGCTTTTATCTGCAACAAAGTTCAAATCTCGTAACATGCACCTAACCACACAAAATGTTTGCGCTCTTACAACTAGACCAAATACCCGGGCATCTTTCCTAATATACATCCAACGGGAGGTACTTTTCATTTGTTTACTCTGATCCTACATATTAAGCATAGATCACATCTGACCAGAATATTACTCTTCAGTCTTATCAGGTGTTATTCACTTTGATCTTAGATTGGATCGAACTTATGCCATTAGCTACTCTCGAGTACAGGACAATCCAGCTCAAGATTCAAAAAGGGGTTTTCACAAAATATGGTTAGGAGGTGGATCTAGTATGTGTTCTATGGGTTGACGGGAACCCACTAGCTTTTATCCGGACCATGTATATGTATTAAGAAATAAACTAAATATCTACCAATATTTACGTGTGAACCCCATTATTGTTGTAGGAACACATAAACTTCAAATATTGGATCCAACTTTGAATAGTATTAATACTTATACCAAAATTACACATGCATATACATGGAGAAAAAGGAAACGAATAAAATGACCTTGGTGATGACTTTGTAGGAGATATAAGCTTGAACTCCATTACCCATTTTAGCTGGATCTGTAACTGATACTGATAGAAACGGGACTTGTGAAGATGGGGATCTAGGGCTCTGTAATGACCCTGATCCACTCCATTGCTGCACCATTTTACAATTTTCAAAATCAATCAAAACTACAAATTACCAAAAATTGAGTGCAAAAAAGAAAGTAAGATTCGTGATAATGGCGGAAAGATAATTACCGTAGTGTTCATGGTTGTTTTGCTGGTTAGATTACCGGAGAACGGTGCGAAGATGTATTGAATTGTTAACTCGCTACTCGTAAGTCGTGACTTTGGCTTTTTAGTGAGGAGTCGTGCACATGTGGAACTTATGAAGAGACTTTTAATTGTCACTTTTACAATTTTCCAAACACCAATTTCAATCAAATACTACTATTTTCTCCATTCAAAAAGAATGAAAGTATTTGAGGAAAATTAACGTAAATAGCCTTTCATTCAATTATTTAAATTAAAAATAATCGACAAATATAATATATTTATATTTATATTTATCAACTAAAATAAATAAATATTAAACTCCGAGAGTATATTTATATAAAGACCAATACCAACATATCTAATTTTTATGAGAAAATTATGCATGATTGGAGTTAAAAACTTTTAAATTCAAAAAAAAAAAGGTTTCCAAAAAAATATTTTAAACTTCTTGGTGATGAAGTTTATGTTTAGAAACTATATAAGTGTTATAAATATATTATATTATGGATGTTCATTTAGTACTCCGTTGTAAATAATCTTCCTGAAGAAGCTTATCCATATGAGACTCCACCGTAAATATGTTTATCCATTTAGTACTCTATTGGAAATAAGCTTCCTGAAGAAGTTTATCACTTCGGTACCCGATTATGGATAAACATTACCCTAGGTAGAAGATTATCCATACCGGGTATAATAAGCTTATCCATTCAGTACTCTGTTATGGATAAATATTGCTCTCAGTAGAAGATTATCCATATCTGGTATAGTAGCAGCTTACACAACAGTTTGCAGTAGCAGCTTGCAGTAGCAGCTTACACAGCAGCTTGCGTAGCAGCTTACACGGCAGCTTCCTTTCTTCTATAAATAGAAGAGATTTCAGTTCATTATGTACATCAGTTTGAATCAGAATAATATATCAGTTTCTCTTTATACTTGTCTTACTTTATAGTCTTTATTTTATAACACGTTATCAGCACGAGACTCTGACATCTCGAGCAAATACTTTGAAAGTATTAGAGGTAAGAACTTTCTTTTCCTAAATAATGTCAAATCTTTCTAAACTTGAATTTGTAGCCCTGGATATATCAGGCAAAAGCTACATGTCTTGGGTGCTTGATGCTGAAATTCATCTTGATGCAATGGGTCTGGCAGACACCATCAAGGATAAAAATCAGGCATCAAACCAAGACCGTGCCAAAGCAATGATATTCCTACGCCATCACCTTGATGAGGGCCTGAAAATGGAATATCTCACTATTAAAGATCCAGTCATACTGTGGAATAATTTGAAAGATAGATATGACCACCTGAAGATGGTCGTTCTTCCACAGGCACGTTATGATTGGACTCATCTAAGGCTACAAGATTTTAAATCTATTAGTGAGTATAATTCTGCTATGTTCAGAATTATTTCCCAATTGAAATTATGTGGTGATAATATTACTGATCATGATATGTTGGAGAAAACTTTCACCACTTTTCATGCCTCGAATATGCTCCTGCAACAGCAATATCGAGAGATGGGATTTAAAAAGTATTCTGAACTTATCTCACATCTTCTTATAGCAGAGCAACATAATGGGCTATTAATGAAAATCATGAAAGTCGGCCTATTTGTTCTTGTCCATTCCCTGAAGTGAATGAGATGAACTTCCACCAAGCTAAATGTGGAAGAGGTCGTGGCCCCAGTCGTGGTCATGGCCGTGGTCGGGGAAGAAACCCCAATCATGGTAATAATAATGCACCAAAGAAGCCTCCTCACCACCAGCAGTGGAAAAGGAAGGAACAAAAGCATGAAGCGGTGCAAGCGCCAAATGCAGAAAATGCATGCTATAGATGTGGAGGAAAAGGGCACTGGTCACGTACCTGTCGTACGCCAAAGCACCTGGTTGAGCTTTATCAAGCCTCCCTGAAGAAGACAGAGAAAAATGCTGAAGCAAATTTTATTTCTGAAGATAATTTAGACTTCATGCATTTGGATGTAGCTGATTACTTTGCACTCCCAGAAGGAGAAACAAGTCATGTAATCGGTAGTGAATCTGTAGAAATGTAAATATTTTAATTTTTGTTGTTTGTAATAGATAGTATGGTTATGTAATTATTGTACATAAATAAAAGTTATGCTTTGATAATGATGTTTACTATAATATATTTTATTTATGTTATTTTGAAGAATATGGATAACCCTCAAATTATGTTTGGATCAAAGACAAATCATGAAGATATTTGTGTTATTGATAGTGGAACAACTCATGCCATATTCAACGATCAGAAATACTTTTCTTATTTGCATAAGGAAAAAGCAAATGTTTCAACAATTTCTGGTAATATAAGTTTGATTGAAGGCTCCGGAAGAGCCATAATATTTCTGTCTAAGGGAACAAAACTTATTATAGACAATGCATTGTTCTCCTCCAAGTCCCGAAGAAACTTGTTGAGTTTTATAGATATCCGCCGAAATGGGTATCATGTTGAGACAATAGATGAAATGAACAGGGAATATCTTTGTATTACAAAGAATATTTCTGGCCAGAAATGCATTGTAGAAAAGTTACCAACTTTATCTTCTGGCTTATACTATTCAAAAATTAGTACAATTGAAGCACACTCTATCGTAAACCAGAAGTTTACGGATTCAAATACTTTTGTGCTTTGGCATGGCCGTTTGGGCCATCCCGGATCAATAATGATGAGACGAATTACTGAAAATTCGAGTGGGCATCCATTAAAGAACTTGAAGATTCTTACAAATGACGAATTTTCTTGTGATGCTTGTTATCAAGGAAAAATGATCACTAGACCATCACCAATGAAGGTTGGTATTGAATCCCCTGCCTTTTTAGAGCGTATACATGGGGATATATGTGGACCTATTCACCCACCAAGTGGGTTGTTTAGATATTTTATGGTCCTAATAGATGCATCTTCAAGATGGTCTCATGTGTGTCTACTATCATCTCGCAACCTGGCGTTTGCAAAGCTATTAGCCCAAATAATTCGATTAAGGGCACAATTCCCAGATTATCCTATAAAGGCTATTCGCCTTGATAATGCTGGAGAATTCTCATCTCAAGCTTTTGATGATTATTGTCTATCCGTTGGGATAAAAGTTGAACATCCTGTAGCTTATGTTCATACTCAAAATGGCCTTGCAGAGTCATTTATTAAACGCCTGCAATTGATAGCAAGATCATTATTTATGAAAACAAAATTGCCCACTACTGCTTGGGGCCATGCTATCTTGCATGCAGCATCACTTATCCGTCTCAGACCGATACATTATAATAAATATTCTCCGTCACAATTAGTTTTTGGTCATGAACCAGATATTGCTCATCTACGAATTTTCGGATGTGCTGTATATGTGCCAGTAACACCACCACAACGTAGTAAGATGGGACCACAGAGAAGGATAGGAATATATGTTGGGTTTGAATCACCCTCTATTATTCGCTATCTTGAACCATTGACAGGAGATTTATTTACTGCTCGATTTGCAGATTGTCGGTTTGATGAAACAAATTTCCCACAATTAGGGGGAGAGAAAAAGGAAATCAAAAGAGAAATTGTGTGGAAAGTTTCATCATTATCTCACTTTGATCCCCGTACCCCTATATGTAATCAGGAGGTCCAGAAGATCATCCATTTACAGAATATAGCAAATCAAATGCCAGACGCATTTACTGATTTGAAAAGGATAACTAAGTCACATATCCCAGCAGAGAATGTGCCTATCCGAATTGATGTCCCAGTAGGACCATCTACTAGCATGAGAGCTAGTGAACCTAAAGCACGCCTGAAGCGTGGTAGGCCTTTGGGTTCTAAGGATCGAAATCCTCGAAAAAGAAAATCGACAAATGATCAAAACGATACTATGAAGGGATCCCCTGAAGAGACCCAAAATCTGATTAGTTCTGAGATTCCTGAAGAAATCAATGAACCTGAAGCTCATGTGAGTGAGGAACTTTTAATAAGTTCGAACGGTGATGGGATTAATTTAAATCGATTTGAAATAGTGGTGGATAATATTTTTGCATATAATGTTGCACTTAATATTATGCAAGATAGTGAGGATCTTGAACCTCGATCTGTCGAAGAATGTCGACAAAGATCTGATTGGCCAAAATGGCAAGAGGCAATTCAATCGGAATTGAAGTCACTTGCTAAAAGAGAGGTCTTTGGACCAGTAGTCCAAACACCTGCTGGTATAAAACCAGTTGGTCATAAATGGGTTTTTGTGCGAAAAAGGAATGATAAAAATGAAGTTGAAAGATACAAAGCTCGCCTTGTTGCACAAGGATTCTCACAACGACCTGGAGTCGATTTTGATGAAACATATTCACCTGTTATGGATGCCATAACATTTCGATATCTCATCAGTTTAGCACTACATGAAAAGCTTGAAATACATCTAATGGATGTAGTTACAGCTTATCTGTACGGTTCACTTGATAATGAAATTTATATGAAAATTCCTGAAGGATTTAAAATGCCTGAAGCAAAATCTCAGGAAATGTATTCAATCAGATTACAAAGATCTTTGTACGGTTTAAAGCAATCTGGGCGCATGTGGTATAATCGCCTTAGTGAATATTTGCTGAAAGAAGGTTACATAAATGATGTTATTTGTCCATGTATTTTTATAAAGAAAATGGCATCAGAATTTGTTATACTTGCTGTTTATGTTGATGACATAAATCTTGTTGGAACTCCAGAAGAGCTCCAAAAGGCAATTGAATATCTTAAGAAAGAATTTGAGATGAAAGATCTTGGAAAGACAAAACTTTGTCTTGGTCTGCAAATTGAACATTTAGCATACGGGATCTTTATCCATCAATCTGCCTATACAAAAAGGGTCTTAAAACATTTTTACATGGACAAAGCGCTCCCATTGAGTACACCAATGGTTGTTCGATCACTTGAAATTAATAAGGATTTGTTCCGACCTCCAGAAGAGGACGAGGAACTCCTTGGTCCCGAAGTACCCTATCTTAGTGCAATTGGTGCACTAATGTATCTTGCTAATGCTACAAGGCCTGACATAGCATTTTCTGTTAATTTACTAGCAAGATATAGTTCTTCTCCTACACGGAGACATTGGAGCGGGATTAAGCATATATTGCGATATTTAAAGGGAACTCTTGATATGGGTTTGTATTATGCTAACAAAGATAGTGCAGACCTTGTTGGTTATACAGATGCGGGTTATTTATCTGATCCCCCATAAAGCTCGATCTCAAACCGGCTACGTATTTACATATGGAGGTACTATCATATCATGGCGCTCCACAAAGCAATCTATTGTTTCTACTTCTTCAAATCACGCTGAGATAATAACTATTCATGAAGCAAGTAGGGAATGCGTATGGTTGAGATCAATAATTCATTTTATTCGAGAAAAATGTGGTTTGGAATGTGAGAAAAGACCCACAATTTTATACGAAGACAATGCTGCATGCATAGCCCAATTGAAAAGAGGATTTATAAAAGGAGATAGAACGAAAGCACATTTCACCAAAATTATTCTACACACACGATCTTCAGAAAAATGGTGACATTGATGTGCAACAAATCCGTTCAAGTGATAATCCAACAGATTTATTCACTAAATCTTTGTCAACTTCAACTTTTGAGAAGATGGTATACAAGATTGGAATGCGGAAACTCAAATATTTGAAACAAGGTTTACATCAGGGGGAGTAAAATACGCGATGCACTCTTTTTCCCTTACTAAGATTTTTTCTCATGGAGTTTTCCTTATAAGGTTTTTAATGAGGCACCTAACAATGCGTATTACTAAATATGTGTACTCTTTTTCCTTCACTAGAATTTTTTTCCCACGTGTTATTTCCTAGTGAGGTTTTAATGAGACACATTATCTTTTAATGAACATCCAAGGGGAAGTGTTATAAATATATTATATTATGGATGTTCATTTAGTACTCCGTTGTAAATAATCTTCCTGAAGAAGTTTATCCATATGGGACTCCACCGTAAATATGTTTATCCATTTAGTACTCTATTGGAAATAAGCTTCCTGAAGAAGCTTATCACTTCGGTACCCGGTTATGGATAAACATTATCCTAGGTAGAAGATTATCTATAACGAGTATAATAAGCTTATCTATTCAGTACTCCGTTATGGATAAATATTGCTCTCAGTAGAAGATTATCCATATATGGTATAGTAGCAGCTTACACAGCAGCTTGCAGTAGCAGCTTACACAGCAGCTTGCAGTAGCAGCTTACACAGCAGCTTACGTAGCAGCTTACACAACAGCTTGCAGTAGCAGCTTACACAGCAGCTTGCGTAGCAGCTTACACAACAGCTTCCTTTCTTCTATAAATAGAAGAGATTTCAGTTCATTATGTACATCAGTTTGAATCAGAATAATATATCAGTTTCTCTCTATACTTGTCTTTACTTTATAGTCTTTATTTTATAACAATAAGCATATTATAAACGATTAAAGTTTATATTTAAAGATATTACAACCCTTTTAGAAAATGATTAAACAAAAAAAGATTGTTTCTTGTTGGATAGTTATAAATAGGTCAAATATAGCAGCAAGAATTGGGTTGTGTAGCCACTTTTTCGAGCCAAGTACTCAAAGTTTAGCTATTATTTGAAATGTAATTTATTTTTTAACGCGAAAATAAAATTTGAAGAAAAATACCAAGTGATTTTGTTAAATGACATTTTACAAAAAGTAATAAAAGTACATAGCAAGTTGAATCCATTTTTTTAAAATTGGGACCCTGGGAACCCCACTAACCAATAAAGAACACACATGTCAGCTTCAATGGGGGTGTCTTATTAGAATAACATATACCAAAGGGTAGATTTGCAAAAATTAAATTCACTTTTGTTTGTCCACTATAGACTTTTCACATCTCTTAAAATAATTGTCACGATCCAATTCTATAATAGGCCGTGACGGCTCTTAACGCTGCCACTAAGCAAGCCAACTGTGAACTAGCCACGTGATTTCCTCTTTTTAAATAAATTCTTTCAAGTGATTAAACTTTCCTTAAATATAAAAGATTTGAGAAATAATAGTGTAGACATCGAAATTCTAAAGGATCGAGCTAAATCCTAAATCAAGATACTACAAGAGTCTTGAAATCCTAGGAGTCTATCAAGGTTTCTTGGAGGCTACTATACCCTAAACCCTAACGTAGGGCTATTCATTCGGATCGGATATCCGAAATCCGAACCGATCCATTCAATTTCGGATTTTGAATTTTGGATTGGATCGAATTTCTGATCGGATTCGGATTGGTATATTTTAATCCAATCCGAAATATGAAATTATTAGGGAATAGGGAATGTATAAATACTAAACTTTAATTTCGGATAGCCAGTACTTCCTTTACATCAACCTCCAAGTTATTACCTTTACAATTACTAGATTTAGCTATATTGGCACCATAGTACTCTCATAATTGCATAAACATGAATTATTCTTAATGTATTGCTTCTTTTACAAAGAAAATATACATATCAGTTTAACTTTGAGGCATAATAATACGATCCGAAATCCGATATAATTCGGATCGGATTCGGATTGCATTTTCTAGAATCCAAAATCCAAATTTTGAATCTGAAATGTGCTCAATCCGATCCGATCTGATCCATGCACAACCCTACTCTAACGTACACCTATATAAAGGGATACATATTCCCTTGAAGAGGCATCTCGAAATTCCATAAAGAATTCATGGAATACTCACAAAGAAATCAAAGACATCAAATATTGTCTTTCTCAAAGCCACCGAAGTGATCAACGGATGTTCTTCCTTTTCATGGAGATCAAATACATCCTAAGGAAGTTCGCATTATCCTACGTTAGAGAAATACGCTGGTTACGCCCTCGAATCACGGAGATAATCAGGAGAGAATAATTGTCACACCTCCTTTTTGCGCACCCGCCCCCGGAGGGTTAAATGCGCGAGGGGAGTTTTTCCAATTTAAGTGACAATATTCGAAATGGGATTATTTATTTAATTCAGAGTCGCCACTTGGGAAAGGTTTGGCTTTTGGTGTCCCAAGTCACCGGTTTATCTTGAATCCCAAATCGAGGAAATTTTCGACTTTTCCAAATGAAGTCTGCGAACCAGAAATTCTAAGTAAGGAATTCTGTTGACCCGAGGGAAGGTGTTAGGCACCCTCGAATCCCGTGGTTCTAGCACGGTCGCTTAAATTGTTATAATGGCTAAATATCTGATTTAAATACATGTTATGACTTACGTGCTTTTATTAAGTTTAAACCGCTTTTATTATTATCATTTATTTTTATAGAATTGCAACGTCGTGAAAATGCATCTCGAACCACGTCACAATCAATGCACCCGTAGTTGTTAACACATTTCGACTCCGTTGAGATTTGGATTTGGGTCACATCAATGTGCACCCATGTTTAAGAAGGTTAAATTATTAAAGGTGATCCTAAAGCAACTAGTGTATTGTTACTTTTGGGAAAGGCCATGAAGTTTACTAAACGGCCTGCCCTGAATTCTAAATATTTATTATGTTTAGTTATTGAGGGCCCCGCAATTTGCATTTTTATTTGGCGAGGCTCGTCTCATTATTTTAGAAAAAGGATATCCTGAAGCGTCTACATTTCTATTACATTTGTCTCTAATAAAAAAAAAAAATTACGTGCTAATTACATGCTTGACCCGCTTCGGATCCTTACTTGATTATTTGATCTTATGAGGCGTGAATTATTTTGTGCCTTATTTCATGGAGGAGCATGTTGTTAAATTGTCAAGGGAAATTAATATACAAGATTAATAGAACTGTTAAAAGCTTATAATAAATGTTCCTCAGATCTAAGTTTGAAACTCGTTTATTTAAACCAAATCAGTGGAATTAACTTATCGGAAACTATTACTAATAGAGTTTGAATAGGATCATGTGTACTATCTACAAAGATTCAATAAAACTAAACATCATATCTGGAAAGCTTAAAGCAATCTTTTCTATACATGCAGAATATTAGTTGAAAAGTTACCTAATTATTTGTGTGTTAAAACACTCATGCATTCCTTATTATACAACCCATTAAGCAAACGAAATCACAATTTAGGACGGACTAAGCTGCGATTAAGTACAAGGCTACCTACGTGTTTCTTTATTGAATTACAAACTAAGCAAATTACACAGATCTTAATAACATTTGTAAAACTGTAACTGCAGCAAACGAATGATTAAACTCCTGCATATCTTTGATTTCATGCTTTCATTGTTACATCAAACGCAAAGTCTTAGTATGTACCTGGATGTTGGATACAACAGAAGAAGCAAGGGGTCAGTAGGACAATAGAAGCAACACCAAACAGCAGCAGTAACAACAGGTACAAATAGGACAGCTCCCAGTGCAAGATACAGTTAGAACCGATAAGAAATGGCAGAAAGGTGGCAGCAGACAATGCAGTAGGAACAATAGTCCAAGACAGACCAAATCCAGGAGAAACAAACAATGTGAATCAACCAATGAACTCAGCTGATACTTGAAAGAAAACAGAGTTGATTGAACAGGTTGAACAAACTGAGAATCACGCAAACAAGGCAGAAATAGATGTTGATTTTCTGTTTATCCCTCTCCCTATCTCCTTCTTTTCAAGATCCAATATCAGTTTTCAGTTTTGAACTTATGCTTGAGTTATCAAAAGAGACCTTTTCCAGTTTTCTGTTTTTCAGAACTCAAAACTCTCAACATTCAATCTCAGTGTTTTATGTGTATCTCTCTTTCTGTATGTGTGTATCTTTTTCCCAGAACTTCAGCTCTCCTTCTCCTTAATTCCCTTCCCAGTTCTCTCTTATATCTTTTATCCTTTCCTTAACAATTCCCTCTGTCCCTATCTATGCCTTCTGATCTCTATTATCAGATGGTATTATTTTCCTCTCCTCCTATATTGTCTGTCTGTGTCCATTCATCACCCTATGTGCCTCCCTTTTATAAGCCTTAACATCACCCCTTTTACAGCCTGTTAGATTAATCAGATACCCCTCCCATGTGCTATCTTATTTTCAGATTCCACTTACTATTTAAAATAAGAACACCAGCCCATGATATTCCCTGGCAGACTTACTTTAGGTAAGGTTTAATATTTTTGAACTAAAGCAAGGTAATGGGCAGCAGAATGTAGTCTGACAGCACATGCTGTCAAACTATTTAATTCAAAAACACTTAGGCAGGGCACAGGCTGTGCACAAAATGCACATGTTGTGCATAAGTGCACATGCTCTCCAATTTCAGAATTGTGACTAAATAGAACATTGCTCTTTTACACTTCTGATTCAAATTACTAATTATAAGCACTAAATTCAGTTCCTAAGTCTTCAAATTACTGGTGAAGACGACGAAGGCTGGGGTTTGGATAGGGGGGGCAGGGTAGTGTTATGAGTTTATATAGTTAGTGGGTAGGTGGATCCTGGCCGTTGGATGAGATGTGATGAAGGGTCAGGATCCTTCGACTAACAGGGAACGACGTCGTTTCAAGGGTAAAGGGTTGGGGTCGATCCGGGTGAGACGGGTCGGGTTTGTTAGTGGGTTTGGGGTGAGAGATCTTGGCCGTTGATCAATCTGAGATCAACGGCTCAGATCGGACTTAACCATTACGACGCCGTTTGGACGTCTTTGGTGTCAACTGGACAAGGACCGGGCAGGCCTGGTTTTGGGCTGAATTTGTTTGGGCCAATTTGTTAAAATTGGCCCAGGTCCAAAAAAGGAAGGGGTCCTTTTTTTATTATTTCCTTTTCTTTTTTTTTTATTTTTTTTTAAAAAAAAAACAAAACTAAGTAAAATCAAATTAAAATTAAATAAACACTTAATACAATTATTTGCACACACATTAAAATAATTCAAAACAGGTAAAATCAAACAAACAAAATTACGGACAAAGATGCCTATTTATGATTTTCCATTTAACAACCGGATTACGGTTCGAATTATGCATGACACACACATTTTTTGTCTTTTGTTTTAAATAAAAATAAAAAATGGGCCAAAATCACAAATAATTAACAAAGTGCCGTACAGAAATCCAAAAACTGTACAGCAGGACCAATTGTTATTATTTTTTATTCTTTTGGAGCGATTGTCGCGCAAAACAAAAATCACGTGCTCACAGCTGCCCCTCTTTGTTCGGAAACACGAAGAGTTTTCGTGCAAAGATAAAGTGAGCATGTATGAGCGCTTTTTGCCTATGGACTACTCCGTATGAAGCATGTTTTTGAAAGATCTGACCGAATCTTGCTTCAAAGATTTCCTACATATCCTGGGCTAAACAGGAATCAGGTCAATGTAGTTCGAGAAGTTTTTGGTAGCTGGGACTACCATGGGATTGCAATGCTTGTTGTTACTGTCGTTGCTGTTGTCACTGCTGCGTCACTGACCGCCTTATTACAACCAAAGGAAAATTGGAAACTGAACTAACTACTTATATGCATGTCAACTGCTAGTTACAAGATTCCTATCTATGATTCTTTTGCGACTTGATCTTGGGTCTTAGCTGATTCTGCTTGTAGACTCCGATCTGAATCTTGATGCTTGCAAGTTGTAGGCGCCTATTTATTTCTGCGATACTGAATAGGACGGGGTTGGTAGAACTCGGGACCTTAATCAAATGTTGGAGTCAATCTGCCTTCCATTTACTCTGATATCTCGGGACATCTCTTTTTTTTCTTTTTCTTCTCTGATTCCGAGCTGGGACTCATCTCGTGGGTTATTTCAATCCATGTGGTTCGAGGTTAGACCTGCGGGAGAAAACAAACGAACGAAATTTTCTGCCCCAGTTTCACTAGGAAAATTTCGTTAATTATTCGCCAGGAAGTTCACAAAATTGATGAAGGAAGATAAAAATGCTTAGTTCAGGACTGGAGCCCTAATAACGACTAGCTGGGGAAAGGTTCAGTTTAGGGTTTAAAACCCTAATGCCGAACAAAGGAGGAATTCAGTTTAGGGTTTAAAACCCTAATGCTGACTAAAGGAAAAATTCAGTTTAGGGTTTAAAACCCTAATGCTGAGTAAAGGAAAAATTCAATTCAGGGTTTAAAACCCTAATGCTGATTGCATGGAAAAACTCAGTTTAGGGTTTAAAACCCTAATGCTGGCTGAATGGAAAAAAGTTCAGTTTAGGGTTTAAAACCCTAATGCTGACTAAAGGAAAAATTCAGTTTAGGGTTTAAAACCCTAATGCTGATTGCATGGAAAAACTCAGTTTAGGGTTTAAAACCCTAATGCTGGCTGAATGGAAAAAAGTTCAGTTTAGGGTTTAAAACCCTAATGCTGACTAAAGGAAAAATTCAGTTTAGGGTTTAAAACCCTAATGCTGATTGCATGGAAAAGCTCAGTTTAGGGTTTAAAACCCTAATGCTGGCTGAATGGAAAAATTCAGTTTAGGGTTTAAAACCCTAATGCTGACTAAAAGGAAAATTCAGTTTAGGGTTTAAAACCCTAATGCTGATTACATGGAAAAGCTCAGTTTAGGGTTTTAAAACCCTAATGCTGGCTGAAAGGAAAAGTTCAGTTTAGGGTTTAAAACCCTAATGCTGATTGCATGGAAAAGCTCAGTTTAGGGTTTAAAACCCTAATGCTGGATGAATGGAAAAAAGTTCAGTTTAGGGTTTAAAACCCTAATGCTGACTAAAGGAAAAATTCAGTTTAGGGTTTAAAACCCTAATGCTGATTGCATGGAAAAGCTCAGTTTAGGGTTTAAAACCCTAATGCTGGCTGAATGGAAAAAGTTCAGTTTAGGGTTTAAAACCCTAATGCTGACTAAAGGAAAAATTCAGTTTAGGGTTTAAAACCCTAATGCTGATTGCATGGAAAAGCTCAGTTTAGGGTTTAAAACCCTAATGCTGACTAAAGGAAAAATTCAGTTTAGGGTTTAAAACCCTAATGCTGATTGCATGGAAAAGCTCAGTTTAGGGTTTAAAACCCTAATGCTGGCTGAATGGAAAAAAGTTCAGTTTAGGGTTTAAAACCCTAATGCTGATTGCATGGAAAAGCTCAGTTTAGGGTTTAAAACCCTAATGCTGGCTGAATGGAAAAAGTTCAGTTTAGGGTTTAAAACCCTAATGCTGACTAAAGGAAAAATTTAGTTTAGGGTTTAAAACCCTAATGCTGATTACATGGAAAAGCTCAGTTTAGGGTTTAAAACCCTAATGCTGGCTGAATGGAAAAAGTTCAGTTTAGGGTTTAAAACCCTAATGCTGACTAAAGGGAAAATTCAGTTTAGGGTTTAAAACCCTAATGCTGATTACATGGAAAAGCTCAGTTTAGGGTTTAAAACCCTAATGTTGGCTGAATGGAAAAAAGTTCAGTTTAGGGTTTAAAACCCTAATGTTGACTACATGGAAAAGCTCAGTTTAGGGTTTAAAACCCTAATGCTGGCTGAATGGAAAAAGTTCAGTTTATGGTTTAAAACCCTAATGCTGACTAAAGGGAAAATTTAGTTTACGGTTTAAAACCCTAATGCTGATTACATGGAAAAGCTTAGTTTAGGGTTTAAAACCCTAATGCTGGCTGAATGGAAAAAGTTCAGTTTAGGGTTTTAAAACCCTAATGCTGACTAAAAGGAAAATTCAGTTTAGGGTTTAAAACCCTAATGCTGATTACATGGAAAAGCTCAGTTTAGGGTTTAAAACCCTAATGCTGGCTGAATGGAAAAAAGTTCAGTTTAGGGTTTAAAACCCTAATGCTGACTAAAAGGAAAATTCAGTTTAGGGTTTAAAACCCTAATGCTGATTACATGGAAAAGCTCAGTTTAGGGTTTAAAACCCTAATGCTGGCTGTCTGGGGAAAAGTTCGAGAATACTAAGCGACCTCTTTTTTTGAATTTTCTTGTTTTAGTAGAAGATAAAAGGGGGTTTCGTGGAAACTTACCTTTCGAGTGAATTCATCATTGCCAAAGTATTTCTTGTACCCGTGTACCTTCCTCTTTGGGCGACACCTGCTTCTTGCACGGTTGTCTTGGATTATACCTGTTTCAACTTTTCAGGCAAAGAACAATTGTTAGTTCGGAAATGACGGTCGGTTCGGTGACCTTGATCGTTCCCAGTTGCTTTGTTGCGTCTCTATTTCTGTTGCGAAGTCCCGCCATTGATTTGATTTGAATGGCGAAACCCTTTAGACTGCTCAGGCTTGTATTTCCAGATTCTGTGATGACTTGCTTCGTAAGGCTCTCCTTTTTTTCTTTTCCTTTTTTTCTCTTTTTTTTGTCCCGTTTTGCTTGGAGGTTCTCAACGGGGATTTTATTGGAGGTATTCTGTGGGGATTTGTACAAAAGGAAACTCTGTGGGGGGAATATTTACAAAGTGGATTCTTTGTGTGAATTTTTGTACAATGGGGTATGCTGGGGATTTATTTCAAAGCGGGCTTTCTAGGATTTGTTGAGGTAAGCTTGTTGGGAAATATTTACAAAGGGACTCGCTGGGGATGTGCTGAGGAAATTCCAGCGGGGAACTTTTTTTTTTATATTGGGGAGACTCTGTGGGAGATTTTACCAAAGGAGAGACTCTGTGGGGATTTGTACAGAGGGAGACTCTGCGGGGATTTGTACAGAGGGAGACTCTGTGGGGGTTTATCTGAAAGTGGACTTGCTGGGGGGAATTTCTCTTTTCCTTTTTTCTTTAAACACCATCACACATCATGATTCATCAGGCTCGGGCAATAGTAACAATGAAATGAGGCATTTTCCTTCATGAAACGGGATTCCGTGTAAACAAACCTGCCACCTGCCATTTCCGGTGTATCCTGAACTTGGGGTTAAAACATAAAAGAGATTCGAGAAACAAAGAAAGGAGAAAACAAATTTCAGGAAGGGAGTGTCCTTTTCGGGACGATAAAGACTTATCTGAGGAAGATAACGCTGGCTTTAAATGACATGACATGCTCTTGGACTGGACGCCTGACCTTCCATGAACTTGCATTTCCCTGAACCAGAACGGATCTGTGATTCCAAACCGGTGGAACTTTGTCGAGACTTCCTTGGGGTGGAGTCATTCTTTTTCGGCCAACAACGCCCTTTGCGGGTTTTCGCTGGCTGACCTCTCTCATTTCTCTTCCTGTCATCGCTTGATAGCACTCTTTGTGAGTTTTTACTAAAACAAGCTCTCTCATTTTGGTTTCTCTACTCCCATCGCCTCGTGGTGCCCGAAGGTTTTCACCGACGAGACTCTCTCATTTTATCTCTCTCAATTCAGAGTGTGCTGGTCTCCATTTGCGACTCTTATTGGTTCCCCACCATATTTGGTAACTGATTTGAAGGCTTGTGCTTGGTAAAGAGAGGTAGATGATACTAACTTCTCAACTGCTCGACGTGCCCCGGTTTCAATTTCAAGGTGAATGGGATTTTATTGTTGGTGTGACTGAACCTCAGGGAGAGGCTGCCTACGTATCCTTTCAGAATCAAGTCAAATGTAGTTCAGGCCTCAATCAATTTTGTTTTGTTGTTCCTTTTTTTTTTTTTTTTGTAAGCGGCTCAAAGGTTTGTAGAGAGAATTGGATAGTGTTCGGGGAGTAGTGGGGAATAAAACCTTCGTCATTTTCAAATGTGTCAGGACCACTGGAGTATGATTTAGACGTAGTATCTCTTGACTGCATCTGCATTTATTGCTGTGTCGGGGTCATTTCCTTCGATATCACCTAAATACAATGCTCCTCTCGGCAATATCTTCCTTATGATGTATGGGCCTTTCCAATTTGGAGCAAACTGCCCTTTTGCTTCCTCATGATGCGGCAAAATGCGCCTTAGTACCAACTGACCTACTTCGAAATTCCTGGGCCGGACTTTCTTGTTGTAAGCACGGGCCATTCTTCGTTGGTATAACTGTCCGTGACAAACCGCGGCCATTCGCTTTTCATCAATCAAAGTCAATTGCTCTAACCGAGTCTTGATCCACTCGCTGTCTTCGACTTCTGCTTCGACAATGATTCGAAGCGAAGGAATTTCTACCTCTGCCGGTATTACAGCCTCGGTCCCATAAACCAAAAGATAAGGAGTCGCTCCTACTGATGTGTGTACCGTAGTGCGATACCCCAACAATGCAAATGGTAACTGCTCATGCCACTGTCGGGAACTTTGGATCATTTTCCTCAAAATCTTCTTGATGTTTTTGTTTGTCGGTTCCACAGCGCCATTGGCTTTCGGCCGATAAGGAGTAGAATTCCTATGCATTATCTTGAATTGCTCGCATACATCTCCCATTAAGTGACTGTTCAAGTTTGCTGCATTATCTGTAATGATAGTCGCAGGAATACCGAAACGACAGATGAGATTTGAGTGTACAAAATCCACTACAACTTTTTTAGTGACCGACTTGAGAGTGACAGCTTCTACCCATTTTGTGAAGTAATCGATGGCGACCAGTATAAACCTGTGTCCATTCGAAGCCTTCGGTTCGATTGGTCCAATGACGTCCATGCCCCAGGCGACAAATGGCCAAGGTGCAGACATGGGATGCAGCTCCGTGGGAGGTGCATGAATCAAATCACCGTGCACCTGACATTGATGACACTTCCGAACGAAGCTAAAGCAATCCTTTTCCATGGTCATCCAGTAATAACCTGCTCGAAGGATTTTCTTTGCTAAGACATACCCGTTCATGTGAGGTCCGCACACACCTGCGTGTACTTCGTGCATGATCTTTCTTGCTTCCTCGATATCGACACATCTTAGAAGATTGAGGTCTGGGGTCCTCTTATATAACAATTCACCGCTCAGAAAGAAACCACTTGCATGTCGCCTAATGGTCCTCTTTTGATCTCCAGTAGCGTGCTCGGGGTATTCTTGTGTCTTCAGGAACCTCTTGATGTCATGGTACCAAGGCTGCGTATTTGATCCCGCCTCGATTACATTGCAGTAACCGTGTCTTTCCTTGATTTGGATTTCCAAAGGATCGACGTGGGCGTTGCCTGGGTAGGGTAGCATTGAAGCCAGAGTAGCGAGTGCGTCTGCCAGTTCATTGTGACACCTCGGGATATACCTGAACTCTATTGATGTAAAGCGCTTGCCGAGGTCCTCCACATGCTGTCGGTAAGGGATAAGTTTGACATCCCGAGTTTCCCATTCGCCTTGGGCTTGCCGGATAATCAGGTCAGAATCTCCCATAATCAGTAAGTCTTTGACATCCTGATCGATTGCCATATGCATGCCCATGATGCAGGCTTCATACTCAGCTGTATTATTTGTGCAAAAGAAACGAAGTCTAGCTGTGGCGGGATAATGCTGACCAGAAGGCGAGATCAAAATTGCCCCAATCCCTACACCCTTGGCGTTCACGGCTCCATCAAAGAACATCTTCCAAACATGAGCTTCCTCCGAGACCACTTCTACGGTGTTTACTTCTTCATCTGGAAAGTAGGTATCCAATGGCTGGTATTCCTCATCGACCGGATTTTCGGCCAAATGATCTGCTAACGCCTGGGCTTTCATTGCCGTGCGAGTGACATAGACTATGTCGAATTCCGTAAGCAAGATTTGCCATTTAGCCAGTCTCCCAGTAGGCATTGGTTTCTGAAATATATACTTCAAAGGATCCAACCTGCTTATGAGGAACGTAGTGTGGGCTTGGAGATAATGTCTCAGCTTTTGAGCAACCCATGTGAGAGCGCAACATGTCCTTTCCAGCAGAGTGTATTTGGCCTCGTAGCCGGTGAATTTCTTGCTCAAGTAGTAGATTGCTTGCTCTTTCTTTCCGGTTACGTCGTGTTGCTCGAGGACGCAACCGAAAGAGTTCTCCAAGACTGTCAGATACAAGAAAAGTGGCCTTCCCGATTCTGGAGGGACCAAGACCGGGGGATTCGAAAGGTATTCTTTGACTTTATCAAAGGCTTCTTGACACTCAGTTGTCCATTTAATCGCCGCATCTTTCCTTAGAAGCTTGAATATGGGCTCACACGTGCTTGTCAGCTGGGCAATAAACCGACTGATGTAGTTCAATCTGCCCAAAAGACTCATCACGTCTTTCTTTGTTCTTGGGGGAGGCGGATCTTTGATGGATTTTATCTTAGTTGGATCTAGCTCGATACCTCTCCTGCTTACGATGAAGCCCAAAAGTTTGCCCGACGGAACTCCGAAAGCACATTTGGCTGGGTTTAGCTTCAAGTCATACTTCCTTAGCCTCTCGAAGAATTTCCTCAAGTCTTGGATGTGATTATCCTGCGTCCTGGACTTGACTATCACGTCATCCACGTACACCTCTATTTCCTGATGCATCATGTCATGGAAAATGGCAGTCATGGCCCTCATGTAAGTAGCCCCAGCATTCTTCAAACCAAATGGCATGACCCGGTAACAGTAGGTGCCCCAAGGCGTGGTGAAGGCAGTTTTCTCGGCGTCCTCTTCATCCATCAATACCTGATGATACCCAGCATAACAATCTACAAAAGACTGTATCTCGTGTTTGGCGCAATTATCAACGAGGATGTGGATGTTGGGCAGCGGGAAATTATCTTTAGGACTTGCTCTGTTCAAATCTTGGTAATCTACACATACTCGAGTTTTCCCGTCCTTCTTTGGTACTGGAACCACATTCGCCAACCATGTTGTATATTGGACTACCCGAATCACTCCCGTTTTCAGTTGTTTGGTGATCTCCTCTTTAATCTTGTCACTGACCTCAGTTTTGAACTTTCGTTGCTTTTGTTGAACTGGAGGACAATCAGGATGAATCGGCAATTTATGAACCACTAGATCAACACCTAGCCCCGGCATGTCATCATATGACCAAGCAAACACGTCTTTAAATTCAAAAAGAAGTTGAATTATCGCCTCTCGCGTTTTCTTGTCCGTGTGAATGCTTATCTTGGTCTCCCGGATTTCTTCCGGGGTTCCTAAATTTACCGGTTCAGTGTCATTCAGATTTGGCTTAGGTTTATTCTCGAAATATTCCAACTCTCGGTTTATCTCCCTAAAAGCCTCTTCCGCATCATATTCTGGTTCTGGGTTCATTAATTCGCAGTTAAATAACTCATTGTGATCTGGGCGTGAAGTCCGCAAACATGTCATATTTAAAGCCGCATTATTATGACTGAAAAGAAAGATAAAAGGAAAAATAATAAAAATCAGAACAAAAGAAAGAATGGGAAAACAATGATGATTTTTTTTTATTTTTCTTTGGAAAGTTGGAAGACAACAATGTTTACAACTTAGGAATTCAAAGCAACAATTGAAAAGAAGAAAACGTTCAAGTTATGTCCTGGAGATAACTTGTGACACAGGAAAGGTGGCAGGACAGGTCTACCCGGACTTCCGTCTAGTCGGGAATGGCGTGGCCTCCCAGTTTTGAAGTTGGGCGTTCGGCCCCATGTACAGCATCTCAGCAGTGCTTGTGCCTTCACCTGGTTGAACCATGTGGACCTCGTAGAGCATTTCCCTCATCGCCCCACATATCTCCTCAATTTCCTTAGCTGTGAAGACCTCATCATCTTCTTCTTCAGCATACCTTGGCCTGATGAAAGTTGCATACAAATCCGGCAGTGGTCGAGGTAACTTCCAACCCTCATTTTTCCTTTTCTTTGCCCACTCTTCGTCTGCTGGAGTAGGTTTGAAACCTAGTCCAAAAGGTTTCTTGGTGACTGGCAAGGTAATGGGTTCTGTTATTCCCTGAAGGGTTCGTCCAAGCCCCTTCCCTGGCCTAAATCCGTGCCGGATCATCTCTTTGGCCACCATAACCGAGGCGTTAGACAAGAAAGGCTGGGGGTAGGGTATTCCCTCTTCGTGCTGCTCTGCCCGTACAATCTCAAAAGCTTGATAGACCGTGTGTTCGCTCCCTTCTCTCGGTTACAGATATGGAATGGATGGGTCCCGGTAAATAGCATGCTCATCTTCCCCATGGACCACGATTTCTCGGTTTTCGTACTCGAACTTCACCATCTGGTGAAGAGTGGAAGGCACGGCTCCTGCTGCATGGATCCAAGGTCTGCCAAGGAGAAAATTATAGGATGTATCCATGTCGAGTACCTGGAAGGTTACTTGAAATTCGACTGGTCCTATGACCAACAACAGGTCTATTTCTCCCATGGTATCTCTCTTGATGCCGTCGAAAGCTCTTACGCAGACATTGTTGGGTCGGATTCTTCCGGTCCCAATTTCCATTCTTTGTAGCGTGGAGAGCGGGCAAATGTCAACGCCTGAGCCTCCATCCAACATTACCCGCTTGACAAATAGTCTTCGCATTTAACTTCCAGATGCAAAGCCTTGTTGTGTGCCGCTCCTTCCGGGGGTAGATCGTTCTTGCTGAAGGAGATTTGGTTGACGGCGAAGAATCTTTCTGTCATCCGCTCTAATTGCTCAACCGAGGTTTCAACTGGCACATATGCTTCATTCAGGGTCTTCAGTAAGATCTTTTGATGCTCGGCCGACCTCATCAATAATGATAGCATGGACACTTGCTCGGGGTACTTGCGCAGTTGATCTATTACTTCGTAATCCGGCATTTTCATTTGTTGGAAGAACACTTCCGCCTCTTCAACACTTACGGGCTTCTTTGGCGGGAAGCGCCTTTGTGTGGCGTTGTTCAGTTCTTGGGTGTTTGAATACCTTCCAATGAAAGTATTTTCTGGAAGTTCTCCCATGACCTCTTTACCTTTGTACATTACCAAAGTCTTTTGATAATTCCACGGCACTGTGGACGGGTTGGTCATTGGCTTTTGTGGCACGCGTCCGATAACCACTGGCTCATTCGGCCGAGGTGGTTGAATCGTCCCCCGGACCACATAGGCCCCTTTTGGCACGTACATAGGTTTTGTCTTTTTGATTCCGAAGTTCTGCGTCTTCTCAGCTTGACCTCGTGGTATGTAAAGAACTCCATCCTTTACCGGTACCACTTTCTTCTCCACCTTCTTTTCAGGCACTTTCTTTATAGCTTTGGCCTCTTCCCCCTTTTCTAGTTTTTGGTCCGTTTCGGGCCTCTTCCCCGTGTCGATAATGGCAATTATGGCTTTCAGAGCAGGGTCGAACTCTTTGTCTTCACAAATCATCCCGATCAGCGGCCCATTATTGTGAGCAGGTAATGGATTGTTAGTTACATTCGGGATCTCCTCGTCCCTTAGCACTATTTTCCCTTGCTCTATCAAGTTTTCGACCACTCTTTTCAACGACCAGCAGTCATTTGTGTCATGTCCTTCGGCTCCTGAATGATAGGCGCATCTGACTCCAGCTTTGTAAGAAGGTGACGTCGGGTTTTGCCTTGTTTGAGGGATTGGTTGCAAGAAACCCAACTGGACCAGCTTAGGGAACAAAGTTGAGTATGGCTCACCGATGGGCGTGAAAGTCCGCCTTCTAGGTGGCTCCTGAGGGCGGAAGTTATTCTGCGGGGGTTGTGGGTTATAGTGGTTGCGGTAAGGAGGCTGATTTCTGGGAGGTGGAGCTGCGCCTCGGTTGGCTTGTTGTGGCGGATGGGTATAAGGTTGGGAATTCATGACCATATAAGGTTGATGAGCATATGCCAAATTTGAGTGGGGGTAGTAGTGTTGTGGGGCTCTTTCCGGAAAATGGGGCCTGGGGTGACGATACTCCCTTGCTTCCGAGGCTGCCATAGTCGTTTCTTCCTTCTTCTTCCCCCTTGTCGTTCCTCCGGATCCGCTTTGGACGGCCTGGGAGGTCGCCCTTATGGCTGCTTGACTCAGAATCCTACCTGTTTTCAAGCCATTTTCCACCATCTCTCCAATCTTGATCGCTTCCGCGAATGGCTTACCCATGGCTGACATCATGTTTTGGAAATAGTCAGACTCTTGAGCCTGGAGAAAGGTAGTGACCATTTCCACTTCATCCATGGGAGGCTTCACTCTCGACGCCTGTTCACGCCACTTAATAGCATACTCTCTAAAGCTTTCCGAAGGCTTCTTCTTCAAATTTTAAGGCGTCCCAAGTCACCAATTTCAATCCCTGAATCGAGGAGAATATGACTCTGTTTATTATTCTGCGAACCAGAAATCCTGAGTAAGGAATTCTGTTAATCCGGAAGAAGGTGTTAGGCATTTCCGAATTCCGTGGTTCTAGCACGGTCGCTTAACTGTTTTTATTATTGGCTTAATTATCTTGATTTTATTAAATATATTGATGTTATCTGATTTTACTACCGCTTATACTTATTGTGATTGAGAAACCTTCTTTGAATCGAATTACGCGTACGTATATTCGTGTTATAAATTAAAAAGATGCGGAATTGTGTCACGCGTACGTGTACACAATAACTTTTGATAATATATTTATTAAGCAATCATTTTTCGAGATTGTGTTGAATCAAGAATATTTGTTTTTCTTAAATATTGAACCGCACATCGCGGGTTTTTATGAAATTAATTTAACGCCTTTGGAAAAATCCTTTTATTAAATATTCGCTCGAAATTGCGCGTACGCATAATCCGAATTTTGCTTTTAAAAATATAATCAGGGTACGCGAACGTATCCCTAATTGCGCAAAATATTTGTAATGATATCAGGGATTTTTCTACAAATTATTTATTATATTATGAGAAATCTTCATTTAAGATACCCTTTAATTCTTGAAAAAGAATTCACAATTTATTGAATGTTGCCCGTTGATTAGAATTCCCGCTATAATTTATATTCGTTCCAACTATTCAAATTCAAAGAACAGAAATAAAAAAAATGATTAATACTACTTTTGACAAATATAACATATATATATGTCAAAGGATGAATAGTATACGAAATTAACAAACATGATTTATGGAGGGAAAGAAGTATATTTTTTTTTTGAACAATTTTCATTATTTAATTTGTGCAAATCCTATTTCTAGTTGTCATTTGATATAAAGTATAGCAATTTGTATATTTCCTCTTATTCTCATATTACTTATTTTTAGTCCAAAGTTATAATTGTTTGGTTAATTTATAACGATAAATAATCAAACTGATGAGAAAGGAGTTATTATTCGAATTGATTCAATTCGAATTGTATTACATACAACATAGTTGTGCGCCTAAACATTCATAATATTCTCAACATCATGACGAGCTATACCAACTCACCTTACCCATATGATTATAAATATACCTGTCATCATGCCATATAATAACTTATATCAATCTAAACAAAATCATATTTTTTACAAGATATACTACTGACGTAACTTCTTAATACTTCCGTTCTACTTTACATTTGGCTAAAGGTATTATGGGATGTAATCAATGGCCCATTTTTATGCCATACTCCCTGTTTTGACAACTCACATATACCTATACTAATGAGATTTCGAAATGGATAACATTATTACAAATCTTATGCGAATTTCAAATAAGGTAAATAACTTATAGCCATCGTATTGAATTCCATTAATTAACCAACACAAAATAAAACTGAAATTTAAACTAAATGGCTTAGATGAGCAGAAAGCAGAATCATAACTCCAAATTTCATTTATTTGCCGTGTTGAAGCTTTTCACAACATGAGTTTAAAAGGATATGTACCTGGAAATGGAGGTAGAAGAAGTAAGTTTCAGCAGTTGCAGCAGTAACAAAAACAGCGAAATACCAGTATTCCCACAGATTTGAGCAATAATAAGATCCGAAGAAAACAGATGCACAGTACAGTTATTTTTTAAAAGACACTTCAGATGTTAACTGAATCAGTGGAACCAAGTAAGGTTGAACAGATTCAACAAAAGAACAATATTTCAGATTTCAATTTCTTTTCAGTTTCAAATTCCCATTTTTTCTGATTTTTCTGTTTCTGCTGCTGTATATCTGTGTGTGTGTGTGTGACTGTTCTTTTTGTTCCTTTTCTGTTTCTTCTTCCTCTCCTAAAATCTCTCAAACTCTCTTCTTCTGAAAACTGATCCCTATCTCTGAAAAGCTTTCTGTGTATGTGTACCTCTGTGTGTATATTCCCTAATGCCTTAAAAATCAGATTTTTCTCTCTCAATTTCCTCTTCCAATCTCCTAAAAATCTCTGCCTTTTTCTGAAACCCTCCCTCTGAAAGCTGTCCAGCTCCTGTATTTATACAGGGCTGGTTGCACCCTTTTAATGCTGGATGGACCCTCTTCTCCTTTAAAAATCAGAAAGTTTTTCCATTAAAACTACTTTTGAATATTTTAAAACTAAGTGCTATTTATCCTGTTTTTCAGCAGCCCATTATCCCTTGTTCCCCATTAGTATCATTAACTAATAGCCATTAATACTCCATTATCAGCACACTATCACACTGTTTCATTCCCAGAAATGCCCCTGAAATCCTGATGTTATTACTGAAAAATCAGAACCTACTGCAAAACAGATTCTAAAATCTGTATAAACTTAATTATCTTTCTGATTTACAGCTATAACCAATCCTATTAACCTCCTAACACAATTGTATTTGACCAACTTTTGTAAACTTGAATTCAAACTTGACATTGCAGCAATATTACACTGAATTCAGAACTAACATCATAACAACATATTACTGAAATTATCATAACAATTCAGACTGGACTTAACATTGAACCAAAATCAAACACACACAGGGTCATGGTCAATATACTGACAATGCCCTGTTCAGAAAACAATACATACACGTCATACATTTGAATTTACTGGTTTATTAAACAAGAACTAACTGATTAACAATAACTAATTAACTGGTTATAGTAAAATAATCTATTCAAAACAGGCTGTCTCAGTCAACATTTTCAGAAGCAAGATTCACAATACAACTAATCGACGAACTTAATCGAGTCGATTACACACATTGTAATTAATCACAACCAACAGAAACAATTTACATTCGGATCAAGTAGATAGGTAGGAAACAGAAATGACAGAATTAATCAAAACAAAAATATAAAAAATTAACAAGCTATTAATACAGACAACAAATACACGTAGAATACACAAAAGAAATAGAAAAATACCTCTGAATTTTAATCAGACTCGAACTCGACTCGACTTCGGATTTTTGTTTGAAATCAAACAGACCTTAGTCGAAGTATTTTCCACTGAAAATACTTCGACTAAGGTCGATTAAACCTCAATCTTTACTCAATCTGAACAGAATCCAAAAGTTTGGTTTTTTTAGGGTTCTTGAAAGTTTGATTTGGGATTTACTCATTTCTGGTTAGATTCGAGGGAAACCAAAGCTGTTCTAGGCACGAGGGAGGTTAGGGGGGTAACTGATGTCAATTTAGAACAGATCTGAGTTTGTTCTTGTTTGGTCCGAATCTTCAAAAGAAGATTCGAGAAGCTTGGAACTGATTCGAGCCAAACAAACAATAGATCCATACTCAGGGTGGTTAAGGGAAGCTATGGTGTCGATTTGGGGCTGTTAGGTTTAGATCTAAGTTTGGCTCGAATCTTCAAATGAAGATTCGAGAACCTTCAGGAAGATTCGAGCCAAGAGGCTAACATATTCGGATAGAGGGTGTTCAGGGGGTTCTGGGGTGTTAAGGTGGTGACCGGCGGCGTTGATGCCGCCGGGTTTCAGGCGAAGGGGAATAGGGGCGGCTAGGTTTAGGGATTGGGTTTGGAACGATGATGAACAGGAGCGGAGGGGGGGGTGTTTAGTTAGGGGGCCGGGGTAAGGATTATGGGTTTATATAGGGGAATGGTGGGTAGATATTGACCGTTGGATCAAGGAGAATAGATGGCCAGGATTAGTTCATTTAGCCAAACGGTGTCGTTTGGTTTACTGCTGGGGTCGGGCTGAATCGGGTCAATGGGTCGGGTTATGGGTTGCGGGTAAGGGCAGGGGATCTTGACCGTTGGTTGGATTTGATCCAACGGTTTCTGAGAAGCCACGACCAAACGCCGTCGTTTTGGTTCGTCTGGCTTGGTCCGGACCTGGGCTAAAGGATTGGGCTGTGGGGTTTAAAATGTTTTGGGCCTGGATTTAAATCCAGGTCCGATTTTGTATATATATATATATTTTTTCCATTTTTCTAATTTAAATTTCTAATTGTAATTATAAAACAATTCGAATTTGAATGGGGGTAATAGTGTTGTGGGGCTCTTTCCGGAAAATGGGGCCTGGGATGACGATACTCCCTTGCTTCAGAGGCTGCCATAGTCGTTTCTTCTTTCTTCTTCCCCCTTGTTGTTCCTCCAGACCCGCTTTGGACGGCCTGGGAGGTTGCCCTTATGGCTGCTTGACTCAAAATCCTTCCCGTTTTCAACCCATTTTCCACCATCTCTCCAATCTTGATCGCTTCCGCGAATGGCTTACCCATGGCCGACATCATGTTTTGGAAATAGTCAGACTCTTGAGCCTGGAGAAAGGTAGTGACCATTTCCACTTCATCCATGGGAGGCTTCACTCTCGACGCCTGTTCACGCCACTTAATAGCATATTCTCTGAAGCTTTCCGAAGGTTTCTTCTTCAAATTCGACAGAGAGTTTCGGTCTGGCGCAATGTCGATGTTATACTGGAATTGTTTTACAAAATCTCTGGCGAGATCATCCCATATATGCCATCGGGACATTTCCTGATCCATATACCATTCCGAAGCTATCCCTACTAGACTTTCCCCAAAATACGCCATCAGCAGTTCTTCTTTTCCGCCGGCTCCCCGTAATTGGTTGCAGTATTTCTTAAGATGTGCAATGGGGTCACCGTGCCCATCGTATTTCTCGAACTTTGGGGTCTTGAAACCCGTTGGCAGGTGCACGTGAGGGAACATGCACAGGTCGGCGTAAGAGACGCTCTTTTGTCCGCTCAATCCTTGCATATTCTTCAAACTTTGTTCAAGGCTTCTCATTCTCTTGGCAATCTCATTTTGTTCTGCAGTTCTGGGGTTCTGATCCTGCCCAGGTGCAAGCTCGCACTGAGCGGTAGAGGATTGGTACTGGTAGCGAACCTAGCTGGTTCCATTGAGAATGATGGTGCTTGGAATGTAAAAGAGGATGAGTCAAAGCTTGGCTTGTACGTGGTAGGCTGTGCCGTAATCGGGCAAGGCGATGCAGTAAAGATGTTCATGCTTGCATCAGTGGCCGACATTCGGGGATGAGGCTCAGAAGGCGATCCAGCGGAGAAGGCTGAGGTGGCTGGGTACCCGAATGGGGTAGCAGGATAATTTATGGGGACATTAGAAGTCCCACTTGACCTGGAGAATAATTCAGGGAATCCGGGGACGACACTTGGCGGCTCTTTCCCATTATTCCAATCGTCCAGCATTTCCAACATGCGGAGCCGTAGGATTCTATTTTCCTCCGCAGTTGCGGATTCAGGTGTGAGGACGGCTGAGATCGAGCTCTCCTCGGAAACAGGGATTGTTTGCAATGGAATTTCTGAAGACATTTCCACACTTCCTTTTGACCTGGTGAAGTAAGTGTGAGTACTGCTTCTGGTCCTAACAACAGGTAGTTGAACACTTCTCCTTGACCTCGTGAAGTATGAGTGCGAGGCCAGACTTTCACCAAACCAACCGTCTTTCCAAAAACCCTGGAAATACTCAATGACAAACGCACGGTTAATTTGTAGCAAATAACAGATAGTTAATCTCACGTTGGGCATGATGCACCTATACAGTTAAGTGGATTACTATATGTTTGCTACGAGAGCATGCGTCATTCCGGCATTTTTTCTCTTTTTAGTTTTTCCCCTTTTTTCCTTTTTTTTTGTTTTTCTTTTATTATATTTTCTTTTATTTTGCAGTAAAAGAAATGCGACCGGATCCGATGAGGATTGCCTACGTATCACGATGCCTACGTGAATCAGATCATTACGTAGTTCGCAAAACACAAATGAGCGTAAAAGAAGCAACATCTTTATTGTTGAAAGGTTCTATTACAAACTACATTTTGCAAAAGAAAGAGCAAACTTTGAAAATAAACCTAGACTCAAAATAGACTAAAAATCACCCTGATGGAAAAACAGGCAGAAGATGCTAAGATACAGGCTTGACTTATGAGTGCATTATGGTTTTGAAAATTGGTGTCCGCGGGGCATCGTTCGGCCTCGCCGCGGTCCTAGGCGTGAGATCCCTCTCAAGTTGCTCCAGCTCATGCATAGTCTGCTTGACATAACCCATCACTGCCGAGAGGACGGTAACGCTGGACATGTTCTCACATCGTAGACATCGTCTGGTGATGGCATGGGCAATGGCCTTGATCCTATCTCTGGTTCGCTTTTTCTCTACGAGTAGGCGTTTTATCTGATCGCTGCATATCTTGAAGACTTGAGCATCCTGTATATGCTGATGCTTCAGTCGTCGTACTTCCGACTTCATCTGGGCTATTGAGTCGTACCAGTATCTGCTCTCAATTTGGAAATCCTTGGCCTGATTAACTGCTTTGATCTCAAGTGCAGCCATCTCTCTTTTTATTTTAGCAACAGTTTTCTCGTGGTCGCCTTCCAATTGGTTCAGGTATCGGCGATGCTTATCTGCTCTTGTATCCCACTATGCCCTGAGCTCTGCTATGACGTTTTCAGATTTCTCCAAACCATCTCGCCATTCCCTGATTTCACTTTTTAGCCTTTTCATTATCTGCTCGTCTGATTGACGCCTTGGCTGTTTATTTGCATCCACCCTTATCTGTTTGATCTGGGCTCTGAGCACTTCGTTTTCCTGAATTAACCTGTTCCGCTCTCCCAGATTGGTAGCATCTTGCACGTTGTGCTCATATTTCAAACTTTCCACTTATTGCTTTAACCTGCTGATTTCGGCGCAATAGCCTCTTTTCTTTGCTAACCAATCCCACTGCCTTTGCGATGATTCGGTGAAATTCCGGATGTGGGGTCTCTTAGCTGGCCTTTCATGCTCAAATTCCCTTCTATACCATGCAAGGTAACCTGGCGTTGTCTCTCCTTTGGCTCGATCCCGCACGCAAGTATCTGATTTCAAATATTGACACTCACTCCAGATTTGGCGAATCTTTGCTTCTGGGAATTGTCCGTTAGGACTTATCTCAACTGCTTGAGTGCTAAGATCTTCCTCATGAGGTACTGTCTGGCATCTTCCGAACTGTCTCAAAACTCGGCAGGGTGCGTAAGGTTGAATGCTCTTAAGCCCCATTAGTAAGAAATGAGTTTTAGCTGCAGACATATACAGGATCTCATCAACAGGCAACCATCCCAACGTCCATTGTATTTGGCTGGAAGTAAGAGCTTGAAAGAACGAGGTCCATGCCAGGACTCCTTTGGGCAAACTGATCTCTTTGGCTCTCGTGTAAGATTCTTCTATGCATGTCTTTTCCGGGGAACCATGGCTCAAAATCTCGGAACGATGGCAGAGGTGCTCGGTCATCCATATTTGTAGGAGCAAGTTACAACCTTCGAAGAAACTTCCCCCAACTTTACAAGCCGTAAGAGCTCGAAAGATGTCAGATACCACCATAGGCGCGAGAGTACTGTCACTTTGCATGAGTAAAGTGCTGACGACCCCGGATATCTTCAAATCAATGTTTCCGTCTTTCCTCGGAAATACCAGAAGGCCTAGGAACATCATCATGAACGCTACCCGTCTGTGCTTGTCCCACTTCTGACGAATTCCTTTGCTGCACAGTTTGTTGATTGGATTATTGAATCCTCCCTCATGACCGTACCTATCATATATGAAGCATGGAGTACAAAATCCGGCTGCCAGATCCGGGTTGTGGACTGTTCTAGGTATCTTCAATGAATCTAGGAACCGATGTACCGTGACGACTCTTGGGGCGACCAAGTATTTTTCCCTCAAGGGAAGTTCAGTATTCCCGATGTATCCGGCCATTTCTTCCAAAGTCGGGGTGAGTTCAAAATCAGAGAAATGGAAAACATTGTGCGCCGGGTCCCAATAGGTAACCAAAGCTCTTATGATATCTCCCCGAGGCTGGATTTCCAACAAACCCACAAGACCTTTCAGATATTTCTTAACCTCGTTTTGTCCTTCAACACCTAGATCATTCCACCATAGCCGTAACTTGACAGGGATTTTGGTCATTATTGAAAAATGTTCATTTTGCATCGTGCTCATCCTGCACATTTATTAAGGTGATTTTAACAAAAATGACTTGACTCAAAAATATTTTACAGAGGGGATCAAGTTTTGAACACGGCCCTTAAACACTTCGGGGACGAAGATTTTAAGGCTGTGTGGGTCAACTGGACAAAAATGCTAAACAAGACCCAAAAGTGGCTGTTTATGCAAAGTCACCCTTCCGACGTCCCTTTCGGGAACATTCGGCTATTTATGACAAAACAGCGTCACACGATTTATTCACGACGCATTTTTTTTTATTCATTGATTTTGGCTATTTTAGCAAAAATGGGGGTTGAACCCGATGAGGGTTGCCTACGTATCTCACATCCGGTGAGAATCAAACCGGCGTAGTTCGGGCATATCATGAATAGAGAAAAATCAAATAAACCTAGAAATCAAGAATAAGTATTTTCATTATTTTTGAAAAGAGATAAAGACTAAAGAAAATATTTATTATTATTTTATTTTTATTTTTTAGGAAATATTTGGACTATTAGTCTGAATTTATAAAAGGGGTACTACAAAAGAACAACATTTTTTTTGAATTATGAATTTTCCGTTTTTTTTTACTTTTAAACAAATACCTTTTTTTTTTGATTTTGGAAGTGATAAAAAAAAATTTATATATTTTTTTTAATAACTCAAACTAAGAAGACAAATTTTGTTTTTATTCTCTCTTTTTTTTAGAAAAAATTCCGGCGAGCTTTTGACACTACTTGGACATTGGTTTTATTTTTCCAAAACAAGTAATTATCTCCCTACGCTGTTATTTTTCCTTTTTTTTTAGAAACCGGTTAGCATGCGAAACCGAAGCAAATAGATGCGCAAAACAAATAGGATGCAGCAGGATGGTCTTTTCATTTCAGGTTGCCTGTCCTAGACGGGCCCAACCCCTATGTTGAGCCCCCTAAGTCGAATGCAACATGATGCAGATAAACGTTCCTACTAGGGATCCGGCATGAAGATTCGTTATACTAGGTTTGTAACCTGGGCATTTGTTCTAGACTGTGTACCCGAGCGGACAACTCGAGTCGAGGAGGGGCTACGTACCGGGGACCCGCGAGATCGTCCGGCTTTGTAACTTGTCCGACCTCTTTCTTATTTCAGGTATGACACTAACAGAATAGGGAGTCTCGACCAGCGAGCTTCTCCCCGGAGGTAAGAAGAGAAGGGTTTCGACACAATTTATATACAGTTCAGATAATATCAAAGCGGTAAAAGACAGCATTTAGCACATTATGCAAAAACATGTAATAAAGATCAGATAATAAAGCCAAATATAACAATTATTCTAAGCTCGAATTCTTGAACCCTGAACCAGTGGTTCTGGGTCATAATCCCCAGCAGAGTCGCCAGAGCTGTCACACCTCCTTTTTGCGCGCCCGCCCCCGAAGGGTTAAATGCGCGAGGGGAGTTTTTCCAATTTAAGTGACAATATTCGAAATGGGATTATTTATTTAATTCAGAGTCGCCACTTGGGAAAGGTTTGGCTTTTGGTGTCCCAAGTCACCGGTTTATCTTGAATCCCAAATCGAGGAAATTTTCGACTTTTCCAAATGAAGTCTGCGAACCAGAAATTCTAAGTAAGGAATTCTGTTGACCCGAGGGAAGGTGTTAGGCACCCTCGAATCCCGTGGTTCTAGCACGGTCGCTTAAATTGTTATAATGGCTAAATATCTGATTTAAATACATGTTGTGACTTATGTGCTTTTATTAAGTTTAAACCGCTTTTATTATTATCATTTATTTTTATAGAATTGCAACGTCGTGAAAATGCATCTCGAACCACGTCACAATCAATGCACCCGTGGTCGTCGACACATTTTGACTCCGTTGAGATTCGGATTTGGGTCACATCAATGTGCACCCGTGTTTAAGAAGGTTAAATTATTAAAGGTGCGCCTAAAGCAACTAGTGTATTGTTACTTTTGGGAAAGGCCATGAAGTTTACTAAACGGCCTGCCCTGAATTCTAAATATTTATTATGTTTAGTTATTGAGGGCCCCGCAATTTGCATTTTTATTTGGCGAGGCTCGTCTCATTATTTTAGAAAAAGGATATCCTGAAGCGTCTACATTTCTATTACATTTGTCTCTAATAAAAAAAAGATTACGTGCTAATTACATGCTTGACCCGCTTCGGATCCTTACTTGATTATTTGATCTTATGAGGCGTGAATTATTTTGTGCCTTATTTCATGGAGGAGCATGTTGTTAAATTGTCAAGGGAAATTAATATACAAGATTAATAGAACTGTTAAAAGCTTATAATAAATGTTCCTCAGATCTAAGTTTGAAACTCGTTTATTTAAACCAAATCAGTGGAATTAACTTATCGGAAACTATTACTAATAGAGTTTGAATAGGATCATGTGTACTATCTACAAAGATTCAATAAAACTAAACATCATATCTGGAAAGCTTAAAGCAATCTTTTCTATACATGCAGAATATTAGTTGAAAAGTTACCTAATTATTTGTGTGTTAAAACACTCATGCATTCCTTATTATACAACCCATTAAGCAAACGAAATCACAATTTAGGACGGACTAAGCTGCGATTAAGTACAAGGCTACCTACGTGTTTCTTTATTGAATTACAAACTAAGCAAATTACACATATCTTAATAACATTTGTAAAACTGTAACTGCAGCAAACGAATGATTAAACTCCTGTATATCTTTGATTTCATGCTTTCATTGTTACATCAGACGCAAAGTCTTAGTATGTACCTGGATGTTGGATACAACAGAAGAAGAAAGGGGTCAGTAGGACAATAGAAGCAACACCAAACAGCAGCAGTAACAGCAGGTACAAATAGGACAGCTCCCAGTGCAAGATACAGTTAGAACCGATAAGAAATGGCAGAAAGGTGGCAGCAGACAATGCAATAGGAACAATAGTCCAAGACAGACCAAATCCAGGAGAAACAAACAATGTGAATCAACCAATGAACTCAGCTGATACTTGAAAGAAAATAGAGTTGATTGAACAGGTTGAACAAACTGAGAATCACGCAAACAAGGCAGAAATATATGTTGATTTTCTGTTTATCCCTCTCCCTATCTCCTTCTTTTCAAGATCCAATATCAGTTTTCAGTTTTGAACTTATGCTTGAGTTATCAAAAGAGACCTTTTCCAGTTTTCTGTTTTTCAGAACTCAAAACTCTCAACATTCAATCTCAGTGTTTTATGTGTATCTCTCTTTCTGTATGTGTGTATCTTTTTCCCAGAACTTCAGCTCTCCTTCTCCTTAATTCCCTTCCCAGTTCTCTCTTATATCTTTTATCCTTTCCTTAACAATTCCCTCTGTCCCTATCTATGCCTTCTGATCTCTATTATCAGATGGTATTCTTTTCCTCTCCTCCTATATTGTCTGTCTGTGTCCATTCATCACCCTATGTGCCTCCCTTTTATAAGCCTTAACATCACCCCTTTTACAGCCTGTTAGATTAATCAGATACCCCTCCCATGTGCTATCTTATTTTCAGATTCCACTTACTATTTAAAATAAGAACACCAGCCCATGATATTCCCTGGCAGACTTACTTTAGGTAAGGTTTAATATTTTTGAACTAAAGCAAGGTAATGGGCAGCAGAATGTAGTCTGACAGCACATGCTGTCCAACTATTTAATTCAAAAACACTTAGGCAGGGCACAGGCTGTGCACAAAATGCACATGTTGTGCATAAGTGCACATGCTCTCCAATTTCAGAATTGTGACTAAATAGAACATTGCTCTTTTACACTTCTGATTCAAATTACTAATTATAAGCACTAAATTCAGTTCCTAAGTGATTCAAGCCATGCTTATCAAAAGTAAATCGATTTGTTATTGTTCGGACAACTGAAACTAATTGACGACATATGTCGACTCGACTATACTAGTTATAACACATACAATCGTAACCAAAAATCAGACATTTAACAGTATCGACACATGATTTGAATTATACTGACTAAGCAAAGTGGTACTCGAGGAATCAATTAGTCAGTCCAAATTTGAAAATCAGCTAGTTGCACAACACTTACATACACATTATCAGAACAAATGGAAAGACTCAATCAAACAACAGAGGTTCAGGCAAAGTGGTCAAGGCACAGTTGATAAAAGTCAAGGACACAAACAAAACATGAACAGACCTTTACAACAATCAGATGAACCAAAACAAATAAGAAAAGAAAGAACTCACCTTAAACCTCGAAAGATCAAAACCTTAACTCGGACTCGGACAGACCTTTCTTAAGGCTGAACGGACTTTAATCGAAGTGTTTCTCAGATGATAAACACTTCGATTAAGGTCCACTAGACCTTAATTTCTTTGGCTCGAACAAGACACGGACCAGTGACGAGGAACCCTAAGGTTCAAAAACTAGATCCGGGATTCATGCTTCCCTGGTCAGATTCGGACCAAACCAAGTATGGTTTGGTCACGAGGGGGTCTGGGGAGTGTCTGGTGTGAAGCTGGGGTTAAACGGTGTAGATCGAGTTTTGACTCGAATCTTCAAATGAAGATTCGAGAAGGTGGGATGGTATTCGAACTACGTGGTTAACAAATCCGTGTTCCGGATGGCACGGGGGTTCTATGGTGTTAAGGGCGAGGTCACCGGCGTCCGTGCCACCGGTTTTCATGGTGAAGGGTACAGGGGCGGCTCTAGGGTTTGGGGGTTCTGGTGAAGACGACGAAGGCTGGGGTTTGGATAGGGGGGCAGGGTAGTGTTATGAGTTTATATAGTTAGTGGGTAGGTGGATCCTGGCCGTTGGATGAGATGTGATGAAGGGCCAGGATCCTTCGACTAACAGGGAACGACGTCGTTTCAAGGGTAAAGGGTTGGGGTCGGTCCAGGTGAGACGGGTCGGGTTTGTTAGTGGGTTTGGGGTGAGAGATCTTGGCCGTTGATCAATCTGAGATCAACGGCTCAGATCGGACTTAACCATTACGACGTCGTTTGGACGTCTTTGGTGTCAACTGGACAAGGACCGGGCAGGCCTGGTTTTGGGCTGAATCAATTTGATAAAATTGGCCCAGGTCCGAAAAAGGAAGAGGTCCTTTTTTTTATTATTTTTTTTTTTTTTTTTTTTTTTTAAAAAAAACAAAACTAAGTAAAATCAAATTAAAATTAAATAAACACTTAATACAATTATTTGCACACACATTAAAATAATTCAAAACAGGTAAAATCAAACAAACAAAATTACGGACAAAGATGCCTATTTATGATTTTCCATTTAACAACCGGATTACGGTTTCGAATTATGCATGACACACACATTTTTTGTATTTTGTTTTAAATAAAAATAAAAAATGGGCCAAAGTCACAAATAATTAACAAAGTGCCATACAGAAATCCAAAAACTGTACAGCAGGACCAATTGTTATTATTTTTTATTCTTTTGGAGCGATTGTCGCGCAAAACAAAAATCACGTGCTCACAGTAATCAAGGGATAAACAGAGTTGTGACCTGCAATGATTATCAATAAAATTCTTTTTTCTTTATAGTTGTTTGTGATTGCAGTTTTATTTTTCTCTGCAAAATTTTATTGCAAACAAACTGGCATGCCCAGTGGGACCAGCTCTGTCCTTCATCTCTTCCTCCTGCAAATCGAAAATTATATGTTTCAAAATCAACTGGTACAACCGTCTTCCGAAAGATAAATGATGTTCCAAGCAAGTCAAGTATTCGTGAGAATTACCACGTAAAATTGGTGGTTAGAAACCTCACTTTATTGGAGTCAAAATTCAAGTGCAATTATCATTGGGCTCTAATGTGTGCTTGGCCACGTCAATTTTCCAAATTATAAAATTGAGCAGTTCTATTGCATGGAACAAAACGGATGGAAGTAGCAAAGTCCACGTACAACAACAACAACAACAACCCAGTATAATCCCATTTAGTGGGGTCTGGGGAGGGTAGTGTGTACGCAGACCTTACCCCTACCCTAGGGTAGAGAGACTGTTTCCAAATAGACCACCAGCATCCTTCCCTCCAAGAACTTCCACCTTGCTCTTGGGAAGACTCGAACTCACAACCTCTCGGTTGGAAGTGTGGGTTGCTTACCATCAGAGCAACCCATCTTGTCTAGCAAAGTCCACGTACAACAAGGAATTTTGCAAAGTTCATGTACAACAAGGAACTAAGTTCCTACAATTTAGTGCTACGTGGAAGGAAATTATTTGTATCATGGAGTTATTACTGAAATACAATTTTGGAGAAAGACAGCTTCTTCGTTGAACACAAAGACAACAGAAATCCACGTAAACAAGAAGTGACGCAATGCAAAGAAGTCTACCACCCTGGTACTTCAAGTCTTGTCTCTCGTTTCGGAAAGTCCATGCCGAGAAGCCTTGAAGCAGGGGACATTTGTAGACATCTAAATTTTAAAGGATCAAGCTAAATCCTAAAATCAAGATACTACAAGACTCTTGAAATCCTAGGAGTCTATCATGATTTCTTAGAGGTTACTCTTCCCTAAACCTTAATGTACACCTATATAAAGGGATACATATTCCCGTGAAGAGACATCTCGAAATTCGATAAAAAATTCATGAAATATTCACAAAGAGATCAAAAATATCAAATATTGTCTTTCTCAGAGCCACCGAAGTGATCAACGGATGTTCTTCCTTTTCATGGAGATCAAATATATCCTAAGAAAGTTCGCATCATCCTACGCTCGAGAAATACGTTGGTTAAGCCCTCGAATCACGGAGATAATCAAGAAAGAATAATCAAGGGATAAACAGGGTTGTAACCTACAATGTTTGTCAATAAAATTATTTTTTCTTTATAGTTGTTTGTGATTGCAGTTTTATTTTTCTCTGCAAAATTTCATTGCAAACAAATAGATTTGAAATAAATAACACGAGAGCAACTTAGTAAAATTATAATCATGAAATAAAAACCAAAACCACGAGTCTACTAGTGTGTGTGTGCCATGACCTGGTGTCACAAGAGTATGAGCTACTAGTAGAATATACAAAAGATCACTACTCTACTGTCTGAAATAAAATAGACAGAGCAATATTAACATAAAGACTTTGGCTATTGTAGAACGGCTCGGAAGGGCAGCTCACCGTGTAGTCTCGTAGCAGGAGTCAAGCATGCGCGCCGGACTGATAACCATATGTACCTGCCTCAGATCTTGCACATTTAAGTGCAGAAGTGTAGTGTGAGTACATAAACAATATGTACCCAGTAAGTATCCAGTCTAACCTCGAAGAAGCAGTGATGAGGGGTCGACTTTGATACTTACTATGGACTAACAATGACATATCAAAATTATATACTAAGCATGAATTACATGAATAATACCGAAAACTCAATAACAGGAAAAAGTAAATACTCCTTCCACAAATATTAAGTCCCAAGTTTAATTTCATCATTTAACAGTTTATATCTCAAGGCATTTAAGCAATATAAAATATGAATAGTTCCAAAAATTTATCATGCACAAATTATGCCGAGGTCATATGGCCCAATCCAACATAATATTTAACTGTGCATTGTCGAGGGTCGAAGGGCACGAACCATAGATGAATCTATCTGCTACCGAGGCGTTCGGCCTGCTCCATAAATAGAAAATACTTAAAAAAACATAAATTTTCAATAATAGTCAAGTGTCTCATTTATGACTTCAAGTATGAGAAATTTAACCTTTTACAATTCTTTTTATCAACTTCCAATATGACTTAAGTAATTAAGTTATCAAGTAGGGGCAAACATTGCAGGTATAACATGATGTGGGTCCTAGACTAGCCTGACAATAACATAATTAGTAGCTACGTACGGACTCTTGTCACATCGTACGTACATAGCCCCCACAAATAGGTACATATATTTATTTAATTCACATAAGAGGTTAACTCCCTCTTGCAAGGTTAGAAAAGAGACTTACATCTTCTCAAAACCTACTTTCCGATCCAATGTTGTGCTCAAACCGCCAAATTTGGTGCCAAATGACTCGAAACTAGTCAAATATTATATAAAGTAATCAACACATGTTCAAAAGTTCATATTCTAACTATCAAAGTAATTTCCCAAGCCTATTTGAAGAATCCCTAAAATTCACCCTCGGACCCAAGCCTATTTGAAGAATCCCTAATTTCCCAAGTTGTTACTCATAACTCCATGAACTCAAATATATGATTTTCACTAAATTCCATAACAAATTTCGTGGTTAAATTTTATTTTTATCAAAAATATAGATTTTCACCTAAACCTATGATCTTCACTAATTTACATATTATAATCTACCATTAAACTATGTATTTAACTCACAATTAGTAGAAATCACTTACCTCAAAGTGCTAGGTAAAAATCACTTTCAGGGAAGTTCCAAAAATCGCCCAAAGAGTGAGAGAAATGGGCTAGAAATTGCTCAAGCCCCGCATTAAATGAACCTTTCTGCCCAGCAATTTTCGCATATGCGGTGCCTTGGCCGCATCCGCGATACCGCACATGTGGTGCTTGATCTACTTCTGCGAAGTTCTTCAAGCCCAGTGTGGGCCGCTTCTACGCCTAGGTCCACACATGTGCCTTTCCCCTTCGCACTTGCGCGTTCGCGGGTGCACACAAAATTCCGCACCTGCGGTCCCTGGCCAAACGCTCCAGAACTGCTTCTGCGACCATGCCTCTCACCTGCGGGCTCGCACCTGCGGCTAGCCAAGCGCAGGTGCGATTATGACAGCAGCTAGGAGCTTCAGCTGTTGCTCCAAAGTTCTAACTTGGTCCGAGCCTCGTCCGGTTAGCACTTGGGCCCCCGAGGCCCCTCCGAACGTACCAACAAGTTTGAAATCACAAAACGGACTCGCTTGAACTCTCGGAACGCACCAAACAAAGCTAAAACTAAGAATCACACCCCAAACCAATTGAATCAAAACTATTAACTTCAAGTCCCGATCTCGGAATTTCATTCGGACTTCGATATCACCAAAACCTACTCCAAACCAAATTTAAAGAACTTCAAAAACCTTCAAAGAACCAACTTTCACTATTAGGCGCCAAAACGCTCCTAGTTCATTTAAAACCCGATCCGAACATACGCCCAAGTCCGAAATCATCATACGAACCTATTGGAATCGTTAAATCCTGATTCCGAGGTCGTTTTCTTAAAATATTGACCAAAGTCAATCTTGGCCTTTTTTGCCAACCTTAAGGAACCAAGTGTTTTGATTTTAACCCGAACCCTTCTAAATCTTGAACTAATCATCCCCGCAAGTCATAAAACAGTAAAAGCACGTACGGAAAGTCTTATTTAGGGGTATGGGCTTCTAGAAAGCAAAATGATCGATCGGGTCATTACAATAATTATAATATGTATTTTACCATATAACTCCTAATAAGTATAGCATTTCAAAAAGTTGGAAAATAAATTGGGAATAAGTAGCTAATGATAAGGGTAAAAATAATAAATAAAAAAGATTCTCTTGATTTGCTAAAATGGATAAGTAAAAGTGAAAATAAATTTTTAGTATAGTAGACAAATAAAAGTGAACGGAGGAAGTAGATTTTTTTTTTTTTGCTACTAGTTGTTTGTTGCTCCTCCTTGATAATCCAGTTTGCTGCCATTTTTTTAGCAATTTTTCTGAAATCTGATGTATTGGGTGAATATGTGTTTGATTAGTGAATATACTTCTTGAATTCAGATGTGGTTTTAAGGAAAATGGGGGTCTAATTTTTTGAAATCTAATGTAGGATCGCCTAAGTATTTATCAAAGGGTCACTTATCAATTATTAGCAAGATCGCTCAAATTGCATATTTTATAAATTAGAAGATCTTGAAAAAATCATAAATCGTATGTGTTATGTAGAGATGCTTATGTAAATCGCCTCATTTTATTCGTTATAAAATAAAAAATCTTGATATTTTTAAATATATTTTCATTTTCAAGTGTGTGGCATATGAGAATAAATATATGTGTGAGGAACTTGAAATCAAATGTCCGTTCGAGTTAATGTTGAAGATGATTGTTATTATGGATGGAATAATGGTCGAAGAGTTTGTGGATGAAATTTACAAATATTGATAGCTTAGTTTGATATGATATTGATGGTAGCGATTAACCATTTTTGATATGTCAGAATTTTATTTGTGTTGTACTTTACTGCGTCATTCACACCAAGATAGTTTTAATGTTAAATTAATTCATCGTTTGATCGCTCAAATAAAATGATAGACAATTACAAAAATCGCCTAAATATAATAATATGCAGTTATGATGATCGCTCGCATATAGTGTATAAATGATTTAGATTAGCAAACAGGCGATTTCATACATACTTAGTAGATTAGCATCTATTTAACTCAAGCGATTTAAAATAAATTTTTTAAATTTTAGAAAAGGTCATCCTTCACAACGTTCAAATTTATTGACAAATTTAATTATTCTTAAAATTATTTTAAGTATGCCGATCTCGTTACCTCCTAATATCTTACAGAAATGCCTCTCGACTTTAAAATCTCTCTCAAATAACATATACTATTATTTTCATTTTAAGCAATTTTGTGAAACACAACTTAGTGAAATTATAAATATTATGAAGTTTAATTAAAATTTTAAAGGCTTAGGGGTCGTTGTAGGGTGTATAAGAATAGTGTTGAATAATGTGTATTAGTAATGAACGTGTTAGTAATTCAAGCATTAGTTATGTAGAGATTTTAGTTGTTTATATAATGCCCTCCATATTCTTTAGCTTTTAGGAGCTTTAAGGACAATTTTTTTAACTATGCTAATACATGCATTAATAGCATTGATATTACTAATACCATGAATTGTTATGTATTTTTGTTATACATAGGATAATACCAGATATGTTGTATAATTAATACTTACAGTAGTAATACATAGGTTTAAAAAGTATATAAAACAAGGGACTAGTAATACCAAAAGCTAATGCATCCATTATTTTCTCTAATGCATCCCGGCGAACGACTCATTAGTACGTGGGTTGCAAAAAAATAAATTCTTACGAGTCATCATCTTTATTCTTTACTCCCTCCGTCTCAAATTGTCTATCGTGTATCTCTTTTACACACCCCTTAAGAAAATATTAAATAGGAAGACTTTTGATTATTTTACCCTTATTTAGGTTTTAAGATATAATCTCACTTTATTTAATATTTATTCGTAATTAAGATATTTGTAGTCTTCAAACAGACCTTACCCCTACCCTAGGGTAGAGAGACTGTTTCCAAATAGAAACCCGGCATCCTTCCCTCCAAGAACTTCCCACCAAATAGAAACCCGGCATCCTTCCCTCCAAGAACTTCCCACCTTGCTCTTGGGGAGATTCGAACTCACAACCTCTCGGTTGGAAGTGGGGGTTGCTTACCATCAGAGCAACCCCTCTTGTCTTCAAAAATAATTAATATTAAGGATAATTAAAATAACAAATAATTAAGATAATTATTTTTAAAAATCATGATAAATAAGGATCCATTTCAAAATGTTAAATATTAGTTGGACCTACTAGATTATAGGTCCCACTATGAGTGATAAGGGTCCTACGGAGTGAAGTGGTTGTGTGCTTTTAAAACGAAAACATCGAGAGAAGTTTCATTCATACGCAAAAAACGGAAGTGGGAAGTGGAGTGACGACGCTCGATGGACCAACACGGCGTCGTAGCTTTTCGCCACCGTTGTTCGCCGTCCTCCGATCGATTTCTCGGCGTATTATCTCCACCGCAGACTGATAGTACTATCGCCGGCGATGAGCTTAACGAAGATGATGTTTTCTGGACCGGAGACTTCACTGAACCTCAGCGCAGCTCTAGTTCCCCTGCTTCTTCAAACAGTCTCCGGCGGCAAACCTTCCGTCATCCGGAGAAATTCGGTATTCTCGCTGCATTGCCTGAGGATCAATGGAAACTTAACCGTCCGGTTGTTTATCGGAAACCTTCGATAATTTCCTCACCTTCGCCGCCGATATCGTCTTCGCCGATGTCGTCTTCGCGAGCTTTTCCGATGATTCCGAAGCCTCCATTGGACAGAGAAAATAGCTATAACCGTAATAACTATTCACAAACGATGCCGGCGAGGAAGTTCCAACACTCGGCTCCAGTAAACGTCCCGATGATGCCGAAGAAGGCGACGCCGAGAAACGACAAGCTTGCTGACGTGGAAATCGATGACGATGAGGTCGGCGACGATGAGATGCTTCCGCCTCATGAGATCGTAGCTAGAGGAGGATCCTCTAGATCACCTAAAACCATGTTTTCGGTGCTCGAAGGCGTCGGAAGAACACTCAAAGGGAGAGATCTTCGTCAAGTTCGAAATGCTGTTTTTCGCCAAACAGGTTTTCTAGATTGAAACGATAAACAAGCAGCTCAGTTAATTTTTGATATATTTACTTATATTGTTACATATATCTGGACTTAGAAGTGAAAATATTATTCTAGTAAATTTTGGTGTACATTTTGGGAAATGGAGATCAAGAGAATATAAATGGAAGATAGTTCTGTTGGATTTTATATGATTGTGATTGCAACAACTTCGTTACTTCTGAATTGCAATTACGTATAACTTTTTATTAGCTTTAAGATAGGCTTCTGTTTATCCCCAGGGCTTTGGTCTAGTGGTAACTGCGCAACACTTTATGTGCGATGTTAGGTGCATGTCACTGTTCGAATTTTGCCCGTGATAAAAGTTTGGTATTTAAGTGGGGAAGGGTAGAGGGGCGACTCATTATCCACTGATTTAACCATGCGCTGCTAGCTGCTAGCCTTCTGTAATTTCTCGGTTAACAGAAAAAAACAAAAATAGGCCTCTGTTTAATGTCTAATGTTGATCTATAGTTTGGAAAACATATTGCTATATGCTATGTAGATTCTTCTGTACTTGTGCTAGTTCCTAGTGCCACTGTATTGAAGTTCTAATATGTGGCTCGGTTTAAAGATATAATTACCATTAGATGGAGGATTTATGATTTTGCTCATGTTTCATGATTTGACAGGTGGTAAAACATCAATTGGTCCAAATGATATACTATAATTTTGTCATTATACACTTCGGTTCACTTCAATTGTGCTGTTTTCTTTGAAATTTTATAGAATTGAAGAATTAAGAACCAAGAGTTAATTGAATGGTGGTAATGAATGGGATAATCCATGTTTGGATGAAATAATGGTATGAGTAACTTGGAATTTATTTGATAATGAACGAGTTGGGTTACCCATGGTTTAGGTAACCTAGATGGTTGAACTAGAGGTAAGATGACCGATAGAAAGAGAATTGAGAGTGCAGACTATAGTTTGACCAAATTAAAGTAGCTATGATATTGGTTGAAGTTATTAATACCTAGAGTGGTAATGCTTGATCCTCGATTGTTGAAGAATTCAATAGTTGGCTTGTGTGAGCTTCATATTTGGGTTAATTTCTCTGCGCGTTCTTTGTTAACCAGTTTGCTAGGCCCATAGCAGGGAGCCAAGTTCTTATTTGTATGTTCATGGACATGTAACCTCTGGCCATCCGTGTAAAGATTTTCATCAAGGACTTGACACCATGATCATGTTCTTTAAACTGCAATCAAGGTTTGGCAGTTCGTCTTTCAGATCCACCTTAGTAAGCGCGTCTAGTCATTAGGCTTCTTCAAGCAGTTTCCTTCCTAGTTGAAGTGTATTTATCTCCATCAATCACACGGTCCGTTGCATAGTTCACATTTGATGCATTTCACTGGGTAATTGACAGTTATTTGATTCGATCGTTTGATCACATACTTACATTTTCATGGTACAAATAACTAGTCACTTTTTAAACTGAGTGATTACCACAGTGAAGATTCTGTGGCTCCTCCCTCAAAGCTACTATAATTGACAATGGTCTTAATCACCATTTATATCTTGTAGTTTCCCTGTCTAGTTGAAATCTCTATCAATCAAATTGTTGTTTAATTTGTTGACATTTGATGCATTTCAACTGCTACACTAGTTGAGCGATTGACTTTAACCACCAGATGACTTCTGTGCGTGCTGTCTTAAGATATAACTTGCAGTCCATCTTTAATTCTAAAGGAGTGATTCCTGTTTTTATGTTCTAAAAGAGTTAAGTTGTAGCGGAGTTGAGTTGGATTTTGAAATTTACTGTCTTGTCTTCAATGATTTATTTAGTGCTTTATCTCTTGATGTTATCTGATTGTTCTCTATTTTCAGTCCCAACATTAGAAAGAAATATTAAGGCACAGTTCATGTTTCAACTTTGTCATTAATTGCTGTTTTTCTTGAAGTTGGAAAATCTAATTTGGACTACCACTTCAATCTTATATATTCTGTTCACACATGAGGGGAATCCTGCTAAATCTGTGGTTTTTTTTTTGTGTGTGGTGACAGAGCCCTATGCTTCTGCCAATGGAGCCTTGTTGCATGAATAGGTTCTTTATTCTACTGGTGCCTTTGTTTTCAATTTTCATTTCATGAGGCAATTGAAAGAAAGTAACCCAGTGTATCTGAAGGGACAGTGGCAGTACTTTGTTGGTTTTTATTTGCCTTCTGATTGTTGTGATCATTAATATCTCTGATCAGGCCGAATGAGTAACTCTGATCAGGCCAAGGAGAGGAGATATCAATGAGCATGGTTTTTGATCCTTTGTAACTTGGATGATGCAAAAAAAGTCAGGTAATTTTTTCGCCGCCCTAGCCTTGGTTAGACTTATTTGGTACCTTACTAGGAAGGATACAAATACTTAGTGCAATAGTTGAGCAACATGCAAGTACAAGGTATTTGATACCTTTTTTCAATGAGGAGTTATTTGATACCTTTATGAGGAAGGATACAAATACTTAGTGAAGTAGTTGAGACACATTCAAGTTGATTTTTGAATGCTATGATATCTAAAAAGAGCACAGGTAGCAATGGTTATTATGAGCAATAGCTTCATCTTTTCTTATGTTCGTAAATTAACTTTCTTAGAAACTGTGCTATGCTATCCATGGTAGGCAAACGTCATCAACTAGTAACCATCACAATGATTTTTTTGAGTGTTAAGAATTAAAGCCAAAGGATAAATTTTATTTATAATTCTTGGGAAATTCTAGGATTTCTCCAACTTAACCGACTATGAGAAAGTACCCAAAAGGAGAGAAAGGGAAAAAATAGGGAAATAATTCTTTGATGATCTAAATGTAATCAGCATTCAATTTAGAAGAAAGGTGATGTTTTTCATTATGAGGAGAAGTTCAGGCACAAAAGTCTTCACTGAGGTTTTACAATTTACGTGACCTTAATCATGTTAGCATAAAATTCTAGATGAGGTGGGCTTTGCAAATTCGGAAACTTCAAGGTAGGCTCTTGCAAATTGGAGATTTTTTTTTTTTTTTTTTTTTTAACTAATTCCATTATGTTTGATTTGCCTTTCCTGTTATTTTCTTTGACTTTCTTGTTAAAGAACAAACCTTCCTTTCTTCATATGAGATTCCATTTTTTGTTT